>NC_048291.1:6037873-6777873 GCF_009762535.1 Notolabrus celidotus
CAAAGCAGCCCCAGACCATCACATTACCTCCACCATGCTTGACAGATGGCGCCAGACACTCTTCCAGCATCTTTTCACTTGTCCTGCGTCTCACTAATCTTCTTCTGTGTGATCCAAACACCTCAAACTTCGATTCGCCTGTCCATAACACTTTTTTCCAATCTTCCTCTGTCCAATGTCTGTGTTCTTTTACCCATATTAATCTTTTTCTTTTATTGGCCAGTCTCAGATATGGCTTTTTCTTTGCCACTCTGCCTAGAAGGCCAGCATCCCGGAGTCGCCTCTTCACTGTAGACATTGACACTGGCGTTTTGCGGGTACCATTTAATGAAGCTGCCAGTTCAGGACCTGTGAGGCGTCTATTTCTCAAACTAGAGAGTCTTCTCTTTCTACTCTGGTTAGAGCCTGTTTGTGCTGTTCTCTGAAGGGAGTAGTACACATCGTTGTAGGAAATGTTCAGTTTCTTGGCAATTTCTCGCATTGAATAGCCTTCATTTCTTAGAACAAGAATAGACTGTGGAGTTTCATATGAAAGTTCTCTTTTTCTGGCCATTTTGAGAGTATAATCGAACCCACAAATGTGATGCTCCAGATACTCAACTAGCTCAAAGAAAGGCCAGTTTTATAGCTTCTCTAACCAGCAAAACCATTTTCAGCTGTGCTAATGTAACTGCACAAGGGTTTTGAAGGTGTTTCTAATCATCCATTAGCTTTCTAAAGCGATTAGCAAACACAATGTACCATCAGAACACTGGAGTGATGGTTGCTGGAAATGAGCCTCTATACACCTATGTAGATATTCCATTAAAAACCAGACGTTTGCAGCTAGAATAGTCATTTACTGCATTAACAATGTATAGAGTGTATTTCTGGTTACTTTAATGTTATCTTCATTGAAAAAAACTGTGCTTTTCTTTCAAAAATAAGGAAATTTCTAAGTGACCCCAAACTTTTGAACAGTAGTGTATATTTGGAGTTTTTGAAGAGAAAAAAAACAGACATTCAGGCCTCAGATTTGTATTTATGTATTTGTATATACAGTAACTAATGCCTTTACAACATGAAACACAGATTAAAATACAAACATCAGAATATCTTGATTTCATCAGACACATTTCAAACATTGTAGGTAGAGTCTGTGCTCCTCACATATTCATACAGTCATAATATTTGCACAGGCATGTACTCATAGAAACAAAAAAATATAGATGTATAATATATCTTTGTGTGTTTAACACGGTTTCAAGCATATTTGGATATTTACAGTTTTTATACAGAAAATCTGCTGCATAATGTTTGTTAGAGACGCTCACAGCAGCACGCTGTAACATCCGACTTTCTGAATGCACATAAACACATCGCCTCTCTTTCTCAGTCTCATTGGTCAGTGGCGCCGTCGGTCACTGCCGTTCCTTTGTTTGACTGGCTGGTGTTGGTGTAAAGTGAAGCTCCAGCGTTTGTCTGTGGTGCCAGGAAGTTCTGGATATTTCCTCCTGATGATGTTCAAACTGGAAGAGTCTGACTTTGTGACAATTCTGTGATTCCCCGCCCTCTTCAGACGATGCTTACGGGTTAAATGTCTTTATCTTGAACAGAAATTTGTCTTTCAGCAAATGAGCGTTCTTAAAATGTCAGACTGTTCCTTAAACTTGGCCGACCACAACGTGTCGGGATGCCACCCTGCAAGCGACAGACTCTTATTTTGGCGGTGAGCCATGTGCTGAACAGTTGTAACGATGACATCATCATCACTTTGCAGTCCTGACAATGTGACAGCGTGATGTCACCAAGAGCACCATATGATAAAGTTGTTATTACTATCAGCAACCACGGGTAGTCATGCTGATCTGAGAGTTAACCTGGGACATCACTGTGAGCTCATCAGGCCACGATACGGAAGGACAGCAGCTTCTCAGAGTGCATTCTGTTGAGCGTCCGCAGGTCGGGAAGCTTCAGGAGCAGTTTGGTGAAACGTGGCGAGTCCATGTTGTTGTGGTTGTTGCCGGGGAGAACAGTCGATTTGCTGATCAGCGACCGCAGTGCTCTGATCAGGTTGTCCTGAAGCTGCTCCACTGATGCCGCATTCTCGATACCTGAGCGGTCTGAGGAGGAGGAAGAGGAAGAGAGAAAGAACATGAGGAAGACTGTTCAGAACTCACCACTGAGGGAGAAACTTGAATCATCAAATAAAGGTCAAAAATTAACCAAGAAAAAAAACCTAAACTAAATTTAATTCAGATAAAAACAAGCCTGAATGACTGGATCTGATCTGATTTCCTAATCTTTTCCTCTTTTGAACAACCTATTACCAAGATTTGATCCAAATCTGACTTTTGAACAGCTGGTCCCCTGACTCCCCCGCCATCCTCACCTGCAGATACCAGCACCACTGCGGTGAACAGTCCCAGCTCCTGGGCGCTCAGCTCCAGTGCAGCCAGTTTCTGGCTGAAGTCAAGCATGACTCCCAGCAGCTCGTTCATCCCCATCGCATGCAGCTCCTCCAGGCTGTAGGTGGCGCCCGAGATAAAAGTCACAGTTTGCTCTTTCACATTGAACAGGGAAGCGAAGCGTACCATCAGCACCTGGGAGAACAGGGGAGAAAAAAAGAATAAGCTGCAGTTCCTCTAATGGCCACCAGAGAGCACACATCATGGAAAAACACAAGACTTCTTTCAACAAATACAACTTTGGTATCATCAGAACTATCAAAAGCAAGTCAAACTGAGTCCGTACCTCAAAGGTCCCCGCCTTGAGCAGAGTGACCTGGTCGTTCTGGGACAGAGAACTGAATCCTGGGATATGCTTGGCGAACTCTACCACCTCCTTGACAGCAGGGGTGAAGGAGAGGGAGAAGTCCTGCCAGATCTCCTGGGGGGTCTTTGAGGGGTCTGCGTGAGGCTGCATGTTCATGGGACAGGCCTGGAGAGAGAGAGAGAGAGAGGAAGGGTTTTTTAATAACCTTACAGTAACCGGTCCAATCACAGCCTGGGAACAGAGACTACTGACAACAGGTGGGTTGGTTTAGCTTTAGACTGTTAGCATGATATGTGACCTGAAGCATATTGACATTAGCATTTGTCTATTTGCTTAATAAAATGATGTGGAACCTGTTAGCATTGGCCCAATTATATGGGTTGGAGTTGGGGTTAGGGTTAGGTTTAGGATCAAGGTTAGGATTAGGGTTATGGTCGAGATTGGGGTTAGGGTTGGAGTTAGGTTTAGGGTTGGGGTTAGGGTTATGGTCAGGGTTGGAGTTGGGGTTAGGGTCGGGTTAGGTTTAGGGTCAGGGTTAGGGTTATGGTCGGGGTTGGGGTTAGGGTTGGGGTTAGGGGTAGGGGTAGGATTAGGGTTAGGTTTGGGATAAAGTTAGGGTTGGGGTTAGGATTAGGGTTAGGGTTGGGTTGGGGGTTAGGATTAGGGTTAGGGTTGGGAATTAGGATTAGGGTTAGCTTAGGGGTAGGATTAGGATCAAGGTTGGGATAAGGGTTAGGTTTAGGGTTAAGGTTAGGGTTAGTGTTGGAGTTGGGGTTAGGGTTAGGTTGGAAATTAGGGTTTGAGTTAGGGTTAGGTTTAGGGTTAAGGTTAGGGTTAGGTTTGGGGTTAGGATCAAGGTTGGGATTCGGGTTAGGTTTGGGGTTGAGGTTAGGGTTAGGTTTGGGGTTAGGATCAAGGTTGGGAATAGGGTTAGGTTTGGGGTAAGGATCAAGGTTGGGATTTGGGTTGGGGTTAGGGTTAGGGTTGGGGTAATGGTCAGGTTTGGTTTAAGGGTTAGAGTTATGACATCATGATCTTAAGCCTGACATGCTAACAACAGTTATTAAGGGGGCAGGTTTTGGGAAACTGTCAGTTTGAATACAGAGTTTAGTCCTCACCAAAACAATCCCCTTGCCGTTCTTCATCGGACAGTTCTGCCCCTGGGTCACATGATCATTGAGGCCTTCTCCTCCAATCAGATTACTGTTATGCAGACCCCTCTTCCCATTGCCGTGCTGATGATGCGTGACGTTCTTGCTGTTGTCCTGCAGGTAGCGCCCTGTTCCCATGTTGTTGTTATGGTGGTAGATGGTGTTAAGGCCATTGGCATGGTAGCCATTGGGGCACCTGTTGGGCCCCCAGTGCTCCGCCTCCCCATTGCCTTGATGGGCGTGGTTATTCTGTTGCTGAGGTGGCGCATGTGGATTGGTCAGTTTGTCGTGAGCGTAGAGGAAGGTCTCACGGTGGGCTCGTGCAATAGCGCTGATGGTGGTGTCCATCCCGGGGCTGGGGGGCGGTGAGGAGGAGGGGGAGGGGCTCTGACAGGCGAGGGAAGGGAAAGAAGGAGGAGGAGGAAGAGGAGGGGGCGAGGAGGAGGTGGCTGGGGCGGGAGGGGAAGGTGAGGAAGGAGCCAGAAGCAGGGCCGAGGGCTGAGGCTGGGGGGCAATTGTTACCCCTGGGCAAGGAGAGGAGGAGGAAGAGGAGGAGGAAGAAGAAGAGGAGGAGAGGCTGGCGAGCTGGAAGTCGTTCTGCAGCTGGTTGTTCACCATGTTGTTCATGGCACTCTGCATCTCAGCCAACATCCTCTGCTTCTCACGCTTCGGGATCCGGCCGAAACGAACCGCTGCGGAGAGAGAAGGAGGAGGAAGAAGGGAAGGAGGGACAGGTGTGAGTCAAGAACAGAGATGAGGTGTCAGATCAAAACTTTTGCACGGGTTCCTGGACACGTGTGCAGAGACATGGGTGTACAAACCGACATACGTGAGGACAGAGAGGTCTGGTGACAGTCGTACAGATATAAAAGTGTGCAGAAAGACACTGAAGGGTGTACAGACAGATGTGAAGGCAGGTAGGTTTGCATGGAGGGATATATAAACAGATGGACAGGAGTGCTCACCATCACGGCTCATGCCCACAGACAGGCACTTCTTAAAGCGGCACTGCTGGCAGCGGTTCCTGTTGATCCTCATGATGGTGCAGCCCTCGTTCTTCACACATTTCTTATACTGAATGTTCTGCTGGATGCTGCGGCGGAAGAAACCCTGCAGACAGAAAAATAAACAGAGGTTGAGTTTTTCTCCATGTGTCCATCTGTTTCTGGAGAGTCTCAGTTTCACTGTAAACAGCAAGTGTCTCAGAGGCTTACATCAGCAGTATAAACCCGGGAAAAACAATTTTTGCGGATTTACTTGAAGTCAGCTGATCTTAAGTTTACTGAAAAAATCTTCTTAATTAAAGTCAAGCTTTGTCCTCAAGGAGAAGAGAAAATGACTTTCAAAATGATTGTTGAACAGAGGTCAGATTGATCATTTCTGATGCATTCAAGGAATTAAAACATCTAAACTCTGATTGGCTTTCATACCGAATCAAGCCTGATCAAGCTACCAGTGATGGGAGCTGAGGTGTCTTTACTGTAGACTGTGTTCAGACTCTATTACTCTCCGTATCGACTGATGTTGTCTGTAAATGTGTGTATGTTTTCATTGATATCTCACCTTGCATCCTTCACAAGCATGAACTCCATAATGGAAACCTGAGGCCACATCCCCACAGACCTTACACAGCAACACCAAGCCGTTCAGCTCTGAAAAACACACACAGGCAAAACATACACACACTGTTAGCAACGAAAACACAACCCAGTCTGTCATATTTACGTTGTTAAAGAATCACATTCTGTACATTCGTCTTCTATCTGTTCTCTGAGGTATCTTAGGATCTTTAATGGGGTTTTTTCAATGGAGTCTGGTTGTGAGTTTATGGTTAAAAAAAATGGACTTCTTAATAAAGATGGACTCCTTACTCAGACTGGCCACAGACTTGCTGGGTGACGCCCTCAGAGATCCGCCGTCGTCTCGGCCTCGAGGTGAGCCTCCTGCCGAAGAGGAGGCGGAGGAGGAGCCATCGTCTCCTGCAGAGCCTGAACTGGAGCCACTGCTGAGGAAGGAGGGAGTCAAAGAGGAGGAAGAGGTGGTGAAGCAGGGCTGGGAGTTTGAGTTCTCGCTGTACATGGAGACTGGACTGGTCCGGGGCGGAGAGCCGCCGCAGGAACCCACGTAGGAGATCACACCTCCTGCAGAGAAGAGGACAGAGAGATGAGTGGTTGTCATCCACAGTCATGACTTTATAGTCTAGCGTTAGTTTATAATCAGTAAATACAAACTACAGCAGGGGCTGATGGGATTGTCAGATGTTCTGAAGGTATTCCAACACCTTCCAGCTTCTGACCAATGATGAAGGATACTTCAAACCTCAAACATGATGACAGGAGGACTTCAACAAGTCAGTGAAGAAAATCTACCAAACATGGCTTTAGGGCAGCTATCTAAATAATATCTAATTTTAAGGAAAAATCCAAGCGGCAACCTCCGGCCGCAAGAATTGAAGCCAATGCGGAAGTGTTAAAAACTGCAGTTCATTGAGTGTCCACTTGAGGCTGGCTGCAGAAACACCGGCACCACATACACACCCATTCAAAAAAGACGATCGGTGACGGTTCAGAAGATATTAAGATTCTGAGTTTTTGCCCAAATAAGGACATGACTGACTTGACTGACAGGCGGGAACACAAAGCTGTTCAAAGCAGAGGCTCAAACCCCGCCTCTTTACCTCACACTAAGTTTGGTTGAGTTCAGCATTTCCAATATGGCTGCCGCCGCTGCCTGGCTTCAAAACAGCGCTCAGTCATGGATACGACGTCTATTATTTATACAGTCTATGGTCAGACCCCTATATATGTAGAAATAGAGGTTTAAAAACACTAGAATAATCTTTTGACTGTTGGTAATGTTAAAAAGTGTAAATGTTACAAAGAGAAATATCTACAAACGTACAATTCAAATTTTTAAATAGGATGAAAACAGAGAGTGTCTGCAGCAGCTGGTTCGCGATCAGTTAAATGACCTCACACTGCCAGATCTGTGTGTGTGTGTGTGTGTGTGTGTGTGTGTGTGTGTGTGTGTGTGTGTGTGTGTGTGTGTGGGAGGGAGGGGAGGAAAAGGGGGAGAACATTCAAACAGTAGTTGCCTGACTGTTTTCCTGTAACTATGGTAACATGTGGGCTGAGGGGGGGGGGGGCTGTTTTGGTAGTAAAATCTGAAACCAAAACAGCTTTCTAGGAATTTCGGGAACAGAGAGGGGAGGAGCAGAGAACAGCCTGAGGGTGAGGAGGGTCCTACTCCCTCCCTCATCTTGGAACTACTCTTCTGACTTAAAAAGAAACACAAACTACATCTGGGTGTTCATATTATGGAAAAATAATACCCACACTATAAAATGAGCAATTTCAAATATTTTTTAAAATGTCTGTCTAACTTTCAGAAATGCTTCTGAGACTGAATATGCAATACAATAGAAATACCAACATGAAGTGAAGAATGTAGAATAATACTTTGATAATTTAATCATCAAGATATTGAGTTTAAAGAGACTTAATGACGCTTAAGGAGAGGAAGAGAGTAGGGATGAGCAATTATTTTCGAATATTCAAATATTTGTTTACCTTCCCCAAACACTGCCAGTGAATTGGTAAATTAAAGCTTGTTATTAAGAGTATATTGTAACACTCAAACGGGCTGCATGAGAGATCTGTCTATACAGTGTAGCATACAAATATTAGACAGACACACTCATGGACATTTTCCCTGAAGGGACATCAGCATTGATGAAATCTTTTGTAACTATGCAGCACACTGAGTGTTATCAGTCCATGTCTAATGTGTGTGTGTGTGCACAGTGTGTAGGCATGGTATGACCCCACAGGTGACAGCCCACCTGCTGCGTGAGTGTTGACTGTATTGTGTTCTCTAGTCCTGCAGCAGCAACTCACTCACTATGTCTGTCTGTGTTTCCCACGTGTCACTGCTGCACGAGACACATGTCTGCTCGCCTGTTTGAGAGGCGATAACGCACACACACACACACACACACACACACACACACACGCCCATACTATTTCAGAGAAAACACTGCTGCAGCATTTAACACACTCAGAAACACAATAAACGTGTTGATGAGTCAGACTCTGATCGACACGTGCACTTCAGGATGATTCAGATCAGTCATGTTGATGGATTTGTCGTCATGTGACATTTTTATGAAGCAGCTTCATGGATAAGACGAATCTCTTTGTTAACCCTTCACACTGATGAAGCTGCTGTTTGTACCAAACATGTCCGTTTCTGCTTCACAGTTGGACTTTTTAACAAGGGACTATATGGCGATTGACTCACTTTTGGAGCCTGCCTCTAGTGGACACTCTAGGAACTGCATTTTTTTTTTTTTTGCACTTACCTATGGGCTTCATATATTTTTTTTTTTTCTATAATTTTTCATTTACCTTTTCCATTATACACATATACACCATAACAAAGAAACAAACAAATGAAACAAAAACAGACAAATAAATAAACATTTCAACAAAAGAAAACAGAACAAACAACATAAAAACAACCTGTCGGCGGGAGCCATATTGGAAATGTTGAACTCAACCAAACTGCTGTCGAGTGATTGTTCCGTAAAGAGGCGGGCTTTGAGCCTCCTAGCCAACAGCTACAGTGTTCCCGCCTGTAAATCAAGTCAGCTGTGCCTCTCATAATGGAAAACTCGTAATCTCAATATCTTTGAAATTGCTGCGTTATGACAAAATACCCCCCCCCCGTACTGTGTGAGCCGATTGAGAAATGATCCAGACTACACTCGTTTTTTGTACCAGGCTGTAAACATGTTTATTTCTGCTGTAAAGATTCAGCTTTTTTGAATTGGTGTGTATGTGGTTTCCGATACCTCCAGAGCCAGCCTCAAGTGGACTCTCGATGAACTGCAGTTTTTAACACTTCCGCATTGGCTTCAATTCTCGCGGCCGGAGGTTGCCGCTTGCTCACAACTCAAATGCCACAATTATTTCCTCAACGGGCTTCTTATTTTTAACACCTAGGGTTGTGAGACAGCTACAACTTACAGTAATCAGATTTGATCAATATAAAAACATAACATAGATCTGGGATGGCCTAGTGGTCTAAGCACCCACATTCAGAGGCTACAGTCCTTGTCGAAGAGGTCTCCGGCTCGACTCCACGCCGCGACCAGGGGAGAAGTTCCCTCAGCTGGTGGTGAAGCTTTCAGCAGTGTGTCTGCCCCCTGGTGGCTGGCTGCAGTATAGGTCAAAAAATCTGTCTCCCCCATTCATTTGAATTCATTTGAATGGGGGAGCAGTCAAACTTTAAAAAATAAATACACGTCGTATGAATGTTTCTCATATCCGTATGCTGTGGTGATATGTAGTTAGTATTTGACTGTTTTGTGTTCAAGGCCTCTTTTTCCTGAAAGGTTTCTTTATCGTTAGTTATTAGATTTTCAAAAACGGGGTTTTACTTCCGGGTTTCCTTTGATTCAGGACACACAGCGTCTTGTGACGCTACGCTGTAGGGCGGAGCTTGTTACAGTGGCTTCACAGGCTCTGGCTGCACAATGGCGGCGACCAGGAGCAGGATTTTTTTGGCTTCAGAACCGTACAACGGGAAGAGGCGGAGCAACGCTGTCCATTTTTATTTACAGTTGATGGCCGCGACCACTTGCTGCATGTCTACCCCCACTCTCTACTCCCCACGTTTCCTCTCTCTTTTTCAGCTATCCTATAAAATAAAGGCAAAAAACCCTAAAATTGAACTTTAAAGAATAACAGAATAGATCTGAGGCTGTGAAGTCTTCCTCAAACAGCTGCTGAAGGTAGATTTAATCAAATAAACTGGAGGAACAAGGACATTTTTTTGGGACTGTCTGCGAATCAAATGGGACTCAGGGTAGAAAGGAGTAATGGTGACACATGACTTTGTAGCAGATATTTTAGATATGTGTTGTTTTGACAATCACATAAAAAGAAATCAGCATAGTATGTAGTTTTACTATGGATGTCATGCATATTTTATATAATATGATATCTCATAGTATTGTAGGATATTAAAGGTAACACGTTGAGCTGTGTGAATACTATAGATGTGTGTCAGTAATATGTTTCTCCCTCTCTCCTGCAGACTCGGGGGGCGGAAGCGTGTGTCACATGCCCCCGACACACGTGAGTCCTACACACAGCAGACTCTGCAACGGGACTGGCTCCAGTTAGTCCCGCCCACGCATACACACCTCCCCCTCCCTCTGCTGCACTCTCACGTTTCCTCCATTCATCACCCCACACACACACACTGGTACAAGTGGTGTCTTTTCTATGATTAACCCTCACATCGCCCTAAAAGGAAGAAAGGAGGGAACCTACTGTACTCACTCTGACAATGTACACAGGCTCAGATAAACAGTGCGTGGCGCCATGCAGCATGTTCTGAGAAGCATTCAAAGTTAAGGGGGGGTGGGGTTTACATGTGATCAAATGTCCCAGTCTGGAGTCACACCATCAATGGACCAGGGGGGGACTTTTCCCGCCTTGCTCAAAGACACTGTCATCTAACAATCTGGCAAAAAGTGGATGAAAATTATCTTTAAGTCGTTATTCATCCATGTTGGCTGTGGTTTGCTCTTAATTTGAAATAATACACATCTCAAAGATTATCTTGATGAAGCTGTTTTCCTGTCTAATATGTTTCAGCAAGACTTCCAATAAAAACTGATACAAATTGAGAGTTTGTAAAGTCATGTATTCCTTAAGTATAAAGAAAACTAACAGGTTAATATGATCTTACAGAGGCTTATTACATTGAAGATGCAAAATATGTTTTTGATCATTTCCATAATCTTGGAAAACATCTCATCTGTGGTCTAACAAATCAAGCAGCACTGTTAAAGTTTGCCTTAACCATTCGATTCAGGCTTTAAACTGTTATTTAAACCTGAATGATAAATGAGTCTTTAAAGGCACAGTGAGGAATTTTCATATTGTGTTGATTCTGGTGACCTCTCCGGATTTCATAAGTTGATGGGCATTTCAAGCTAAAGCTAAATTCGATAATCATCGGCATCTCTTTGCAGATTATTCACATAATATCCACCTGTCCCATTAACGCCCCGTTTGTGTGGCAGTCGTGTTAACCAGCAGCAGATCATTATGTCAGTGTGTCTGTGACGCAGCAAGCTCAGTGTATTAGTGTGAGATCCAGATATGGAGAAATTCGCCTCGACTGTCGCTAATGTTTTCTTCTTCTTTTGCTATTTAATGCAGTTAGCATTCTTCTTCTTCTGTTACTTAATGCGTTTAGCAAACAGCTTTAAGACGCTCTACATCCACCGTCTGACGGGAATACCGCATTACAACCAGGCACCGGTTAAAATTTGAAAATTTGTACTTTCAAATTGAGAAAATATTCGTAGTAACTTCGATTTTTACTAAATGAACGGATATATGAAAATCCTTACCCACCCCTGTTAATCAGTAGTGTTTTTCTGGGATAAAGACTGACTCACTGTCCTCACTCTTGCAAAAGCGTGCATTTGTTGTTGAAGCAAATGATGGAAACTCAGATCTTCATTTGAGTGTTACTTTTCTTTGTTCAAGACAGCTTGTTGCAGGACGCTGAGTGATGAGGTCATTTATTGATTTTTTACTACATAGAATTATTCACCATCAGGTCACAACAACTAAACTTTATAAACTGATATATTATTTATAAATAATAATAATCTCACGGAGTGGTCAGACTCAATAATCAATAATAATAATTATATCTATATCTATATATATATATTTTGATTTTAATTTTAATTGCTAATAAATTTTTAATAATTGTTCATTTATAGGCTCTTGTTTGCTTTATATATTTCTTTTGCACTTTGTCTACTCTGTTAGTGTAACACTTGAATTTCCCCGTGTGGAACAAGTAAAGGAATCTTTTATCTCTTATATTATCTCTTATTAATGTAACGGCTATCTGTTGTCTTCTTTTTTATCACTATGTATCTACCCTTACTTATTCATATAACCATTCTTGACGCGTCGAGTCGGCTCGGTGACCTCCTTGCACACATTAAAACAACCGTGACACAACGCCGCACTCATACCCACACAGAGGCCTACGCACAGAGCCGAGGTGCACTTCCTCCAAAACGTAACTACCCATAGAAATGACGCGGACAGCAAGCCGTGATTCGTCCGCTTGGTGACATTGTATTTCTCACATTTACAGCATGTCCGGGATCCCCGCTCATCGGCCGCTCAAAAGCTGTGTATTTCATCTCCTCCTCTTTATTCTTCCCTGTAATCATGTTTGTATGATAAACAGGAACAAGTATCCTCAAACTATGAAGCCCATGAAGAAGTGTTATTAACTGCAATTCATCAAGTGTCCACTTGAGGCTGGCTGCAGAAACACCGGAAACCACATACACACCAATTAAAAAAAGACGATCTTTGCAGCATTAATAAACATGTTTACAGCCTGGTTAAAAAAAATGGTTTAGGACTACGTAGCTAATTTAACTATCGGCACCAAGCGGCAAACTCCGGTCTCAAACAATGAAGCCAATGCGGAAGTGCTATAAACTGCAATACATCGAAAAATCCGCTTGAGGCTGGCTGCAGAAACACCGGAAACCACATTGATATGAATGGGAAAAAGACGATCTTTTTAGCATTAATAAACATGTTTACAGCCTGGTTCAAAAACCGGCTTGGCCCTATGAAGCTAGTCTCTCTAATGGCACACACTGTACGGGGGGTGAATTTTTTTCTAACGTGACGGTTCAGAAGATATTAAGATTACGAGTTTTGCCCAAATAAGGATATGACTGATGTGACTCCCAGTCGGGAACACACAGCCATTGGCTAAGAGGCTCACACTACGTCACACTCTGCCTAGTTGAGTTCCGCATTACCAATATGGCTGCTGCCGTCAATTTGCTTCAAAACAGCTCCCAGGAACAGATGGGTGACGTCATGGATACTACGTCCATATTTTATACAGTCTATGATCGGCACACACTGTACGGGGGTGAATTTTTTAATAACCCGACATTTAAGAAGATATTAAGATTACGAGTTTGCCCAAATAAGGACATGACTGACTTGACCGACAGGCGGGAACACATAGCTGTTGGCTAGGAGGCTCAAACCCCGCCTCTTTACCTCACACTAAGTTTGGTTGAGTTCAGCATTTCCAATATGGCTCCCGCCAACAATTGGCTTCAAAACAGCGCTCAGGAACAGATGGGTGACGTCACTGATACCACGTCCATTATTTATACAGTCTATGGTACCAACCTGAGGGATCTTTGATGGGTAGTTATTAAGTTCAATGTGTGTTCTGATCAGCAGAAGGGTCTTAGCTCCAAAATATACCACCAGTGCAAAATAAAAGTTCCTGTTGAGGTGGTATTTTGGCTTCATTTTTGTACAATGGGAGGAGGTGGAGGTATGTCACTCATTTAGCTGTCAAACAACCTTCAAGTTGAATCACATCAAGCCATCTTTAATATGAACCAGTTGTCTTAATGAGTCTGTGTCAATAATGTAAAATAAGAACGAGCATGACTCCCTGGACCACATCAGCTGTGTGTGTAAGTCTCCGCCATGTCGCCATCTGTGATCCTTTTACCTCAACACCTTTATCCTCACACTCATCTGCTGCTTCATTCAGGCTCCATCATCCCTCATTCATTCACAGCTGTCTGCCTACCACGTGACCAGTGTCATCCAATCAGGTTCATGCAGGTTTGCAAACAACCTGAGGCAAAACTACTAGTGTCTGTGTTCCAGTGAATCTGGTTCTGCTCGCAGAGGAAGTTTTTCTTGCTCACCTTGGATAAATGTTGGGTGTCTGTAAATAACATGACAAAGAGTATGAGCTCTACACCTGCTCTTTATGGAGAGTCTCCTGAAGTAGTTCAGTCCCAATAATCAGATTAGCTCCGACTTGCTGAGAGGCCGAATCTTAAAAGTTTAACTCATATGAGTCTGTTTTTGGCTGGAGCAACCAGAGCAGAGGCAGAGAGGGGGATTGGTTCCTGCTGCTGCTCCACTTTTCACACAGGGGGGAGGGAAAAGAGGGGAGAGGGAGGGCAGGAGGGGGAATATACCAAATTATAATTTCACATGTTAAAAAGGCATAAAAGGGGGTGATGGACTGTCTCAATGAGTCTCTTTTTTTAACACGTGCACAAAAACACAAGGAAATCTAGATTATCGGATGTTTCTCCTGTGAAAGAATAACATATTATCCCTCATGTAATACAATGAAGATATTATATATTATGTTTAAATGTTTGGACTGCAGTGTTCTTGGTATCATGACGTCAGGTGAACAGAGTCAGAAACACTCAGATAGAACGAGGTGTGGAGGAGAATTACACAATAATCTGAGTCTAAGCAGCAGCCAGTCACTGCTCACGCTCAGTGAAAACAAAGAGCACATGGCCCCGTTCGCGGCTCCATGTGAACCGGCAATGGCTGCTGTAGTGGAGGGAGGGAGCACACACGTACAGACACACACATAGACACACACATCCTCCAAGTCCACCTGACACTGAGGAACCCAGCGACCGCGGGGGTCTGTCATCGTGACCCACTTCCTTGAAACACAACCGTAATCACAGTGTCTGTACCCGTGATGATGCTCCTCAGACTCATGGACATGTGGCGGGTCACCGAGGGTGAAGCTGCAGTAGAACCCGAGGCTTTAAAACTCTCCTCTCATCCGTCTTTCAGTGCTTTATCACTTCAAACATGATTCTGGGTTTGATTCTTGGGTCCCTCATTCACCTGTCACCCATGACCCCAAGCAGCAGCAGCAGCAGCAGCAGCATGAGTAGCTTTAATTTACTGTTCATTTCTGTCACTTGACTGAACGCTTCCTGCTCTTAACGTACCATCTGTGTGTAAAGAGGTGCGGTGTGGTGCAAAGGCTGCAGCTCCAACAGTGTTTAAAGCAATGTATTACCTTATTCATGTGTTCATTGATAACGTTTATGTTAACCACTATCCTGTTAACACGAGCCAAACATCACACCACAATCAAGTTAAATCTGACATTGAAACAAAGGAAATACTAAGCGCAGGTGCGTTTATGCGCAGCATTCCACACACACCTGCAGCCTGAGCTCCTGAGGCAAAGTCAGGGCTGGCCTGTGGGATATAGGCAGTACAGGGAAATGCTAGGGGCAACGGCCGTCCATAGGGGGCGCTGCTTGCACCCTGAATGAGTGAGGAAGAAAATTTGAAGATAATAGGACAAAGAATATTTTTGTATCTGATATAATTTTGGGGTTAAATTGCAAAAAAAAAAAAAAAGGTTTGCAAGGCAGTTTGAAGTCTATAAGTGTTCATGATTTACTTGTTTTTGTTTTCTTTTTGTGATTTTTTTTCCTGCTAAATATCACTGTTATTACCATTTTATTAATGCTCTTTTAGAGGTATTTTTTTATTGTAAAAATAACTTAAATCTGCAAAACATAAAGTTGTATGTCAGTTGTCTTTAAGTGCATGAGGGATGTGATTATTGGTGGAGCTGGTTGCAATAGAAGGGGCACCAGTTGAAATCTTGCCTATAGTGCATCAAGTCGCATAGGGCCGGCTCTGTGCAAAGTCCAGGATTAAAAAAGACATTTTAAATAAAGAAGAAGCATCAATATAAAAAATAAAGTTCAAACACATCCTGCACCACAGAGCTGACAATTCAGCACTTTGTAAACACCAGTTACACACCAACACCCCCAGTTTGCAGTGATTTGATAGAATATAGGTGTGAGCTGTGAGCAGCATGGGGGAAATAATTGTTTACCTGTGTTGCTATTGTTGTTGTTGTTGTTGTTGTTGTCCATGGTAGTTGTCATCATCCTCAGCTCCATCGGTGTCAGCAGGAGAGCGTTTTTTAGACAATCCAGGATGTTTTCTGCTCAGCAGCCATCATCACAAACTACAAAGTTCCTCAGGAGGACTTAAAACCACCAAAGAAGAAGACAGGTTGTCTCTATAGTGTTTCCATTATTCTATGTGTAAGCTCTGTCTGCACTTTAACTACAGTGATGTCTTTCCGCCTCATGAGGAATCTGTCATTTGCTGGAATCTTTCTCTCGCTCGCTCTCTCTCTCTCTCTCTCTCTCTCCCTCCCCTCTCTCTCTATCTCTCTCTCGCTCTCTCTGCGCGCGCAGCAGGCAGGCTGCTGACGTGATGTTCGGGGGCCGTCGCGCCCGCACGCGGCAGAAAACGGGCCCATGTGACCGCGCGGAGAGCCTCGTGCCCCAGTGACACACTTTTCGCCCCTCCTCTCAAACCTCGCGGAGTCCACACTTCTTTAAATCCCCGAGCACGTGGCGCTGCTCTGCGGCAGGAGAGGATTGTGGGAAGTGTAGTCAAGGAAATGTCACACTTTACACGTGAAACCTACTTGCATGTAGCATCCTGTAAAACTGTTTACAGATTCGGATTTAAAGTGAGAGTGCTACAGAGAATAAATATTAGCTAGATTGAAAAAAATGAAAATAGGTTTCATACTTCGAACTGTATTTCCATTGGTTTAGACTCATAATACTAGAATAATAGTTTTTAGAAAAAGACACATTATAGACTGGTCAGCGGGGCCGGATTAGTGCCCCCAGGGGCCCCTTGGCACTGGGGCTCATGCACCTCTCACATGCACGCGCACACACACACACACACACAAACACACACACACACAGGCAATCGTTAGCTAGCTGCTCATCCTCCATCTCTTCACTTGTTCGGCTTTTTTGAAAAAGCTACTTATGAGCAGGTCATTTTTTTTTTAACTGTCACGTCTTTCCCATCTTTTTCTTTTCTTTTCCTTCTCTTCGCCGCTCTGCTGGGCTTTCGGATGAACATTTTCAAAGTTTTCCTGCACTTCTTTCTGATACATTTTTAAAGGTGACATATTCCACTCTTTTTCATCAAAATATATTGGTCTTAGAGGTCCCCAAAAGATGTCTTTAAAGTTTATGCTAAAAAAAACACATTAAAATCAGATTTTGGTCTGCCTGAAAAACCCTCTTCTTCAGCCCTGTTCAGAGCGGTCTGTTTTCCCTCTGACCACGCCCCCTCAGGAAGTGTGTGTGGCCTCGGCTGTCCAGCACGTTGATCTAATGTTAACATGTTGGCTGAATATACACGGCTGCTCACAGGCCCGCGTTACTTCAACCCTCTGAATCTGATCCAGAATCTGATCCTGACGGAGAGGCGCCTGCAGTAGGACCTTTCTGAACCATTGGTCACAGATTTTGTGTTTCTTGTTGTTTTATTTGTCAGTATGTCGACGTGTGTCTTTGTACACAGCGACGAACATGTAGCTATGTGGCTATGCTAACTAGCGCTAGCACTTATCCATGATAAATAAAAATCATCCACTAGATCTTCAAATCTGCAGACGTGGGGAGTAAAACCGACCTTTGTGTTTATTAAGACAGCCTACAACTAGCATGCCTCCCTCCTAAGCTCCTTGTTAGCACACGTGTGTGCAGGGAATGAAAAACGGAGGAGGGGTTGAGTTGTATTTTATACAGTCTATGGGCTGAACAAGCTCCAAGCTCTGACTCCGTGACAGATCGGATATTGTTGTGACGTAACAAAAACAAGGAAGTCTGAAACGGCTCGTTTCAGCACACATTTGCAGAAAGGTGGAGAAATCAAAACAGGGGCAGAATGGATTTATTTCATTTTCGGGGGGTTTGTAGACATGCCGGGGAAACATATTTCAGGTAGAACATTTAACCATTAAAAAGTCGATTTTGCATGATATGTCACCTTTAAGAAACTTTAATTACACATGATTGGTTCGCTAAGCTGGCACTGAGCACAGTTATGCTTCAGCAACGCCCTCTTTTACTCTAACACACATTCACACATCTTAATTGATAGTGGGTCAGGTAAAATGAATTGAGAAATCATGAGAAACATATTTATTACAACCTATAAAGTGTATTGCAGTTTTCTAATTAGTCATCACTTTTCTTTAGCCATCTGATAGGATGGAAATGCACCTTTTTTTCCCCCACTCCCATCACTCTCAGGGGCCCCTGGGCATGTACCCATATTGCCCATATGGTAGATCCTGGGCTGTTGATCATATTTATTATATTAAATGTGAAGAAGATCACAAAAATCCTCTAAATGTGATTAAAAAAATAAATAAATTAAAAATTCCCTTTATACAACGTTTTGGGGCTAAATGTAGAGAAATGCTGCTGTTATTTTTGGTGTGCACAACTTTACAAACAGTGCCCATAGGGGAGGGGGCGCCAGTATCAAGTCAAAAAGTGAACGTTCTTCACAGGAGCTTTAAATTTAGCTTCAAATGTTATCTTGATGTGCTAACATTGCTGTTTGGAATGTTATGAACCCCAAAATGTTTTTGTAATGGCAGGTGAAATATTGCTTCAAAAATATTTTGCATCTTTTTAATAAATATAAAATATGTGTACACAATAATTAAACAATATATTGTGTGTTACTAACCTTTAGTTCATTCTATTTTAAAGTGCACTTTGTTTTTCCTATAAAATGTCTTTTTTAATCATGTAAAAAAAATAGATATTTGTGGTTCTATAAGTGCTGTTGGTATTTTTGAGGACCTCTGACCTTTAAAGTAAATCAATATTTTATAGATAAATTGAAATACAGCATCACTCCTTCAGTGCATTCAAATATTAAAGGATCTTGAATGGGCTTCAGACTGGATATAACATCATTTGTTTGGATGTTATGAAACAATATTCTGCAGACTCAAATCAAGAAACCAACAAGAGATTATGTGCAGTCCACAAAGACCCGTCTGAAATGATTCTTTATTATTTATGAGACAGTTTGCTGTAACAATAACGTTGAGACAAGTCTGACTTCAAGGATTTTCTCTTAGTGGACATCAAGGGATCCTTCTTGTTGAACCAGCTCCCGCAGGTTCTCCTCTACATAAGTGAAATGCTCTAGAATCTCACGCTTCTGCCTTTCATAATTCTGTTCATAATACACTTCAAAACATGTTGTGTAGTCCAAAACCCCCATATCATACATGTACTCTTCAGTCACTAGATAGATTGAGTTCCATTCAAAATCGTCAACATAATCCCATATTGAGCACTTTTTTTCTATCATTTCTTTGTGCTTTTTGAAAACTGCCTTCAGGTTGTCCTTGTACTCCCTGATAAGGCCCTCTACAGTGTTGCAGGTTTGAACCCCTCTGAGTCTCACCAGGTGAATCTGCATCTGGATGTGGAATGCTGCTCCGTTCACCCAGACCTTCACAGCCTCATTAGACACGTACCCACCCCTCACCATAGAGTTCTTCAGCTTGGTGAGGGCCAAGCTCAGCTTTCCTTCGATTCGACTGATTTCCCTCCTCAGCTCTTTGCTGTTGTTGAGGTACATCCTGTATCTCTTCAGACACTCATCGATCAGATCCCAGACCTCAGACCCCTTCTCATTTGCAAACACAGATTGCAGAGCATTTTCAATGGTTTTGTCTGGTTGACTCTTAAAAATTATGTCAATAAGGACTGAGACAGCCAAAGCTCCGAGTCCTGCCAGTTCAGGGGCTGATGTGAAAGGGCCCAGTTTCTGAGCTAGCTCCTTCGCCCAGTCTGCAGCGTGATGGCGAGCTTCCATTCGTCTCTTTTGGTAGTGTTGTTTCAGGCTGTCCGTAGACCCTTGACCACTGAACATCAGAATTCTTTTGCTGACTTTAAGATCTGGACCCTTTTTGATACTTTCCATAAACCATTCCACAGAATACAGTGAGGGTCCACGGTCTTGGCTAGATGAATTACCCATCGTCTAGTTTGCAGGGTCAGATCAAAGATGGAAAGTCCTTACCTCAGCTCAGAGAGATCAGTCCAGGAATGAGATCCAGTCCGGATTCTATCTCTATAAATGGAAACCAGATCCAAGGGTGAAAGTACAAACCAGATAGACTGATAAACACAGCCCAACTCATAGCCTATTTATAAACCAACCAGAAATAGACCGACTGCCTAATAAATACAAACATGTGGTTCTGTTAAGTATTATTTTGAGAATGCTTTTATTCAAGCGTGTCCAAGAGAAGAAAATAAAACTCATAATCTCAAAATTTCAGTACTAATGTGGTTAAAGAACTCATGGGATGCGTGGGAGACTTAAGGCAGGAATCTTATACTCTATTACTCAGGAGACTGATGTTACTCAGCAACTGTTTATATTTTATTTTATTCCAATATGTAGTCGTAGCTATGATACTTGTTGCTTATTATAAACCTAACAAACCTGCTGCAGATGGCCATGCAGGAAAACCTCTGAACAGTCTGAGGGCGCCCCCTGCTGCTCAGCTGCACTTTGTATACTTTATTTAACCAACATTTGAAGAAAGATTACACCCCTTCCTCAGGAGGAGGAATCCTTCTTTTAAAACTCTTGTAAAATTTATCAGGAACTCTGAAACATTTGGCTTTGTGCTGGATCAGATCCAGCTTCATGTTCAAACAGGATGTGATAGAATCTCGCTGAGATGTTAGATATAAATGCTTTACACAGTTAGCCTGAAGCTAGAATAGAAAACACAACATACCAATCTACAGACAGAAAGTGGGAAGAAGGAAAGGGAAATGTAAAAGAGTGAGAGATGCTGACAGATTGAAAGCTGAGTGGTTCAGAAGTAATCTGATTGAGTTGTGGATTAAACCTCCAGTTAATGTTTTAAACTTGAGATCTAAGGACCAGAAGAACCTTGATAAAAAAATCAGGACAATCCTGATCCCAGCAACAGGGACGCGTCCAGATTTGTTTTGACTGGGGTGGCCTAACTGGGACATTGATTTATGCAGGGGGGAGTGAGGTATCTGTGCACACACAAATATCCCAATTCCCCCATTTGGCCCATTAATCTGGAATTCTTTACAACTAAATTTTATTTTATAGCACATTAGTTGGTAAATAAGAAAATACATTAAAAAAAGAGATTAAAAAAAAATCAAAAATCAAAGCAAATAGAAAAAAACAAATAAAACAACAATTTAAAATACTTAAAAATTAGGGGCGCTGGTGTCCTGTAGGGGTCTAAGACTCCCAGCCAGTCGACCATTTGATGCATGTCTTCCCCTGCACACCACTCCCCACATTTCCTGTCTCTCTTCAGCTGTCCTGTCAAATAAGGGCAAAAAAGCCCCCCCCCCCCCCAACAAAAAAAAAAAAAAATTATAATAATAAATAAATAATAATTGCAAGAAAACTTTTGCTTGCCCACTTTCCTAATTCTTAAATGGATTTATAGGCATCATTTCAATGCCCACCTCTGACAAAGGAAATAGCCAATCATACTCTTGGATGTTGGGGTGGCACCTGTGGTGGCTAGATTAGAGTAGCTGTTTAGATTTCAAGGGGGAACCATGCTACCATGAGGACACACCCCTGTCCTGTAGAGGGCTAGATTCAAGCTGGAACAAAATATAGGAAATAAGTGAAAAAATGAAGTTAAATAAAACAAATGTTCTGCACTGTAGTTTATATGGAAGATAATTTATTTTTGCAATGACACTCTGCAGAGAGAGTTGGTGTGCAGCTGTGAGGATCTTTTAGTATATGTGGATTATGGCACCAACCTGTGGACAAAGTTTGTAACACGATATATTGACTCACTCTAAACCAAGTCATTCCAATCCAATCCACTTATTTTATAAAGCGCATTAAGAAACAAAAGCATTTACCAAAGTGCTGGGCAGTAAAATTAAAAAGCAGAAACAAAAACACAGAAAATGATAAGGAACATGAGAGCACAGAAGAACAGTGTAAACCAGTCAAATACATATAACACCTTTAATAAAACAGAAAAAACATAAAAATACAGTCAAAAGAAAAACACAGAAAAAAAGCACAGAATCACAGAGACCACGCAACTCTCATGCTGGATAGAAGCCAAGGAATAAAAGTACCTTTTGAGATTTCAAAGTATGCAAGGTCAGGGACATTTGTATGTGAGCGGGTAGCTTGTTCCAGTTTGGGGGCCACTGCATGGCATGGTTCCCCTGGTTTTCAGCCCAGTCTTAAGGACCACATGAAGCAGCTGATCAGAGAATCCTCAAATGAACAGGGAGCCGGAGGAGGGAGGCAAGGACGGGGGTGATATGCTCTTGCTTACGAGCGATCTGATGAAAACATCCCTGTAGTTAAAGTCACTGTCTGGTTCAGCCATCCTGTTATCTGTGCCAGGTGTTGTGTTTCTTTTTCTTCATCTCTTAGTTGAATTTAAAGGACCCTGTTTGATGAACCAGCTTTGGCAGGTCCTGTCCTATGTCACTGAAATACTTCTGGATGTCCTGCTTCTGTCTACCGTACAAGTGATCATAGTAAACCTGTAATCCCGCCTCGAAGTAAACTCTGATTGCTGGATCCACAAAGACATCAGAGCTTTTGATCGTTGTCTTGAGTTTTTCAAAAATCTGGTCCAGGTCTCTCTGGTAAACATAGAGCAGTCTTTTTATTGGGTCAAGAGTTTGATTCCCCTCCGAGTCTCAGCAGGTGAATCAGTATCTGGATATGGAAGGCTATCCTGTTCACCCAGACCTTCACAGCCTGACTTGACACTTGCCCATCCCTCACCATAGAGTTCTTCAGCTTGGTGAGAGCGACGCTCAGCTGGCACTCGATCCTCTCCATGTCACTCCTCATTTTGTTGTTGTTGCCTATGTGCACTGTGCATCTCTTCAAACATTCATCAATAAGATCCCAGACCTCCGCGGCCTTCTCTTCTGCAAACACACATCTCAGAGCGTCCTTTATGCTCTCCTCAGGCGGACTGAATGAAAGGATATCGATCAGGACAGCGACATTTTTCATGTTGTTTTTAAGACTTTTCTGACCAGCAGACAACATTTTAAGAACAAAATAATTATTTTCCTGCATTCTGAACAATTCCTATGCACCAAATTTTACCTATTCTGCACAATTTCATAATTTTGATCTTGTCTTTTGTCTTCTGAACTTTTATCTTTCCATCTTTCAAAGATGGAGGTTTTTGTCTGTAGTAATAAAATAGTAAATCTAAAAAAAAGAACTGCCTAGGCGCTGCAATGTCCAGCGTGTCAACACATTCCAAACCTTAATAGTCCTAGTAATTTGGCATGACGCTGTATTTCGGAATATCTTTAGCCTCAGTCAAAGCATGACATAAACTACATTGTCTCATTTAACAGATCAATCCTTAAAATTTCATGATGAAGCTTAAAGACACCAAAGTCCTTACCTCAGCTCAGAGAGATCAGCCCGGGAATGAGATCCAGTCCAGATTTTATCTTTATAAATGGAAACCAGATCCAAGGGTGAAAGTACAAACCAGATAGACTGATAAACACAGCCCAACTCATAGCCTATTTATAAACCAACCAGAAATAGACTGACTGCCTAATAAATACAAACATCTGGTTCTGTTAAGTATTATTTTGAGAATGCTTTTATTCAAGAGTGTCCAAGAGAAGAAAATAAAACTCATAATCTCAAAATTTCAGTACTAATGTGGTTAAAGAACTCCACTTAAGGCAGGAATCTTATAATCTATTACTCAGGAGACTGATGTTACTCAGCAACTGTTTATATTTTATTTTATTCCAATATGTAGTCGTAGCTATGAGACTTGTTGCTTATTATAAACCTAACAAACCTGCTGCAGATGGCCATGCAGGAAAACCTCTGAACAGTCTGAGGGCGCCCCCTGCTGCTCAGCTGCACTTTGTATACTTTATTTAACCAATATTTGAAGAAAGATTACACCCCTTCCTCAGGAGGAGGAATCCTTCTTTTAAAACTCTTGTAAAATTTATCAGGAACTCTGAAACATTTGGCTTTGTGCTGGATCAGATCCAGCTTCATGTTCAAACAGGATGTGATAGAATCTCGCTGAGATGTTAGATATAAATGCTTTACACAGTTAGCCTGAGGCTAGAATAGAAAACACAACATACCAATCTACAGACAGAAAGTGGGAAGAAGGAAAGGGAAATGTAAAAGAGTGAGAGATGCTGACAGATTGAAAGCTGAGTGGTTCAGAAGTAATCTGATTGAGTTGTGGATTAAACCTCCAGTTAATGTTTTAAACTTGAGATCTAAGGACCAGAAGAACCTTGATAAAAAAAAATCAGGACAATCCTGATCCCAGCAACAGGGACGCGTCCAGATTTGTTTTGACTGGGGTGGCCTAACTGGGACATTGATTTATGCAGGGGGAGTGAGGTATCTGTGCACACACAAATATCCCAATTCCCCCATTTGGCCCATTAATCTGGAATTCTTCACAACTAAATTTTATTTTATAGTACATTAGTTGGTAAAAATAATACATTAAAAAAAGAGATTAAAAAAAATCAAAAATCAAAGCAAATAGAAAAAAACAAACAAACAACAATTTAAAATACTTAAAAATTAGGGGCGCTGGTGTCCTGTAGGGGTCTAAGACTCCCGGCCAGTCGACCATTTGATGCATGTCTTCCCCTGCACTCCACTCCCCACATTTCCTGTCTCTCTTCAGCTGTCCTATCAAATAAGGGCTAAAATAATAATAATAATAATAATAATAATAATAATAATAATTGCAAGAAAACTTTTGCTTGCCCACTGTCCTAATTCTTAAATGGATTTATAGGCATCATTTCAATGCCCACCTCTGACAAAGGAAATAGCCAATCATACTCTTGGATGTTGGGGTGGCACCTGTGGTGGCTAGATTAGAGTAGCTGTTTAGATTTCAAGGGGGAACCATGCTACCATGAGGACACACCCCTGTCCTGTAGAGGGCTAGATTCAAGCTGGAACAAAATATAGGAAATAAGTGAAAAAATGAAGTTAAATAAAACAAATGTTCTGCACTGTAGTTTATATGGAAGATAATTTATTTTTGCAATGAAACTCTGCAGAGAGAGTTGGTGTGCTCCGAAATTACTTTAACAGATAGCATCAATATCAAACATGCAATGTTTAGTTTAAAGCAGCTGTGAGGATCTTTTAGTATGTGTGGATTATGGCACCAACCTGTGGACAAAGTTTGTAACACGATATATTGGCTCACTCTGAACCAAGTCTTTCCAATCCAATCCACTTATTTTATAAAGTGCATTAAGAAACAAAGACATTTACCAAAGTGCTGGGCAGTAAAATTAAAAAGCAGAAACAAAAACACAGAAAATGATATGGAACATGAGAGCACAGTGGAGCAGTGTAAACCAGTCAAATACATATAACACCTTTAATAAAACATAAAAAACATAAAAATACAGTTAAAAGAAAAACACAGAAAAAAAGCTCAGAATCACAGAGACCACTCATGCTGGATAGAAGCCAAGGAATAAAAGTACCTTTTGAGATTTCAAAGTATGCAAGGTCAGGGACATTTGTATGTGAGTGGGTAGCTTGTTCCAGTTTGGGGGCCACTGCATGGCATGGTTCCCCTGGTTTTCAGCCCAGTCTTAAAGACCACATGAAGCAGCTGATCAGAGAATCCTCAAATGAACAGGGAGCCAGAGGAGGGAGGCAAGGACGGGGGTGATATGCTCTTGCTTACGAGCGATCTGATGAAAACATCCCTGTAGTTAAAGTCACTGTCTGGTTCAGCCATCCTGTTATCTGTGCCAGGTGTTGTGTTTCTTTTTCTTCATCTCTTAGTAGAATTTAAAGGACTCTGTTTGATGAACCAGCTTTGGCAGGTCCTGTTCTATGTCACTGAAATACTTCTGGATGTCCTGCTTCTGTCTACCGTACAAGTGATCATAGTAAACCTGTAATCCCGCCTCGAGGTAAACTCTGATTGCTGGATCCACAAAGACATCAGAGCTTTTGATCGTTGTCTTGAGTTTTTCAAAAATCTGGTCCAGGTCTCTCTGGTAAACATAGAGCAGTCTTTTTGTTGGGTCGAGAGTTTGATTCCCTCCGAGTCTCAGCAGGTGAATCAGTATCTGGATATGGAAGGCTATCCTGTTCACCCAGACCTTCACAGCCTGACTTGACACTTGCCCATCCCTCACCATAGAGTTCTTCAGCTTGGTGAGAGCGTCGCTCAGCTGGCACTCGATCCTCTCCATGTCACTCCTAATTTTGTTGTTGTTGTCGATGTGCATTGTGCATCTCTTCAAACATTCATCAACAAGATCACAGACCTCCGCGGCCTTCTCTTCTGCAAACACACATCTCAGAGCGTCCTTTATGCTCTCCTCAGGCGGACTGAATGAAAGGATATCGATCAGGACAGCGACATTTTTCATGTTGTTTTTAAGACTTTTCTGACCAGCAGACAACATTTTAAGAACAAAATAATTATTTTCCTGCATTCTGAACAATTCCTATGCACCAAATTTTACCTATTCTGCACAATTTCATAATTTTGATCTTGTCTTGTGTCTTCTGAACTTTTATCTTTCCATGTTTCAAAGATGGAGTTTTTTGTCTGTAGTAATAAAATAGTAAATCTAAAAAAAGAACTGCCTAGGCGCTGCAATGTCCAGCGTGTCAACACATTCCAAACCTTAATAGTCCTAGTAATTTGGCATGATGCTGTATTTCGGAATATCTTTAGCCTCAGTCAAAGCATGACAGAAACTACATTGTCTCATTTAACAGATCAATCCTTAAAATTTCATGATGAAGCTTAAAGACACCAAAGTCGTCATTCTGAACAATTTCTATGCACCAAATTTGACCTTTTGTGCACAATTTCATAATTTTGATCTTGTCTTGTGTCATTTGAACTTTTAGTGTTCATCAAGAACATTTTCAATATTAATTTGAAAACCTGTCAACTTTAAGAGTTCTTGTGTTTCTTCTTTACTGCCATCTTGCAGAATTCCCAGTGCTTTGGCTTTTATACAAGTTGTCTATATGAAGATTTTTGAGACGTCTCTGGATTAACTTTAGTTTTGTGTGCGCTTGAAAGAAACTACAAATGTACAGAAGATTCAGAATGTGATTGAATTCTGTGTTATAAATAACACATTTTAAGATGGAAGCATGGGGCCATAAATAAATAGACCTTAGGTCAGGGGTGTCAAACATGCGGCCCGCGGGCCAAAACCGGCCCCGCCAGAGGTTCCAATCCGGCCCGCTGAACAACTTAGCAAAGTGAAAAAATGACAGAGAACACATTATCTGCAATTTTTCAATAAAAGTAACTACTATTTCAAATTTTTTCCTCCGGGGGTCGCATACAATCATAGTGCTGATGGAGCGAACCTGAACAGCGCTTTTTTTCTAGTATTTTTTTTCCTCAAAGTGAGAAATTAGATGACTTGCTGTTTGCATAATCCGGTTGAGATTCCTAAAGACTTTTTAAAGCACTATAAGATGATCCACTAACTATGAACTCTAGCACAGCAGCCCTGCATACAACACTGTCCAGCAAGCAATTGACCTCCTCCACCACCAGGCCCCTTCCTACCTCACTGACCTCCTCCACCACCAGGCCCCCTTCCTACCTCACTGACCTCCTCCACCACCAGGCCCCCTTCCTACCTCACTGACCTCCTCCACCACCAGGCCCCCTTCCTACCTCACTGACCTCCTCCATCACCAGGCCCCTTCCTACCTCACTGACCTCCTCCACCACCAGGCCCCCTTCCTACCTCACTGACCTCCTCCACCACCAGGTCCCCTTCCTACCTCACTGACCTCCTCCACCACCAGGCCCCTTCCTACCTCACTGACCTCCTCCATCACCAGGCCCCTTCCTACCTCACTGTCCTCCTCCACCATCACATCTCCTTCCCGTAACTTACGTTCCTCACACGCCCACTTCCTGTCTCAACCTCACAGAACCAAGCACCGAACCTGGGGGGACAGAACCTTCTCAGTAGCTCCGTAGTAATAAAAAGTATTATTATTATATTTGGCCCCAGTATGAAAAATAAAACAGTTGTTTTTGTAGAAAGATAGTTCATTAAATATTAACATTTTCAGAATGTACTTTTTTGCATTAAAACAAAGGGAAACATTTAGAGTTAATGTTATTTATAGGTTATTATGTTATGATTTTACTGGTCCGGCCCACTGCAGATCAACTTCGGCTGTATGTGGCCCCTGAACTGAAATGAGTTTGACGCCCCTGCCTTAGTTTAAATGCTCAATAAAAAAAAAGAAAGAAAAGTTGAAAAAAAAAATCTCCCAGAGAGCTGCAGCTTGTTCAGAACGCTGCAGCTAGGGTTTTAACGAGGAGAAAGAAAACTGACCACATAACTCCTCTTTTAAAAACTCTGCACTGGCTCCCTGTTTCTTTTAGAATTGATTTTTAAGTCCTTTTACTTGTTTTTAAAGCTCTTAACAGCCTTGCTCCTCCATACATTACTGATCTACTGTCATTTTATGTTCCAGCCCGATCACTGAGGTCCTCGAATGCTTGCCTTTTAAATGTTCCTCGTGTGTCTCACACAGGCACCGGCCGGAGAGCTTTCTGTTTTTATGCCCCTAGGCTATGGAACTCTTTGCCTCTGGACATCAGAACAGCGAGCTCTCTGTGTGTTTTTAAAAGTAAACTTAAGACTTACCTTTTTAATCTAGCTTTTAATTTGGAGTAATTTATTTTAGCCCTAGACTGCATTATCATTATCATTATTATTATTTTATTATTTATTATTATTTAATTATTTTATTTCTTATTATTATTTTTATCATTATTATCTAAACCATTGTTTTAACATGTATTTATTTATCTTATTTATTTATTGTGTTCATCTGATCTCGTTAACTCTACCTTATTTCTAACTTTTATTTCCACTCTTAATTATTTTATTAATTTTACTGTGTTGAGTTTCTTCTCTTTTTTAAGTATTTCTTTTTTTTTAAATCATGCCTTCTATAATTTTACCATTACTGTTGTTTTCTTACTGTCTGTTACTCTGTGAAGCACTTTGGGCTACATGTTTTTATGTATGAAAGGTGCTATATAAATAAAGTTGAGTTGAGTTGAGTTGAGTTGAGTTGAGTTGAGTTGAGTTGAGTTGAGTTGAGTTGAGTTGAGTTGAGTTGAGTTGAGTTGAGTTGAGTTGAGTTGAGTTGAGTTGAGTTGAGTTGAGCAGTTCTCCTCCAGTCTGTCCAGCAGGGGGCGGTAGTGTTTTTTGTTAACACACTCACAGCAGCCGCCATTTTCCTCAGAGCGGAAGGAGGAAGAGCAGAGAGAAAACATTAAAGTGTTGAAGTGAAAATCCTCATTAAATCTATCTTTTCTGCAATGGAAGTCCCCGGACCGGACAGCGACTGGAGGAGCCCTCAGTTCCGACAGAAAGTCGTCGCTCAGATGTGAGATTTTTCTGTTTCTATGTTGTAGTTTTTAAGATAATTCCCAGTTCCTGTTTCTGATGCGTGAGTCTCATTACAGGAGCTAGTGGAGGCTAAATCAACGCTCCAGCGGTCTGCCAAACTCTGCTGAGAAACATGATAAATGAACATTAAACAGGATAATGCAAACACCAGCCGCTTCAGAAACACAGGGGACGATATGTTCGGATAGTCTTGAGCCAAACCTTCAAATCGGCATTCATCAAATGATGGAAATAATGATTCTGAGTGTTTCAGATTTAATTACAAGCTGTCGGTCAGCTCATACAGCAGGATCTGACTTTGTTAGCATCTCTCTCTGACTCTACACTTACAGCTTTATGTATATAAGTGTGTTGTTATTATGTGTAAACATCAGTGTAATACATGTTTGGCTCTACATGACTAATGGTAGTTAAAAAGGAAAAACATGAATTCCTTCTGCTGTCTAACCCACTGGGATTTAGAGGTGTCATTTGCAATTTAGAGTACATATATATATGTATTATACTTATATATATGTAATATAAGTATAATATACATTTATATATATGTTCTTAACTCATCTGAAAAAAACTCAATGATATTTCTTCTGTTTAATGAAAGAAAAAGAAAACCAATCCCACTTTTCAAAAAATAATAATAATATAATAATAAACCTTTATTTCTATAGCACTTCTCTAAACAAAGTTACAAGTGCTTCAAAGAAAAACACAAAAAAGTAAACAATTATAATAATAAATATAAACAAAAGATGATAATTACACACACATATATATATATACATATGTACACATACATATTAGGGGTGGTGAAAAAAATCGATTATTAATTACTCGCGATTATGTTATGGACGAGTATGAATCGATTATTACATTTTCAAAAATCGATTATTATAATTGTTATTACTATTATTATTATTGTTCTACAGTATATAAGGGTGCAAGGTGTTACACAGCTGTGAACACACACAGTTCCAAAGTTCCACTACACAGAAAGTGCTTTAAGTTGTTACTCAATAAAAGAGAAGTAATTCAGCAACTGACTGTTATTTTTTATTGGTGCAATAATTTTGGGTTACTGTCAAACAGAAAATCAATAATCGCTGATCGAGAATCGTTAATAATCGAAAATCGGTTGGTAATCGAATCGGGACCTCAATAATCGGAATCGAATCGGGAAATCGGACAGATTAACCACCCCTAATACATATACACAGTGTTCCAAATTATTATGCAAGTTGCATTTTTGTGAATATTTCAAAAACTATGTCAACAGTCATTTTCAAATTTGTTAGGAAGTCAGATAGTAAATGTATTTCTTCAGCTGTGTGGTTAAAATGATGCTTTTCGGCTGTATTTTTAAATAAATGCAGAATCTGCAGAAATGAGCGTGCCGAATTATTATGCAAGTTGTTGATGAGAGTATATAACTTGTGAAAATTAAAAACTAGGCACCATTTTAAACGTTCTATTGATTTGAAAATAATAAATATTTATAATATTTACAAAAACAACAGTTTTCTTTACATTTGTATACAAAATAAAACTGTTAATGTCTTTAAAACATTTCAAATCTAAAGTGTTTCTCTAATGTCCAATATAACCTCCTTATCTTTCAGTGAGGGTCAGAGGTCACCGGTAAATAGATTTAGTCTCTGATGTCTTCTCTGCTGACACTGTGAGCTGTACCTTGTATGGCTTTCCAAAGATGCTCTTTTGAGCTGTATTTCTTGCCGTTACTGTAAATTATCTCCTTTATTATTGACCCCAAGTTCTCAGTCAGGTTGAGATGAGGTGAGCAGGCCGGCCAGTTCATGAGGCGATCCTCTTTAAAGCCCTGAGATGCCATCCTGTCCTGGGAATAACGTGAGGCATGCGACGGTGCATTGTGCTCATGCATGAACATTAGCGTCTTTTTCACTTTAGCTGAATGTCTTTTCCTCCATGGAGGAAAATACAAAAGAGGATCAGCTCATGAACTGGCCTGCCTGCTCACCTCATCTCAACCTGACTGAGAACTTGTGGTCAATAATAAAGGAGATCATTTACAGTGAGGGCAAGAAATACAGCTCAAAAGAGTATCTTTGGAAAGCCATACAAGATACAGCTCAGTGTCAGCAGAGAAGTCATCAGAAACTAAATCTATTTACCAGTGACCTCTGACCCTCACTGAAAGAAAAGGAGGTTATATTGGACATTAGAGAAACACTTTAGATTTGAAATGTTTTAAAGACTTTAATAGTTTTATTTTGGATACAAATGTAAAGAAAACTGTTGTTTTTGTTGAAGTTTGAATACAGTTGTAGTAAATGTTATTATTTTCAATCAACAGAATGTTGAAAATGGTGCCTAGTTTTTAATTTTCACAAGTTATATACTCTTATCACCAACTTGCATAATAATTTGTCACACTCATTTCTGCAGATTCTGCATTTATTTAAAAATACAGCCAAAGTAATTTGAAAAGCATCATTTTAACCACACAGTTAAAGAAATATATTCACTATCTGACTTCTTGACAAATTTGAAAACAACTGTTGATATAGTTTTTGAAATATTCACAAAAATGCAACTTGCATAATAATTTGGAACACTGTGTATATGCACACATACATCCACATGCACATACATATGAAGAGTTCATTCACAAAAACAGATCACTCACTTTAAAAAATTGGAAAATGTTTCAAAAAACTTTTTTTTTTCTACAACTAGATTTAGGTATTATCAAGAAACTGAAGTTGGGTGGCTTTGACTAAATCAAAATGACATTACTAATTACAGCTATCTTAAAAATGTAACTTTATTAAAAATCTATATTAAAAATAAATGTGTTTTTTGAAAATGTATAAAAACAGGCTACATGCATAGACTTCTGCTTTGAGACGGGGCTTACGAATGTACGTATAAACCAGGCTGTAGAGGATGCTGAGGGAGGATGTGGTGGTGCTGATTTTCAGTCTGTGGCCTGTTGGTTCAGAAGATCTTTAGAGGTGGACTTATCCCCAGCAGTGTCAGTTTAAGTCTCAATCAGTGTGATAACTGTGTTTCCCTTCAGTGAGGAGGCGATGAGGAAGGCAGGAACCGCTCACACCAAATCCAGTAACGACATGGAGAACCACGTTTATGTCAAAGCCAAATCCAGAGTGAGTACTGAACCGCCGCAGGATGTTTTTTTTCCACAAAGGAGGAACCAGTGCTTTCATAACTGAAGTGCAGAATGCACTGTGTCACGTGATCTTATTATCATGATGATCATTCTGTTCCCAGGAGGAGTATTTATCTCTGGTGGCGAGGCTGATCATCCACTTTAGAGACATCCGTAAGTCTTAAAGCAATGACACAGCACAGTAGGGGACTCACTCCGGGGGTTCTGATCCACTTCTTGTTAACTCAGGATTAAAACATCAGTGTTGTTATGACTGTGTAATAAGACATCAGAGCGCAGTGGTTACTAATCACTTGTTTCTCGTTCACAGACAAGAAGACTCTTGGAGGTCCAGGTAAGTGGATTTTGTTTTCTTCTTGGTTTGGGTCACTTTCCATTAGTTCTTCTTTGCTGTGTTCTGTCTTCTGCTGGATCTGTCACTACCGGGACTCATGGTGTTCTTGATTTCTGCTGGGCATGCTGGAGCTGCTTAATGGTGTCTGTTGTCTACCTTTTCTGCTAGATCCAATGAATGCCCTGACTAACCTGACAGGGGTTGGAGTGGGCACGGGCGCCATTGGCATGGGGCCTCGCCCCACCGGTGCTCCAGTGGGTGGCATGGGGGCCATGGGGCAGATGCAGATAGGCCAGCATGCCATGGCAGGGGTGGCTGGAAACCCACAAGCCAGTGAGTGTGTTTCCTCCATGTGGTGTGTGTTTTCAGTTAGAGCTAGGGATGTAAGGATACACTCAACCCAGGTTTGATTCGAATCCTGATTTTTGGTTCACTCACGATTTTCAAGTGAACTGGATTGTACTCAAAATTTAAATAACTATTATTTTATTTCAATTCTCAGATATGGACAGTTGCCATATATATTTATTCTCTTATATTTCTTTGTAAACAAAGTAATCCTTTTTCATTTTTATGGTGTGCTGTAACTCAAATAAAACCGCTGCACATTTTTTTCAGCACCTTGCAAAAAAACTAAAAATCACCATACAAAAATACCTTGTTGGAAAAATTCAGAACAATTATAAAGAAATGGAAAGTGAACAATTCCCAATTTAAATTATTAGATATTAAAACAAATAAGGTGGGGCGCTGGTGACCTAGTGGTCTAAGTGCCCCACTTACAGAGGCTACAGTCCTCGTCGCAGGGGACGCCGGTTTGATTCCCGGCCACGACCATTTCCTGCATGTCTTCCCCCGCTCTCTACTCCCCACATTTCCTGTCTCTCTTCAGCTGTCCTATAATATAAAGGCGAAAAAGCCCCAAAAATATTTAAAGAAATAAGTTAAATCTCTTCTCCCTGATCGATCTTTGGAAATGTTAACGATCAATTATGGTTTACTCATTAAAAAAACTAGAATGTTTTCCATGTCAAAAATAATGCCTTATTTTCCCCTAAATCAATTTTTCCTTCATGACACAATGTATATTACTGATGGTATTAAACAGCTAAGGATCGTATTGAGGTGTTCAAAATGTTAACACGCTGAATATCAACGTGAGGAGCAGGCTCATAAATAATCTCTGTGGACGCATGGTCATAGAGTGAAGACTCAGACTTCAACATGTGGATTAACTGCAACAGGACGACTGAACAGAATCAGATTTTGACTCTCAGTGTCCACTTTTCTCATTCTTATTGAGAAAAATAAGCATTTAAACGCAGTAATGTGTCAGCCGGGAGTGCAACCGGGTCAGAATCAGTCCGGTGGCGGAGCAAAAAAAGCGCTCATGGAGACCTGTCACTCAGCTGCAGCCCCCAGCTAAGCGTCTCTGCTGTGTGCAGTCAGCTGATTCACATCGAAACATGCTTTAAAGGTGACATATCATGCAAAATCGACTTTTTAATGGTTCTCTACCTGAAATATGTGTCCCTGGCATGTCTACAAACCCCCCAAAAATGAAAAAAATACATCTTGCCCCTGTTCTGATTTCTCCACCTTTCTGTAAATGTGTGCTGAAACGAGCCGTTTCAGTTTTCCGTGGTTCTTTTTAAGTCACAACGCCATCCGATCTGTAACGGAAGTCAGAGCTCAGAGCTTGTTCAGCCCATAGACTGTATAAAATACAACTCAACTCCTCCTCCGTTTTTCATTACCTGCACATGTGTGTGCTAACAAGGAGCTTAGGAGGGAGGCATGCTAGTTGTAGGCTGTTTAATAAACACAAGGTCAGTTTTACTCCCCACGTCTGCAGATTTGAACATCTAGTGGATGATTTTTATTTATCATGAAAAAGTGCTAGCGCTACTTAGCATAGCTACATGTTCGTCGCTGTGTACAAAGACACACGTCTACATACTGATAAATAAACAACAAGAAACACAAAATCTGTGACCAATGGTTCAGAAAGGTCCTGCTGCAGGCGCCTGTCTGTCAGGATCAGATTCTGGATCAGATTCAGAGGGTTGAAGTAACGCGGGTCTGTGAGCAGCCGTGTGTATTCAGCCAACATGTAAACATTAAATCAACGTGCTGGACAGCCGAGGCCACATCCACTTCCTGAGGGGGCGTGGTCAGAGAGCTCATTCTCATTTAAAGGCACAGACACAGAAAACAGCCTGTTCTGAGCAGGGCTGAAAAAGAGGGGTTTTCAGGCATGCCAAAATCTGATTTCAAAGTGTTTTTTTTGAGTATAAACTTCAAAGACATGTTTCGGGGACCTCTCAGACCAATATATTTTGATGAAAAAGAGTGTAATATGTCACCTTTGAAACACCTCCACTCAGCGAGGGACGAAAGAGCAGTGCCAGAGACTTAATGATGTTGAACAAGCGGAGTATAATGCAGATAGCGCCTTCTACTGTTTCAAAATAATATCCCGATACAAATGATGTTGAGTCGATTTTTAATCCATCCTTATTTGTATCGATTTTTGCGATATATCCTTACATCCCTAGTGAGAGCACATCGTCAGAGCGTTGCGTGGATGCTGGCTGCGTCTAAACTGCATATTTGGTGTCAGGGCTGGTCTTACTTTCAGTCTCTGCTTCGGCACGCTGTGTGTGTGTGTGTTTGAGACTCCAGAGCTGGAGGTCACCTCTGTCCTTCATCTTCTTCTCACTCACTCTTTAGTAGGGGGTCCAGGCCAAATGCCGATGCAGCAGATGGTGCAAGCGCAACAGCAGCAGTCCATTCAGTTTCAGCAGTTCCAGCAACAGAACGCCATGCAGCAGCAGCAGCAGCAGCAACAGCAGCAGCAGCAGAACGCTGCCCTCCAGCGGCAGCAGTTCCAGGTGCAGCAGCTGAGGGCGCAGCAGCAGTTGCAGCAACAACAGCAGCAACAGCAGCAACAGCAGCAACAGCAGCAACAGCAGCAACAGCAGCACCACCAAAACCAGCAGCAACAGGCCCAGAACCAGCAGCAGCAGAACCAGGTATCTGAACCATGTTAACATAAAGTTAAATACAAGAACAAAGTGTGATCACACAGCCAGAAGACCACCATTTGATCATCCTTATCTTAACTCTGCTCACTTGCTGCTACCCTTTGTGTGATGGGACTGTATGGACCAATGTTAAAGACATTATAACCTTGAATACTTGTGTTTGCAGATGCACCAGACAACGATTCAGCAGCAGCAGATGGTGCAGCTGCAGCTTCAGCAGCAACAGGCTCAGGCTCAGGCTCAAGCTCAAGCTCAGGCTCAAGCTCAGGCTCAAGCTCAGGCTCAGGCTCAAGCTCAGGCTCAAGCTCAGGCTCAAGCTCAGGCTCAGGCTCAAGCTCAGGCTCAGGCTCAAGCTCAGGCTCAAGCTCAGGCTCAAGCTCAAGCTCAGGCTCAAGCTCAAGCTCAGGCTCAGTCCATCCAGCACATGGTTCAGCAGCAGCAGCAACAGCAGCAGCAGCAAGTTCAGTCTCAGCCTCAGCAAGGTCAGATGCCTCCACACACTCAGCAGCAGCCCGGCATGGTACCTCAGTCTCTGACCGGAGCGATGGCACCTACTCAGCATGTTCCCATCAGCTCTCTCAGTCAGCAGCAGCAGCAGCAGCAGCAGCAGCATCAGCTCAAGATGCAGGCCCTCCAGGTGAGACTTCTGCCCCCAGCAGGCGTGTTTCTGCATCAGTTATCTTTATTTTGTAGCAGCGTATGACACATTTGATGAACCCCCTTTTAACGAGCCTCAGCTTTGAATGACTGGGATAAATAATGAAACTATTAACTTTAATATCAGTCTTGCATTTGTAATATTTCACATTGAGATTAATAAATATGCACAGCAGCAAACACTCAATCTGCAGGCGATCACACTCGCTGCTGATTGAGCACGATGTAGGGTTCCTGTGGTTTTGCTTATCCGTACCCTCTGCTTGCATGCTTCGCTCTGTGTGTGTTTGTATGCGTGTGTGTTTCTCTGTGTGTGTTTGTGTGCGTGTTAAAGCAGGCTCGTGCAGCCATGCAGCAACAGCAGCAGGTGCAGCAGGTGCAGCAGGCGCAGCAAGCGGCACAGCAAGCTGCAGCACAGGCGCAGCTCAACGCAGCAGCTGCAGCCGGAGGAGCCGTCCCTGGACAGGTGAGACTACAGCCGCCTCAAGCTCAGGTGCTTTATGATCCGGTTCAGGTTCAGGTTCAGGTTGCTTCATTTGACCCTGTAGATTTGTTTTACAGCAAGATAATAATATCTAGTCTGACATCCAATTAAAAAACAACTTCAACATAAATATGTGTAACCACTACCTGACGTAGAGCACACACCAGGCTGTTCATTGGAGCTTGTAGATGATATGACAGCGCCGCAGTGTGTGTGTGACCTCTTCGCTCACCTGTCCTGTTGTGTCTCTGTTGTGTGTCCTCTGAAGTTGGTCCGTCCTGGGATGATTCCTACCCGGATGCCCCGAGCTGCCCTGAACCCCTCCATCCCCCCTCAGAATGCAGCTGCAGCTGCAGCCGCCGCCGCTGCAGCCGCAGCAGCCGCGGTTGGAGGACAGCAGATGACACCGCAGGTATTTATCCCCATTCTGACCCCCCCCCCCTGTCTGTGCTTCTGTCTGTGAGCACTTCTTATCACTTTTTAACCTGATGCTTCTGCCTTTCTAAGGTCAGACAGTTTCGCTTAGTGAACAACTGGTAAATTAAACACAATGTTTGTACCAAGCGGCAACCTCCAGTCTCAAAATATGAAGCCCATGCGGAAGTGTTATAAAATGCAGTTCATCGAGGATCCGCTTGAGGCTGGCTGCAGAAACCCCAGAAACCACATACACACCAATTCAAAAATTAAGATACTAAACATGTTTACAGGCTGGTTCAAAAAAGCGGCTTCAGACTGAAGAGCTAATTTCTCCATCGGCACACATTTTTCCAACATGACGGTTCAGAAGATATTAAAGGCATTTTTCAGTTTTTTTGAAGTGGGGTCGTTTGAGTTACAGTACACTATTGCTCCTGTTAGCCACAATGGGTGCTGGTGAGCTCTTCCCCTTTAATGAGAAAATTCCCAGAGGACCGGCAGGTAAGCTAGACTATTTTCTCTGCAGGCGGGGCCTCCTATTTTGGGTAATCTTGCCAGAGTTAAGAAAATATGGTCCAGGCACTCATCACGGTGCAAATGCATGCACCATTAAAAGAAAACCCCCTTTCTTTGGCACTATTTTCGGACGCACCTTGCAGACCGGTGTTCTTCCACTGCATGAGCACAGATACACGCCAATCAGCTGTTGTAGGAGAAATAGGAGGCCCCATCCGCAGAGAAAATAGTCTAGCTTACCTGCCTGTCCTCTGGGAATTTTCTCATTAGGCTAACAGGAGCACTAGTGTACTGTAACTCATACGACCCCATTTCCAAAAAACTAAAATATCCCTTTAAGATTAAGAGTTTTGCCCATTTAAGAACATGACTGACTTGACTGATGGGTGGGAACACTGTAACTGTTCGCTAGGAGGCTCAAACCCTGCCTCTTTACCTCACACTAAGTTTGGTTGAGTTCAACATTTCCAATATGGCTGCCTCGGACGATTGGCTTCAAAACAGCGCTCAGAAACAGATGGGTGACGTCATAGATATACAGTCTATGGTTCTAATAGGCTACTAAGCAGCTCTTGTGATATCTGCAGATGCGCAAAGATAAGATAGTCCTTTACTTGTCCCACAACAGGGGAAAAAGCTGCATCATTAGGATCATTCATTCATGCCCCCATACATTTAGTACGTTTTTCCTGAAACCTTGGATAGGCGTTATAGATCAAAGCAACGAAACAAACACACTTTTTCTGAAAGTGCATAAAAAGTGGTGTGTTAAGTAGTTATTCTGTGCTGGGAGCATGATTGACAGGGGGATGTTGATAACTGCTTCTTTGGATTCACACTGCAGTTGCATTTTCGACAAAGCAGCACAGCTAGACAGAACACAAAACACCTTCTCATTCAAGGGTTTGTGTTTATTTTGATTATTTGAAACACTGTAGATTAATACTGAAGGCATCAAAAATTTGAAATAACATATATGGTATTATTTAATGAACAAAATAGTGTTAAACAAAGCAGAACATGCTTAATATTTTAGATTCTGTGCAGTAGCCCCCTTTTTTCCTTCATGGCAGCTTTGCACACTCTTGGTATTCTCTCAGTCTGCTTCATGAAGTGGTCTCATGGACTGGTTTCTAATTAACATGAGCCTTGTCAAGAGTTCATTTGTAGAATGACTTGCCTTCTTAATGTGTTTGAGACCATCAGTTGTGTTGTTCAGAGGTAGGGTTGGTACACAATGGATAGCCCTATTTGACTACTGTTGTAATCCAGATTATGGCAAAACCAGATTATTTCAAAGTTTTGATGTCTTCAGTATTAATCTACAATGTTGAAAATAATTAAATATATACAAACCATTGCATGAGAACGTGTGTCCAGACTTTTGACTGGTAGTGTATGTTTCAAGGGACTTGTCTGGACTACTTTATTTACTTTGGTTAAAATAAAAAACAGGGGAATGACTGTTAAAGACATGCAAGAGAGATCCATGAGTCTACATGTAGCAGATTTACCCATTACATGTCAAGAACTCTATTGTGAATTAAAGTAACTGCAAGTGGCAGATATAAGACTGAGGTGTTTATGAAGTCTCAACATGGGTTTTGAAACTTTAGCATCTTTGGTATCTCCTCCAAACATTTTCTTTTTGTCCAATCACATTCCTCTGCAGGTGCAGCAGCATTCTATGATGTCATCACCCTCACCTGTGCAGGTTCAGACGCCTCAGTCCATGCCTCCCCCTCCCCAGCCGTCACCTCAGCCCCCCAACTCACAGCCCAACTCAGCCAGGTGAGCAGCTTGACTCCATCTGTCTGCGACACTCTCAGTGTTTTTTATTATTTTTTAAACTCTGTCCTCCTCCTCCTCTTCTCTACAGCTCAGGTCCAACCCCATCACCTGGAGGATTCCAACCCAGCCCGTCCCCTCAGCCCTCACAGAGCCCCGCAAACAGCCGAACCCCCCAGAACTATGGAGTCCCTTCTCCTGGACCACTCAATACTCCAGGTACACTCCTACAAAGCCTTACCTTTATCAATGAGCACGAAACAAAGAGCACACTGAAGGGGAACTGATGCATGGACACTTCTTTCTCTTAGTCATACGAATAAATAGAGTTTGGTGACTTCTTAGGCAGGCAGTGTCACAGCGTTAATAACAGTTAAAGTGAAAGTTCTGGATAAAAGCAAAACAAGATGAAATAGAAAAGAGATTCAAAAAGGATGGCGTCACAATAACAAACTCAATAAATTACAACAGCAGGTTTATGGTCGTGAGAATTTCAGTGCATTCAGCTTGAACTGAGAAGCAGTTCGGCGTCTCCACATTTTTTTTTGGGCCTTTGCTGATCAAATGCTTGATACCTGTCTCCGTTTAGACTAGATCTGCAGATGGCTTATCGTGGTTCAGTCGGTCAGATGGTTTGCATGCAAGAGAGAAGACACAAACAAGGATGACTGCTTTGATTAGACGAGAGTGGGCCCATCAGAAATGGAAAAGACTGTCCTCTGCGTTAAAAAATAATGTGTTCATGTGAAAACGATCTGCATGCACAAGGATTTGCAAAGATAACTGAAAACGATGGAGTATGTGTGCCAGGCCAGTAGTTAGTGGTAAAATTTTGTAATGAAACACCACGCACCTGCGCTGAAAGGCTGGTTTATAGGGGAGAACGGGGTTGGTTGTCACACGGGTTGGTTGGCACACTCGTTATATCTCACCACCAGAGGGCACTGTCTCTCAAATTGGGGTATGGACATTTCCAGAATTAGGATCAGAGCTCACCTACATAGTCTTCTCTGGAGTAAAGGCTGATTTATACTTCTGCGTCGAATCGACGGCGTAGCCTACGCCGTAGGTCCGCGTAGCTCCCGTACCTACGCAGAGGCCTACGCACGTAGCTGACGTGCACCTCCTCCAAAATGTAACTACGCGTAGAGCCGACGCGGACCACAAGCTCTGTGATTGGTCCGCTCGACGGCTTTGTCTTTCCCGCATTCACAGCACTTCCGGACATCGGCCACACATCGGCCGTGTATTTCATCTCCTCCTCTCTATTCTTCATGTAATCATGTCTGTATGATAAACAGCAACATGTATCAGCTGTAGATTAACATAACACGCTCTGAAACTCTGTGGAAAAGTAAACAGAGATCGTAGCGGGACCGGAAGCAGGCGACCGGCTATCAGAGAGACCGCACTGCCCTCAAGCGTTTCGGAGGAGAATTGCTGCGCGACACGGACACATCGACGCACAAGTATGTGGGGCTCATGTCCGCGTCAGCCCCTGCTGCGTAGGGTGACGCAGAAGTATAAATCAGCCTTAAGACAGCTGAACTTGAGGTGAGAGGACTTCTGGGGTTTTTCATGTCAAATTGTAAATATTCAGCTCCTCAGTATTTTTCTTCTAGGCTTTTAAACGATGGGGTTATAACAAAACAAGTGTTACCCTTACAAAGTGTGAGGGGAAAGCTATAGTTTAGATTTATATTAGCTAGCTAAGTAGTTGTTAGATGGTTGTTAGCCTTGATGCTAGCAAAAAATCCAAGCTGGGGTTGGTCGTCACATTCTCTTTGGGGTTGGTTGTCACATGTAACAACTAGGGATGTACATTTGAAGTATTTTCCGTGATCGATTTTTGGAAATGTTAACGATCAATTATCAATTAATTGATTAAAAAAACCCATTATTATTCTTACGTCAAAAACAATGCCAAATACGCTGTTTTCCCCCTAAATTGTATTTTCTACAGCAACGAAATGCAAATAACTGACTGTATTGAATACGAGTATATGTTTGACACGCAGAATATCAACGATCAGGCTCATTAAAATATTCTACGCGGACATAATCTTATAAAGGGAAGCCTGAGACTACAAACAGAAGCATACTTCAGACTCGCAGTGTCCAGTTTGCTGCCTGCTCATTCTTATTGAGAAAAATGACGTGTATTCAATCAGGTGTCAGCCGAGAGCGCAACCGTGTCACTATCCAGCTGCAGAAAAGCCCAGACGGCTCTGATGTTGCTGCTCTGCAAACATAGCGCACCTGAATTTCCCACCTGTCTGTTGCCTTCATATCCAAAGGAGGGAATTGTCCTGTTTAAAGTTGTCAACCTTCGTGTCGTTGTTGGCAGCAGTTTTGTATTGATCCTCTTTAAAAAAGCGCACGTGGAGACCTGACGCGCAGCCGCAGCCGCAGCAGCAGCCCGACCGCAGCCGCAGCCGCCAGCTGAGCGTCTCCGCTGTGCGGAACACCTTTAACAGCTGATTCACATCGAAACATGCTTTAAACTTAAAACACTTCCATGATAGCTGAGGGTAATATGAGACCACATGATGTTTGTTCCACGTGACGGAAAATTGATAACAAAAATGCGTGTTTCGAGTAATTTCTTAACAATCAATTAATCGATAATCGATTAATTGTGGTCATCCCTAGTAACAACCAATCCCTATGTTGGCAAAATCATGCATGGTGAAATGAGTTGGAGTGCGCAGACCCTACATTTGCCATCACTGTAACTCAGACAGTGATTCGTCACGTCAATTAACACTGCGCCAAGCAGACCAATCACAGGGCTTGCGGCAACAATTCGTGTCGTAATTACATTTTGGAGGAGGTGATTTGTTGGCAATGTGTGTAGAATTCTGCGTAGGTATGGGGCAATGCTAGTAGGCTAATCTGTGGATTGGACACAGAAGTATAAACCAGGCTTAAAGGTGTTCTTCAGCAGAGCAGTGGCTACAAAAAACATAATCCACATGAGCAACTTGAACTGTGACCTCACATTTTCACATGAGCCACTGGTACCACATCACACAGCGGCAAGATGTGGCGTTTTCAAAAGACTCCACTCTGGAACACACCTTCTCCTTGTAAAAACCATAGACTGTAAAAAATATGGACGTAGTATCCGTGACGTCACCCATCTGTTTCTGAAGAGCTGTTTTGAGACCAATTGGCTGCGGCAGCCATATTGCTTCTGTCGAGCCAGTGTGACGTAAAGAGGCGGGCTTTGAGCCTCCTAGCCAACAGCTGCAGTGTTCCCACAGGCAGCTGTGTCTCTCATTGGAAGACTAGTAATCTCAATATCTTCGATTCTGCTGCGTTAGAAAAAAATTCACCCCCCTCACAGTGAGAGGACATCGAGAAATGAGCTATTCAGAATACACTCATCTTTTGTACCAGGCTGTAAACATGTTTATTAATGCTGTAAAGATCGTCTTTTCCCCATTCATGTGTATGTGACTTCCGGTACTTCCGGAGCAAGCCTCAAGCGGATCCTCGATAAACTGCAGCTTTTAACACTTCCGCATTGACTCATATATTTAGACCAGATGTTGCCGCTTGGTAAAAACACAAAAAAGCAGCAGTCACTTTTTGTTTTCTGCTCTATTAGTTGCCGTGTAAACAGCTTCTAAAGAGTGTTTTTAATTTTTGTCATCCTATCCTGCAGGTAACCCAAACTCGGTGATGAGTCCGGCTGGAGCCACGTCTCTGGAGGATCAGCAGTACATGGAGAAACTCAAACAGCTGTCCAAATACATCGAGCCTCTGCGGAGGATGATCAACAAGATTGACAAGAATGAAGGTCGGCCTCACAGATCAAACCGTCTGTTCATGAATCAGTACAGTTATTGACTCTTTATCATGTCAGTCTGGGATTCTGTAAACGAAACAGTGAAGGGAATCTATGTGAGCACACGAGTCACGGGAGGGAAATCAAGAGGGATCTAAAGAGGACATAGGTTTCCTTAAATAAGACAGAATTACGGGGCGATTAAATAAAATCTCTAAAGTTAAAAAGAAGGGTTTCAGGAATAAATCATTAAAGTTTCAAAAACAAAGTAGTTCTTTCTTTGATCTAAATCTAAATATTTGTTTGTTTTCTTTTTGTTTTTGTTTACAGACAGAAAGAAGGACCTGAGTAAGATGAAGAGTCTGTTAAACATCCTGACAGATCCAAACACAAGGTAACAGCTGATCAATAAAACACACTGATCATCCACTTATGGGCGGACTTAAGTGAACTTGTGTGTGTGTGTGACCTGCAGGTGTCCTCTGAAGACGCTACAGAAGTGTGAGATCGCGTTGGAGAAACTAAAGAACGACATGGCCGTGGTGAGAACGTCTCCTTCTGTTCAAACTCTGACTCTGACTTAAAGTGGAACTCCACGTCGCTCGCTGCGAGGACACGAGGAAACAACACATTTATTAAATTATTAAATGAGAAAAAGAATGAAGAAAGACAAACAGCAAGTTTTAAGGACAATGATAAAAAAGAGCAACATGAAGTTATTTCTCTAACAGGCAACAACTCTAATGATCTTCATGTATCCAGTTTGAGATGTTAGCACCATGCCTGATGAGTCTTTGTTTACTTTGTTCTACAAGGTGGAATTTGCCCATTTGAAAGCCTTGTGGTAAAATAATAAGAATTAGAATTATAAGAATAAAAATAATAAGAATTAAAAATAGAAAAAATGTAATAATAATGATGATGATGATGTTGATAATAATAATGAAATAATGATAATAATAATAAATAAATAAATACAAATAATAATGATAATGATAATAAAATAATGATAATACAATAATGATAAAAAATAACAAAATAATAATGATGATGGTGATAATAATAATAATAATAATATAATGATAAAAATAATAAAATATTGATGATGATGATGATGATAATAATAATTATAATGATGTTATGATGATGATGTGATGATAATAATAGGGTCACTGGTTGCTTAGTGGTCTAAGCGCCCCACATACAGAGGCTATAGTCCTCATCACAAAGGTTGCCGGTTCAACTCCAGGCCGTGACCTCCCCATGCATGTCTTCCCCCACTCTCCACTCTCCATGTTTCCTGTGTCTCTTCAGCGGTCCTATCTAATAAAGGCAAACGCCCCAAAAAGTATTTTAAAAATATATAATAATAATAATTTATTAATAATAGCCCTTTTTTATTTCAAAGATCTGTATATTTAATTTTTTACATATTATAAACAAAAGATCAACTTAAACAATGAATGCAAGTGATGTGTTTCTTTTAAAAGAAAACAAAAATAAGTAGATAAAAGAAGAAAACAATAAAAATACTAGGTGTGACCCCAAATAGTTCTAACGAGCCTTAGTCGACTGCCAATCTCACAGTCGAATATTTGCATATATTTGCATAATATTCTGTTGTCCCTTTTACTTAAAGCTATGAGTCTCTTAATTGTAAAGGGTTATGTGTAATATTGTCATGCGGTCACCATCATGCAGACTTTGGGTCAATAAGGAAAAACAAACATTCGACTATTCGTCGACTATGGGCAAAATCTGATGAATCAGATTCGACTAAGCAAATCCTTAGTCGGGCTCACCCCTAAAAAATACATAAAGATAATAATTTTAAATGGAGAAGAGAAAATGAGAAAATACAATAAAATAATAAATAACTTCATATATACAGTATGTGTTGCTTTTCTTAGTACTTAAAGTTGCTTTACATGATGTCCAAAAAATAGAACTAAAAATAGATAAAATACTATACAGAATACGGAGGCCAGATGGGTTTTAAATTTGCTTATAAACGAGTGAATAAAGTCAGAGTGTTGGATGTTTCTGGGGAGAGAGTTTCAGATAGTTGGGGCAGCAATGGCTAAGGCTCTGTCCCCCAACATGCAGCGCTTGGTCTTGGTGATGTAGGACAGGAGATCTGAGGATCTGAGGCGGGGAAATTGGGAATGGCGTTTGAAAAACTCCTGAATTCAGTCAGACGAGCTCACGCAGCTTCACAATGCCTGAACGAACTCAACAACTTGACTTCAGACTCATTCTTGTTCCCGTAGTTTTAATTTGATTGACATTTTCTTTTAATATCCTCTTTCAGCCGACTCCCCCTCCTCCGCCTGTTCCCACCAAGCAGCAGTATCTGTGTCAGCCGCTGCTGGACGCTGTGATGGCCAACATCCGCTCTCCGGTCTTCAACCACTCTCTGTACAGAACCTTCGCCCCCGCCATGACCACAATCCACGGACCCCCGATAACGTACGTAACCCCCAGCTCTGAGCCAGAGGTTTCATTAAACGATGGACCAAAGTGAAGCTTTTTAGGTATTTACAGTCTGTTCATCCTGATTAGGGGTCCAATCGTGTCGGGCAGGAAGAGGAAACACGAGGAGGACGACCGTCAGACCATCCCGAACCTCCTGCAGGGCGAGGTTGCTCGCCTTGATGTCAAGTTCCTCGTCAACCTAGATCCTTCGTTTTGCAGCAACAACGGCACCGTGCACCTTGTCTGCAAGCTAGGTGAGACTGAGACACACACATGGGTGAGGGGAGGGTTCAGAGACCTGAGACCACCTGGTCCACTTAGACTGAGGCTGATGTCGTTGTGTTTTTGTTTTACGTTTGTCTCCTCAGACGATAAAAACCTGCCCAGTGTTCCTCCTCTGCAGCTCAGTGTTCCCGCCGAGTATCCCGAACAGAGTCCATTCTGGGCCGATGATGGGGAGCAGTATGGTGAGACACACACACACACACACACACACACACACACACACACACACACACACACACACACACACACACACACACACACACACACACACACACACACACACACACACACACACACACACACACACAAACACACACACACACACACACCCGCACACACACACAGCTGACACATGTAAGGATGGCCCTGACACTGTTCCTGCGTTTCAGACCTAACAAGCCTTCTTCGATGGATGATGTCATAGTGTTTTGATCACATGACCTCCTCTCTCTCTCTGATCCTCCAGGTGCGAACAACTTCCTGCAGACGGTGCACAAAAATATGACGTCCAAACTGCTGCAGTTGCCTGACAAACACTCGGTGACGGAGCTGCTCAACATCTGGGCGCAGAGCGTCCGCCAGGCCTGTCTGTCTGCTGCATGAAGCCCCGCCCCCCCCTTCACTCCTCTGACATCACCTCTCTGACACAGAGACACTTTTTTTATGTGAACACTACAGTGTGACCTCTGACAGGTTGCTTTAGAAAGAACTGCTCGACCAAGTTGATGGTCTTCATCAAATACAAAGGAACTGCTTTGTCCCACACACGTCTACGCTTCTGAACGCACCATGAACAGAATGTTATCAGACAGGAATCATGTTCGATGTTATTTCTGATGCATTCTGGGTACATTTAATCTTGTTTCTTCGTCAGGCTGAAGGAGACTTTGGCAGCTCACATCTATTTAATATTTGTTGTTTTTTCTGCAGCAGTGAGAAACACAAAAGGGAAAAGATTGAACAGAACCATGTGTAAACAGATGAATGCCTCTTCCTGATATTATTCTGCTCCCTGAATGCAGCATAGAATGGTTTGATGAGTTTGTACCTCAGAGAGGCACTATTGTAAAGAACTCTGAAAAGGTTTGTACACTTTGCTTTTCAAAGTGAAAATATTAATGTATTTTTTTGCTATTATAATTAAACTTTTCAGTTTCAACTTTTTCAACCCGCTTCAGTCACTGTCGTTTCTTTTGGCAAGCAAAACAACACAGAGTTAAGATCTTCAAACCAAGGACCAACATCTTCGTCTCGCAGTCACTGAGTGATGATGAATTATTCTGGGGCGTCGCCGGGGGTGCACACTTGAAGATCTACTATTTTGTCAAGCATACACTCTCACACTACAGGGTTCACTTACCTGCTAGGGCAGGAGTTCCCCAACTTTTCATCGCCGAGCCCCACTGTCCCTCAAACTGTTTTAATGTGGCTTCATTTAGATGGGCTGCAGAAAATGAACCTACCTATTTGAAAATGTCATATAGGTATCTTTGGCCAGATGACTGTCATATACAGTGGGGCGAAAAAGTATTTAGTCAGTCACTGATTTTGCAAGTTCTCCCACTTAGAAAGATGAGAGAGGTCTGTAATTTTCATCAGAGGTACACTTCAACTATGAGAGACAAAATGAGAAAAAAAATCCAGGAAATCACATTGTAGGATTTTTAAAGAATTTATTTGTAAATTATGGTGGAAAATAAGTATTTGGTCAATAACAAACAAGCAAGATTTCTGTCTCTCACAGACCTGTAACTTCTACTTTAAGAAGCTCCTCTGTCCTCCACTTGTTACCTGTATTAATGGCTCCTGTTTGAACTTGTTATCTGTATAACAGACACCTGTCCACAGCCTCAACAGTCAGACTCCAAACTCAGCCATGGCCAAGACCAAAAAGCTGTCGAAGGACACCTGGAAGAAAATTGTGGACCTGCACCAGGCTGGGAAGAGTGAATCTACAATAGGCAAGCAGGTTGGTGTGAATAAATCAACTGTGGGAGCAACTGTAAGAAAATGGAAGACATACAAGACCATTGATAATCTCCCTCGATCTGGGGCCCCATGCAAGATCTCATCCCGTGGGGTCGAAGTGATCATGAAAACGCTGAGCAAAAATCCCAGAACTACACGGAGGGACCTGATTAATGACCTGCAGAGAGCTGGGACCAAAGTAACAAAGGCTACCACCAGTAACACACTACGCCGAAAGGGACTGAAATCCTGCAGCACCAGGCGTGTCCCCCTGCTTAAGCCAGTACATGTCCAGGCCCGTCTGAAGTTTGCCAGAGAGTATATGGATGATCCAGAGGAGGATTGGGAGAATATCATGTGGTCAGATGAAACCCAAATAGAACTTTTTGGTAATAACTCAACTCATCGTGTTTGGAGGAAGAAGAATGCTGAGTTGCATCCCAAGAACATCATACCTACTGTGAAGCATGGGGGTGGAAACCTCATGCTTTGGGGCTGTTTTTCTGCATAGGGGACAGGACGACTGACCCGTGTTAAGGGAAGAATGAACGGGGCCATGTATCGTGAGATTTTAAGCCAAAACCTCCTTCCATCAGTGAGAGCATTGAAGATGGAACGTGGCTGGGTCTTCCAGCATGACAATGATCCCAAACACACCGCTCGGGCAACGAAGGAGTGGCTCCGTAAAAAGCATTTCAAGGTCCTGGAGTGGCCTAGCCAGTCTCCAGACCTCAACCCCATAGAAAATTTCCGTGTTGCCCAGCGACATCCCTAAAACATTACTGCTCTAGAGGAGATCTGTATGGAGGAATGGGCCAAAATATCAGCTACAGTGTGTGCAAACCTGGTGAAGACTTACAGGAAACGTTTGACCTCTGTCATTGCCAACAAAGGTTATGTTACAAAGTATTGAGTTGAACTTTTGTTATTGACCAAATACTTATTTTCCACCATAATTCACAAATAAATTCTTTAAAAATCCTACAATGTGATTTCCTGGATTTTTTTTCTCATTTTGTCTCTCATAGTTGAAGTGTACCTCTGATGAAAATTACAGACCTCTCATTTTTTGCTCATCGTTCTCATGATCATTTTGACCCCACGGGATGAGATCTTGCGTGGGAGATTATCAATGGTCTTGTATGGCTTCCATTTTCTTACAGTTGCTCCCACAGTTGATTTATTCACACCAACCTGCTTGCCTATTGTAGATTCACTCTTCCCAGCCTGGTGCAGGTCCACAATTTTCTTCCTGGTGTCCTAGGACAGCTCTTTGGTCTAGGCCATGGTTGAGTTTGGAGTCTGGCTGTTTGAGGCTGTGGACAGGTGTCTTTTATACAGATAACCAGTTCAAACAGGAGCCATTAATACAGGTAACAAGTGGAGGACAGAAGAGCTTCTTAAAGAAGAAGTTACAGGTCTGTGAGAGTCAGAAATCTTGCTTGTTTGTGGGTGACCAAATACTTATTATCCACCATAATTTACAAATAAATTCTTTAAAAATCCCACAATGTGATTTCCTGGATTTTTTTTCTCATTTTGTCTCTCATAGTTGAAGTGTACCTCTGATGAAAATTACAGACCTCTCTCATCTTTCTAAGTGGGAGAACTTGCAAAATCAGTGGCTGACTAAATACTTTTTTGCCCCACTGTATACCCCTTTTCGACCAAGGCAGTTTCAGGGCTGATTTGGAGCTGGCGCTGAGAACCGTTTTGGTAACCCCTGTGCTAGGGTACGTGGAATCTGCTCCCCCACAGCCGCTGGCATCTCGAATAAGGAAACAGATCATTTCATTTACATGCAATAAATAGAGGGGTATGGTGGGCGAACAGTGCCACATGAGTGCAAAAATGTTGTTTGTACTTTGGTGTAATTTATATCCTACAATGTGATTTCCTGGATTTTTTTTCTCATTTTGTCTCTCATAGTTGAAGTGTACCTCTGATGAAAATTACAGACCTCTCATTTTTTGCTCATCGTTCTCATGATCATTTTGACCCCACGGGATGAGATCTTGCGTGGGAGATTATCAATGGTCTTGTATGTCTTCCATTTTCTTACAATTGCTACCACAGTTGATTTATTCACACCAACCTGCTTGCCTATTGTAGATTCACTCTTCCCAGCCTGGTGCAGGTCCACAATTTTCTTCCTGGTGTCCTAGGACAGCTCTTTGGTCTAGGCCATGGTTGAGTTTGGAGTCTGGCTGTTTGAGGCTGTGGACAGGTGTCTTTTATACAGATAACCAGTTCAAACAGGAGCCATTAATACAGGTAACAAGTGGAGGACAGAAGAGCTTCTTAAAGAAGAAGTTACAGGTCTGTGAGAGTCAGAAATCTTGCTTGTTTGTGGGTGACCAAATACTTATTATCCACCATAATTTACAAATAAATTCTTTAAAAATCCCACAATGTGATTTCCTGGATTTTTTTTCTCATTTTGTCTCTCATAGTTGAAGTGTACCTCTGATGAAAATTACAGACCTCTCTCATCTTTCTAAGTGGGAGAACTTGCAAAATCAGTGGCTGACTAAATACTTTTTTGCCCCACTGTATACCCCTTTTCGACCAAGGCAGTTTCAGGGCTGATTTGGAGCTGGCGCTGAGAACCGTTTTGGTAACCCCTGTGCTAGGGTACGTGGAATCTGCTCCCCCACAGCCGCTGGCATCTCGAATAAGGAAACAGATCATTTCATTTACATGCAATAAATAGAGGGGTATGGTGGGCGAACAGTGCCACATGAGTGCAAAAATGTTGTTTGTACTTTGGTGTAATTTATATCCTAAAAATGGGGTTTAGGGTTGGATGAATTACCACCTAAAATGTGAAATAATATCGTTGAAGGTTATATTGTTTAAGAACTGCTTATGGTTTAAAGATTAAAAAGACATGTTTTTGGAATAACTTGTGTAATGCCAGTGTAGCTAGTTGTTAGCGATAAACGACCTCCAGCCAAGACTGCCTCTTCTATGTGCAGTTTACAGTCCAGTCAGAAACTTGAGATGTGATTGTTCGGCTCAAACGTGTTGTTCTGAGTTGATTTATCACTCATTTAAAAACACTTGAGATCCGTTTCTACAAAGTCTGTTCTCCTTAATTCAACAAATTCTACACACTGCACCTTTAAGCAGCTTTGATGTCTATTTTAAAATAATGCAAGTGACGGGCTGCATGGTGGTGCAGTGGGTAGCGCTGTTACTTCACAGCGAGAATGTTCCTGGTTCGAATCCCTGGCCGGGCAGGTGTGGGTTCTCTCTGGGTACTCCGGCTTCCTCCCACAGTCCAAAAACATGCTCATCAGGTTACTTGGTTACTCTAAATTGCCCATAGGTGTGAGTGTGCGTGAATGGTAGTCTGTCTCTACATGTTTGCCCTGTGATGGGTTGGCGACCTGTCCAGGATGTTCCTTTGCCTTCCGCCTGAAGTCAGCTGGGATTGTCTCCAGCCCCCGTGACCCCAAATGAATGGATGGTAACAAGGGGCAGAGTGTGAAGAAAGGTCACAACTTAACATTGCACATTTAATAAAGGTATTTTGAAATGTAAGGACTGTTTCACAATATTTTGTTGCATATTAAAATTCAGTTTACACAACATAAGACAAAAATATTTTATTATCTTCCAGTAAAATGATACAAAAACTGAGAGCTGAGTTTCTAAAAGCAGTGAAAATATAAACATGTCAGCACATCAGAAGCTGAGTGAAAACGCCCGGTACGACAAGTTTGTGAACACATCGATGTGATCGCTGCTGCCGCCCACAGTAAGGACCTGAAACACAAAAACACACACACACAAACGTTTATTTAAAAGCTTCAAACAAAACTAAAAGGATGTGTTAAGTGATGCATTCACTGACTCACCCTGTGCTCGGTGCTTTTGGTGTTGAGCTGCAGTGTGTTCAGGCTCTGTGGTGTGCAGGGAATCTGAGCTTTGATGTCCCCACCCAGCAGACAGTGGGACACAAAGGGGCCGTCACCTACGGTCAGGATCTACACACAACAAGGAGCAGGAGGAGGAGGAAGAGGAAGAGGTGGAAGAGAAGGAGTCTTAGAAACAGAACTTCGTAGCACATCAGAGCAGCATCCTCCGGCCGCTGAAAAATTGATGCCAATGCTGAAGTGTTAAAAACTGCAGTTCCTTGAGTGTCCACTAGAGGCTGGCTCCAGAAGTACTGGAAGCCACATACACACCCATTCAAAAAATCTGATCTTTATGTTTACAGCCTGGTACAAAAAATGTTTTTAGTCTGAATAACTAATTTCTCGATCGGCACACACTGTGCGGGGGGTGAATTTTTTCATAACACTGCAGTTTTGAAGATATTAAGAATAAGAGCTTTCCATAATGAGAGGTGCAGCTGACTTGATTGACAGGTCACGGATACTACGTCCATAATTTATACAATCTATGAGCACATCCTGTCAGAAAAGAGGAGAGTGGTCTCACCATGTCCTGGTGGAAGGCGGCCTGTCTCTGGCAGCCCTTCAGGGGGAAGATGGAGGTCGGGGACAGAGAGCGGAGATGCCACAGAGACAGAGACGGTCCTCCACCACACAACTGGAGGGAAAGAAACAGAGTTCAAAGTATTCCATTACATAAACACAACCAGTCAAAAGTTTGGACATCGACATTGTAGATTAATACTGAAGACATCAAAACTATGAAATAATCTGGTTTTGCCATAATCTGGATTACAACAGTAGTCAAATAGGGCTATCCATTGTGTGCTAACCCTACCTCTGAACAACACAACTGATGGTCTCAAACACATTAAGAAGGCAAGTCATTCTACAAATGAACTCTTGACAAGGCTCATGTTCATTAGAAACCATTCCAGGAGACCACTTCATGAAGCAGACTGAGAGAATACCAAGAGTGTGCAAAGCTGTCATGAAGGAAAAAGGGGGCTACTTTACAGAATCTAAAATATAAAACATATTCTGCTTTGTTTAACACTTTTATGTTCATTAAATAATTCCATACATGTTCTTTCATAGTTTTGATGCCTGCCAAACTTTTGACTGGTAGTGTAGGTCTGCTTTATCACTATTAAGATACATATGACGGGTCCAGATTAAAGCTGGGGTTGGTAATCAGATTTAGATCCACTTTTTGTTATACTGGTTAAAATGATCTTTATGTCCTGATGGTAATCAATACATAATGTGTTCTTAAAAAAAGAGTGAAAAAAGACACTATTTACAGCTGGAGTAAACCTGGGAAAACACCAACCAATCACTGTTTTTTGGGTGCCAAAATTTCCTGCCGTTCTGCCCGCCTCCTGCGCAAACATTTCCCTGGCGTGCACTCTGAGTCCCCATCTCCTGCCTCTGCTTCCCCTGACTCTACTGACTGCCCCTCTCGCTCGACCTCGGGCCTGTCCCCTCTGACCCGATGAGGTGCTTTGCTCAGGACTGTAGTCCGGATCAGAGTCTAAAAAGCTCTCACCACGGGGGCTCTGACAAGCAGAAGAATGAATGACATTTAGTAAGTCCTACAGAAATGTAGATGTACTGTAGCGTCCGTCCGGACGCTGTAGGGATGACGAGCCGATTCGTGAACACGTTGATCTTTAATAACCGGTCACTGTCGGCCGTGATCACGCCAACCAACAAAACAACAATCAATGTTTGAATGAACGAAGAACTTCTCCTCTTGTCTCTCCTCTCTCCAGCTCACACACTCTACACCTCTCCTGATGCCTTCACTGACTGTCAACACTGTAGGAATTAAGAACATCTACACTGAACACGTTTAACAAACAGTAGAGCTGTTACAGTTTTATATGTGTTAGAACTTTTCTCCTGATATTGTGTCACCAGTACAACTGGATAATACTAGCATGACAGTTGAGAGTACTAACAGCAGCCATGTTTGTTTGTGTTTTTAACTTTCAATATGATAATGTTTTGGTGAGGACCGGTTTTCAATCAGTCACCATCATATGGTCGCAAGTCAGCGGCGCTCCTGCATGTGAGCGGGGGGGGGGTTTTGGAGGAGCTCTGAGGGAGGAGGGGAGGGGTTAGTCCTGAGGAAATGCTACATTCAAACTCATGCTAGTTTTCCGAGACTACCAACCCCAGCTTTAAGTGTGTGTGTGTGTGTGTGTGTGTGTGTGTTTGTGTGTTTGTGTGTTTGTGTGTGTGTGTTTGCTCACCATCCAGTCGGAGTCTGTGGTCAAACAGCTGATCCATTTCCCGTACTGAGGTCGAGCACAGCTCTGAAACACAAACACTCTGTCAGATATCCACGATCTAACACTTCATGTAGCTTCTTCTTCTTCTTCTTCACGCCTGCTTTGCTCTTTTATGGTAAAACAATATCAGAGGGTTTGATTCTGGACTTCTGCATCCTGAATAAAAACGAAACGACCCCAGCTGCGTTTCCTCACCTCGTACTTGTAGACCTCGATGCAGTGAACACACTGACCCGTCCGGCTGTCTGAACAACAACAACAACAACAACATCAGTGTCAGACAAAGTATTAAAAACCCTCTGCTGTTTACACCTGAGAACAACACGGCCGCCATCACTCACCCCACATCCTCACGGCTCCGTCTTCCCCCCCTGACAGGATCTCTGCCTCCCTCTCCCGCACGCTCACACAGTGCACGTAGTCCGAGTGACCCTGCAGCACCGTCTGAAAACACAGAGTGAGCTCCTGTTACGAAACACGTCAAACTCTTCTGGAGGAACTCTACTCCAAAAACATCAACATGATGGTTTGGATGTGTCCATCCAGGATGGAGGATTCCAGGATTTCCAAGACATACCTTGAAGACTCCGTGCTCCAGGTCTAGAATGTGGACGTTGTTGTCTCCTCCTCCGACTACCAGACTGTTGTCCTGAAACACAGAGAGACAGAGCTCATCCTGGACCCTGAACGCATCACAGACTGAATAACGAGCATCCACACCGGGTAAGTATTAATTTCTATGTTAGGTGTTATTTTTGTATTTTCAGGGCCTGGGTCCACTGATGCTATTTTTTACACTGGCAACATTTCGTTACAGAGAACAAATACAGCTCATTGAATAATGAGCTATTCACACCTAAACGTTTTTTTTGAACCAGTAAACATGTTTATTATTGCTGCAAAGACTGTCTCTTTGGAATGGGTGTGTGTGTGTGGTTTCCGGTGTTTCTGCAGCCAGCATCAAGCGCAGGGGCTCCCAAACTTTTCAGCCCGCGACCTCCAAAATATTGGTGCCCAAAGACTTGTGACCCCCACCGTCCCTCAAAGTGGTTAAATGTTGCTTCATACTTCAAGATGAGTTTACATACACGCACATGTGGCTGTGTTTCCTGTGCTGCTTTGAATTAACCTGCTGCTACTGATCCTTTTGTAAATGAACTGTTAGCCAACCCTAACTCTAACTTTAGGAGTCATCTGGCAAAGAAAGGCAGAAAACTAATGAAATGTACTTATTTGCAGGATTTTATTCCAAATTTAATTCATATGTTTGTCTAGATTTTTATTATAATAGGTAAATTAAGCAAATTTAGAATACTTCAAAAAAAAAAAAAATCTGAAAGACATCCTGTGACCGTCCCATTGGTGTCTCAGGACCCCCCAGGGGGTTCCGACCCACACTTTGGGAACCCCTGCTCTAGCAGACGCTCGATGAAGTGCAATTTTCGGCAGTTTCGCATTATCTTCGTATCATAGACTGTATAAAATATAGACGTAGTATCCGTGACGTCACCCATTTGTTTCTGAACGTTGTTTTGAAGCCAATCGCGGCGGCAGCCATATTGCTTCTGTCGAGCCAGTGTGTGGTAAAGTGGCGGGCTTTGAGCCTCCTAGCCAACAGCTGCAGTGTTCCCACAGGCAGCTGTGTCTCTCATTGGAAGACTAGTAATCTCAATATCTTCGATTCTGCTGCGTTAGAAAAAAATTCACCCCCCTCACAGTTAGAGGACATCGAGAATGAGCTATCCAGACTACACTCATCTTTTGTACCAGGCTGTACACATGTTTATTTCTGCTGTATAGATCGTCTTTTTCCCATTCATGTGTATGTGGCTTCCGGTACGTCCGGAGCCAGCCTCAAGCGGATCCTCAATGAACTGCAGCTTTTAACACTTCCGCATTGGACTCATATTTTCAGACCGGAGGTTGCTGCTTGCTTCGTATTTTAGGGGGATGCTGCTTGGTTTAAAATGGTTCAACTTTTGGAACGCCGTGCACGTCCATGTCACCAATCGAAATGAAGAAGAGGCGGGACTTTGTATATCAACATTGTTAACAAAAATGGTGGAGAAGGAACTAACCAGATTTGATTTTTAGGGTACTGTTTTCAAGTGTGGAGCCGGTAGACTGTATCAATAATGGACGTAGTATCCGTGACGTCACCCATCTGTTTCTGAAGCGCTGTTTTAAGACCAATCATCTGTGGGGGCCATGTTGCTGCTGTCGAGCAAGTTTGGCATAAAGAGGCGGGCTTTGAGCCTCCTAACCAACAGCTACAGTGTTCCCGCCTGTCAATCAAGTCAGCTGTGCTTCTCATAATGTAAAACTCGTGATCTAAATATCTTATCTTACTTTTGCCGCGTTATGAAAAAATTCACCCCCGTTCAGTGTGTGCCGATCGAGAAATGAGCTATCCAGGCTACACTTGTTTTTTGTACCAGGCTGTAAACATGTTTATTTCTGCTGTGAAGATCGGCTTTTTTGAATTAGTGTGTATGTGGTTTCCGATACTTCTGGAGCCAGCCTCAAGTGGATCCTTGTTGAACTGCAGTTTTCAGCACTTCTGCATTGGACTCATATTTTTAGACCAGAGGTCGCTGCTTGGCTACGACATGATTCCTTTCCATTCTTGTAATGAAACATGGTGAAATCCCCTTGATTAAAGCAAATGTGACGCCTACAGGTTCTACCAGGCACTATCAAGTGGCCATTGACGAGCTTTGCTACCTAGCATCAGTCAGCGCCAGTGAGAAGCGCTCTGACTTTGAGGTTGTCGGTTGTTTGCTCCACAACACCTCCAACTTCTTTGATTTTGTCATCTTAAAGTGTTTCAGGGTCTGTTTGAAGAGGAGCCCAGCGTGTTCACACTCACTCTGGTGTTGACGACCATGGCGTTGATCTCAGGGATCTCCAGACTGGATCTGAGGACAGAAACACAACAGCTCAGAGGTGCAAGTCTGCAGGACGGACAGATGATAATCAAACTGAAAGAAACGGAGTCTCACTTGTAGTTTGGTCGTTTTGTCCACAAAGCTTTGACATTCTGAGGAAACACAGAGACAAATATCAGACAGATCCTCTCTTCAATCACACTTAGGGTTGCAAAATTCCGGGAATTTTTAAAGTTGGAAAGTTTCCATAGGAATTAACGTGAATTTATGGGAATAAATGGGAATAAAGCAGGAATTGATTAAATTGAAGGTTGGCTCTTTGTATGGAACTTAAATATAGTTGGGGAAAATAGATTTTAGCACAATCCTGACTAAAACAACTAGATTTCATGCAAGTACAGTTGAATATCTATACTATTCCTCAATCACATGCACAAAGCACACTGCTTACTGCAGGGCTATTGAGACCACGCCTCCTACAAGCACTGTGTGTTCCTCCATCACATGCACACATGATTTCTAGAATCCTGCAGAGGCTAGGCTTGAGAAGCTTGAGGGAGGATGCTTTTTTATTTGCATGTTGAATGGGACTTTTTTGAACGGGAGAGCAGCTCTTTTCATTTAACATTTTGAATGGGACTTTGTTGGGATTAATATTTGTTAATTATTGAATGGGTTGGGTCGGTGGGAATGAGTAATATTTAACTCAACATTCATGTTTTTGTTCTTCAATGAAAGAATTGATTGTTCATTGAAATATTTAACACTTGATTAAGTTCTACTTACAAACAAATCTGTTCTAATTGTATTATTTTGGATGGATGTCTGCTTATAACAAAACATTACCCTCAATTCCCATCAATTCCCATAATTCCCATGGAAAATTTCCAATTTGGAATATTTCCAAAATACCCCAGCTAATCACAGAATGTTTAAAAAACAGAGAAAATCAAGAGGATCCGAGGTGTGTTTGTTATTATTTTTTTTGTGATCAAATTTTTTTTTATTGTTTTTAAAGATATGCAACACAATGAAATATCAACTGTATAGGATAAGTCGAGGCATATCATGAAGTAAAACAAAGAAAAGAAAAAATAAAATAAAATAATAGAAGGTATGGCGACACCCACCCCAACCCACCCCACCTCAGAATAGATCTCCGTATGATAACAACAGGGAATTCATAGTGATAAAGGAAGTGAATAGTGAATAGTGACAATGACATCATTTATAACATTAATGTAAATAAAAATAAAGACAACAACAAAAGGAAATGGTCAAGTACTACCGTAATAATGCTCATTTAAATCATAAAGTTAGACATATTCTTTGATCTTAGTTATGGATTTTAAAGGTGACATATCACGCTTTTTTCATCAATATATATTGGTCTAAGAGGTCCCCAAAACATATCTTTAAAGTTTATGCTCAAAAAAACACTTTGAAATCAGATTTTGGTCTGCCTGAAAAGCCCTCTTCTTCAGTCCTCCTCAGAACACTCTGTTTTCTCTCTGACCACGCCCCCTCAGGAAGTGGATGTACCTCGGCTGTCCAGCACGTTGATCTAATGTTTACATGTTGGCTGAATATACACGGCTGCTCACAGATCACGTTACTTCAACCCTCTGAATCTGATCCAGAATCTGATCCTGACGGAGAGGCACCTGTAGCAGGACCTTTCTGAAGGATTGGTCACAGATTTAGTGTTTCTTGTTGTTTTATTTATCAGTATGTCGACGTGTGTCTTGGTACACAGCTACGAACATGTAGCTATGTGGCTATGCCAACTAGCGCTAGCACTTATCCATGATAAATAAAAATCATCCACTAGATCTTCAAATCTGCAGGCCTGGGGAGTAAAACCGACCTCTACCAGAAAGGCAGCGGGACCTTTCTGAAGGATTGGTCACAGATTTAGTGTTTCTTGTTGTTTTATTTGTCCGTATGTAGACGTGTGTCTTGGTACACAGCTACAGCTATGAACATGTAGCTATGTGGCTATGCTAATTAGCGCTAGCACTTATCCATGACAAATAAAAATCATCCACTAGATCTTCAAATCTGCAGACGTGGGGAGTAAAACCGACCTCTGCCAGAAAGGCAGCGGGACCTTTTCTGAAGGATTGGTCACAGATTTTGTGTTTCTTGTTGTTTTATTTGTCAGTATGTAGACGTGTGTCTTGGTACACAGCTACAGCTATGAACATGTAGCTATGTGGCTATGCTAATTAGCGCTAGCACTTATCCATGACAAATAAAAATCATCCACTAGATCTTCAAACCTGTAGACGTGTGGAGTAAAACCGACCTCTGCCAGAAAGGCAGCGGGACCTTTTCTGAAGGATTGGTCACAGATTTTGTGTTTCTTGTTGTTTTATTTGTCAGTATATCGACGTGTGTCTTTGTACACAGCTACGACATGTAGCTATGTGGCTATGCTAACTAGCGCTAGCACTTATCCATGATAAATAAAAATCATCCACTAGATCTTCAAATCTGCAGACGTGGGGAGTAAAACCGACCTTTGTGTTTATTAAGACAGCCTACAACTAGCATGCCTCCCTCCTAAGCTCCTTGTTAGCACACATTTGTGCAGGTAATGAAAAACGGAGGAGGGATTCAGTATTATTTTATACAGTCTATGGGCTGAACAAGCTCCGAGCTCTGACTCCGTGACAGACCGGATATTGTTGTGACGTAACAAAAACACGGAAGTCTGAAACGGCTCGTTTTACACACATTTACAGAAAGGTGGAGAAATCAGAACAGGGGCAGAATGGATTTTTTTCATTCTCGGGGGGTTTGTAGACAGGGACACATATTTTAGGTAGCGAACCATTAAAAAGTCAATTTTGCATGATATGTCACCTTTAACCAGGATGAGATAGTGGTTCCTGTGGCTCCGTGCATCTTCGCCACTGAGAGCTCCATAACAGCTATATCAAGATACGTATTAAGCCACTGAGATCTTGACAAAGAATGTGGTGATTTCCACCGTAGTGCCAGCATTCTTTTTGTTTTTTGTTTGTTATTATTGATTGAATTTAATGACAGTCACCTTCTTGATGAGTTCGCTCCAGTTCCACGCGCTGATCTCTCCGTTCCCCGCGCTGAGGAGCTGACAGTCGGTGGAGAGCAGAGAGAACACGGGACCCTCGTGAGCTGGCGAGAGAACCACAGAACATCACCTCTTTGTTTGTTTGCAGTAGGAGCGGATGTGCTCGCCTCACGCTCACGTCACGGTTTTGTCTGTACTCACCTGTGAATGTGAGGACGGGTTTCTGACTCAGGGCGGTGGCTTCTGGACTCAGAGCTGCAGACAGGCTGTGACAGTTCAAAGACAAAGAATGATTATTGATAACACACCTTCACAACTGAGGGAGCGAGTGGATTCAAACTCTCAGGTGTGTGTTTAGTTGTCTCACCTGAAGAGAGCGATCTCTCCGTAGTTGTTTCCAGCCGCCAGGTATCGACCGCAGGGAGAGAAGCTCTGAGAGAAGACGGACATGTGGAGCAGCTGCAGAATAAAGACAACACACGTTAACGATCCGGATCAAGTGTCAGAACCAGCAGCATAGTCCACTCTAGACCGTCACCTGTTACCTGAACCTGCTGTTGCCCCACACACTCCTTAGTGAAGGCACTTACACTACTTAGTTCTTTTCTTATATGGCTCCCTCTGGTGGTCGTATGAGTAATGACACCGGGTCAAGTATCGTGATCATGCAACAACTTGCAGTGTATGTTTAACCCCTCTTTATTTTCTCTTTTCAGATTCGAATCAAAGACTGTATAAAACAATGGACGTTCTGACAGATCACTAGAAGTGAAGCCAAAACCTCTGGAGCTCACCCTGCTGATACACTGCAGTATAAGTCATAAAGCCAGCCCTCTGCACGTTAACACAGGAGACTCTGTTCAAGCTATCGGCTGTGGTTAAGTGAGCACGACACCAAAGGCGCTTGCTAATAATAGATACATTAACACTACCATTTCTCATCCTCGTCTCAGGGCTCTAATATCCCATAATTTCCAAGCATGTATTAATAAATAAATGTCCTGATTGCATCCATGCTACATTCTATTTTATGGTTTTTATTTGAAACCTGGGATCAAACCCCAACCTTCTGATTGAGAGACGACCAACTCTACCACAGAGCCACAGCTGCCCCTTATAAAGTCTATAAAGGCCATATAGACACTAACTGATCAGAAAAGTCATTAACTACATGTTTGCCTGGTTATTATATTGGGCATAAGTAGTTGTTAAGTAATACGTTTTTTAATACTCAACTCATATGTTTACATATAAACATGCAGCCCAAAGTGCTTCACAGAATAACAGACAGAAAACAACAGCGATGGTAAAATTATAAAAGGCATTATTATTACAAATAAAACACTTAAAAATAAGATAAAATAAAATCAACACAGTAAAATTAATAAAATAAGTAGGAGTGGAAAGAAAAGTTAAAAATAAGATAGCGTTGACAAGATCAGATGAATACAGGGAATTAAATAGATAAATAAATAATGAAATAAGATAAATAAATGTTAAAGCAATGGTTAAAACTATAATAATGCAGTCCAGGGCTAAAAATAAATTGCTCCAAATTAAAGGTAAGTTTGAATTTTCCTCTTAAAAAAACTCAGAGAGCTCGCTGTTCTAATGTCCAGAGGAAGAGAGATCCATAGCTTAGGGGCGTAAAAACAGAAAGCCATCTCTCTCTTTGTGAGACACACGAGGAACATTTAAAAGGGAAGCATTCGAGGACCTCAGTGATCGGGTTGGAGCATAAAATGACAGGAGATCAGTGCTGTATGGAGGAGCAAGGATGTTAAGAGCTTTAAAAACAAGTAAAAGAACTTTAAAATCAACTCTAAAAGCAACAGGAAGCCAGTGCAGAGTTTTAAGAAGAGGAGTTATGTGATCTGATTTATTTTTCCTTGTTAAAACTCTGGCAGCAGCGTTTTGAAGAAGCTGCAGTTTCTTTAGAGAAAGGGCAAACCTTTAAAAAGAGAGTTACAGTAATCAATGCGGCTTGTCATGAAAGCATGAATTATAACCTCTGGATCTTTCTGTGATGATAAAGGTCTGACTTTTGCTATGTTTCTAACATGATAAAATGAAGTACTTACGATCTTGATAAAATGAGAATTAAAATGAAAATCTGATTCTAAAACCACTCCCGGGTTTGTGACCTTTGATTTAATTTGCCTGTTAAAATCTCTCACAGTAGTTTGTAGTTGTTCTCAGGCTGCTTCGGGTCCTACTAATAGGGTATTACATTTCCAAAAGAAAAACAGGAGTTTCCATTTACTGCCAGCCACTTTATATGGACTGCTTTCACCCAAAAGGAGGCAGGACAACAAGTTATGGACTAAGTACCTACTTGGATTGCTCTTGGATAGATTTATGTCAGCCCCCATTGTGGCAGTATTTTGGCTTTATATGTTACAATGGGAGGAGAAGGAGGTGCATCCCTTTCTGTGTTTTTAGTGTTTTTTATACTTTTGAGCTTGTGATTTGGCAAATTCACAAATAACTATTGTATGCATCTGAATCGCACTGTTCTTCATACTGTGTATGTTTATTTAAAATAACCTGGTGCAATTTTATCCGTGCAATAACATACCTATCTATTTATCAGATAGAAGTGTACATAGTGTGTATACATTCGTAAAAGTTATTTTATTTTATTCTATTTTATTTTATTCAGAATCAGCTTTATTGGCCAGGTATGCTTGAACACACAAGGAATTCCACTTAGGTAAACTGTGCTCTCTTTGTACAAGGCATAAGAATAAGACCTACAAATAAAATAAAATAATAATAATAACAATAACAATAACATCAGCTATAAATACAAAAAGAACAACAAATAGGCATGACTAATATGTACAGGCTAAAATAATATGATAAAAGTGCAGTGGTGAGTAGCAGAGGACGTTTTTACATTTAAAAAAATAGTAGTTCTATTCTATTTTACATTTATCATTGCTGTTATTATTGTTATTATATATATTTTTTTAACTCTGTTAGTACATTTTTGTATTTCCCTGTTGTAAGCTGCTGTAACAAAATAATTTCCCCCAATGGGGGACCAATAAAGTATATCTTATTGTCCGTTTAATATAAGTAATATTAGTAAAAGTAATTTAATTTAAGTAAATGCACAGTATGCTCAGTGAAATTTGCTACCAATTACCTACTGAAAATTGAGCTGATTTACAAGTTAAACAACCACATTAGTCCTTCAACCATGACCCGAATTTACTAACAGTCTTTCTTTGACACAAATAAGAGTTTGAAATGTTTCTGTTTTGGGTAAATTTAAATATAAAACAAGAAAATACAAATTCAGCCTAAATATGAACGGGGATTGGCCAAGCGCTCAATCTCCCACAGTGTAACCAAAATCAGAGAATAACATGAGATTAGTTAATCTCAAAATAAGTGATTACAGAGTATATTGTACAGTATGAGGAATGAAATATATGCTAACGCTGTTAGCACTGTTTCTTCAAACAACACACACAAAGCGCAGGAACATCCTGAAGCTGAGAGCAGAACCATCAGTTTCTTCTCTCTTCACGTCAGAAAACAGATTAATAATCAGATTAGTGGATGTAGATGATTTTTACCTCAACGGGGCCCATCATGCAGCTTTGTTTTCACTGATAACCTCAGATTAATCTGGAGAGTTTGAGCAAAAATGCCTGAACGATGTGAAGAGGGAATGAATGCAGGCGCGGGAAGATGACGTCTCACAGGGAGGGCAAAGCATGCTGGGAAATGCAGTACACAGCGAACCAGCGGGGATTTGGTTTTTTTTCAAGAGTAAACTTAAGACTGATTTTAACATAAAAATAATAAAATTGAAATTAAAAATTGAATTGTTAATACATTAAGTCATTTTCATTTTATTGTATCTTGTCATTTTTTTTAACTGGATGTTACTGGACCATGCAGTTACCAATACATAGCCTACAAACATGGGGAAATAATTGCACCATATACTGTATAAAATATGGACGTAGTATCCGTGACGTCACCCATCTGTTTCTGAAGCGCTGTTTTGAGGCCAATCAGCGGCGGCAGCCATATTGCTGCTGTCGCGCCACTGTGACGTAAAGAGGCGGGCTTTGAGCCTCCTAGCCAACAGCTACAGTGTTCCCGCCTGTCAATCAAGTCAGCTGTGCCTCTCATTGGAAGACTCGTAATCATAATATCTTCGAAACTGCTGCGTTAGACAAAAATTCACCCCCGTACAGTGTGTGCTGATCGAAAAATGAGCTATCCAGACTACACTCGTCTCTTGTACCAGAATGTAAACATGTTATTTCTGCTGTAAAGATCGGCTTCATTCAATTTGTGTGTATGTGGTTCCCGGTACGTCCGGAGCATAGACTGTATAAAATATGGACCTAGTATCCGTGATGTCACCCATCTGTTCCTGAGAGCTGTTTTGAAGCAAATCGACGGCAGCAGCCATATTGGTAATGCGGAGCTCAACTAGGCAGAGTGTGACGTAGTGTGAGTCTCTTAGCCAATGGCTGTGTGTTCCCGACCGGGAGTCACGTCAGTTATGTCCTTATTTGGGCAAAACTCGTAATCCTAATATCTTCTGAACCGTCACATTAGAAAAAAATTCACTCCCCGTACAGTGTGTGCCATTAGAGAGATTAGCTTCATAGGGCCACGCCGTTTTTTTAACCAGGCTGTAAACATGTTTATTAATGCTGCAAAGATCGTCTTTTTCCCATTCATATCTATGTGGTTTCCGGTGGTTCTGCAGCCAGCCTCAAGCGGATTCTCGATGTACTGCAGTTTATAGCACTTCCGCATTGGCTTCATCGTTTGAGACCGGAGTTTGCCGCTTGGTCCGGAGCCAGCCTCAAGGGGATCCTCGATGAACGGCAGTTTTTAGCACTTCCACATTGGACTCATATTTTTAGACCGGAGATTGCCGCTTGGAATTGCACACATATTTATTAAGAGAAATGCAGCTATTTGGACAAAAAATTATTTATACAATTTTAAGAAATTCCAAAAAAATTGAAAACACATGAACAATAAGTTTAAAAGTCTTATTTTCCCAGAATAGGGGCTCATAAATGTCAGGTTTAAAAGCTTAGACGATATATATAAAAAAAAAAAAAAGGTTTCACTTTTTCTTATTTGTTTCTTTAATGTTTGTCATGTCTGTTATTGATGTTTCTTATTATTTAATCCAGTTGTAACTCATGTATAATTCATAAAACTGTTTTACCAGAGTTGTAAATTAAAGCATTGATTTCCTCTTAGTGAAAATTGAGTGCATCAATATGTTTATCGATCAAATGTATCTGCATGATGTTTTTACTTCCACTTCAGTAAGCTGCTCTTTAATTTCAATAGAAACTGTCAGTATTTAGATAGACAGCACACTTAGTGTTGTTATTTAAATATATTTAAATATGTTTTACCCCATGTTGATTCAGTTAGCTTTAGTGTAGTTTTTGTTTTGTTTTCATATCCCACACAGATTTTTGTTGTTTGACTTATGAATAAAACATCACAGCAGTCAAATGACTCCAAAATAAAATCCAGAGCATTGAAATTAGGTTAATTAAAGCAAATATACTGTATTTGTTATATATCTCTAGTAATGTAGCATTGGTTGATATATTCTTAAACTAATGTAAATTAATGGAATTTATAATATTTATATTTTAATGTTTTTTAATGATCTCATGTTGTGTTTTATTTGACTGATGCATTTTTCTGTTGTGTGAGGTGTTTTATGTGGTAACTTTGGTTTTCTATCTATGTTAGGGAACAAGAAGTGTTATAATTAGAATTTGTAGAAGTGGCTGGTGGTTCAACTACAACAATTTCTTCACATGGATTCAAATTATTACCTTTCCCTATATTTTTTAAGGGCTTAAGAGGGGGGTACGGGGCCCCATGCAGGCAAAATGTGAAATAAATACAAACAGTGCCATTGACAATGATCCTGAGGTGTGGGCTCATGAAACCATGCAGCTTCCAGCTCAGGGTTGAACATACAGTGGATATTAAAAGTCTACATACCCCTGTTAAAATGCCAGGTTTTGTGATGTACAAAAAAAATAAGACCAAGATAAATCACGTCAGAACTTAGAATAAAATCAAAAGGTGCTTCAAAAAATGATTAGTGAAAGGGTGTGTACACTTATGCAACCACATTATTTATTTTTTAATCTTCCCCCTAAACAATTTAAAAAAAAATCAATTGAATTGCTCGTGTTATAGGTCACATTAAAGGTGGAAAATGTTCTGACATGATTTATTTTGGTCTCATTTTTTTACATCACAAAACCTGGCATTTAATTTAGGAGTGTGTAGACTATTGCTATCCACTGTAGAATTCTGAGATTAAAGTCAGAATTTTGTGATTAAAGTCAGAATTCTGAGATTAAAGTCAGAATTCTGAGAAGAATCAGAGTTCTGAGATTAAATGCAGAATTTTGTGATTACAGTCAGAATTCTGAGATTAAAGTCAGAATTCTGAGAAGAATCAGAATTCTGAGATTAAATGCAGAATAATGAGAAGAATCAGAATTCTGAGATTAAATGCAGAATTCTGAGAAGATTCAGAATTCTGAGATTAAATGCAGAATAATGAGAAGAATCAGAATTCTGAGATTAAATGCAGAATTCTGAGAAGATTCAGAATTCTGAGATTAAATGCAGAATAATGAGAAGAATCAGAATTCTGAGATTAAATGCAGAATTCTGAGAAGAATCAGAATTCTAAGATCAAATACAGAATTTTGTGATTAGAGTCAGAATTCTGAGATTAAAGTCAGAATTCTGAGAAGAATCAGAATTCTGAGATTAAATGCAGAATAATGAAGAAAAAAGTCAGAATCCTGAGATTAAAGTCAGAATTATGAGAAGAATCAGAATTCTGAGGTTAAAGTCAGAACTCTGAGAAAAGTCAGAATTCTGAGATTAAAATCAGAATTAATCTCAGAATTCTGACCTTTTCTCAGAATAAAAATGATAATACAAAATTTGACCTTAATTTTTTTAATTCCTAGTGGCCTTATTTCTCTTCCGTATGTGAGTTTAGGGAGACATAAAGATGAATCTGGGACCCCCTTAAACCTAAAACTCCCATTTAAACAGAGGAGCTTTCCATCGCTGCTGTTTTTCATTCTGCGCATGATGACGCGTTAACGCTCCGGCTCCGCGCGGCTAGCAGCGGCAGCGGCAGGAAGTGTCGAAGCGGCGGCAGCAGAGGGAAAGAGCCAAGAACCAAAAGTCGGTGCTTAGAAGAGGAGGAGGAAAAACAAATAATCATGCCTAATCCGTGAAAGCTGCATTATTTTGCATCTTTTTCTGCCGTGCATCGTCCACGCTGCGGGCGCAAGAGGCCGATTGAGGGGTGAGTGTGGAGCGGAAAACGGCGGAAAAACGAGGTTTTCCATGAAAGGGGGGCCGCGGTGTGTTCGTCGAGATCTTTGTGTAGCTCCGGGCTAGCCTGCTAACCTCTACGAGCTCATGCAGCGGCGTCACTTTGCACAGCCTCTGTTCGCTTAAACATTTAAGACTTTCATTCACTCTTTGCATTTGTATTAATACTGTTTGTGTGTTTTTGTTTACTGTTGTTGTGAACTTCCGTTTTACTCCATTTCTATCATCGCGGGGGAGCTAGCTAGCTTAATAGCACTGTTAGCATTAGCTCGGCCGTGTATCCGTCTGTTTTTTAACATTTGCAGGTATTTTTTTTTTTGCATTGAAGCCTGAAAACACAGTACGGCCACTTTCTTTTAAATTACATGTTATTTCTATGAGCTAAACGCACCTGCGGGCTTCCATTTGTGCACGCAGGTTTGTTTGTGGGGCTAAAAAAAAAGGAGCTAGCGCGTTAGCAGGGGGAAAATGGCTTGCTGCTGCTCGAAAGCCATTTTCCGATGGAGAAGGGGTCTCAGTGAAAGTGGGCTGCCTGTAGGTGTTGTCTGAGCATCATGTCGGATACAAACTGCAAACTCTGCATGTATTTTTTTGACGGCTATCCTCCCTCCCCGTGCACCACGCTCCGCTGCCTGTTCCAGCCGGGCTTGGGTGTCGCTCCCCCGGTGAAATCGGGGAGTCGGCAGCAGGAAATGTCGGCCGTGTGTCGGGGGTGAATTCCGCTTTTGTCCCGATAAATTCACGCTGGGGCTGAACCCGAGAGAGAGAGGAGACGGGCCAAGGTCAGGGAGCCGTGCTGCTGCTGCTGCAGAGGCTGTTTCTGAGCCAAACCTCTCTGTAATAATGGAAACTGAAATGTGCAGAAAAAGGAGTTTAATGTTAAATGCATCAAAACAACGCATGTGTATTTAGACCCGGGTTATTTCTGCACCAGGTTTGACTTCAGGCCACCTGATCCCACATCGGGACCACACACAGAGAAACACATCCAGGGTTTGTGATTGTGATTAAAGCGCAGTTTTAAGGAATCAGGCGCTTTTTGGAGCGCACACTCGGTTTGTTTACATTATCAGCAGAGGAAGAAAAAAGTTGAAGGAAAAAACACAGAGGGCGTTTTGATTGGCTGCTGCTGCAGAGAGGAACGATTCAAATCTGTGAATGAGACGCTTCATTTGGAAAATCTGTGCTGGATTAGTGTGCAGAATTATATCTTTGCACATTGTTGATGCACAGGAACATGTTGTAGTTTATTGTAGAACAAGGAACAGAATAGAGAGGTATGGAGTTGCAATTTGTAAAGTTGTGCACACTGAAAATAACAGCAACATTTCTCCACATTTAGCTCCCAGTGAAATTTAAAAGTCACTTTTTTAAAAACTAGTGTTTCTCATTTAAGAAACTACATTTCTTCCCTTGATTTTTTTTAAACCAAGCATTTGCGTTTAATTATTTCCTCCCTGGAAATAATTTAAATTATCATAAATAGAAATTAACTCATTAATACGATTTAAATATTGCCTAATCATTTCAGTTTTAGTAATAAAATGCAAAGGTACAAAAAAAAGTATATTAGAAGAAACAACAGTTATATAATAATAATAATAATAATAATAATAATAATAATAATAATAAGAGATACATTGAAGGAATGCAATTAGTGACTTGTGCACCCTGTAAATAACACTTTTCTGCTGCTTTATCATTTATGAAGGTCATTATTTGACTATTTCTGGAGGTTTGTTTCTCGGTCAGAAGAATTAATAAACATGAAAGCAAACTATGATGCTGAGAAACTGAAACAGACGTTTTACTTGATAAATAATTTCGAAAGAAATCAAATGAGGTTAAATGGATCCCTCACATTACTGCAAACATTGTTTTATTATACATGTAATGACACATAATTTCATTTAATGCATTCACACATCAATACATAATATAAATATTACTCTAACTGTGCAAGCATCAGACCAGTTATTTTTTAAGCATGTTTAACCTTTATGCACTAAGGTTTCTTGTTCTGATGTCAATGTGTAATTTCTGTTAATTTCTATGTATTTGTCTTTTGAGTCATAGTTTCCTACACACCTCTCTATGGGGCGCCGTAAAGTTGTGCACACCGAAAATAACAGCAACATTTCTCCACATTTAGCTCCGAAAGGTCATAAAAATGTAGTGTGAATTTGTAAAAGTCACTTTTTTTATCACACTTGGAGGAATATTTGTGATCTAATTCACATTTAATTTTGTTGTGAAAAATATATTAAGTTAAAATCATTGCAAAATCCAAATGCTGAATCTAAATGTTAAATATAAATCTAAATATTAAATATTGCGCCGCGATCCTAAATATTTAGCTGATATGCAAATTCTTGCATACCTTTAATAAATGATAAAGCAGCAGAAAAGTGTTATTTACAGGGTGCACAGGTCAGTAATTGCATTCCCTCAATTTATCTCTTATTATAAAACTGTTGTTTCTTCTTACTTTGTGTCATACTGTTGTGTTTTATTATTAAAGCTGAAATGAATAGGCAATATGTAAACCGTATTAATCAGCATGTTTCTTTTCATGATCATATAAATTATTTGGTTTTAAAAAATCATGGGCAGAAATGTAATTTCTACAATGAGAATCTAGTTTAAACTACCTTGTAAAAACATTGACATTGTACACTTGATAAAAAGTGATACCAAGATTTAATAGAGAAAGTTACACGGCAGCAACAAATGACACTGAATTACATTTATTGAGACACTTCTCACTCCTTTCATTCATAGCTATTTATTATTATTAATCTTTGCGTGCACACAAAAAAGAGATGCACTTCATTTTCCTGTGGATCGTGCAAAGAGTGTCAGAACTCTGGTTTCCAGGTGCGGATGATGCACCAGGAAACTTCTTTAAACACATGCAACAACTTCCCTGAGCTTTTTTCTAAAAAAAATACAATTATCAGCTCTCGTAACTAATTCATACCTTATATGAACAAATAGTTTTACTCATCCAGATTCAAAACATCAGAAAGAGTGAAATTATTTCTGGAGTTAACAGTGGAAATCAAACTCACACCTGAGACCTAAACATGTCATCAACTAATCAAAGAAGGAATGATTTTAACTTTTGTTGATAACAAATCTAGTTTGTGTGATTTGTATTCCTTTGAGAGAATGATTTCCCCCTGCATTCATTTACTTTAGCCCAAAATTGTTAACTATTTTAGATTTAAAAAAACCATTAGCTCCATAATTAAATTGCTAATTAAGATGCAGTGGAACTACAAGCAAGTTCCTGCAAACTGTGATTGAAACATCAATTTAATCACAGGAAGTTCACTTGTTATCACCAGAACTCATTATTTAGCTGTTAATGAAATAAATTAGACTTCTAGTATGTGAATGTTTTTTATCTTTTTTCTTATGTGTGACACGAGTTTTAAGAAGGCTGTGTTAAAGAAGAAGTGGTCTGCCATGTTTGATGTTTTAATGGTGCCTTCACATTCTTCAGTGACTCTGCTATTTGGTTTTTCTTTGTCCGGCCTCACATCAAACATCTGGTCGCGCTCTGCTCCTCCTCCATGTTGACTCTGACCACTTCTTCACTTTGCTTTACTTCTTTAAACTCAGCAGCTCGCCGCTCTGATTCGGACTGCTCCTGCTCAGACAACAGATTTATACTGTAATAGTTCACAGCAGTAACTTTAAGCAGTTTATTGACCAGGTGTTGAAATGTTGACTTGGGGACAAAGGGCTTTTTACATAATTAAGTGTTCTACCAGTTTGATGGCTTACCTGAGCCAGTAATGATTAAGTAGACTTTTGAAGTGGTCCAAACTTCCTTTCTGGTCATTCTGAGGAGTTTTAAGGGAAAACATGCAACAACACATCATGAAAGACACCTTTTAAAATCCTTTATTTCAAATACATTAATTATTCATTTGATTTATCTTAAACTTGGAGTCATTGTTGTAGCTTTTAGGTATTCTCAAAGGGGCCCAAAATACATTTTAGCGTGATTCTGTAGTTCTTACTTGAACAGGTTACAAATTCAGGAAGTTCTCCTGGTCTCTTAGGAGGTCCCATGAGTTCTTAAGATGGTTATAGAAGACTTTTAGAAAGTTCTAGTAGCACTTAAACATATTCCAGGAGTCAGTGATTGGGTCCCTGAGCATGTTCCTGGCAACTCCCTGGTTGTTTTGTTGGACTTGAGTATGACACAGGGACCCTTGCATAGATTCCAGGATTCCTTGAGGAGATCTAGCAGTCCTAGAGTAATTTTAATATTAGCGCCCTCTCAGCCCTGGCAGTCTCCAGACCAAGTATTTAAAGCATGGTAAGTTCTTGGCATGATAGCTTTTTGTCTAGAAAGGTCTGCCTGATAGATTTGGCATGGAAGTCCTTGTGTCAGATAGTTTTGTCTCGGTCAGGTAGTCTCAGTCGGGTTTGCTCGTTCAGGTAACCTCAGTCAAGTAGTTTTCACAATGTAGCCTCTGTAACGTAGACTTAACTTTGACCCAAAAGCCTAGTTATTCTTGGTTGGGTAGTTTCAGTCTGGCAGTTGTTGCTGGTAGCCTTTGTCTGGTAGTTTCTGACCAGTAGACCCTAGTCGAGTAGGCCAAGCTTGGTAGACTCTTGATCAGGTATGGTCTCAGCTTTACAAGTTTGCTGCTTGCTAGTTTCTGTTGGGAAGCTATTGGTGGCCTGGAAGTCCCTCAGACATGTTGTTTGTCTAGGTCAGATAGTCTCATTTTGGTGGTCTTGGTCAAGTTGTTTGGGCCAGGTAGCCTCTGTAAGGCAGGTCTGGTCCGGTAGTGTCTGACTGAAAGACTTTGTCTGGCATTCTGGGTCCAGTAGGGTCTGTCAGGTAACCTTACCCTAATGGAATACTAACTCTTGGTTGGGTAGTCCAAGTTTGATTTTCTTGGCCTAGTAGTCTCTGTCCAGAACACTTTGGTCAGGTCAGGCTTCCGCGTACCAGTCTTTGTAGGCTCTGGTCCCAATAGTCTCAGCTAAGTCCTTGGCATGGTACTCTTTTCTAGGAACCATCCACTTGGTAGTCTTTGCTTGGAAGTCCCTTGACCAGATACTCTGTCTGGTTTTCTCAAGTAGTTTTAGTAAGGTAGACCTGGTCTGGTAGTGTCTGTCTGGCATTCTTGTCTGGTCGTTTGAGTCACCTAACCATGGCCTGATAGTTAAGTCTTCCGTGATTAGATATTTTCAGCATGGTGGCCTTGGTCTTGTGAGTTCTGTTCAGTGGACCCTGGTCATGTAGCCTTAGCCTGATAGTCTCTGCACCAAGCAGTCGTAGCATGGTAAGGTTTCTGGAGTATCTGTTTCCAGAACATACGCCTGATGGATGTGGCCTTGAAGTTCCTTGGCCTGGTAGTCTGTCTGGTTTTCTTTGACGTACTGTCTCTGTAGCTTCTGTAAGGACGACCTGGTCTGATAGCCTACATGAGGTAGTGTCGGTGTGACATTCTCTGTCTAGGAGTCTCAGTCAGGTTACCATGGTTTGATTGCTTAATTATTTATGGCTTGGTAGTCCCAGTCTGGTGGACTCTGCTCGGTAGATTTTAAATGACCTTGGGCTGATAGTCTCAGGACTGAGGAGTGTAGCCTGGTTAGTTCGTGGTACAGTTGTCTCTGTCAGGGAATGCCAGCTGCTAGTCCTTCACCTTCACGGTCTTATCTCTGTGTTTTGTGGGGTACTTCTTGGAAGTCTCCACCAGGTAGCTTTATCTTAGCCTGGTTGTCTTTGTTTCTGCAGCAGGATGTGTGAATCCGCTGGAATCCAGGGTTATTGTGGGCGCCAATGTCTCTAGACTTCCAGACGATTTAATTTCTTCTAATAGATTAATGGAATAATCAACTAGTCTTACAAATCTAGAGTCCTTCAAAAACCTCATTCAAATATCCCTGTGTAAATTAAAACGACCACTGGTAACTGTTGAAGTGTGGATATGGAAACCTTAGTGAGAGACAGCGTTTCAAACAGCTGTTTATATTCTTATCCTTTTGTTATATTTCATGGATCACAGCCTTACTGATAAGAATATTGACACTCAGCAGGGGTTGTTTTTAAGCGAGGCAAAAAGGTTAATTTTATGGAAAACACCTTTTTATTATAACACTACTGCTGGCGAGTGAAGACCTCAGAGTTCAGAGTCAGACTAAAACATAAAAGTAAAAAAGCTGCTGCTTTATCCTGAAAAACTGGACACACAGGCTGTTTATGAAACCGCCTACTATAATAGTAGTAGTATGTATAGTAGTACATACTGATTGGGCCAAAAGTCAGTAGTATGTTAACAAGAGCAAAATCTGCAGTATGCCAAAACTCCCCGGATGTCGTACTGATTCGGGCAAATCTCTCAGTATGCATCGGACTAGTCTCCCTCGTGTACTGTTCCCTACAAACTTTACACTTCTCCTTTTTTCCATATATGACGGGGGGCACTCAGTTTTTAGGTGCTTTGAAAGTTATTAGATTCCATATAAACCACGTCTTAACTTTTTTTGTTGGCATTTTTGCCTTTTAATGGACAGGACAGCTGAAGAGAGACAGGATATGTGGGGAGTGGAGAGTGGGGGATGACTTGCAGTAAATGGTCCAGGCTGGAATCGAACCAGCGACCTCTGTAACAAGGGCTTTCGACCGCTATGCCAACAGCGCACCAACACTTCTTAACTTTTTAAATCCAAGTGAATGCTACAGAAGCAGTTTCGCTATCAGCTCAGCTGCTGTTTTCTTCCGCTTTCCCAAACCGGATATCCAGCGACGCCTGACCCAGCATCCTGCAGATCAGATCCAACAAAACAGTCATACTACATACTATCTTCAAACGCACGTACTGCACACTACATTCGTGGGTAGTATGTAGCAGGGGGTTTCAAAAACAGCCATAGACTGAATGCTGTATCTGAAAAACCTTTACCAGTCGTGTGACTGTTTTAGATTTTCTTAACATCAGAGCGGTCACTATCTTATTGTACGTGACTAAACAAAATATCAAATTTAATGTTGTAGCTTTTAATTGTTAAAATAGGTTCAACTAATTGCTAAACAAGTTAAATAGTTCAGAGGCAGATAAACAAACTTCACATTTACACAACACAGCCCAAAGCAAACGTCTTTGTTTCCTTCTCCATCTCCTACTTCTCATCATCAGTTCTTTTACACGTTGTTTTATCGATCACAGGTCTTGCCTGATTCAGTGTCTGTAATTCTACCTGCTCTTATCTTCAACCCAGCCCTCCCACCTGTCACAGTGCAGCATGTCTGTGTGTGTCCCCCTCCTCCTCCTCCCCTCCAATCCCCTCCACCATTTTCCTCTCCCGCCAATCAAACCCGCCCCCACACCTTTATTTTCCACCGCTCTCCTTTTTCATCTTTCGCTTCAAACCGACCAGGCCACTGCCCCTCCCCCACTCTTCCCTCATTGCTCCCCCTCCTCCCCTGTAGCTACCTCACTACCTTCCTTCACGAGGAGCTTTTTCTTTTGCCATTTCCTTCTTTACACTCCCCCTTTTTTTCTGTCTTAAAACCTCCACATCTCAAGAGTAACCACAACAACACATAGGGAAACCAAACACACAGAAATACTGACAGATTATTCAGAGTAAACCTTCCAAATGTACGATAGTGTATGAGTGTTTATGATGGTGTGTTACGTAGGTGTGTCAGGTATTACAGTAAAGGTTTTCTCACTTTTACCTGTCCAGGATTTAGTCACAGGTCTGTGTTTAAAGTCTGGGAAACTACTTCAGGCTGTGTGTTATTCCTGGAGAGGAAACTTGTGTGTGTGTGGAAGAGAAAGGTTTGTGCAGATTAGCATGGCTGCTGGCTGTAATCTGTAACAGATTACAGATTAGCCCGTTAAAACTGCCACAGACATCGACTCACTTTAATCACCCCTGGTCCTTAAGGAGCTATTGATCTGATCCCAGACTCTTGTGTGTGTTCGGCGTGTGTGCTTTGTTTCATTGTTTGAGGCCCTGCAGACTTGGACTGTGCATGTTTAGTTAACAGAACAATTAAATAAATCGGCACCAGAATAACTAATTGTTGAAACATGTTTTTAATAATTGTATTATTTGTAGGGCTGAAATTCTGGCCATATTTTGTGTTTAAGCTGCAGCCTCCTGCCACTCGCCAGGGCTGCAGCTCCGGTCATTGGGGACTGCCATGATGCTATAATGCTCTACCATCTGGATGTAAACAGGCATAGATTACAGAAGACATCTAATCCAATCCACTTTATTTATATAGCACATTTAAAAAAACAATCAAGTTGAGCAAAGTGCTGCACTGTGAGGTAAAATAAGTTAAACACACACAACATAAAACGATGTCAGAATATAAATCATAATAAAACACTTAAAAAAAAAAATTTAAAACACAAAAAGGAATAAGGAATAATAAAAAAAAAAAATAGATACAAAAAATAATACACAATAAAATAAAAACAGATCTCCGGGGGTTCCCAAACTTTTCAGCCAGCGACCCCCAAAATATAGGTGCTAAAGACCTGCGACCCCCACTGTCCCTCAAAGTGATTTGATGTAGCTTCACACTTCATTTTGCTAGTCTGCAAAAAATTAGCTACCAACATGCACATGTGGTTTTGTTTCCTGTACTCTTATGAATTAACTGTGTTACTGATGCTTTTGGTAATTAAGTGTCCTAACCTTAGGAGTCATCCAGCAACAAAGAAAGGCAGAAAACAAAAACATCTTGCGACCCCCAATTAGTGTCTGGCGACCTCCACTTTGGGAACCCCTGATTTAAACAACTAGAAAACTAGTGTGTGTATTTTTGTGTGTAATAATAACAGCAGACACATTTATTTTTGTGTTCATAAACTTTCCCCTATTTTAGTAACTTGATTCTACTTAAATATTTGTTGAAAGTTTAACCCTTAAGCATTGCTACATGGGGGCCCATTGGCGTAGCAGTCTAAGCGCGCGCCTCATTTACAGAGGCCATAGCCCTCGTTGCAGAGGTCGCAGGTTTGATTCCAGCCTTGACCACTTACGGCATGTCCTCCCCCACTCTCCACTCCCAACATTCCTTGTCTCTCTTCAGCTGTCATATCCATTAAAGGTGAAAATGCCCCAAAAATATAATTTAATAAGCCCATTATATTTCATTAGATGTTGCAATCAACATATTTGTTTGGTTTTTAGGAATTTCCAATTGAGATTTTGGTATGTCCAAGATGCTGCAAATAGTTAAAAGAGCAAGGCAACCAAGCTAGACAATATCATTACAAGGGGAAAAAGAAGGATGGCATGTAGACTTTTTTGTCTTAAAATTTAAACTGTCTTTTTTGAGTAATGAAAATTAGGTTGATAATAAAAAAAAACACATAAGTGTAAAATGTATAATGTAGTCTTTTCCAATGCAGGTTTGTAAAGTAAGGCGTAACCTAACCTGTTTTACAGTCGCATGTTTTTTCTATAAAGATAATACACAACAAAGAAGAACAGAATCTGAAACCACAGAAATATTATGCTGCAGTTTAATAAATCTGTCTCATTAATTTTTTCATCTTATAATAAACCTGTTTGATAGGTCAGTGTGTGTCAGCTGTGGCTCTGAGGTGAGGGATATAAATAGTAATATGTCAGAAATGTTCCCCATACAAACAATCCAGTAGAGGGCACTGGAGCTGTGATGTAGACTGGAGTCTCTCTCAGTTTACTCTTCATCATTTCACAGTGTCAGCAGGTGCAGCGTCCTCCATCAGAGCGTCACGTGATGTCAGGAACAAACAGCAGAGAGTCAATATTAGACCATGAGCAGCCTCACTGCAACATCATGCACACACACACACACAGACGGGCTGTCTTCTTCTGCAACTCTCTTTTTTATTTTCCTTTTGCTCTCCTTCCTCTTCTGTAAAACAAACCACATTTTTCAAGAAACTTTTTTTCACTTTACACTAAATAAAATGTTGATAAAATGCATTTTAAATCTGTATTATTTGATTGAAGAATAAATAAAGCAGAGCAGAGTATCAAATTTTGGTGCGTCATCGGTTCCGACCAAATCAGAAGCCTCTTGATCAGGGATGAAGATTGCATGCTTACCATGGTCCAGTCTTTGCACTGCTGTTAGTGCTTTCTACCACCAATATTTTTTAGTGTGAGCACTTTCACTGGTGTGAAATCAGGCTGCTGTATCTTTGACAGTTGATGAAGCTGGTGGGTGGCAGCTGTGGGGGTTTGTTGATCCTGTGGAGGATTTACAGCCTGTCCTCTTTACTGTATCAACAAAGGTGTGTCCTGAACATTGGTGTCAGGTGGTGCACGTACTGAAGAAACACCTCCGCTTTTTTCCCCACTTATATAAGATGCAAAGGTTATAATCTGCTTCAAAATAAGATGGACAAAATTGAAAGGTGAATTATTTAAGATTTGATTACCTTCATGTAACATATGAAGATATTTGATTGAAATTGTCTTTGTCTGGAATCTTTTAGGAAATCAAACTGTTACCAAGGTTTTCTTGTATAAATGACAAAAATCATGGTCGCCCTGATTTTTTTTCAATAATATCAGAAGATAATTCTCAGGTTGATCCATTATGGTGATGATTCTGATTAATGTACCTTCAGTGCCAGTCCAAAGTTCATGTCCTTTTTTATGTCAAAAGCTTTAAATTGAAATATTAAACAGAGCCAGTCTCATACTGCATTTATGAGGCAAATATAAGCTAACATTGTTTTAACAATATTGATATCACATTAAAAACCTACAAATAACAATCATAAACTACCTACAAAACCACTTTATTATGGAGGAAGGCTCAGCAATTAACACCACTGATCACCACTGGACAAATTTTTATTTTTACCCCCAAACAAAGAAATCTTTTCTGCTTTAGACATTTTATTGACAGTTTGGTTATGTATTCGGAGTCGCACACAGTTCAGATATACTTTTTTATTGTGATGAGATGGTGATTATGCTAAACCATGAACAAAGTGTTTAAGTCAAACTTAAGCTTACCCTATCCTTTTCTGTCTCCACAGTGAAACCTCATTGGCTGGTGTGACCCCTGCAGGCCCACCATCTCCCAGGGTGGGCCTAGATAGGCTGGACCTGCACCGAAGAAAACAGCCTCCATGGCCCCTTCCAGCTGAAGAGCTAAGCCCCCTCCTCCACCGCACTAACATCACTGTTCATTACTTCGTTGTGAACAGTGATGGCCCTCTAACCAGTTTGCTGTAGAGTACTATGGCAATGCATGATATGAGTCGTGCCAAGGGTTTCCCCTGTAAAGAGTGTGATATGGTTTGTCCGAGTACTCCAAGTCTTCTAGAACATATGAAAGCACATTATCAGCAAGAAGAGACTGGACGTTTTGAGTGTGAACAGTGTGGTCGTATTTACAAGCACGCAGCTAGCCTAGCGAATCATAAAAAATCTCACGAAGTAGGATCCTTCCAGTGTCCAGTTTGTACTCGTACCCTCCCTAACGCAGTAGCATTGAAAAATCATCTTCGTATCCATACATTGTCCCCTAGTAGTGCGCACGCAGAAGAAGAGAGCGAAGAAGTACCCGAAGAAGCAAGTCACGACGAGAGGGACTACAGCCTCGCCCAAGACCTCTCGGACGGGTTTGGTCGCTCTCATTTGAACAATAGTGGTATGGGACATAGTGTCCTACAAGGCCACGAGACAGACGACCACAGAAAAAAAGCCTCCCCTGAATCTGACGACGCTTGGGACAGACCATTCAAGTGTGATCAGTGTGACAGAACCTATCGGCACCACGGTAGCCTAGTGAACCACAAGAAGTGTCACCAGCAAGGAACTTTTAAGTGCTCTGTTTGTTTTAAACAATATAGCAACCTGGCTGCCCTAAATAGCCACGAGAGAACTCACTCGAAGTTCAAGACTCCCGGAGCATCCATGGTGAGCAGCAGCAGTAGCAGCAGTCTCCATAACTCGGAGCGCAGCAGTGGTGCCCAGTCATCCCAGAGTGACGACACTGCGTCCTGTTTCTGTCACTTGTGCCAGATAGCGCTGCCGAATAAAGCAGACTTCCAGGAGCACATCCTGCTGCACAACGCAGCCTCACCCTCCCTTGGACTGCCACGCAGTTTCCCTGGCATCATGCCTCACAATCTGAGTGCGGTTCGAACCCCAGGGTACACCCCTGCCCTGGGGGACCCTCTGCCCCTTCCCCCCCTGCCCAGTGAGAAACGAGGTCCCTATGATCCAATAATGGGTCCTCCAGTCAACAATCCCATTTACACGTGTGCATATTGTGGCGCAGGACACCCAGATCTGGAAACCTTGAAAGTCCACTATCTGACTCATGATCCCCACCCTGCCTCCCATAGCCAGGACAACTCCATCCTGAACTCAGACACACTTAGCTCTGGATCTCAGGGCTCTGTTAACTCACCCTCAGGAGGCCGTGTGCCCCAGGCCAATTCTCCAGATGATGGAGAGCGGCGCTTTAAATGTGGAGAATGTGGCAAAAGCTACCGGCATGCAGGGAGTCTGGTAAACCACAAACGCTGCCATCAGACAGGCCACTATCAGTGCACCATTTGCTGTAAGCAGTACCCACATCTAGCTGCGCTACACAGTCACCTAAGGAGCCACAAGGGACGTAGCGCCAACCAGCCTTTGGGTAATGACAGTAATGATTGGCTGTCCCCAGAGCCCTTAACCCTGGACTCCCAGCAGAGCTATGTCCAGGAAGGCAGTGGTGCTACAACTCCAATATCACTGCCAGGAAATCTTGGTGATGCTGCCCACTTCGTACCAGATGCTGGACACAGCAGTGGGCTGGACTCCCTTGACTTCCACGATCGCTTTGATGGCAGCTCGCTCTCCCAGAGCAACTCCTCTCACCGTCAGGCAGACAGACATGTATGTGCAGACTGTGGTGAGATGTATGGAGATGTATCTGGTATCAAGTCACACATGTGTCCCCGCCGTGGCCAACAGCAGCCCCAACAGCAGCCGGGCAACATGTCAAACGGTTTCATGGGCAACATGAATTACCACGGCTCAAGTGGAACTTCCCTGCCTGCCGGTAGCTCCAGCAACCTGAAAGAAGGGAGCAGCCAACGACAATACACACAGAGTGGAGGCAAGAGAATGGGGAGCAATGACAAAGATGATGATGATGGAGAAGTGTATCAGTGCTCTGTGTGTGGAAACCACTATGCTAGTCTCAGAGCCCTCAGGAGCCACTTGCGTAGCCATGCCAATAACCCAACAGCGCCAGGACCTTCCAACATAGAGCAGGAATGGAGGATGATCTGCTCCACCTGTGGTCAGAGCTTCTCTAGAAAGCAGGACCTCTTAAATCACCAGTTAATCCATGGCCCTCAAAGGCAAGACGGACAGCAAGGGGGAATTGGAAGCAGTACAAGTAATGGCAACAACAAAATGGATGGACGCAATCACATTTGTGTTGACTGTGGAATGTTCTTTGCTGACCGCCACCACTTGATCACCCATTTGTGCCCTGGTAAGAATCGGGGCAGCTCAATGAGTAAGCAGGGCCATAATGGAGCAAAAGGGATGTCTGGAGGAGATGGTGTTGGTGGTGGGGTTGCTGGAGGAAGTCGTGATGTTGGTGGGGATGGACGCAGGCCTCTGGTTGACCAAAGTGACAAGCCACACAAATGTGACCAATGTGGACGAGGATACAGACACCCCTGCTCACTCCTTAACCACAAGAAGTCTCACAAGACAGGTGTCTTCCGATGCTTGGTGTGCCAGAAACGCTACTACAACCTTCTGGCTCTCAAAAATCACCAAAGGACCCACTTTGACTTAAAAAGGTAGGTTCCAGGGTCAATCATCTTCATTTTGGTCACAGTTGATTTCTAAGTATTGCACCTCACACTCAAAATATTTTTGTTCCTATTTTCTTAAATGTTTTCTTCATCTCTGTCCACTGTGTTCATTCTCACTGCAGGCACAAGTGTGAAGAATGTGGCAAGGCATTCAAGATTCAAAAGCAGCTGATCAACCACTTACGTCTCCATGAGGAGCACCGGGCCAAAGGTCTTGTTCGGTCTGGCCCGAATGGATCCCGCTTCCAGCAGGCTGGCCCATCACAGTTACAGACTATGGGAGGAGAGACATCAAAGGGCCACGGGATGGGTGTGAAGTACAGCCACCAAGGGTTCAAAAAGCCTTACTCCTCAGCTGGAACTTCCAGGCCCCAGAAGTTTGATCCATCTGAAACTGGACGGCGGCCTTTCTCCTGTGAAGAATGTGGAAAAACATATCGCCATGCAGGCAGCTTGGCTAATCACAAGAACCTTCACAAAATTGGGGAGTATCATTGCAATGTTTGCAACTCAACATACCCCAACAGGCTGGCAATGAAAAACCACCTACGTCTCCACTTTGCCCAGAAGAAGCACAACTGCCAAGAGTGTGGCAAAGGCTTCCGTACACAGAGACAGCTAGCTACTCACACTACAGCGGGCCTTTGCAAGGGTCCACAAGGTCCCGGGGCTCAGATGGACTTTGAGTGCGATGGCTGCTGTGAAGGCTTTTCCACAGCTGATGAACTTGCAGCCCATGACTGCCCAGCCCAGCACCTGCCTTCATCCTCCTCAACCAACAGCTCTACCAACATCAGCATGGAGAGAAGCTCTGTGGACCTGGACTCTGATGAGAGACCCTACGCCTGTGACCTGTGCAGTTGTGCCTACAAACATGCAAGCTCCTTGCTAAACCACAAGCACACCCACAAGACAGGCAACTTCCGGTGCAACTTTTGTGACAAGCCCTACACCAACTACATGGCCCTACGCAACCACATGCGTATCCACACGCAGAGGAAGAAGCACATCTGCCACACATGTGGGAAAGCTTTCCGTCTGGCCAGGTTCCTCCGTAACCATCAGAAGGTCCATGAGGAAGGTGCCACCCCCTTTGGCTGCCCCACCTGTGGCAAGAGTTTCCAGGGGAGATCCGGTCTGGCCAGGCACCGCTGCGGGGACAACCAGGTAGGCATGGAAGTCAGGAGGAAGGCCACTGCACCCCCAGGAGAGGGAGAAGAGTGTCGGTACACGTGAGTTCTCGTCAGTTGTTTGTGATTCTTCGAAGTTGAAAAAGAAAATAGTGAAGATAAATTTAGGTCTCTACATGTCTATTACAGGTATATGATCTCCAATCCGGCTTCCTTGGGACCATTCGCGTGCCGGAATTCGGATTTTTCTGAAGTTTGGACAAATTGAATTAGTGGAGAGACCAGATAAGTCAACCCTGTTTGCTTTCAGTTAGAATATATATCACACACTTGAGTTTTCTAGGCTACCTACAATCAACATTTCATGTTCAGATGTTTTGTTTTCATGCTTTTGTTTTCTTAGCAAACTTTGACACAGATAAAGTAGTGTGTAGTATATTGGCAAAATATTAAGTATTGATGTTGTGTGTTCCCTGCTCTTGTAATGATTTTGATTGTAGTCTTTGATTTGTTTGTGTGTGTTCTCTTGGGTGCTAAATACTGGCCAATAATTTGAGTAGAAAATACAGTTATGTGATGGGGCTTTTGCATTGTGACGTCTTGGCAAACTAAACTCACAGGGAAGAGTAGGACGTATTTGGAGCTAGCTGCACTGCACATGTCAAAGGGTTAATATAAGTAATGGTCAAACGATTCCTTTTGCAGCTACAGTTCGGCTTTGTAGAGGTTATTAAGGCATTTCTGATTGATTTTTCCATCATTGCATTCAGATTTTACAAATTAATTCAAAGAAAGCTGTGAATGAAGGTCTCTGAAATAGTTTTCAGATGTGAAAGAAGCTGTTTGAAGCTTGTGTTCATTTGTGCAGTGCAGGAAGCAGCAGATACCTCCCAGTTCCCTACATGAATCCCAGTTGTTTGTCCATAGTTTTTTTTTCCCATGTCCCCCCCTTCCCTACCCAGCAGTCCTCCTCCCTATGACCTGTCTAGAAATCATAACTTTCTATGGTACACCACTTTGTAATAGTGTTCTTTAAAAGTTTTAAGCCGGATTTCAGATCATATACCTGTATGTGCAACATCTTAGTGACGAGTAGTTCACATATTTCTTTAGTTTTAAAGAAAAGTGGTAACCAGTAACGGAGAGTAACCTGGCTAGAACAGTGAAAACCAGTGAATGACACCATTTCCAGATACTAATCTCCTGTTTTCTGTCCTCCTGTCCCTGATTCTCCTCCCTCGTCCTCCCCTCTTGTTTCTCGTTGTTTGTCTCTGCACAGATGTGATCAATGCGGCCGCTCTTACCGCCATGCCAGCTCCCTCCTTAACCACAAGAACACCCACACTGTCGGCATCTACCACTGCGCTGTGTGCCTCAAGACTTACTCCAACCTGCTTGCCCTGAAGAACCACCGCCGTATCCACTCTGAGACACGGCGCCACCGATGCCATGACTGCGGCAAGGCTTTCCGTGTTTCCTCCCAGCTCTACAACCACCGCCGCGTCCACCAGAAGCAGCGGGAGCTGACCTGCCGGTCCTGCCAGCGAGCCTTTCCTACACATGCCAGCTTCAGACTCCACATGGAGATCACCCATGGACAGGCTCCGCAGCCCCGCCAGCCCAGAACCCAGCAGCCCCGACCAGGGGGTTCCCAGGAGCTGGGCTGGGGGTCTGGCCTGGACCTCACCTTAATGCAAGAGCAAGGACTCAACCCGAGTAGCATGACCAAAGCCCGCAGTCGTGGGGTTAACGCTGAGGTCATCAAGCCCCATGTTTGCGACCAGTGTGGGCGTTCGTACCGCCACGCCAGCTCCCTGCTTAACCACAAGAACAGCCACAAGACCGGGACCTACTTCTGCAACTCCTGCCAGAAAGAGTTCCCCAACCTAATGTCCCTAAAGAACCATAGACGGATCCACACCGAGCCCAAACGCTACCAGTGCCCTGACTGTGGCAAATCGTTCCGGGTGTCCACCCAACTCATCTGCCATCGACGAATCCACACCAAGGAGAAGCCGTTCTCCTGCCAGCAGTGCGACAAACGCTTCTCCTCCAAGTCCAATCTGAGGCACCACATGAAGGTGCACTGGAGCTCCACGGCGCCCCCTCCCATGGCTATGGGTCCGGCCAACTTCCTGGGTATGCCCGGCGGCCCCTTCATATAAGCTAAGGGATGAGGGAGGGGGGTGTGTGGGTGAGACATAGGCAGGGGGAGGGGGGGGCAGTCACATGCCAAGGTTTCTGGAGGTGCCAAAACGTAGCTCTTCCTTCTGCTCACCCTCTTCTTCCTCATTTTCATGTGTGTTTGTTGTGTGTGTGAAGGACAGGGCCCTTAGACTCAAACACAGAGCAGGAGGGAGAACACAAAATGGACACTACACACACACACACACACACACACACACACACACACACACATTCACCCCCCCCCCACACACACACACTCGCACACAGGACAGCAAATGGAGGACGTGCACACACACACCTCCAGCGGCTTCATCGCAGACGTTCACACAAGGCTGTGGTTGTAGATCTGTCTGACTATCGCACATAGACTGACTCACAGGCAGACATGAACTGTGCACAGACATGTTGTGGTTTGTCATAAACTACATGAACTTCACTACACCTGCCTTACTTCCTGCTGCATGTCGCCTGTAACGCTCTGTGAACCTGTGGACCTTGAAGCCTCGCACAGCTGCAGAGACTGAGCTGACACAGACTGTTTGTTGGAGCTCGTTCACACTGATGAGTCCGGCTGTAGAGACTTTGAGTGACAGACTGAGTGTCGGGCAGAGCTGCTGTCAGGGTCCAGAGAAAGGCGTGATGAAGTCAGCTGCTTGTTTTCCAGTAATGAGCCATCTTGTTCATTTAAACCCTGGAAGCTGATTGGTCCGTTGCTGCAGTTGGTTTTCCCGTTTCCCTGCCCCCATCCTGGTTTAAGAGAGGTTTTGTCTTGATGGAATTTTCTCTCGTGGCCTTTGTCACAATGTTTTCAATCCATATTCTGACTGAGTCGGTCTCAACAAGGTTCAAACTGTTTTTATTTGTGTGACCAACATGTAGTTGATGTCCTGGTAAAGGGAGCGGTGGTTTGTTTTTCCTTTTTTGTACCTCCATGGTTTCGTTGGAGACAGAAAGGACTTCTGTGAGCTGTTATGGCTGAAGATGGGTTAACTAAAGTCCTGTTTTAAGTGTGTGAGTGTCTTGCGGCACTAATGTGATCTTCATGTCCCTGTAGCTTCCAAACAGTCCTTGTTCACACACAGATTCAGCAGTAGCAGGAAGCATGTGGGCGTGTTAAATGTTAAAAGTTTAATTACGTACTCAGCTTATTAATTTCCTGAGCGATGCGTTTCGATTAATCAATGTCTGTTGTAAAGGGCCTTGAGTCACCAATCTCAGCTCAAGGACTTCCTTCGTAGCTTGTGCTGGGGCTGCAACACATCTTCATCAATAAATGGATATTGATTTGCTGTTTTAGAGCTAAAAAAAAAAAGCAACTTCTTTGCTTAACTTTTAAGAATGTGAATTTTAAAAGAACACAAAGGTACTTTGAATGAAACTATGAAGCTTCACCTCTCTGAAAAATGTATCCTGTAAAGAAGAAAAGCTCCAGTAAAAGGAGTAAGTTCATCATTTTGGGGAAATTGTGATTTTAATTTTGAGACTCAAGATTCAAAACAATTGTAATAATTAGTGAGACATCTGAAAGATGTCTAAATACAGCAAATTTTTAACTTCCAACTCATGTGAGACTTGGTGTAATTGTCTCATTAGAATCAATCACATCAGATGATCGCTCCAAACTTCCTTGAAAAAAAAGAAAACAAGCATTTTAAGAGTTCTGTCAACTTGAGCTGTCTATCTTTTACTATAATGAGTAAAATGTACTTTTTTTAGATAATTAAAAATAATAATAAATCTGGAAGACATCTCATGAGTCGACCCCCTATTTGGGAACCCTTGGTTTAGCACAATATTAATGCTTCTGTCTATTGAAAAGATGTCATCATCAATAATGACTCTACAACAGCCCTCGTTTGGGAATCCTTTAGATTCTCTCAGAGTGAAACCGGCTCTCCTCTTGCAGGTCTGTCAAATCACCAATTTTGGCTTTTTACAAATCTGTTTTCAGTCTCCTATCATCCTCTAAATTGTCTTTAAATGCCAGTAATAATAAAAAGAAAAAGTATCTTTTAGTTTGTTTCTCTGATGGCTCTTGAAAGGTAAATAATCACAGGTTTATTCAAACCAGTGCAAATGAACACAAAAGGTCAGACCTGCTTGACTTATACAAGTTTAAAAAATCACATGACTTTAGATCTGAACACATCTGAAGTCCATTTTTACAAAAGAAAGGAATCTGTCAATCAGATATTTTTACAGCAGGCACCAGCACATAATGATGTCAAAATGTTTGTAACCTCTGTACCTTTTCAATCTTACATGCTTTCAAATGATACAATCTCAAATATTTTCACATTCAGTAGTGTCAAAAAGCACTGAAGCTTGGTGCAAAGTGAAGAAGCCGAATCATAAAATGTTATCTTTATGTTTCACAACGGATACCTCTTGCCAAACTTTTGCGTCCACACTCAGCCTCAGAAAGGCTTTAGTTTGTCAGCTGCTGAAGTCACACCTCTACCTGCATGGTGTGTCTCGCTGCTCCGCCCTCCATCACAAGCCACTACACACATAACTCTCCTGCAAACACAAGCCGTTTTTAAACTTTTCACATCTTTAAGATTCACACCATCAGTTTATGTGTGTTGCTAATAAAGAACAGAGGAGAGAGAAAGCGATGCCACTCAGTCCCTATCGTTTATTCGTCCTTACCTGTGGACTGTTCAGAGGGCGCTTCAGAGCACTGCACAATAATTGACGTCCATAATATTTCCAAAATAAGAAAATCAAAATCAACAAATTGAACCTGTTTGTTGCTCTGAAATCTAAGGTATACTTATCGTTTCATCTTACACCAGTTCTGTCAGAGTTCAATATTCTGGTATTGCGTCGACTCTGCCAGCATATTTAATTAAGTTCCTTGCTTCTCAAATTCCCACAACTGCGATCCTGTTACTTCAGCTGTTGGTCTGAATCTGTGTGTAAGAACAGGACATGAATCTAAGTTTTTGATATCTGTAGTGATCCCATCTGGCCCTGATCTCTGTCTCGAACATGCAGCTGAACACGGCTGCAGGCTGAAAAAAGGAAAAAGAATCCACAATGAAAAGAAAACCCAGGAGTGAAGGGAGGTGTAAATTGATCGGTTCTGTTTGTATCGTATCGTATTCTGACTGTACTCTCTGCAGAACCTCTTTTATAAGAAGGAGAAAAGACGACACATCATTGTAGTAATGCATTTATTTATATTATTATTATTATTACTATTAACACTTGTAATGGACGGCGCTAGTCTTTAGGATGTGTGAGTTTAGAGCTGTGTTGATGTAACCCCCCTTTTATCCACAATGCCCCCGTTCTGTGGAGACGACGGACTCTCTGAGACTCTGTGAACATTTACGGAACTGTACACGATGGAAAGTGTTTTTCTTGCCTTTACCAAGTGATGTTGTGACGGTTTTTTCTCAGTCAAGCCTTCCCATCATCCTTCTCTTCCATATTTATCGCCACCGAGTTTGACCCCGCCCTCTGCCTCAGTCTCCGCCCCTGTTTTTTCCTGTTTCACAAAATCAAACTCGCGTTTAAAAGGGACGACTCGGTGATCCTCCTCTGTAAGGAGTGCATTAAGTCCTCATCATTTGAACCTTTTTTATGTTACACTTTTATGGTAACCTCTTGTATTTATTGGTGTTATTTTTTTCCTCATATTTAATTGCGTTTTATGACTATTTGAAAGCCTCTGTGTGTGTTTAAAACCACAGTTTGTCAGCGTTTTCAGGAGCACTGGTGCTAGTTTAAAAAAAAAAAAAGAAAAAGTCAAAGCCGTGCAGTGACCGTCAAGTGCTGTAGGAGTCGATGTGATCTTGATCTAGAACACAGAAATAATAACTGTACATTCTCTACTTTTATTTTTGCATTTTCCTCCTCCACCATGTTTGACTTTGGTTTCTGAGTGCACACTTTCCCGCCTGCATTTCAAGTAGATTTTAGAGAGAAGAAGAAGAAGAAAGATTGGTTTGGAACAACTATAACCCCTTTTTTTTGTTTTTGAGTTCTAACATTTTGTTTCCATGCATATATATGTAATGCTTACTATACACTTTTATAAACTATGTTTTGATAATTCATTTCTTAACAGAAAAACTTGTCCATATACTATAACCCTTACTGCTGAGTACTGAAAATAAATAGCTGAAAACAAACACAGCTGAGGTCAGTGTTTTCAATCCTTTCTTCTCTGATTGACATTCAGAGGCCGCCTTATCAGGGTCACCTGAACCGGTCTGATGCAGATCAGTGAAACAGCCCAGCATTTAAGAAGCTCTGACATGTCCACGCAGTCAGAAAGGTGTTAATTTTAAGGGTTGGACAAATGTTTTCAACCCATTTCTTTTTGGCTCAAATTAGGGCTGTCAAGATATCAAATTATTGATTCATAATTACAGGGTTGGAAAAAAACAAACTTATTGATATTTACAAAAAATGTAGACAAGCTATCAGTCAAATTAAGGAATAGCAAGATGAGTGGAGCAACATGTAACTTCATGATCTTTACTAAAATAAATTGACTAACATATCCATTTTTAATGTTCATAGTTTTGTTGATCCATGTCACCAGCCTCCTGACAGAAACTGCTAATTTAAAAAAAACTTGCTGTGTTCCTCTGCGTGTGATTTTGCATTACACGTCCAAAATTACCCATCTTTTTTTTTTTTTTTTTACAAAATCCCAAAAACGAACATTGTCAAGGAGGCTTTAGTTGTGTTTGGGTCGAGTACTTCACTTACATCAGTCATCTCCTCCGACATTATTTGCAGTAGAAGACACACACTGGTAGAGACTAGCTAGCTGGTTATTGAGTCTTCTTCTGCTGCTGCTTCTTTGTCGACCCACAGTTTTATAGCAGATGATAAAAAACGTACTACCCCCTACCACAAACTAATTAGCTACACAGTATCACTGTATGTTTGTTTCTTAGCACAGGTATTCCCAAACTTTTCAGTCCCCAAAATATAGGTGCCAAAGACTCCCGACCCCCACTGTCCCTCAAAGTAATTTAATGTGACTTCATTTAGCTGGTCTGCAGAAAATAAGCCTACCTATATGAGCATGTGTCTGTGTTTCCTGTGCTGTTATGAATTAACCTGCTGCTACTGATGCTTTTGATAATTAACTGTTCACTAATCCTAAACTTAGGAGTCATCTGGCAAAAAAAGAAAGGCAGAAAACTCATCACACTTTATATTTTCAAGGTTTTATTTCAAGTTGAGCTATTTTTGTCTTTTTTTTTTTACTATAATGGGTAACATATAATATAATAATAATTCTGGAAGACATCTCATGACCCCCATTAGTGTCTCACGACCCCCCAGGGGGTCCTAACCCACACTTTGGGAACCCTTGTTTTAGCACAATACTAGTAATCCTTTTTATTAAAATGATGACACCATCAATACTGATTCATTGCAACTGCCCTCGTTTGGGAATCTCTCCTTCAGATTCTCTCAGGCTGAGTGAAACAGGCAGTAGTGGCTGCTATGTAACCAATGGATGTAATCCACTAAAGGCTCCCAGGTCTGTCCCTGACAGGCTCAGGTTTTTATTTTACAAGTCTGGCAGCATTACAGGGAGGATCCCTATATGACAGACCTTTGCAGCCCTTTTCACATTTCCAGTTAAAGGTGCGTTATCTACGCTCCTAGATAGTAGGAGGGAGTTTTCCCACTGCTGTGTGAGCTTCAGAGGTAGTGAAAGAGATGTTAGTCGACATTACTGTGAGCTGGCAGAGCAGGCAGGACAGGGCAGGATAGCACCCTGTGTGGATTTACCGTTAGCAGCCGCAACACCATTGCGCAATGTCAAATCGCGACAATGGGACACCAATATCATGGCGTTGTGCAATCAACACTAAAATACATTGAACTGCCATTTTTGCAATATGTGAAGGGCTTTTGTTAAAGAGCAGGATGATTTTTGCAATAGAAAAAGCGGTTGCTTCACTCTCTGTAAAGAGACAAGACTCCATTGAAAAATACAGTAATTTAAACTTTTACTCTGAATGAATTAGTTGTCCTATACTGCCTATCTGCTGGTCAGTTAGGTTGTGCAATTTCAAAGCAGATGGCTTGTGAGCAACTCCAACCAAGGGCTCTTAACCACATTTTCCAACTCTAATCCTGTCTCTAAAATAAAGACATAAGAGTCCAGAAATGACCTTTAAAAAAGAATAACAATCTAAGCCTGTAAGCGAAGGGAATTCGAACTTTTAGTGGACACACTTTGATCAATTGAGATTATGTTGCAGCCATTACAGATTGTTTAACTGCTGCAGTTTGAAAAAAAAATGCCATTTTTAATTTAGAGCCACAAAGATGAAGGAAATGAACCCGGTTTTAGATACACCGGAAGTACAGCATGAAAGATGGGTTAAATGTTTGATTGGATTGCATTCATTTGTAAAGGTGTACCCAATAAAGACTCCACACCCGTCTTTACCTGCACTGTTTCACACTGAATCTAAAGCCAGTCATTGATTTAGTAAAAACTGCAGAAACACAGTGAACTGAAGCTCACAGAAACATATACAACCAACATGGAAGATTTGAAATGCCTGATTAGAAAGAACAGTGAAAAAAAGGATCAATTAAAAGTCAACAATCTAAGCTGTGAATAAACTGACAGAAAGTGAACCGTTCCATCTTCAACATTTAGTTTGATATCAAATATTTACAGAGATTTTCTTATTTTTATTTGGATTTGAGTTTGATACAACACATAAAAAAAACACAACATGTTCTATTTAAAGACCAAAGTTTAGTCATTGGCCCAGTCCGTCGTATGTTTCAGCATCACATCTTCATCAGGACCTCATCACATGACCAGGAAGTCACTCATGATTAAATTACAACACCAGATATTCACTACAAGAGAGAACAGGGTTTCATAAAACAACCAACAAGAGCAATATTTTCATGCACCTGACATGTGTTATTGTTAGAATATAATCAGTAAATACTTCATGGAGTATTATTACAGATGAATGAAGTCAGCAAAATGAGCTGCACATGTAGCTGCCGCAGCATTAAATTAAAGAACACATTGGAGCAACAATAACAATCATCCAGTGATTTATAAATATATGGGATTTGATTTTTTGCTACGTTTGATGCTTTCAAGTTCTTAGGTTGGATTTCACAGCAAAAGATTCAATCACTCTAAGAAACAGACGGTGCAAATGTTCAAGAACAAAAGTTTTATGAAGCTACAGCTAGGTCGTAGGATGTTCTTATTGCACGATGTACAGCACTGTTTCTGTCAAAAACACACGAGAAAAGGAACTCACTGAAATAAATAATTAAATACATCTTTGACTCAGAAAGATTTCTGAAACTTGGAGGGGGCTGATTCTTCTTTACTCTTCCAATGTGTTCAGTCCTCTTACATTCTGCGTAACCTGCTGATACTTTCACATGAAAAAAAAACGTTTCCAATTTTCAGAGATCATAAGAAAAACAGTTTGTCAAATAACTAAAATGGTTTTATGCTTCAAGGGAAGTGTCTTTGTTAAAACTTCTTTAAGTCTTGAGGTTTCTTTTATTTATTCATTAATAAATAATATAACGAAGAGCTCGGTCTGGGCCTGCTCTTTCTGTGGAGATCATTTTTTTGTGAATTGGTGAGTTCAAATAAAGATTGACTGATTGATTGACAAATATGAAGGAAGAACAAGTTGTGTTGAAGCTGCTCTCCACCTAACAACTGAGATCAGTTTCTACAAACCAAACCTCAATCATAAAACCTGAAATTTACCGTCTGTGCTTTTCTGATGAAGGTTTGTGTTTGAAGAAAGTTGAAACTATTGATTGAACAACAAACAAACCAGTGAGGATGACTGTTTGTAATGTTTCTTTCATTATTTTGCATCATTTCAGCTCTCAATCAAATTTTCTTTATTTCAAAATCAAACATTTTTTGAAGTATCAGCAAAACAGCTTCATCCATTAAAACCAAACCAATACACCAGGATATTTAAAATTCACTTCTCTTGATGTTGAAATAAAACAAGCCAATAACCATGAAGGTGACTGTTCCTCATTTAATAAATCAAACTCCCAATGTCCACTGTGTGAAGTTACCAGTCTGTTCATCACTTTGTCTGTGTTCTATTTCACTTTCTTCTCCTCATTGATTGATTGAATATGTCATGTGTTCTGTATAATTGGTGTGTAATAACTCTTTATGGTGGATTTGTAACCATGTAACCAGAGGTCAGACTTTAACATCCCTCAGTCACGCAGCTCAAATCTAACCAGCCAACAAACAGGATCAAACCATGTCTAAACCATTTGTTCATCTCCTTGTAAACATGAATGAAGTCTTGTTTTATTTTGAAAAGCTATTTCCTGCCTGCTTAAACTGTTTTCTTTTCTTCTGACTGTTTTTGCGAATTAATCAACCGACTCGTCTTGAAATCATCCGTTCATATCTTCATGCTACGGAAGCCCATTCAGTCCACAGTGACTGAACAAAATATTATAATGAGAAACTATGAAGCTTAAAATAATGACCTAGCGTTAATCTTTTTACCCCAAAGATAAGGACGTCAGTATTTTCATGAAGTCTTACGATCTTATGAAACTAATTGATGTAAAAATGTACAGTTCAGAATTTTTGAAATTTTCAATTTTAACTTGTTACTATTTACACAGAGTAATTAATCTGAGATATGTAAGTCATTATTCTTATACTATGTATTATTAAAATGTTATTTTATATTTTGAGAATTTTTCTCATTATTTTTTATATTTAATATTTTAAGGTAGTCTCATCATTTTGAGAAAAAGCATAATTTTACAATGAATCCTCTTCTTGAATGAGTCTTTTTGAAAGGAAATGTATTGTTAGATTCTTTGTTACTATTCTTAAATATGTAATATGGAAATATAAGAAAGTTATCATGTAGTCATTTTTTGGAGCTATGTTAGTCTGTAGATTGACATTATTTTGAGATAAATAACTTCATTTATATGTGAGCCACATGTTTGAAAAAGCTTGTCTTATTACTGTAGATATCACTAATTTATCAAGATATGGAGTCATTGTTTTGAGAAGGATTTAATTAGTTTACATTCACCAAGTCTTTAATGGATGAAAAGTCAGTCATTATTTTTGAAAATGTTCTTAATTTAAAAATACCTATCATTATTTTAAGATTACATCATTTTGAGATTCAAAGAATAACTTTGAGAGTAGTCATAACATTGAGTGTTAATACATTTTAAAAAAGCTCAATAATAATAATAAAAAGAATGTCATTTCATCCCATCACATTGGCAGGAATGGGCTTCCATGGTTTTCTGCATTGTTTTCATTTACATTTTTGAACAATTGGAATTTAAAAATGTGTTCAATCAGTTGAAATAAGGAGTTTTTTTTCTCAAATCTGTTTTAATGAAAAATGTTAAATGCAGAAATGAATGTGAAATGTAATCACAGAATTGTTAATGTCATCAGTGTCTTAAGAATCAAACTTGTAATAAGGAGCTCTGTAAATGCCAGATATTGATTTCATTGTTTTTTTTGTAAATGTGGTATCATATGTGGTATTTTGTTGTCATTATTGAGCAGAACTTTACTTTGGGATTCTGATGTCATTGTTTTCACCTTTTCGTGTTCTAATTTTGATTTCTTGTACTTCTACATTTTGTGTAAGCCTGTAGTTGGTTGCAGAGCTCAGCGATTCTCCATAAACAAACTGGACTTGAACTGACGGACTCTGGAGGTTTGCAGGTGGACGTTTTGGTCGTGGTTAAGGGGGGTCTTTATTTTTAGACACCGCTGTCAATCATATGTCACATCAGTTCTGAATCAGTTCCCTGCTTGTGTAACAGTTCACTTCGGTGCACTTCGTCTGAACTAAACCCTGCTGTTTGTCTTCCTCAGATCTGAGTCCGGTGGGTTCCACCGACGGCACCCGGAGCTTCCCCTGCACTCAGTGTGGGCGTTCGTACCGCCACGCCAGCTCTCTGCTCAACCACAAGAACAGCCACAAGACCGGGACCTACTTCTGCAACTCCTGCCAGAAAGAGTTCCCCAACCTGATGTCCCTGAAGAACCACCGACGGATCCACACCGAGCCCAAACGCTACCAGTGCCCCGACTGTGGTAAATCATTCCGGGTGTCCACGGCGCTCATCTGCCATCGCCGCATCCACACCAAGGAGAAGCCGTTCTCCTGCCAGCAGTGTGACAAACACTTCTCGTCCCGGTCCAACCTGAGGCACCACATGAAGGTGCACTGGAGGGGTCCAGCTCTGTCGAGAGGGAGATTATCTGCCTTCCTCACCGTCCCCTCAAGACCTTTCATGTAGACGTCCCATCCAGCTCTTCTTTCAACCGTTCTTCTACGTCTAGCTTCAGGATGCATCTTCTTTGGAGGCACACTGTGTGGAGGGTTTGATCTGGAGAAGGGTTTGAATCTTGTAAGCAACTGAGGGTCTGACAAACCGGAACATTTCACACTGAATTCAAATTCCAGCAAATTTGCATCTTGCAAATACTGAATCAGTAAACCATCACTCTGAATTTTTGAGCTTTGAATTTGTCTTTTCCTCGTGTCCTAGAGTTTCAGACTTTGGCATGTTCTTTTAGGCGTAATTTTTCTTAAACTTCCCCTTTGTGACTTCACCAATGATACAACAGCTTATTCCCACGCACCCATCAACATCATGGGGAAAGAAAGATAAAAGTCAGGAGTTCTATGAAGATATGAAACCAGCTGCAAAAATTCTGTAAATACAATAGACTGTATGAAACACTGGCAGGTCTACACAATGTCTCCAGATGTTTCCTAAGAAGTGTCATGAAGCTGGTAGATGGTGGTCCTCATATTATAAATGCTGACTCCAACTAACTTCCAGCTAATTTAGAAACAGGGATTGGAGTTGAAGTGGGCCTAAAGCCTCCAGGCAAACAGCTGCAACGCAGTCAACTCAGCCAAGACTCTCATTATGCGAAAGTATGCATAACTCTTGGTCTTAATATAATCAAAACAAAGCTGTTATAATAAAAATAAATCACCCCAATCCTCCATACTGATTTTAGGAGATTAAAAATGAGCCATTGAGATCCAAATATGTTTTTGTACCAGGCTGTTTCCATTCAATGCATTTAATTCAGCTATAAAGTTGGACATTTTAACATGGGGCTCTATGGAGATTGACTCACTTTTGGAGACAGCCTCTAGTGGACACTGTAGGAACTGCAGTTTTTAGCACTTCTGCATTGGCTTCAATTTTTGTCACCAGATTGTTCCACTTGGTGAGATATGTCAGAGACTCAGAGAGCTTCAGACTCTGCTGTGCCCTTCAACAACAACAAGCTGATTTAAAGTGTTTTGAGCTTTGGCCAACATGAGGATTATGACCGGTGCAGTTATCAGAAACAAAGTGTACTTTAAGATGTTGCTCAAATGGTTTCAGCTTCTTTAATAGACTTTCGAGAAAGGACAGTTCAAATCACATAAATTCAGATGGATGGTTAATAAAGTGAAATATTTTAATAATGTGACTTCTGTTCAGTTTCAACAAGATATTTTCCTACAAAGTTTCTTGTCAGATTCAAACCCTGTTGTCCTTTCTTTGTTTCTCAAATACAATGACCAGACTTCTCCTCAGCGATGGACTCTGTGTGGACGGGAAATCTGGAAACTAAAGCTCTCCCTTCATGGATCGAAAATACCTTGTTTGATCTTGTTTCGTTTTCTCTTTATCGACTCCTGAACGCTTTTAAACAGGAACAGAAAATGAACCTTATTGATGGTCAACACCTACCTGACAGTGACGGTTTAGAGCAGAGACACTTTCTGCCTTGATTCGCTGACTCTTCCTCCTCTGATGTTTAACTGTGATTGACATCTCCATTGATGCTGCCAGAGACTTCTGGCTCGTCTGCAGACAGAACCGTGGATTGTGGGTCTTGCAATCTTTCACAAACCCTTTGTTCCTCCCATACCGTCGTTGTTTTTTGAGACTTTTGCAAGGAACATCGATTTTTACTGTACTTCTGTTTTTGTATTTTCCCCCCAGATGGTTCTAAAAGCTCTAAACTATTTCAAAGTCACTTAGCCTGTCTTCTTTCTGGGGCTTCAGTTCCTCACATGACCACTAGATGCTGCTCTGCAGCATCGTTGAAATGGTTCAGAACACCGACTATCTACAAGAAATGGACACAGTCAGCATCACACCATCCATTGATTTGAGGTTTAGGATTTTCAAGGCTGTCGTCCTCTTCTTTTTTTGTCTCCAGAAGTGATGATATTTGGAAGGGAAGCTTTAACCAAAATGTACCGACCAAAAATATAGGAACTGAATCAATAATTCACGATAACTGTTATATTGATCGGGAAGCTCACAAAAGTCAGGCTATAAAAATGAACGCTCTTACGGAACAATGAACACGTGACACTTCAGACTGTTTCAATACAACCGAAGCCAACCAGACATTATTCAGGTGTGCTAACAAATTGTCAATCAAAGGTAGCCCCGCCCTAAATCTCCCTTTACCTTCTGGCCTATTTGACTCTAAATGGGACCATCATTTAAAAAGGTGAATATCCTGCTGTATCAAAGAAGACTTAAAGCTAGACATGAGCCGATAATCTCATTAGATTAATGTTTACTGAGGGAATAAATCAACTGAGAAGTAGGATTATTTCTCATAGGTTTTCTATACAATCAGACTTATTTTTGCCCCCTGCTGGCCATCACAAAGAATGCAGGTTTGAGGCAGTTTTGACAGATGGGCTTCAACCACTTCTTAGAAACAGTTTATGATTTTAAAACCACAAAATGAATGAAGTTAAAAAAAATTGTAACATTTTGGGACTGCTCACAAACACAGATCGGTCTCCAGACACAGTTTTCCCCATGAGATTAAATAACCTGCATTCTTTCTGTGTTTATACCTGACATTGACGGTATCTGGAAAGTTCATCTAAGAAAAAGGAAACTAGTTATTGCACTGTCGGTGTAAAAGCAACAGAACACATCCGATCAGTTAGATCGCATCCTAAACCACTCAAGGATCAAGGAACTATAATTAGCAAGACTTGCTTTGTTAAGATTAAGAGCCTGATCTCGGAAAACAAATCTTTTCCCTGTGATTTTTAAACATTTTTGATTTTTCTTGTGTATTCAAAGTGACTTCAGAGTAATTTTCCATGAATGCCACAATCAAACATGAGACCGAAAAAAAGAGCTCAAGGTGTGAACCAGTTGTTCAGGAGCTTTCTCCAACCTGTTGTTCGAGGAACATTTTGTTTTGCTGACATTGCTGTCGACCTCTGTGATAACTTCAGGTTCAGTGACAGTTCTTCCTCTCTCGAAGGCTGCAAGAACAAACTCTTCACTACGTCACATGGATCTGTAATTTCTCACAAACAAACTGGAAAAAGATTCAACGTGAGAATCTGGAGGACAACGTGCAGACACGAGGAGATTCAATGATTTGAGCACTGCAGAGGATACAGCAGAGTGAGGAAACTGAGCGGGAATCAAACCTGTTAACTCTTGTCATGTTTCACAAGTAGAACAACTTGTCCTCTTCCTCTGTGGGAGTGTTGAGGTCAGAATCTGTGGATGTCTCTAATAATCCTTTTTGGTACTTTGGTTAAAATGTGGACGGACAGCACAGTGGGACGTTCATTGACAATCGGTTGTGGTTCTTCAAGGAGAGTTTTAGTTTCACAGGATTCAAATCTGCAGTGGATGGACGAAGTGGCCTCAATGCTGGATCGACATAATTCAGTCGGATTCAAAGTTTAACTTCACGCACCAACGTCAAATTGACATCTATGGAAGTCCAATAATGCCATGTAGAAAAAAAGATCTACAACCAAGTTTTACTAAGGGATGTCTTGGATTCTAACAATTAGAACAAATATCACCAAAAATACAGTATAACTGTCATTAGAAATGTAATACTGTCTTATATAAAGACAGTGAAATTCAGTCAAAGTCAAACCTTTTTTTTCTTTCCTTTTTTGGGAATTGTGGTTGTAATATTACGTATTTTATGATCATGATACATAAATATCAGATAAAACATTTAGCTTTCATCATGTTTAAAATTTTGTACTAATGCAGTCTCAACATCTTCAACCTTTACCAACAAATTACAACATGAGGCTGTTCTAATCATGGGATTCTGACATCATACAAACATGAAATGAGTCAAAAGTCACAACTTTTAACGGTGTTGCTATTATCACCAACACTTATGGTTTAAGTGACTTTATAGAGATTGGCAGCAGAGAGATGCTCACACCAGCGCTGCTAGGATAGCATGTTGCTCCATTTTTTTCCCATCTGAGATTGTCAGGGCCCCTATGACCAGCTCCTTAGGCTGGTCTTACATCTGTGCCCGCTTACTGCCGAAACAGTTTTCTCACAATGTTTACAGATCAAGGATGATAACAATGGCTTATGTTTTTGCCACAGTGTCAACAGGTAGATCTGAAATGTCCTTGACTTCTTTCTGCAGGTTCATTTGATGTGATTTGTGTGGTCAAGTTGTATCTGGCATCACTTTGGCTGTAGAAATTGAATTACCATTGTTACGAGTTATGACCAATCAGAATCAAGTATGTTCCACAGCTGTGTAATAATGCACTCTAATTCTGAGGTACTTTGCTCATGATTAAAACTCATTTCATAAAATATATAGCACTATGGAAAAAGGCACATTATAACTACTTTGTAAACATGACTTAATTTATCATTGCGATGAGATCATGAGGAAAACCTTTACATGATTAATTGGAACAAAGTCATCATAATGAGAAATTCTCATTTTTGCTATTTTGTTAGTCATATCTATGAGACTACATGTCATGACTGGGTGATACTCAGTGAGATACTGAGATTTCAAGAAATATTACTAGGTCTTTTGTTATCATGAGAATTTCTCATTCATGAGAATAATAGCTCGGTTATTTTCTCATGTGAGGGTGACTGTGTAATAAAAATAAACTTAATTTTTAGTGGGACACTTATGATAGTTCAGTTTATGAAATACTCAACAATAACTTCTTTTCATGAGTTTCTCATACTTTGACTATCATATCATAAAGACTGAATTTCATATTGCTGTGAAATCTAAAAAAACCCACTCATAATTATAGATTATTATTATTAGCTTCTATTAAACTGAGATGAGGAATGACAATCTCATAATTATCATTTCAGTTTTCTCATGTACAATGAACAGCCTCATAGTATTGACTTATAGTGTAGCTCTGTAGTCAGCTGTTTAGGTAAAGTGTCTCTCTGATGAATATAGTATCATATAGGTTTATCATGATGATTAGAAACACATTGTAATGATGACATACTCATAGTTTTTAGTGACTTCCTGTTTTGAAGACAGTACCTATCGAGAATGTAGTAATTGATAACTCAGAGAAATGTCTCAGATTAAAGGACCTATGGGAAATGAGAACATTTAAAGCAGTAAACATTGAGGAGGTAGATTTTTTTTTTAATCAAATGGCATTAATGGGCTTCTGTAACCTGTCGAACAAGGACTTGTCACTGGATTTTATTGGCTTCTGTCAGACTTGATGGATTTCTTTTACGGACAAAGCTGATGTCGGGAGCCATCACGTTTTGTCTCCAAAGAAATTCATCAAACTCAAATTTCATGTTCAGCCGCCTGTCAACCAGCATCACGAATATTTATAACAACAGTGATTTTTCCTCGTCTGTCTTCTTCACGTAACTGTTTCTGTGCTTTCAGTTTGATTTTTAATCTGTATATTTGTTCTTACTCTGTGCCTGATAGCTCACATATATCCATAGTTAGAGGGTTGTGGTACAAACTAAAGAAAAGTAGAGTTTTGAGAAGTAATGATGTGATGATAAATGTGTGTCTTCTGCTTTCACTTTGTCACAACCTGCAAGATAAAACTTTTGTAAAAGTGATGAAACATGTTTGGTTAGCTATGGTTTCTCTACATTAGGCGTGGTTTATCAGGTGAAATATTGATACTGAAAAAGATTGGCAGTAACTTTGACGACCATTTTGTATCCCCTTCTCAAACCAACATTTGTAGAGCTATGTGAAGTCATTAAGACAACTTTTCTTTTGCACAGTTGTTTTCGTAGTTCAACATATTTACAAATAAATACCATGCCATGGCTAACAGAACAGGTCTTGAAATAATAAATCATTTTACTCATAATTTTTTTATTTTTGTATTATATAGACAAATTCAATTTCTCATTGAAACTAGGACTCATGTCATCTTGTGAAGTTTTCTTATAATGGAAAGTTATTTTCTCCTTATTGTGATCTTTTAATGTGAAAACTGAATATCTTATATTTCACAGAAAATTTCATGATGCGATTTTTAAAACAAAATCATGCTAATGTTTATTTTAATATAAATTTTACACCAGGGATTAATGCCTCTACATGAGAAATCAGTGATTTATTATTCTCATAATTCTCATAATATTGAAAATTAAATCCTTCTTATTAGGAACTAATTCAATTTATTTGAGGTCAGTATCTTGCTATAATAAGATATATTTGTATGATTATGAGTTTCAGAAATTATGATAATTTTAAAATCTCATAATTATGAGATTACTGATGTTTTTAAGAAAAATCTTCTCATAATCAGGAGCTTAATGTTACAACTTTGAAAAGACTTACTAATAACTTTGAAAACAAACAAACACAAAAGCTTGATTCATCCATTTCTTAGAAAAATATAAGATCTTGACAAATGAGACCGTGTTCTGCTATCTACTATCTCATACAAAATTCAAATTAAGAAGCTTTATAATACTTACCACAAGGAGGGAACTTGTCATTACCATGAGATCTCATGGGAATCTCTAACTTTTAGGTGTTAGATTGAAGTCACAACAAAGAGAACATTTTTTATTCTCTGGTGAACATTTCCTTGAATTTGTGTCACACTAGACTTATTATTTTCTCACACCAAAATAAAAGCAAATATTGCTTTATTACTTTAGTACCTGTGCACTCTTACATTTAAAAACATGTTTCTTTCAGACACCAGGTTCCTGGTGAACAATCAGCCTGGGTCAATGTGCACAACTCGTCAAATGTGTCGATGTCAGTTGGGGAAGCAAAATGGCGCATCAGAGAGTGAGTTGTAGAAGTGTAGCAGTAGACTCTTGGTGCTGTCTGGTTAGATGATGTATTGTCATTGTACCTCTGTATTATAACCTCTGTATGAGCTTTTATATACAAATAACTGTAGATGACATTTATTTCTACCTGTTATAAAATGATGTTTATGAGACTCCAAGCAGATGTTGGTTTGAAATTGTTTGAAATAATCACTAAAGCTCCAGACTCTCACAAAGCCTCAAACATCCGCACATAATCCACAAAAAGAAAACACAAAGCAGTTTTTATTCTAATTTACATTTTTTTGTGAAACTGAAAAAATCTTGCAGACAACAAAAATAAAAACTGGAACGCACACTGGAGGTCAATTTGACACCGTTTTACTAAGATATAGAAGGCTAGATCAGAATTAGTAGCAACTGATATGAGACAAAATACTTTTAACATACTGTATAAACTGTATGTATATGATGTACCAAAAGATATATTTCATTATTTTGGAAAACCGCACTAAAGTATAACTTCACAAGATGCTGAATGCTTCTACTTTTGGCTGTTTTGAAAGGTCCCTGTACAATAACATACAGGCTAACTACACACAAAAATTGCAAATTGATTCTTTATTTAGCAACCTTATTTTTTTATTTATTTGGAACTTGTTTTTGTAAATCTTTAACTTTTTTCTTGTAATATTTCGACATCTCATAAATTTGACTTGTTTCTCTTAAGACTTTGTTCTTGTAAATTTGCAACTTTTTCAAGTAACACCACAAATTCATTCTTCAAATCTTTCACTTTTGGTACTTAAATCTTTAAAAAAATATATTGAACCTGAAAGAAAGGTAAATCTTGCTAAATGTTCTCTAACACTATCTATTTTTTTTCAAACCTTAAAGAACCTTAGAGGCGGTTACCTTAAAGCTCTCTAGATAATCAGACTATCATTTTACAACCATCATCACCAAGCGGCAACCTCCGGTCTAAAAATATGAGTCAATGCGGAAGTGTTAAAAGCTGCAGTTCATCGAGGATCCGCTTGAGGCTGGCTCCGGAAGTACCGGAAGTCACATACACATGAATGGGGAAAAGACGATCTTTGCAGCATTAATAAACATGTGTACAGCCTGGTACAAAAGATGAGTGTAGTCTGGATAGTTCATTTCTCGATGTCCTCTCACTGTGAGGGGGGTGAATTTTTTTCTAATTCGGCAATTTCGAAGATATTGAGATTACCAGTCTTCCAATGAGAGGCACAGCTGCCTGTGGGAACACTGCAGCTGTTGGCTAGGAGGCTCAAAGCCCGCCTCTTTACGTCACACTGGCTCAACAGAAGCAATATGGCTGCCGCTGCCGGTTGGTCTCAAAACAGCTCTTCAGAAACAGATGGGTGACGTCACGGATACTACGTCCATATTTTATACAGTCTATGGTCATCACACATCGTGTTGCACCTTTAAGCTGTAGTGTGAAAATGTTCAAACAAATTAAATACAATTTAATAATCTAGAGGTGGAGGGTGGAATCGTAGGAGTAGTGTTCTGGTTTCAGTCACTGGTTTGTTTGTTTGTAAACTGAGTAGTGTTGACCAATCAAGTATCACTTTGGCATGTGCAGAAAAGAAGATTAATGTGGAGAGCAAAACCAGGCCAAACACAATCCACTGTAATGTCATCCTGACCTGCCATTGGCGATAATCTGATGATGATTTATTTCTCTCTATAAACAGATTTCAGCATGAAGGTTCTAACAATCTGTTCTAGATCAAACGTTGCAACTGGATCCGTCCTCCATTCAACAAATATTTCAAAAGTTGTTTTCTTCTCTGCTGGAGGACAGACCTGAGAGAGCATGTCATCTTACTTTTTAAAAATGTGCATCGATTTCAGCAAACTTGAGACATGCTACTTGCACTGAAATCACAAGAAAATGTATTTCTATCTTGGTTCCATACCGCTGAAGTCGGAATAAAGCCTCTGTGTAACAGTGAAACTGAGACTCACCAGAAACAGATGAACGGGCGCTCCTCCAGGAGGACGTCATGAATCAAGAAATGATAGCGTGTATATCGGAGAGGTAGAACTTCACTTTGATCTGACCACATGGTTACTTCTCAAGTGGCAAGAGTGACAGGAAACAATTCAGGGCGTGTAAAAAGAAGTCCTGCCCGCACGCGATTTAACATTAATGCAGTGATTATTGGCTAGAGCTCCTAGATGTATATGTCGTCATCAGGCTGGCATTATCTTCCTATCATTAAGTGCTCTTATGAGAACAATATATTCATCAAACCCTTAAATGATAAAGACACCACGCCCCATAAACAGAGGCCATAGTCCTCGTCACAGCAGACGCAAGCTTGACTCCCGGCCTCGACCACCTGCTGTATGTCTTCCCATGCTCTCTACCTCCCACATTTCCTATCTCCCCTCAGCTGTCCTATCAAATGAGGGCAGAAATGCCCCAAAAGTATAACTTTAAAATGCTAAAGAGACATCTTCTTAATTAATTTTTTCATTTGTAACTCACCTCTTTCTCCTCCCTCTCTCACAGCATCCATATTCTGTGTTTCATGTTGTTTTTCCTGATAAATATATGAAAACTTTTAGATTTTCTTTGACATTTTTCATTTTAAAATAGTATGTGGAAAAGCTAAGTTTACCAAAAATATCAAATTAAGAGGCTACAGAATAGTTTCTGTTCAAAGCAGCAGTTATTGGAGTTAGTGCTTTGACATCTTTTAATTTTAAGACGTAGTTTATGGAGAGTTTAAAGAATCACACGGAGGATAAAGGTAAAGAGTGATAGTGATAAAAAACACACAGAGCAATAAAGATACCACCAGGCAGCAGGAGTACACTGAACAATCCTTTTCTTTATTCATTTTTTGTTTCATTTCAATATGTCTGTCAGGGTTTGTTTTTTTAAGTTTTTATTTTAAATTAAAATTTTGACACACTTATAAAAGACAGCATCTGCATAGAGTTGTCATCTTAAAGATCCATGAAGAGAGAGAGAGAGAGAGGGGGGAGGAAGAGAGAGATAGAGCAAGAGAGAGAGAGAGAGAGAAGGGGAGGGGGGAGGGGATGTGGGGAGGCAAAAAGGTAAAGTAGGGGGGAGGGGGAATACTGGCACGTCACATGAACTAAACAGAACAGCCAACAGCAGTACGAGAGAGGGGGAGGAGGGGGGAGACAGGGCTGGAGGGGAGGGATGGGGGTTCAGGAGAGGGGAGGGTGTTCTTTTGTAGAGGAGGGGCAGAGAGGGGAGGGGAGGGGAAGGGGGGGGGGGGACAGATCGCTTTTACATTACGCTACGCACACATACACACACACAAAAAAAACGGGACACAAGTTGCATTTCCGGTCAAAGTTGCGTCTGGAGAGCGATGGCCCTGTCCTCTTTTTGTTTCGTTTTTTTTTTTTAAGTTTCTGAATCTTTTTTTTTTTTTATGACCTCATGTCTCTGTCTCTCGCCTGCTGTTTCCCCAAAGATGTCCCGCCGTCCTCATCAGTCCATCTACTCTACAAAATGCAAAGTATTACTCGGTTTATCTGGTGATATGACGATCAAAGAAGTGCTGTTTTTTTATGACGTCTAAAATGAGTGGTTTTATTCCTGTAGGAGGTCTGAGCTGAGCAGCCGGTACACTCCTGCATGATAAAGAGAGCCCTTGTTTCTCTACATATTGCACGCTCTGTTACAGTTGGCCTGTGTGACACTAGAGACTGGGCCGGAAATTAGGTGACCATTGAAAGCGAAAGCTGCAGCAAGACTACATTCAGAATTTACTAAATTTCCCCTGACTCAAAAGATTATTTTCTTTTCTCCTAACTTATTCTAATCACTTCAAATCTGATTTCAAGTTTGACTTTGCAAATGTGTAATTGAAGCTCAGACCTCCAAGAACGGCTGAGAACTACTTAATGGAAACAGCCACTTAAAGGAAGACAGTGGTAGACATTTGAGGTATGTCTGAGGGACTGAGTGGACTTCAAAACACATGATATGGTTGTCAAAGCTGGTCTGAGTCCTGTTTCGTGCATTCGAACACTGTTGATTTCAGCCCAAAGACAAATAAGGATGCCAAAGTCATGGTAGCTTAAGATAGCGTTAGCAGAATCCTACTTTTTGTGGTTGCATGGATGGAGTTAAATTCTGCTAGCATGGAGACAAAGAAATGGGTTTTATGTTAAGAAAAAAAAACAGGGCTTAAAGACTCACTTTTTTTTGCATCTCTAAGCTCTTTATGCAAATCCGACTGTCAGCAAGTTCGCTAGCGGGTCAAGCTGGGACTACTTGGACATTTGCATTTCAGGATTCGACTCACTGTTTCACTCGTCTACTATTTTTAGGACCGGGTGCGGGCTAAACTCTGGAAAAACAGGCAGGTTAAGAGACCAAGTTCTGGGTTTGTCGTTTGGCGAGCTAGCTGTGGTTGAGAGAGTCGAACAGAGAGAGAGAGAGTTCGGACACCCGCTAACAGAGCCTCCGAAGTGATCAGGGGGGCGTGACCTGGAAAGCCCTGGAGGCGGGGTTTATTTTCCTTAAATGGAGGGAAGCACTTTCATCAGAGGAGCCAGTGGGTGGAGCCTCTGGAACTGGGCTGATGGACAAAGGTGTGGTTGTGGCTGTGTTTACACCAAAAATGCAAAATGATGTCAAAATACCCGCTGACACAAACACAATCACTTTATTTCAATCTAAACTTTTTGTAATTTTTAATTAGACAGAAGTAAAGAGATCAGAGCGATGAATTTAAGGAACAACAGTGTTTTTCTGTGTGTGAACTTCCTTGAAAAAAACACTGTTGTACGTTTTCTCCTCACAGCTGTAAATTGATGATTTCGGCGGGCTGGTGTAAACCCAGGATCTGAACTGAACATGACGGACGAGGACGCTGGAAGCTATGTTTCTCTATCTCTCTGTCGTTCTCTCACCAACAAAGAGAGAATCAAGGGACTGTTTTTTTTTTCTAGAGGGTGGAGGGGTTGCGGGTGAAGACCGGGGATTTTTGAGGGGAAAGCGAAAGTGGCAAAAAAGGACAGAGATCGAACTACATGTCAACTTTGACGGGAATAGATATCTCAGTAGATTTATACATAGACATGCAAGTCATTTTTTCTCTCTTTGAAGTTATTTACAATAATTACATAACACAAAGAATCCAGTTTCAGTTTGACAAAATTGCGAGCATTCAATATTCAATATTACTACTATTATTTATGATAACATAACTCCTTTTGTACTTCTTTAAATCATTGCTATTATAGAATCGTCATAACCTCCCTTCGTATGATTTATGTTAGTTTGATCACTTTGTGTGAAGCGTTCGCTCTCCTTCTGGGTTTTTGCAAATGTTTTACTGCATTTTTATTTGTCATTTATGGTAGTAATAATAATCATAATAATAACAGGAATAATGATAATAACAATGTTATTTAACTGTCTTATCTACCTGCTATGGCAGAGACCGTGTGGGCGTGGTCAATCATCATGGCCCCACCCCCTGACTCCTCCCACCCCTCCCACTAGGGGAAAAAAACACTGATACAAACTGAAATACTGTCTCATGTGACGAGGAGAGACTCATGGGTGAAGCTTCACACAATAAAAATCAGAAACAACGAAAGCATCGTGTCGTAGCCGCTGCTACTGACAGAAGCAGGTCGAAGCCACGACAGACAAACATTTTCATTGTAGCGTCATCCAGAGCGGGGCACTGAACAGGTTTTGGTTTTTGAAAATTGTTTCAGGAAGACAAAAATCATCGAAGAGTACAGTTTCATGGTCCGTCATCAGAGAGACAAAAAAAAGGACGATACTCTTGAACCCTCACAGTTTCTGAATTGGATGTCTGGTCAGAACTTGGATCACAGACACTCGTCTGTAAGAGTTCTTCTGCTGAAAGATTAACCTGAAGAGATAACTGCTGATGTATTGCTTTCACACAGGTTTTTCTGTTAAAAGTAATGTGACACTACAAGGACTACAAGTCGTTTATCAAACATGTGTGAAACGATACGCCAAGGTTCTTCGGCTAGCGGTAAGTCAATCCTAGGAGTCTTGATGTCGCACCCAAACTCTCTCGGGATGATTTTTTCCTGCTTTCTGTACCCCGCTCTGACAAAAACTGTACACAGCCAACAGAAGCAGAGATGGCTACAGAGCCACATACATACAATTATAGAAATGCAGTGTGTTTGTGTAAGGTTCGTATATATATATTCTTCCCTACATGTATAACTTCTGTTGACAAGGCTGCAGTCATTTCTCACACAGAGGAAAATGCTCACTGAAGGTTTATAGGAGCTAGCTAGCTAGCAAGCTAACAGGCGTTGGACTCAAGAAGACTTTTTCAAGTCCTACCCCCCCCACCCCACCCCCAAAGAAAAAAATGTCCAATATTTGCGCTTCGTCTTTACAACAGTAGTGTTGAAGCTAAATTGTTTTTGTACAAACATTTAAATAAAACACTTTCTTTAACATTAAGCTAACTCTTTCTTACTCAATACAGATTGTAGAGGGCCAAACTAAGACAGTCAAAGTCCATTATTACAAACACTTTTTACCTGACTTGTCTCACTAGCAATTGCTTGGTTGTAACAAAATCTGACTCTGGAGAAAAAAATAAATACTAAGGCTAATGTTAGCAACACTTTAATTCAATAAATGTATTTGGTTTTATGTCAACCGTAAGGTAGTGGTGGCTAAAATGAGGACAATTACAATAAAGCTTTGTTAACTTAAGTAGTGCTTCATTGTAATTGCTCTAACTGATATTATTCATTTTTATTGCATTGCTCAGCACGAACAACTTTCGACTGATGAGAGAGTCTCAGGAGAGGATGAACAGGATACTTAGCTAGCTAGCTAATCCTTAAAACCTGCAGCCTAGCATTGATCCTGAAGTGTGAACACAGAGACTGATAAACAAGCTGTACAGAAAACGAGACTAAAAGAACAAGAAATACAGCAATTCATAAATAGAATAAGAAAGCACCACCATTGTCTCTGTATATGCCTCGAGTGGAGGAGAAGCGTATGTATTCTAATTGTTTTCACAGATGATTATGTGTCATATTTGTGCACTAAATCAGACCACACTAACATCTACGGGTGAAAAAGAAAGGGGACGTGGAGGTGGACATTGTTGTGGCGTGAGATAACTATTGGGTGTTTTGGTCAGGATGATTGGTGTACAGACCAACATGCAGTGAGGGCTGGTGGTGGGCAGGGGGGCAGGGCTTTTGTATTAATCGATATGTTAGCATTTGATGTTTTCGTTAAATATTTTTCACCATTTGTGAGGAACATCTCAGTGTAAACTTGACTCGCGTTGTGCTCTTTTGATATTAGCGGCAAACATTTTGAGAACACATGAGGGGAGGGCAGAAAACGCTTTGGTTTGAATTGTAATAAATATAATAACAGTGATCATGGCGTCCATAAAGATTTCTGATGTCATATGTCTACTTATCATTTTTCAAAGAAACAAAGAGGAATTCATCAAACGGCTGTGAAACCCGTGAACCTGCCATCGAATGCTTCACACATCAAAACAAACTCGTGCTGCTCCGACACTAAAAACACACACACACAAACACACATTTATGCACCAGTCTCATTTGACTGAACAGGAGGGGAGGCATGCTGCACACACATAAGGCCGTGTGGAGGAGCGATGGGAGGTTAGCCCACAGGTTTTCAGATTTAAGGGTGGTAATGAACATTTTGCTGGGGACAATCCCATTACGAGAACACAAACGCCACAATGGAGGCGAATAATCAGAGAGGAACGCCAACAGAGGTTTGACACCCAGTGGGAGGTTTGGGGGTCGATGTCAGGGGTCGGAGGGGAAGCAGAATGGCTCAAGTCGATGGCAGGGTTTCCAAAATGTTGTCTTTCCCATGTTTAAATATCAACTCAGTCTTTCAACGGAACACCTAAAAAATCCAGTTACTGTTCCAACAATGATGGAAACATAGCATGTGTTGACGTGTCACGCCAACATGTGTTAAGCTTCAATAAAAAAAAAAAAATGCGGATAAGTGTAGCTAGGTAACGTGCTAATCAAAGACAGGTCCGATGAGCAGTAAAGTGCACGACATGGAGGGCAGGTCGGGGTGGGGTACAAAAAACACCATCATGCAAACTCCACAACGCTTTTGCATGCCTTTTTTGTCATTATTATCATTATTACACACATCAGGATGGGCAGGGGTCTGCTGGGGAGGGCAAGGGGCAGACTCCCAAATCCTTAATGTCATCTTTTTCTACAACCAAACAACTACAACACAAACAAGGAGAGGGAAGACGAAAGGAATGTAGGACTGAATGCTCGGACAAACTTCCTAACCTTCACCCAACCACGAAGCCTTAATTACGATTTTTGTCCGCTTTTTCTTTCCCAAAAGGAGGAAGCAGGGTTTGATGGAAGGTTACCAGACAGGAACAGAAGTTTACAGAAAACACACACACACACACACACACATACATACACACACATACCGCAAAGAAACATCACTGTCAACAAGCTGGCTGGTGCTACGACGGCAACCTTGCATTGCAGATTTATATCCACTGCAGCCACCGCCGCCTAACCATTGCACGACTACTGCGACGACCGTGACGTCAGCTTGACCACCATCGACCATCAAGAACATGTAACTTAATAGAATGAGGCTGAATTTACGATGTTAGTGGCAGGTGATTAATGAAGCATTGTGGTGGTAAAATGTTCGGATGTAAGTTTGGTTTTCTGAAACTATCGATTTTCTTAGTACGTGTCTGAAAACTCCCAAATCTACAACTCTAAGACACCTGGGAAATGTAGTTATAACCCACATATTACAGTTTGTGTTACAGGGGAAATTATGATTCATATTTTATCCATTAGTCGACAGATTCAATGCGTACTACTGCTTTAAAAACCACTAAGAAAGCACCTATTAAGACAAAAATTTGCAACTAACATTGACAACACAACTGCAGAGAAAAGTGCAAATTTTTTAAAATCTTCTGACAATTATTTTGAACAAACATCTATTGGATTTTGCTGGGGGGTGTTAAGCTTTGGTGAACACAGAAGTTAAGTTTTGGTTTTGGGAAGTTGAAGGATGACATGAAAATTTACGAACTTGAAGCTAAAAATATTCTTATTTCATCTAGCGACTACACAGCATCACAGACATTTACAACCAACAGCGCTATCAACCATGACTGCCAAGAAAACACACGTTTAACAGAGCAATGACTACTTTTCCGTGTCTAAACCTTGTCCTGGAAGATAGCAGTATTATCAGCATTAACAAAGCAGCCAACGTGATCTTGTGTTGGACAAAAATGTTAGGCAGCTTGGCTCTGATTGTTTACTATTTTTGTCACACACCACATTAGCTTCTTGTTTAGTGGCTTTTTAGGAACCAGACATTTTCTCACAGTTGCATTTTTACAACTCTATAGACAGTAAATTGGGGGCAGAATGTAGACAAGGTGAGCTAGCCAGCTAATGCTTTTACTCAAATGAAACCTTACTATAACAAGCTGATTTTATTGCTTTCACACCAAGAGGAGTGTAGATTTTTTTTGCAGCGTTTAAGGTAGTATTTGTGGTTGTTGTTACCTAGACGGTGATGGTGCAGGATTGCTTGTGTAGGCCTCAACAGAGGCGTCAAGCCTCCGTATCACAGAGCCTGCACACAGACAAACCATCGTCCTTAAACCCTCAGATCTAAAGCCAGAGTCACAACACTGTGGTGTCATTTTCAACATTGTGTGTCCAGTTTGAGGCAACACACTTGCGTGACTTCTCCACACAGACCGCATTTACAGTAACAAAATGAAACATGCGTGTACAACACATATAAATACAACACATGTCTGTTGCCCCAATCTGGAACGGTGATGAAGCCGACACATTAACCCGATGACTGTTGTAACAATATTTGCTTCTTAACTCCATTGGAATTTGCTCACTCAAAATAAGCATGCTATTTTTGCATTAGAATTTCTTCTTAAAGTAGCCATGCTACTGCTAATGCTATCGCAAAGTGAAAAAAGTGAACAAAGAAAATTGTTTTAAATTAAATCAGGACAAATTTGGTTTTATTGCATGACTAGAAGTTTCAGAAAGGGGACTATGTAAAAGCAAAATGTCTCTTAATGCTCACTAGTTTAGCAAAATAATCTGTTTTTAACTACTAGCTAATTTTGAGATGCAGTGATGCAATCTGGGAAAACAGCTAGCAGTTTAAACTTGTGTGTTGACTATTTTTTGTCAAGCTATCATTTTCGATTAACTGGCACACTTGCCCTCTTATTTTTGAGGTTTCATTCTCTCCCCAACACTGGTTCAGACACACAGAAAGTGTCTTTAACATCAAACATTTATAAAAGTGCAGAAAACTTGTGATCAATCATCAGGAAGTAGTTTCTACAGGATCTACACACAACACAAGCTAACGCTATAGCATGCTAAGCGATCAGTCTAACACTCACATTGTGAAGATGCGTGACGCCGTAAAGTAAAGTGTGTATGTCAAGGGGAATTAGTCAGTGTGTCTGTGTAAACGTTGTATGGAGGTGCTCAAGCATGTTCGGTGTTGTGAATGTGAATGTGTGTGTGCATGTGTGTGTGTGTGTCACATGTTCTACCTTCGACAGAGACAATCCACTAACAGGAAATGCCTCTCCTGTTCAGTAGCACCTGTGCAACTGAGGCATTTTAACAGGTTGAATTATTAACCACAATCCCCAAACACACACTCAGTCAGGAGATGAAGGGATGCTGGGAGGAAACAAACCAGACTAAACAGTAACCGCTATCTGATGTCAGGCTGATACGTCACGGGACACGTCACGCACGCACTAAAACAGCAGCACCACGGTACAACGAAGCAACAAATGTTCCCCATAAATAAAAACAAAAAAAACAAAAAAAACAATCAACAATATTACACTCAGGTAACCAGGGCACGCCAGCATCTTCAGAGTTTCTACATCTTCTGTTTTAATTGTTTGTTGTCTAGCTTGTTTGTTAGTTTTAAAATGCTATATTTGAGTTGATTGTAGTTCTTTACTTTTTAATGTGTTCTCTTCATTTTTAAGAATCTTCCATAAGAACAGCCGTGACAGCTCGGATATGACAATACAATATATTACCTACATCGGTTGGTGTGATGAGCCTTTTGGTGCTGGCACGTGAACCCCTGATCCTCATTGGTTATCTTGGGTGTAGGAGGCGGGACAAGTCGTCTTCCTCTTATCTAAACTGCATAGATTGACAGCCCGTCTCCTCCCACCCTCTTTGAAACCCTCTTCTTCCTACCCCCCTTCTTTCCCACCGTTCACCTGTCAGTCAAAGTTCACATTTTCTGCCGTTGGTCAATCTAAATAGCAGGAAAACCGGAGGCCCTCCCTCCCCCTGCTCTTTGGTTGGATAGGTGTGACAAGAAGGGGAGGTTGTTTTCATGGAAACCTGCCATGTTGTAATGACACCCCCCTCACCACGTAGTGTTTCCTAACCAATGGGTTGGTGTGAAAAACAGTTCAGTGGGCGGGTGTCACGCTCTATCCTCGTGGTCTTAAGAGACAGGTCGGGCTTTGCCAGTTTAAACTCATTTAACAGGTTGACTGAGGTGAATGACAGGCGGAAGCAACCAATGAGAGGTCTTTTTACGAAGGGCGGCCGAGCCAACAGCGAGGTTGGTCGCTCCCTTCAAAAAAAAACACGGGGACAAAGTTGGTTCAACCAAAGCCATCGGGTGTTCATCCCGCAGGACAGCATGCCAGAACATTCCAGGATCCCTGACAGCATTCTGGAATACTCCAGAGGCATTCCGGAACACCGCAGAATTACTAATGACATTCCTTGATATTCTACCACAACTGACCACATTGCAGAACCTTACTCTGCTCTCTCTTGTCAGCGTTCTGGAAACTTCTGTTCCAAAAATGTAGCACAGAGTTCCAGAGCTCCAGAATGTTCTGTAGGACCCAACAAGGATTTTTTTCCTCTCTCTTGATTTCCTGAGCACGCTGATTGAAATCATGCTCAGTTCCGGGACACATGATATAAATAAAGGAACTAATAAAGCGATAGCTCTGGAATGCTTGTCCTACAGAACTTTCACCCAGCAGCAGTCACCACCACTGTCCTCAGAGACTCCCGAAAAACGAAAAAAACTGTTTAAAAAATAAGAAAAAAGCAAAACAAACAAACAAACAAGTAAATATCATATTATAGGTCATAATTTTTTACAGGTAGCTAACCCATGTGTTGCTTCATATGTTCAATACATTTACATGTACATCTGTAATAAATAGTAGGTTTATTTGTACCCTCTTTTGTATATGTTATGTATTTAAGTCAGCTATAGCGTGATGGCGTTTTTATTGTGTTTTTTTTGTCTTTGTTTTTTGAACCCCACCCAGCCCTGCGGTGTTTCCTCCTATCTGTGATTGGATTGTTATCTCTTCCTAGCTGATTGGTTATCTGTCTTGCATTTGTGTTTCAAGTTTTTGTGTTGTTGTTGTCGATGGTGTTTCTTTTTCTCTGCTGGCGGTCAGACGGTCGGTCGGTGTCGGTCGTCACAGCGGCATGGGGCGGAGCGCCTTAGAAGCCCAGTGTGCCGCCGATGGTCGACGCCAGGACCACGCCCAGGATGACGCAGCAGATGATGATCATGATCTTCTTCTGCAGGGTGACAGGAGAGACACGGAAGTTGGTAAAGAAGTTCTGGACCACGTTGGCTAGCATGAGTTCAAATGACGTTTTCTAGGATGTCTTTTAAACTTAATGAACAAAGTTTTTTAGTTTTTTTTAACCAGTCTGTTACCTTGCGGGCCTGGCTCTGGTATTTGACAGCCTTCTTGGTGTCGGATACGGCTCGCTCCACGTAGTCAACGGAGTGTTCCACGTTGTACTCAATTCTGTCAATCATCTCTCCCTAAAAGAAGTCACCCATCCCAAAGTTTATCATGTGAGGCCCGAATGAACTTAAATGACGCCACACATGTGGATTAGCATGTCACAAACCTGGCTCTCGACCAGCATGGCCATGTCGACGAACATGTCATGCAGCTCGCGGATGCTGTTTTCCAGCTTGATGATCTCGGTGTGTCGGGTTTCGATCTCGTTCAGGGCTTGCTTGGAAATTTGAGAGTCCATTTTGATCTGCGAGAAGGGGGCAGGTTTCATCACAAACATGGTTTAGTAGACAGTTTAATATCCAAGGAGAAGTAACCAAAACTCAGAGAAAACGAAAAAGAAAGGAAAACAACCAGACATGAGAACACAAACCAAAACAAACTTCCAAATTCTCTTACTTCAGGGCAATGTCAAACCAGTCAGTTAAGAGAAAAGTCTTCAAAACGTCGTCTGATTGGAGTAGAGGATAGAGAGGATGATGCTTTTTACCACTCTGTTGCACTCTTTACAGCTCTCATTAACTATTTATTTTTAATTCCTATGAGATATATGGTAATCCTTCTAAATGCATTTATCCTGAAACAGTTAGCCCTGAAACCCAACATATGAAATGTTTCCACTATAGCTCAACATTAAATACAAGTGATTGAGTGTGCTCATCAAAATGACATTATGCTATCATTTAACTACATTAAATAAGTGAATCTGCTCTTGTTATCATTTTGTGACCATAGACTGTATTGAAGAAGTGGAATTAGCCACCATGATGGTTTTGATTTCTCTAGTTTGGCGTTTTTGTAATCGGCATTGTGATTTTTAGGAGCCAGAAGTGTTTGGACAAGCGAAAGCTAGAGAGAGGTGTGAGTGATTTGAAAACACTTTGCTAGCCCCACCTTGGTTAGCAAGGTAATTCATGGTTACAGAATACTATTTTGGATGCCAACAGTAAAATATTTGAAAATGGTTCTTCCTTAAAAAAATTAAAAGCTAGATCCTCAAAAATGTTTAAGCTAATGGAGACGTTCTAGGTAGTGATGGACAAATGAAGCTTCATGAACCGTTAGTTGTATTTTTTGACTCCTTTAGATGGCGCTCTTGGTTTAAAAATAAAGGCTCAATGAATGGCAATTCAACCCTTTGTTGAACAGAGAGCGCCATCTAGAGGGCTCAACAAACACAAGAAAACGTTCATGAAGGTTCTCCATGTCAATCCCAGGCAACCTTGCCCTGCGTTATTGTGTATTTGACTCTAAATGGAACCAAAGATCAAATGTGAACATCATGCTATAATGAAGTTCCCATTGACGTCTATACAGTCAGACTTCTTAATATGACCAGAGGAGTTGCCCCCTGCTGGACATTAGACAGAATGCAAGTTTGGGGAGGCTCCTTCCTCTTCTAACATACTGTCTATGGTCATGTTGAAAGAGAACCTTGATTTGAGGTCAATGCTGGGTAACTACTACTGAGAATTCATAATCTGTTATGTCAATCTCCTGTGTTCCGTAGGCTTATCCTGAATGGACTTACCCGAGTACAGAGTAACTAAACACCCGGTGTAAACTTTGTTTTTGCTGACCTCTACTGGCTGATGTCGTAGTGTAATGACCAGAACACTGTGACGCCACAGGTGGATGTGGTTTCAACCAGTAGAACTCAGTCAAATGCTTAGTTTTCAGCCTGGTGTTCAGTTACAACAGAACTAACCACTGACCACAACACTAGGTCACATGACCCTGAAGTCAAGTGACCTCAGCTTTGGCAAGCAGCAGTGAAACCTGTCCTGTGTTGGACTTTTAATTTGAAGGCGTTAATTTAAAACACTAGGGCCTGACAGTGCAGTGGTTAGCATCTCACACATCCTCCCATCATCCTTTCTGCTGTGATATGACAAAGGCCATGTTCACTTGATGTCTCAGCGCACCTCATGGCCATTCTGCATCGCCGACAGTTAACCATAATGATTGACGGTATGCAGAATGGCACAGGTTAAAGTGACCCGGCTCAGCCCGGTTCAGGTGCGATGCTTACATCATCGGTGAAGATGGCCAGCTTGCCACTCTCCAACATATCCTCTAGTTCCTCGTTGGTGGTGGTTCTTCCAGCTGCAGAAAGAACACAGAAACGGAGCACGGGTTAGCATCACCTCAGTCACATGATACAACGCAGGTGACATGAAACATTACACTTCAAGGCAGAGTGACGGTCACATAGAATATTCTATGCTTTCATTGTTGCTTTCAGATTTCTGTTTGGATTATACAGTGCTGTAGGTTGTGTGATTTTGTATGCTAACCAGACTTTAGCTTCACTCTTCAGTGATTTTGACGAACAGAATCACCAATAGTAAAAGCTAACGTTGGGCTGTTAGCAAACAATGTATTCTCTTAAGTTAGCTTTCGAGAAAAAATGTTGGTCTTTGAACAAACGTCCAATGAGTTCTCATCCAGAGTTTGTCCAATATAGACTCATACAGATGCACAAGGAAGTGTCTTTAGAATTTCTTATAATAGAACTCTTAACCATACGTCTAAAGGTACTCCTAGTTGCTTCTACTTTAAGGTACCATTTAGGATCTGTTCTGAGAGACCCATTAACGGATGTGCCAAAGTACCCTTTAGCTTCTATTAGAGTATCATTCAACATCTCTGTAAATACCTGTTATGTTTTTCAAACTACCCTTAGCGTGTGTTTCAAAGTGAGTATAAGGGCTTCTCTATAGACATTTTTCACACATAATTCACAGTAACCACTAGCATCCCTTTTAAGGTCGCTTTCAGCATCTGCTTAACCTTCTACCTCTGTGAAAACACAGTTTACTTCCTGTTTCCAGGTTACCTTTGAGGTCTTTTCAAATATATCCTTCAAGGAGTGTTATGAGGAACTCTTTACCGTATGTTTCATGGTACAACTGTACCCATTGGTGTCCATTACACAGGCCCTTACACAACTGTTGTACATCCAATGGTGTCAACTACAAGGTTTCAGTTCATGGCCGTTTCAAGGTACCCCTTTACAGTTATTCCAATGTTCCCAAGGTACCCTTAGTGTTTTTTCAAGCTACCCCTTACTGACTATTAAAAGGCCTCCTTCAGTGTCTGTGTCAGTGAACCCTTTCAAGGTACTTTTTGTGTAGATGTACCCTATAGCGTTTGTTTTATGGTACCCTGAAGATTTCGTTAAAAGGCACCTTTGATGTCTTCAAGGTACTGGTTAGCAACTCTCATAGGGTACCTTTTGGTGTTTTTTCCATAAGATTTTAAAGATTTGTTTTAATGTATCTTTAATGGTAGGTTTCAAAATACCCTTTCAGTGTACCCTACAGCTGTTGAACAAATGTAGCAAATTTTAAGGTACCCTTTTACTTCTTGTTAAGGGAGATCAACCTTAGAATCTATTTCAAGGTATCCCACTGTGTCAATTCCAGGTCATCCCAAGGCTTCTGTTTGAAGGTACCCTACAGTTGTGAATGAGTTCATCTGACAGTCTCTCTTTTTTTTGTCTGTTAAATGATGCCAGCAGGACTCTGTTTATATCAGACAATGTGTCTGGGTTTATTATGTCATGATTGAACAACTCAAACAACAGAAAGTGAAACTGAAGGACTGTGTGTGTGTGTGTGTGTGTGTGTGTGTGTGTGTGTGTTTGTGTGTGTGTGAAGGTCAAACTGTTGAGAATAAAATATCTGCAGTAGCTCTGCAGTCTGTTTATCTGTCTGAATCAGCTTTATGTGCTGCTGTTTCTCCACTATTTCGTGTGTGTGTGTGTGTGTGTATGTGTGTGTGGGTGTGTGTGTGTGTGTGTGTGTGTGTGTGTGTGTGTGTGTGTGTGTGTTCTGCTTATTAGTCTAATTTAGACTTGTGTGTGTTTGTGTGTTTGTGTGTGCCTGTGTGTTGTACTATGATGTTTATCTGCAGACCGAGTCGACCTTGTTTGTTATCTAAGAGTCGGACAGCAGGTACAAACTGTAATCAGAATAAAGGGATGAAAATTAAAATTCTTCAGTTGTTAAATTATGGTTTATGGTAGAAAATAAACACTCTGAATTGGGTCTAATTTTATTGGAGAGAAGCAGTAAGTAAATCAAGCATGTCCTAAACATTAGTGATAAAACAGTGAGGGTCCAGATGTTATGTTTATTCCTGCTGCAGGCTCTTCTTTAACCTCCTACAAGCTGGGAGGGACCTTTCATTTGTTCACCTCTGGTTCTTCATCACTTGCAGTCTTTTCTTGTGTGTGTTGTGTCGTAGGTTGTATGTTTCACATCATCAAACGTAAACGTATGTACCTCACAAACGGGTGGTTAACATTGTAAAATGGTTGCAGGTTCAGGCACCATAACTACTTGGTAAAGCTCAAATTAGATGGAGGTTTGTGTTTAAATGAGTATGTTTTCTTAATTATAACATATGTGTTGTTTTGTTACAGAAGTGTCCAATAACAGGTGTCCTGTATCTGCTGCTGCTGTAGCATGTCTATAAGCTCTCAGTGGCCACTAGAGGTCCCTTCGGAATTTAAGACCTAAATATATGTCACTTAATCCACACTGCCAATATTTAATTGTTAAGCTGAGTTCAGTGTTGAGCATTATGTTTTGTATTGTACACAGTGTTCTGTGTGTTTTCTGTGTAGTTAACATGTACTCACTGATCTCCAGCTGTCTCTGGATGCGGTCCTTGCAGCGGTCGCGGTACTTGGACTGCGTGGTGTTGTACTCAGTCATCACCTCCACAAACTTACGTGACAGCGTCGAGTGCTGCAGGACCACACGGGGGAAGAAAAGAGACAGAAAAGAGACAAAAACAGAGAGATAAAAAGAGAAAGAGAGGAAAAGGAGAGAGTTCAGGTGTTGGTGTTATGTGCAGACCAGTCGATCTCAGAAAACATCCCTTTTCACGTCTGTTGAACATAAAACCACAATAAACCAACATGATTCAAATAGAATAGAGTTTCTGGCAACAGTATTGTGTCCTAGTTTCCAATTACACCTGAATGCAGCACATAATACAATATAACAAGTGATTTGGAGCGTAAGCAGCAACTTTTATGTCAAATCAACTTGCTCTAATAACATAAATTCTTTTTTCTTTCTGACACTCGGCTCACAGTCTTGTGATAACATCAAAATATTATAATTACACAGAATGCCTTCATTGTCATTGCAAATCATTAGAAAAAAAAATCCCTGTGCATCTCTAAAACAAAACAAAAGAAAATTTTAAAAAAAGAATAAGTCTGTTTTTTACTTCTAAACTTCATCCAAATGAGGAATTAATAACAGGGCTGCAAATAGCATTGAATGGGCCTTCACACCTTTGCACACGCCGGGAATGACCGATATCACGGTTTGGCACAATTCATGTATGGTGCAGTTACAGTTTGTTGCAACTTCACTACCTTTACCCCTGAAAGAACAGCTATAATGCCTATTAAAGGAGTTACCTCACTGAGTGTAAATTGCTATCCTACAGAATCATGTTACACAAAATCTCCTGCCTTTTACCATCAGGTGGCGCTATCACAAAATGACCATAATTGCATATGGATCTTTTCACAGAATGGTTTTAATCTTGTATGTAAAGTTTGAGGCAGTTTGGACCCTGTATGTCCTTGTTAGAGTAACTTCCTGTTTTGTGGCTAGACATCAAACTCTGACAAGTTACCATAGCTGCAACATTTGAGTTACGCACACAGACTACAGAATGTGTCTTTCTTAGAGTCTTTTGATGGTACAATACATTTCATATGGATTGGATTAACCCTGTAAAATAAATTAATCCAGGTGACTCCTGAAAATGGCTAAGAATCCAATGTTGTCTTGGAAGTCAAAATTTTGAGAGCTGCTTCGACCACACCCTCTAAGTTTTGTACATGATCCCAGAAAAATGTCTTCTTAAAGGTCCCCACTAGCTCTTTGACAACTTTAAAGTGGATGGGATCATCTCCCGAGGAGCAAAACATTTTAGAGGGACCCCTTGAGTTGACCCCAAAAATTAAAAATAGCTGACTTCCTGTTGGCTTTACGAAATGTCCGTAATGCAGTGTAATAAGTGTCATTTATCACAATCAGAACGATCAAATGCAGCCCTTAAGTAGGTAACTGCTTTAATCCAAACAGAAATATCAGTAAACTACAAAAAGTCTTAATTTCAAGGGATTACTGAAAAAGTAGCACATGAGATGTTAAAGCCCCATGCATCATGTACTTTATGCACTCAGAATTCCAGACTCAAAATAGTCACGCAGGATGAGTTAATATTAATAGAATTCTATATCTGGTTAATTTCAGTTTCATGTCCAGTCATGATGATTTATTTGATAATATGTGCAGAGCTGGTTGTGTAAGCGGTCAGTGCTGCAGTTATCCTCTCCTCCACCAGGAGGCAGCAGTGAGCAGCCTGCTGGGAGGAAAGGGGAGGCAGCGGCCAATCACAAAACAGAATACTGCAGGGTCACATTATAGGAGTCAGACAGAAGGCAGAGGGAAGACAACCAGAAGAGAGTGTAATAATGTATATAGAGTGTATATTTAAATATGATGAAGGATTCTCTGCTGCAGTTAAAATACTCCACTACACTGTAAAAACTCTGCTGTAAAAATATTAAAATGATTTAAAATCTTAAAATAGATTTCTTTTAGTCTTATTATTAAGAACACATGAAATAATCTGAAGTCCTGATCTTATTCATTCAGTAAGATGTTTCCTGTGTGTGATGTGTATGACGTGTGGTCTGTATGCTGTATCAGTGAGTCAGCATGTTTAGGACAAAAGGACAAATGATATTCATTCATGTGTGTTTGTGTGCGCACATACTTCATTCCATCCCTGTAAAAGTCAGCACACCCATCTGAGCCACTGCAGTCAAAACCGTGTAGACACACCCCTGTTTTAGACGCCTGTATTTAAAGGTCTGAGTTTAAGACGCTCAGGTGTGCAGGAGAAATTGAAAGAAGAAATGAGAGAACGCTTTCTGCTGGTCTTATTTACTACCGCAAGGTCTTTGAGGTCTACTGGTCAGCAACTTCTTGTGGTCCCTAAGACCAGGCTGGAAACCAGGGGTGGCTCAACAGTGGCCCCCAAACTGTGGAACGAGCTGCCAACCCATGTTAGATTGTCCCAAACATTGACAGCTTTTAAGTCCCGGCTTAAAACATATTTTTACTGGGGCGCTGGTGGCCTAGCGGTCTAAGGGCCCCACATACAAAGGCTACAGCCCTCGTCGCAGGGGTCGCCGGTTTGATTCCAGGCCGGTAGACCATTTCCTACATGTCTTCCCCAGCTCTCTACTCCCCAGATTTCCTGTCTCTCTTCAGCTGTCCTATAAAATAAAGGCAAAAAGACCCCAAAAAATAGAACTTTAAAACATATATTTACTCCTTGGCTTTTAACCCAGCATGACATGTGTGTCGCCTCTGTCTCTGTCTGTTCTTTTAATGGTTCTTACAGTGTTTTTATTTCATTTTTTATAATTTCCTTTATTTTTTTTGTGTTTTTTAAAAACAATTTTTTAAAGGTGTTTATGTGCCTACCTATGTTATTTATGTTCTGTGTGTTTTAACTTATTTTACCTCACTGTGCAGCACTTTGCTAAACTTGATTTTTTTTTAAAATGTGCAATATAAATAATGTGGATTGGATTATTTTTGTTCATTATAAGGTTTGTATTTCTTTAATTTTGTCACGTCAGATTAAATGTTTTCTGTTTTGACTTAAAAGAAATCTAAGTGAGAGATATATTTCAGATTTTTCTTATAACACACGTCTCAGTAAATGATCTAAAATAGCAGCCTTCCTTCTTCCGTCTTTGTTAATGTGTCGGTGAACATGAAGACACCCTGACACTTTGACGCTCTTACCTGTGTCTTGCGAATCCTGAGATCCGCTGATGATCTGTTGAGACCCTCCTCCTGCTCGATGCTCTGCTCGATTGCTGCAGGGAGACACACACACAAAGAAAACACACCAAGAGGTTAGATCAAACAGGAAAACAAACTCCTTCCCCTCTTTTTTCTACTACTGAAATATGTAGAAGTTTAGACTCTCAGTTGTCATTAGAGGTTAAACACAAAGACATTCTGATTGACAGCTGTACTCCACACATAGCAGCTGTCAGTGACAAAATCCAGACCTTTTAGTGGATGGATTTTGATTGATCTGGGATTATGTTCCCTGTCGCAGGCTGAAGGAATCTACCAGAAACATTTCAGAACTTTCTGCAGACATGAGTCATCAAGTTGCCTAAATATATTTAAAAAAGAGCCCAAGTTTAAAAATACAAGATTTTGTGTTGAACATTTGGCTGATTTTTGAGGATTCATTATTTTGTTTTGTGAGAAGAACCCACAGTTCTGGATTATGTGATCGTCCTCTTTCACAGCTCAGCGTTTAACCTGCAGCCTGCCCACCTCCATCTCTGAGGAAACAACACTTCTCCTCCTCCTCTTCCTCTTCCTCCATCAGCATCACCTCATCACTCAGACTTTATTATTCAACCGGGGAGACACAGTTTAATAAAGTGTGTGGATATTCTCGTCTGCAGACACCCACAGAGCCAAGAGGAAGGCTCAGAGTCAGCAGGACAAGGAGGACGCTTATGTCCTCATAGAGATTAACCAGAAGAACCCCTGCTTTCCTCTCTGTAGTGCCTCCCTCTGGCCAAACTAGCTCTACGGATAAGTTTGTTGTGACATGAAGCTATGAATGTAGGATACGATCTTTATAACAAACCAGTGAGCTTAAAGACACAGAGAGTAACAAACGCTCAGTGGGGGAGTACATGTGCATATGTAAGCGTTGGGGAGTTCCTTATTTTTTTGAAGGTTGTGAAAAGCTTATTTTGTCTCTTAAGGGGAGCAGTGTGAAGTCTGATAAATGTCCACAAGTGATGTCATTTAAGTTGTTGGGTGTTGATTAAAAATGTGTAAATACAAAGAATCTGCCAGGATTGTAAAGCAGCTCATCTCTGATGTAACCTAAAAAGTACAAGGCTACACTATCTAATCCTGGCACACCATAACATCACACATAACTGTCTGTGAATATGGTGCATTATAGGTTTTGAAACAGATATCTCTTATTCTTTAGCATTTATTTTAATATGCTTTAAAATTGGAAAAGCAGAATTAGTTGCCATTTTAGGATGCTAGTGCAACATCAATCAGCTCTAACCACCTCCAAGAGGCTAACACGGGACTTCCACCAGATCGGTACCCGGTCCGTCTCCGATCCGCTGTGGTCTGGCTCCGTGCTCTCTCCACCGCCAACACCCACCGGTTACGTTTCACTGATCAAGGATTATCCTGCACCTCTCCCCACCCATGTTGTCTTTAACAGCCTCTAAAAACCTCTGACCTGTTGACTCCAGGCATGTCTCCGCTCAAAATGACATTTTGTTGTCAAAGTTAAAAACAATGTAACAGGGGCGCTGGTGGCCTAGCAGTCTAAGCGCCCCCACATACAGAAGCTACAGTCCTCGTCACAGGGGTCGCCGGTTCAATTCCCGGCCAGTCGATCCTTTCCTGCATGTCTTCCTCCGCTCTCTACTTCCCACATTTCCTCTCTATCTTCAGCTGTCCTATCAATAAAGGCAAAAAGGCCAAAAATATAACTTAAAAAAACAAACAAAAAAAAACTAACCATAACACAGTGTTTTATTCTGAAAATTAACCGGATGTTTTAATTTTGTTTTGGTGCCTGACTTCCATTCCCGCTCCATCTGCTCTGTGGCGATTGATGCGTCGTGCTTCGGCATCTGTCAAATATAGAAGTCTTGAGTATCTGATCCGTTGCGTTCCAACCTGCCGGATCAGAGATGTAGCTGGAATGCAACTGAGCAGATCCAATGGAAGTTAACATATTAACTAGAATAGAAACCTATCAGATCCCTAAAACAGCTGAAGTAAAGTTGTATCCTCTACCTTTGAAATATTAAAAGCTGGTGAAGCCCAAAAGGATACCTGTAATGCCTAAACTACCGCCTTAATTAGAACATTAGAGTGACATAAAGTCGAGGCTAGGTTTGTTTTTTGCTGAATGATGAAAAGTTCAGCTCTTTTTGTGAGTTGGGACAAATGGCTCCAGATTTTTCTGGAAGTCCGTTATCGTTTGTCCTCACTCTGTTCTGTTGTGTTTTCAAGTTCTGCTCATACCTCTAAAAAGATTACATTGTGTAACTTTTGGGTTGTCACTGTAACTGAAAAGAGAATTTTGAATATTTTGAGACTGGTTTTGTTCCTCCTCCAACGTCCTCTTTTAATGCCAGTTGGATGACCAGCTTGAAGGTGAATTACAGCCACCATCTGGGGTATAGTTGAATGAAGGAAGATGATTTAGAAAATATATAATTGGCAATGAAGGGTAAAAAGAACAGTTATTGAGTACGACTAGGTTTGATTTGTTTTTAAAGAGGAGTCGTTAAAAAGAATTGATCGTTCACAAACTGCACATTTCTGAAGGTGAAGTCCTGTGAAGTCAGATCAGCTCAGATCTGTGTGTTACAGACTTAAAATTAATCACAGATCACAATTAACTCATTGGCTGAGCCTGGGTGTGTGTGTGTGTCTGTGTGTGAGTGTTCTGCCATGGTAACCGGCTGCAGGTCTGTCCTAGTGTCATGTGAATCTCTGATGTCAGTTTGTCTCCAGTGAGTGATGAGACAAACTCACAAACTTATATAATATTTTCCACCCTGTGTGTGTGTGTGTGTGTGTGTGTGTGTGTGTGTGTGTGTGTGTGTGTGTGTATTTCCTGGCTCTTGGCCCAGCTGCTCTCTGCTGGATCCATGATGACTCAGCAAAATTTCACAGCACTGATGGTGTGTGTGTGTGTGTGTGTGTGTGTGTGTGTGTGTGTGTGCTGCATTTGTGTGTTTTTTTATGTGACAGTGAGACAAAAACTGAGTGAGTAAGCAACAGATTGTGTGTTCCTGTTTGTGTTTGTGTTTGTGTGTGTGTCTGAGGACATCTTAAGCATCCTCAGTTTCAAACCCAAAATGATGTTGTTCTTACACAAGACTCCTCTTGAAAAGAGTCTTTGGGGCTTATTGATATAAAACAAACTAATTGTAATATTTACTGTGCAACGTGCCGTAAGCTTTTGACCCTTCTTGTAATTATTCTGTCTCCCTCTGAGCCTCCGTTAGACCTCTTTTTATAGAGCAGGTACTCTGCTTCGTGCCTACATTTATACCTTTTTTCCCCGCTGCAGCCAGATGTAACCAGTGTCTCAGCTAGCGTGTGATTAAAGCTGGGAATTAATGCTTTGGTAGACACACAACCCAAAAGTGTTTTTGTCCAGCTGTGTTTGTACATTTTATCTCTATCCATAGAAGACTGCTAAATTTACTTGACCCTGTTGTAAGTCAAATATCACACCATTTTCTTCAGTAGTTGAAAGAATCAGTGATAAAAATATTTTGTACATTTTGTTCAACATACATTTTGTCATACAAAGAAAAAAAACTCTTAGATCCTACCCTAGATTCATGATGTTAATACATTCTCTTTGATACCAGAGCACTCCAGTGATAGTTTTCTGTGTATCCATACTGCAAACAGGAGCAGCTAACAGCTTATCCAGCTTTGAAATCAGAAGAAGAATCGCCTTTTGAATTATCACGTTTGTATTCCTTAGGGATGGGCAGTGATTTTTGAATATTCGAATATTCCTTTACTTTGTAAAAATCAAAGAGTTACTTTGAATATTTTTTTATTTTAAAAGTAAAATGTTTCATCCTTTTTACCAGTATCTGGTTGTCATTCAGTATTCCCACCAGACGGTGGCAATAGAACACTTAAAGCTGCTGTTGGTAGGAATGGTGTAAAAAACGTTACTTTTTTTCTGCTGGGTTTGGAGAAAATGTCATAATACCCATCAGTACTCATCGGTAAGTGAAGTAATTTGAGACTATTGCGAAATATCTGCGTTTTCCAATGCCTTTGAATCAAGCAATGTTATTATTCCCCTCGTTCCCGTTATGACGGACCAATCATAGCTAATCTCCAATCCTCTGTCCTGATTGGTTAAGGGGCGGCCCCTGCTACGTCCTCCGGTTGGTTATGAGTCCGGCGCTATCATGACTGCACACACCGATCTGTGTTGGGGGGCTAAGAGGACATTCGAAGTCCCTCTCTCTGAACAGATGTTTACTCTGTGACTACCAACAGCAGCTTTAAGTAACAGGGGAAGAAGAATGCTAACTGCATTAAATATCAAAAGAAGAAGAAAATATTAGCGACAGGGGGGCGATTTTTTCCGTTTCTGAATCTCACACCACTACACATGTATTTCCAGAGACAGAGCATGGCTGTAAACATACACGCCACACTGCGTCACAGAAACACTGACGTAAAGATCAAGACAGACTCTGTCAGTGCCCGCTACTAGCAGCACCTTGCCTGCTGCTGGTTAACGAGACTGCCACACAAACAAAACAGGCTGTTACTGGGACAGCTGGGGGGGGGAGAATTATTTGAATAGTCGTTGAATAGATGCCAATGATTATCGAATAGTATTTTGGCTTGAAATGCCCATCCCTAGTATTCCTCTGAATGTAAAGTAAGAAGTGATAGTTATCTGTTCATCCATGGGGACCCTGAAAACAGAAGCTGCTAACTGTGTTCACTGTGCTAATTAGCACCAACGTTTAAACAAATATAGACTTTAATGAAGTTGTAGCCCACAGCTTACTTGCTTACTGCGCGGCCACATTACACTTTCTGTTTATATCCCCAAAGCTTCATCAGCTGGAGCTCCATAGAGTGAGATGCCAGGGTTGTTTCATGTGAAATTTTATCCTGTACATTTAAAGCAGTACTCGTCTGACTTAAAGCTACTATAAGGAATTCTGTATATTATCTGCAGCTTATTCAAACAGCTACTCAGTCAGACTCTGATGGTCACACGGCATGTCGAACACTTTTCAAGAACATAGACCTGCTGTCGACAATGTGGGCGGGGCCTGTTTGCCTCCACCCCACCCCGTCACCCCACCACCCCACCCCTTTCCCTAGGGCCTAGACATCTACAGTAGGAAGCATGCTGCAGAGTGTGTGTGTGTGTTTGTGTGTGTGTGAGTGAGAGAGAGAGAAAGAGACAGGACAATAACACTCAGCCCTCGTGGGGTTTCCAATTATAGTTTTATCTCCAGCATCACCGCTATTCTCAGACTGCATATGTACAGTGTGTGTGTGTGTGTGTGTGTGTGTGTGTGTGTGTGTGAATGACATGTGGATGTGTCTCTGTGTGTACATATGTGCACAGGCCTTTGTGTGTGTGTGCAGTCCAACCTCTGGCTGTTCACATTAAAGCAGCGATGTCCTTGAACCTTCAGCATGAACCAACATTGCTGCACTCACTGTGTGTGTGTGTGTGTGTGCGCGTGTGTGTGTGTGTCTGTCTGTGTGTGTCTGCATTTTCAGTAGCTTTAAGCTCATTGGCCAGTGTCTGCATGTGTGTATAAGTGTGTGTCTGTGAATAAGTGTGTATGTGTGAACCTGTCTCAATGATTACAGCTTGATAAATCACCGCCATGGTTCTGAATATTTTCTTCTTCTTCTACTGAAGGTCAACAGTCACTCTGATACTGAGCACAGAGGACCGTGAACCTTATAATAAAGGAGTGCATGAAATAACAGATGAAAAAATGTTACCATAAACCTGGTCACAAAACACTTTGTTGAGTCATGTCAGTGTTTCTAATAAAAGGCCTGGTTGGTTCACTTGACCTGTATGGAGTTATATTTATCCTGAGCACAGAGTAATCCCTCTAATAAAGGTGTTACACAAACTGTCTAGTACGACACTATGTTATTGTTAGTCCTGCAAATGTTTACACTTAAAACCTCTGACACAGTGACGTGGACTCAAGTCAGACTCTACACTCTGTGGTCATTAAGCTTGCACTACCACAAGAAGTGCTGGGCTATATTGAAAATGATGTTATCACGATAAAATATTTCATATCAGTCGACATCGATTATTACCAGGGTTAACATCAAATCCTTATTTCATTTAAACTAGGGATACACACAATTAATTGATTAATTGATTGTTAAGAAATTACTCAAAACACACATTTTTGTTATCAATTTTCCATCATGTGGATCAAACATCATGTGGTCTCATATTACATTCAGCTATCAGGGAGGTGTTTTAAGTTGAAAGCATGTTTCGATGTGAATCAGCTGTTAAAGGTGTTGCGCACAGCAGAGACGCTCAGCTGGCGGCTGCGGCTGAGTGACTGGTCTCTTTTTAAAGAGGATCAATACGCAACTGCTGCCAACAACGACACAAAGGTTGACAAATTTAAACAGGACAATTCCCCACCTTTGGATACAAAACCAACAGACTGATGGGAATTGCTTGTACGCTATGTTTGCAGACCAGCAACATCAGAGCAGTCTGGGCTTTTCTGACACTGGACTGATTATGACCCGGTTGCGCTCCTGGCTGACACCTGACCGCGTACACATGTTTACTTTTCTCAATAAGAACGAGTAGACAGAAAACTGGACACTGTGAGTCTGAAGTACGTTTCTGTTAGTATTATGAGCTAGGGGTGAGCTCGACTAAGGATTTGCTTAGTCGAATCTGATTCATCAGATTTTGCCCATAGTCGATGAATAGTCGAATGTTTGTTTTTCCTTATTGACCCAAAGTCTGCATGATGGTGACCGCATGACAATATTACACATAACCCTTTACAATTAAGAGACTCGAAGCTTAAAGTAAAAGGGACAACAGAATATTATAAGTATAAAACTTAGATTTTTTAAATCTATATTGCAAAAACAACGAGGTGATGAAGGAGAGAAAACTCAAATAAGGCCACCATCTGTTAAACATGGAACAACGCACCGTTATAGAATAAGGAATCAGGAGATATTTAAACAGTGTTCGCACAGCAGAGAGCAGCACTGCGGAGGGTAGTTTGTCCAACTTAAGGCAAAACATTTGTATAATGTTCAAAATCAAACCTGAACCAGCTAAAGGGTTTTTAAATCTCTTAACAGAACCTTTTAAAACAGTCTTTCATCGCGTCTTTGTCCGCTTGAGTCTTTTCAAATTGTCCGCGAAGAAAACCATCGGGCAGAAGTGCGCTCCTTGCTTTGTTGACTGTAAATCCTGTCTTTGAGAATATCCTCTCTGATGATGTGGAGGTGGATGGGATGCTGTGGATTGTTTTTGAGGTTTCGGACAGCTTTGGGTATCCCTCCTCGTTCTTTTGGCCCCGTACAGTTTTTGTGGTATCCGGTAATCCTTGATCTAACAGCCCTCTTCATGAAGCTGCTCCTCATCTTCATCACTATTTTTAGGATCATCTGAAGTTTTATTTCCAGACATTTTGAGCTGCCATGAACGTAGAAAGATTTAAAGGCCAGCTGAGGTACGTCTGCTCTACAGCTCCCGCTAAATGATCCACCTTTAATTAACAGGGGAGATTTAATTACCACTTTAAGGAGATTTAACACTTCAAGAGCTGTTTTCAGAAATACATTAAATAAGTTTATATTTATATAAAAATAGGCTAAATGAGACACTATTTTTTACGATAAACAGGAAAATAATGTAAAATTAGACATTGAGCACCCCCATGGTTTGAATGGAATGATCCACATTTCATATGCAAATGTTCAACTATGAGATTGGCAGTCGACTAAGGCTCGTTAGAACGAATCGTTGAATATTCGACTATTTGGGGTCACCCCTATTATGAGCCTTCACTTTATAAGATTATGTCCATGGAGAATATTTTTATGAGCCTGATCGTTGATAATCAGAGTTAAACATGTATACGTATTCAATACCGTCAGTTATTTGCATTTCGTTGCTTTAGAAAATACAATTTGGGTGGAAAAAATGTATTTGGCGTTGTTTTTCACATAAGAATAATATATATATGTTTTTTATTGGTTAATCGATAATTGATTGTTAACATTTCCAAAAATCAATCATGGAAAATACTTAAAACGTACATCACTAATTTAAACGTAAAGGCAGATTTTTGGTCCTGAGAGAAAGTTGAAGAAACCAGACAGTTTGGAGGATCTGAGCTCAGACAGATTTAAATTATTATTGCTTGCTCTCGATGCGGATAAATATGTGGGTAATACCATGAGGCAAGGGAAACACTGATATGCAGATGACACTCAGTTATTCTTATCATGAAGCTAGATGAAACAAAACAGCTATCTAAACTCAAGGCATGCCGTCATTCAGACAAAACTGAAGTTCTTGTGCCTGGGCCCCAAACGCCTCAGACAGACATTTCTAATGTTACACCTTCCCTAGATAGCATCAAGCTGGCATAGAGAACAACTGTTAGGAATCTTGGGGTTTCACCAGACCAGGATGCGTCCTGTAACTCCCACGTATAATACATTTCTAGGACAGCCTTTTTTTTTTTTTACCTTCACAACATCTTAAAAGTCAGTCACAACCTGTCTTACAGTGGTGCAACATAACTATTCTGTGCATTCATTACCTTTAGGTTATGACTTATGTCTCAGCAGGATGCAGAAAAACTCATCCATGCATTTACTTTTAGCAGACTAGACTACTGTAACGGGGTATTTACAGGACTCCCTAAAAAGTCCATCAGACGAATTCAGCTCATACAGAATGCTGCTGCTCGAGTCCTAACAAGGACCAACAAAGTAGATTACATCACTCCAGTTCTTAGATCCCTACACTGGCTTCCTGTCTGTCAGAGACTAGACTTTAAAATCCTGCTGATGGTTTATAAAGCACTGAATGGTTTAGGCCCAAAATACATTGCTGATCTGCTGCTACTTTATGAACCACCTCAACCTCTGAGGTCATCAGGTACTGGTCTGCTTTCAGTCCCAAGAGTCAGAACGAAACATGGTGAAGCAGCGTTCAGTCATTAAGCACCACATATCTGGAACACACTCCCTGAAAGCTGTAGGTCTGCTCCAACTCTCACCTCTTTGAAATCAAAGATCAAGACTTTTTTATTTGCCACTGCCTTCCTATCTTAGCTCATTTTAACTTGCTTTAAATGCAAATTTTAATTTCATTTTTAACATATTTCTAATTTTCCTTTTCTTTTCTGTTTTATTATATTCATCATTTTAATTGTGTTCTTTTATGCTTGTCTGAATGTCTCCAATGCTTTAATGTTTTAATATAAAGCACATTGAGTTGCCCTTGTGTATGAAATGCGCTATATAAATAAAGCTGCCTTGCCATGCCTTAGGTTGGATTATCTTTATCAGGCTTCCCTGATCCGTCTCTATGGTTCACAACGCCACAGCTTGAGTACTAACTAGAACGAGTAAAAGAACAGACTGAGCTCCTCCTGTCGGTCATGGTTCAGGACCACATTTCAGAAACGGGAGGGCCCTTTTCTTTTCTGAAATGTGGTCCTGAACATCATGGGGCGTAAATGAGTCAGATATAAACATCTTGAAAAATAATCAGGTTCAGTTGGATCTTGGACAGATTTTTGGGACCACAGTGGTTTAAGTTATCTGTAAGTTAGGAGTTTTTCTGAAGAATGTCCTTCCTTTGTTTAAGTAAGATCTGCTGTACTTCAACCATGCCGCGTGCCATCATTATATTGTTTTGTTATTTGTAATTTATGTTCTGTGGCTCCATACCATGTGATCATGGTCTGAGCATCAAATTAAAATGAATGAATGAATGAAATGAAAGTCCTATTTTGGACCTCAACCCGTATAAAGTAACATTTAGATTCAGTTTCACTTAGCTTGTGTCTCTGAGCTGCTTCCTCTTTTTGTCTATTTTTTCAGTTTCTGCAAACCTCACATTCATGGACATTTCTGTAAATGTGCCAATTTAACCATCTTAGCTTTGCTTTCAGGCACTGCTACTCCTGAATTTTCCCCCTTCTGATCTTTTTATACATTCACATTTTAAAGAGGAATACTCGGTGATAAAAGGACTTCAGAAACAGAAACGGGAAAGAAATTCAGATTAAAGGAATCCTAAATGAGGTCTCCAGACTCTTATTAACCAGAAGTCAAGCTTCTATGAATATTCATGGACGTATAATGTCAGATTTTGAGGGGACACTGGCTGCTACAAGTATTACTCAAGGACTTTTCAAGGTAATCTTCTTCCCTGTTTAAATTCTTGCAGAACACTTGAAGCACACAAGCTGGCATGGCTAATGAACAGTGTCTTCATGCTTTACGGGTCACAGAAAACCCTCCAGAGTTTCCCAGAGGTTGTGAGAGAGAGATTTTCAATTTTCAGGCCTCTTCCTCTACCTGGAGTCTGAAGTTATTTCTGACATCTTTTTCCACCAATGAGTCAGCTAATTTAAGCTGACTTTACTCTGATTTCACTGTCACAGACAAATTTCTAATGTCAAAATGAATTCATGAGAGCTTTGCTGGAGTTGTGGCACTCTTGTCACCTTGATGGTTTAGTGAACAGGTGTAATAAAACTCAGTCCAAGCTGTCTCAAGCCAGTCTTTTTTTAAATCTCAATGCTCAGTTAAATCTAATCTCAGAGCCCATCGGCTATCATTTGATGAGGACATACGTATGAACAATGCCAGACTTTTCTCTATTTCTAGGGTAGCCAGTGTTTATCACTGTTAGAATGTTCTGGGTGCTGCACTGTTAACAGTCCAATTAGCTACTACTACTAATTGAGAAGCAACCTTGAGTTTAGATCAAAAGATGTGTCCCTCCAGATATGTCTAGAAAATAAATGCTGTAATTTCTTGGTTCATCGCATCCCCAGACTAGTGCCCAGGGCGTAAAATTAACACCCGCCAAGCGCCAATGGCGAGAAAAAAAATTGTTTGGCATGTAAAACAAAAAAACCCGCCAGTGGCCGATGGAATTTTTTTCTATTGCATGTGAGGTTTTGTTTTCAGTCGCCCATTTCTACCGACTGTCAGGCTATTTTGACCCTCGCGGGGCGCTGTACTTGTGTTGCAATTTGGTATGTCGGGAACGGCGTGACTTCAGCGACTGGATTTCTATTCATTCCCTTTGCTTGAAGAAGCCCGGCGGGAAGAGCGTTTTTTTAAATTTATTTTTATTTAACCTTTATTTAACCAGGTGAGTTAATTGAGAACCAATTCTCATTTGCAATAACGACCTGGGCGAGGAGGCAACACAGGTGGCATGACAATAAATAAAAGACAAAACAAGAAACAGAGAGGACATACATAGAAACCTAGAGACAGAACAATACAATACAAAATATAACAGCAGTGAACAACTTAAAAGCAATTTAAAAGCAAGTGAAGTGATGTTGAGTTATGGGGTGTATTAGTTTTTTGAAAGTGGCGAGTGGAATGAGAGAGGTCAGCTTTAGGGATTGTTGAAGGTGATTCCAGTCATTTGCAGCGGAAAACTGGAAGGAGGTGCGACCAAAGGAGGTCCGGGCTTTGGGTGGGATGAGTTTGATAAGGCTACTTGAGCGCAGGCTACGGTTTGTGCTGTGAAGTTTGATTAGTGACTGTAGATATAACGGGGTTTTACCAGTGAGGGATTTGTAAATGAATAGAAACCAGTGTGTTTGTCTGCGTGAGTGGAGTGAAGGCCAGTTCAGCTGAGAGTACAGGTGACAGTGGTGAGTGGTGAATGGGGCTCCAGTGACAAAACGGATAGCAGCGTGGTAAATGACATCCAGTTTGTGAAGGAGAGTTTTGAGGAAGATGTGGCGACACATTCCTAGCGTGAAGCCACCATAAACAAAAAGGATAAACAAAGAGGCAGGAGACGATCAAGAAGAGGTGCTAACAGAGAGCTAAACGGAGTAATGTCACTATGCGTTTTTATTTGGCCGGTGAAAAATATCTTTTGGAGGTCACTAGCCAATGGCAGATGAGGTAAAAAGTTAATTTTATGCCCTGCTAGTGCCTCTTCATCTGTTTTTCGTGAGTCTCAGTTTCACTGTAAATAGTTACAGAGAGGGTTATTCTGATTTAAATCACATCACGGTGCAGATTTGTAAAAAAAATATATATAAAGTCAAACTTTTTCAGGTCTCATCTCAAGGGGAAAAGAAACTTCTCTCAAAATGTTTGTTTGTTCGTGGAATGAAGGTCAAATCAATCATTTCTGATGCATTCAAGGATGTCAGGAAATCTAAACTCTAATTGGCTTCCATGACTCAAAGTGAAGCAGATCTGTTGATCAAGTAATTTGATCTAGAACAGATTTTTAGCTAACATTAAGAGAGATAAATAAATAAAATTGTAAATCATTGTCAGATTATTACAGATGGGTATTGAGATGTCATTATAATGGATGCTGCTCTGCCTGCGTTTGCTCTCCACACTGGCTGCTATTCCTGCATGCACCAAAGGCTGCTGATATGTAATTGGTCAATATTTTTGCCTTCACTTATGATTTTATGACCTAACTGTTTGGTCTGGCTTCCTTAGTGTCTTTATAAGGGTTCAATACATTGAGGTTATTCAAATATGCATCATTGTGAAATGAAGACCTGGCCTGCTGGGGGTGCTAGAGTAGACTCTAGATGGAAACCAACGTGAATATTCCTCTATATATCAGGAAGGTCTGGTTCAGTTCCAGATCCTCAGGTAGAAAAAGGTTGATTTAGTCATTGAGGTGATGCATTCAGGGACAGTTTTCAGTCTCGTCGTTCATCACAGAGTCTAAAAGTTCAACGCCTCCTCCACCTTTGGTCATAACTCGTCTTTGTGTGCAGATAAAAAGTCGATGTGTTTCAAATCAGACTGTTTGGCAGAGCGGTGAATCCTGCAGTGACCTCGCCGCCTCGGCTGATTCATCACACAAACTGTTTCACACCGTCAGCTGGAGCTCACCTGTCTGCAGTTTCATCATCTGCTGTTTCTGTGTGCGTGTGTCTCTGATCACAAGTGAGAGAGAGAACGTACCTTTTAATTTTGAGCGGACTTTATTGGCTGTCTTCTTGATGTCAGCTGTGAGGTCCTCCAACTCCTGCTTGGTCTCTGAAATAAACCAGAGTTAGAAAGTTAGTCGATTCACAAAGTTTAAACATTTATTGGAGTTTTTTATTTTGATGACATTTCACATTTGTATGGTAACAAGGCCTATAGATTCTGTATTTTTTGTAGAATCTGATAGTAACAAAAAACTGATTGGACAGACATTAAACACAGAGACATGGCAGCAGCTTGGTTTGATTATGGAACCAAAACTACCACAAAAAACTCAAATACATTGTGGTTAGGGTTAAAATAAGTATATGTAACTACATATTCTGCTTATGTTAGTTAACATTTATACCAAAGAATCATTAAATGTTACAACTGAAATATACATTTTCTATAAATTTGGGATAAATGACAAAATGTTCAACTTAATTGTTTCCAGATAGAGCAGAAACTGAGGATACAGCAGAAGTAAAATCCTGGAGGGACATGAAAGGGGTGATGTTTAATAAACTGTTGGTTATGCTTGTTTCACCTTGAATGGATTCCATTTTCCATAACTACCTGCTCACTATGAATTATCCTTTTAATACTTAGCTACTAACAAAAGATAGAAAAAAGTTGACACAAAATAATGATTTAAAGATTATTTTATTGATTTGAAAATGATTTATTTTTACAGCTAAAAAGAAAAGGTCCCTGCGTTTCAGCTGTTGGTAGTGCTTCCAAGGCAATGGTGTTCTTATCAGCCTACTTGTGGATTGAATTGATACAAAGCTTCTAGCATCCATCCCTCACTAGTTTCTGCCAAGCGGCAACCTCATGTCCTGAGAAATGAAGCCAATGTGGAAGTGTTAAAAACTGTAGTTCCTTGAGCATCTATTTGTGGCTTGCTTACAAAGCAAAGGGAGCCTGTTCACACCCGTTCTAAAAAGCCAATCTTTACAGCAAAAAAAACAGCAACAAACATATTAACAGCCTGGTAAGGAAGTGATTTTGGTCTGAATGACTGATTTCTCTATTTGTTCACACTTTATGGGGTGATTAAAAAAAATAAACTCATAAGTTTAGAAGATATCAAAGTTACAAGTTTTGCATAACTGGGGGCACAGCTGATTTGACTGATAGGCAGACACACTGTAGCTATTAGTGAGGAGGCTGAAGGCCCACCTCAGCTCTGCTTCTTTGCACCTTGCTAGAAAGACTGAAAGTTAGGTTGAGTCAACATGTCCAACATGGCCAAGGACATTCATTCAAACTTTGCTTCAGAAGCCAATAGGCGTGTTTCAACCGCAGGAACTAGGGACTTTACCCCTGAACTACGTGCTTTTCGACCGGTGGACCCAGGGTCTAAATTTAGTTCAGAGATACTAAATTCAGAGGCACTCCCTGAAAAAAACCCTGCTTGGGGGGTAGTACTTTTCAAAGCTCCCTGGACTTTCCGGGGGGAGGGCCTGCAATGCTGAATGTGTCTGATTGGTAGATTAACCGCAGTGTTTTTATTCAGCCCGCCCGATATCAATGAGACTAACTCCATACTTTATACAGTCTATAGGCCTTTTTCGACCACAGAAACATTACCCATGAACTACATGCGTTTCGACCAGAGGAACCAGGGTCTAAATTTAGTTCAGGGGTAGATAATCTTCCCCCTGAAAAGCCCCTGCTTGATGGGTAGTATTTTTCAAAGGTCCTGGGACTTTCACGTGAATGTAACAGTGTTTGTGGAGTTTACACAGTTGTTGAAACACAGAGGGAGTTCCTGGGAATGCATACTAGTTTAGATTTTTATTAAGATTTCAAAATATTATGTAATATATATTTTTTCCTCCATACGTCACTGGCCTGATTTGCACAATCTACCCGGGACTTTAGCCCGCGGTCGAAACACAGACAACAATGGGGGCACAGGAACCTTTTAGTTCAGGGGAAAGTAGTTCTGACCCCGGAACTCTTGGTCGAAATGCACCTCAAGGTTTCCACACAGTTTTTCCTCCTTTTTTCTTCTTTTCGCTGACATTGACTGGTCAACAATTACGTTTTTTGCTCTCCCAATAAATTTAGAGTAATCACAAAATATCCTCCATGTTTTTACAGATGCTATCGGAAAATAACATTTTTGCCACATTGTCAACAGGAAGAGGTGAAATCATAATCTTTACAAATGTGCTGGACACCTTTTGTGCCGATTGATTACCTTGGTCACACAACAGCTAATTTAAGCTAGCATCAGCATTAGCTAAGAAGCGGCTAACAGTTTATAGAAACATTTGGCTGTGTTACACGAAACCATTAGAAAGATGAAAACTGCCGTCACATAACATTAGCTAGGAATGAACTTGGTTGAATGCTAACTTTAGCTTCTTTCTGCCAGTTGCATGGTAAGCAAATATGCTAATGCCAGAAATGTATTACACAAATGTGTCGCATATTAACAAAAGCAACCTTTTTTCATATTGTTCTGTTTTTAAAATTGTCTTTTACCCTGATAACTAAAGCAACTAATGAGAAACATTGAGCTATTTAGCTGAAGTGTCAAACTAAGCTTTAAAGCCTTTCAGAATAACAGAAGGTGTAAGAAAAATTTGCTAAATTTTTGGATGGAATCCACTTAAAAATCCCAAATTACTGCTGTTAAAACTGGAAATTTGCAAAGTAGTAATATTGACAAAATTATCCAAAAGAAGAGATTAAAAACAAATATGTATATTTCATTTTAACCTTCACTGATACAGATTTTCCATGAGCTGTTCAAATAATTACAGAATACATGAGTGGATTATAAATGTTTCCGCACACCAGAATAAACTAATTTCTAATCATGGTATCTGTACTGTAGGTTACATAAAAATGTGTTCTTATTTAATATAAATGTAAGAGTCTCAGCCGCTGCTCTGAGAGGACTCTGATACAGAAACTGAATCTGGCAGCCAAAAAAGGTCACGAGAGAAGAAGAAGAAGAGGATGTGAAGTCGGTGTTTGATGATGTGTGTGCAGAAACAGTAACATCTCATCATGTCAGCCATGTTGGTGGGAGGGGATGCCGTGTGTGTGCGTGTGTGTGTGAGTGTGTGTGTGTGTGATAACTGCAGCAGTGCAGTCAGATTTACGAGCGCTGCAGTGCCATTCAGCCTCCTCTCCCTCTGACTCACCCTGCTCTCTCTGTCTGACCGCCTCCCTGCTCCTCTCTGTTCCCTGCGCTAGCTGCTGTTAGCATCAGATGCTAAAGTTAAATACTGAGAGGGCTGAAGATTAATAGATTTTCTCACATCATTAAGGAAAGCTCCCAGTGACATCATCAGATTTATTTCTTTTAGATTTACTTATAGGAGGATTTTTTCTCAGTTTTTCATGCTCCACAGTGAACAGACACATAATTAATTAAATTAAATAAATAACAGACAGATGAGAGAATGTCATGTTGAATAGATATGACATATCTGTGTCTTAAGAGTAAAATCATGAAGTTGAAGTGAATCCCCTTGGTAGCACAGAAACCAGTCTGGGCTGGTTCCAGTTATTTTCACCCACTGATGCATTATTAAAATCATGTCATGAAATCTGTTAATTTTATTCTCTCTCACTGGTTTCTAAATTTTATGTGAGAGTCATTGTATACATTACTCTTTATTTTACAAAAACACACTCTCTCCTGACACAACCAGGCTTTTATTTGAAATGTGGAAAAATCATTCCTTAAGCTTCTCATGATATTTAATGTTATAGATATGGAAGTACATTATGGACAAAAAAATTCAGAGATTAGGAAAAATAAAGCTGTACACTACAATAGTAAAGTTCATTGGAAAAAGGGTGTGGTCTTTTGAGAAAAGGTTGTGAAGTTACAAGGATTTGGTCATAATATTACAGACGTAATGATGTGATGTTTTCATGAGAACAAAGAGGGAACTTTATGAGAAAATTTACTTTTATGAGAATAAAATCAGAATTCTATGAGAAACATGTCAGACAAAGTTGTTACATTATGGGAAAAAGTTTACATTATATGAGAAAAAATTTTAATGTATGAGAATTAAGGAGAATATCAGACGGTCTTAATATAAAGAAATAATAATATAATCTGATGAGAATGAGTCATACCAATAAGAGAGTTAATTCATTATTGCACAATAACCAATTCTTAATTTTATGAGAACAATGTAAAATAAAAAGGGAAAGTTTTAATTTTATAATACAATTTTTGATTATACATTTATAAGACTATCATAAATTCACAAGGATAAAGTCAGAGGTTTATAATAGTTAAGTAATAATTCTTTGAGAACAAAGTTAGGAATTCATGAGAATTTCTTGAGAACTTTATTTTGTAAAATAAAGTTTTGATTTGTAAGAATGATTTAAATTAAAGTTGTAATTCGATGAGGATAAAGTTTTATATAAATGAGAAACAGTTGGACTTTTTAATAATAAAATAAAATGATGATTCCATTAAAGTATTACTTTTATGAGAAGTCTGAGTTTGCTGAGAACAAACTTTTACTTTTCCAATAAAAATGATATTTATGAGAGTTATTGCACTTAGTATTTTATGAGAAGAAAATTATAATTTTAAGAATATATAAAAAAATGTAGGTACAATTTTGGAATTATCTGACAAAAAAGTTGTTATATCAGAATAAAGTTGTAATTCAGCATCAATGAAGTCAAATAGTTTTGGTTAAAAAAAATCAGCACCACAAGTATCAGGACTCTGAGGCAGTCTCATGTGCAGCCTCATGATAATGATGATAATAACTTTGTGTTGTAATGAGATACAAGTTCTGCTAAATGAATGAAAAATAAAGGCTCTATCACAAGAGTATCACGAGTCTCTGTGTTGTTAAACGTGTCCATCATCTCTAATCTGAATTATTGATATCTTGAAACTCACTGATTGGCTGTATGTTAAAATTCAATCTCTTAATTGACAGTTTGGACAGCCAATGAGAGGCCGGCACTGGGAGAAATGGAGCGATCATGTGAGGAGGAGTATCAGGGTGTTTACAGTCGTCTGCGGTTTGGAAATGAAACTACATCAGTACCCCTCCACTCTCACTACAACTCCCATCATGCATTATTCAGGGAGAAACACTGGAATGCATTTTGTGTGTCGGTGTGTTGCAGCGAGGAGTGAGCGACCCAGAAGTGAGGAGGAGGAGAAGAAGAAGAGAAGTGACATGCCTCCACCCCGGGGAGGAAGAGGAGTCTGAACGTTGACTCAGTTTAACACGATGATGGTTTCTTACACAACACCGGTCTGATCTGTGTGCAAATATTTCACTGATATGACAGAGTCTTCATCACTGGACGCTGCATCTTCATCACAGATCATTGATGGGTCATCAGTAATCTCAGAATATACCAACCCTCATTCAGAAACCAGGTACATTTAGCCTTAGAGGTGTGAAAAAATATCGATACAGCAATATATCGTGATACTTAACTTCCAATATGATATCGATATTTCAACTCTTTATATCGATATTTTTGTAATAATAAAAATTCACATTTTGGCCGAGTTGGAACTAAAATACAACTTCAGTATTTCAAAAACAATAAAGTGGAAAAGTTGTTTTCAATCAAATAGTTTTGACTTAATATTTCCTTTCAATTTTGAGTAATATCGTGTTTACTGTGTAGAATATCACGATATATCACAATATTGTGATATTGTGATGTATCGTGACACTATCGTATCGTGACCCAAGTATCGTGATGCGTATCGTGAGGTTCTTGGCAATACTCACCCCTATTTAGCCTCATGTTTATTTATACAGGGTGACGCCTGTTTTCTAAAACACAATAATATACAGTGAAAGAAATTCCAATTTTAAATTTAAGGTAAAACCCAAAGGTTTCACAATACTTCCTGCAGGAATTTCACAATAAAAGCCTTTCAGGGCATCAGAGATCTGGGTAATGAAAAGATCTTAAATGTTGATTCAGATACAACTTATTGACAAAGCAGTGTTAGAGCTGTTAAAATGATCCTTTAAGGAGCTGACTGATCATATAAACTCTGTCCTTTAACTGCATGGAAGATTTTTGTCATCATCTGAATCTCTTGTTATCATAGAAACAAGCTCAGCTCGTGCTAACAGTTGAACAGTAATGGAGGCCACAGACTGCACCATGCTGACCACTGACACCCCCCCACCCCCCCCATGAACAGATCCATAACATCCCTGCTCTGTCTGTCACACTCCATCATCCCATCCCGAACTCTCTCTACTGCTGCTGGCATTATAATGTATAATATACTGTATTATATAATTATCTTGCTATATTATATTTTGTTAAATTACAGTACTATTCTAAGTACAACCCATGGTCATATTACATACAAATATTCTTTCTTAATTTGTCATTACCAACCATAATCACACCATGTCAACCCGTCATTACTGAAACATTTTTTTTTTTTTTTTTAATACTGCCTGTAATTTACTGCTATTTAATTTAAATTCCATTTGTAACATTGTATATATCTAAATCGTACTCTAGCTCTATTTATCTATTTTATTTTACTTTTTTTTATTTTTTATTTTATTTTTTTATTTTATTTTGTACTTATTTTGTACTTATTGAAACTTCTTTCTTGATTGTACTTATGTCTAAATTGCTGTAACAACTGAATTTCCCCCCCGGGGGATCAATAAAGTAATATCTTATCTTATCTTATCTTATCTAATGTTAGCAGCAGCTAAGCTTAATTAATGTTTTAGTTTTGCCAGACCTCTGTTTTAGTCAAGACACTCTTCGATGGCTGCTTTATGAATTTATAAAATTATAATTTATTGTGATCATCATAGGGGAAATTACATATATCATATTTTTGTTTTAAAGCACCACTCTGATCAAGTTAACCTAAATATAAAGACTGTTGATAAGAAAGATGTACTGCACATTCTTATATTAAAGAAATGACCACATGCATGATATTCTTTTATTATTTGAAAACATATCATCAGTACAAATGAGTTTTAGATGCAAATGTTTGCAAAAATGTGTCTTTCTTTGAATCAAACTGATCTCGTTTCCTAAAGTCATGTATTAACATCCAGCTGTTGTTTTTTTCTTTCTGTTTGTTTTAACATAAAGAATGAGAGAAGAGACTCAGTCAGGCGTCACTCACATGTCAGCAGGCGTCACCTCCTCCTCTCCATGCTCCATGCAGATTAAACACTTCAACCAGGTGAAACTTCACAGGCAGCATGCAACGAAAACACAACATGGACACACACACAAGAGAGGAAGGGAGGTGGGCGGAAAGGAAACAAGGATGAAATGAAGGGAGGAAGGTCAGAAGGAAGGAAGGAAGGATGGATGGAAAGAGTAAAGAATGGAAGGGATCAAAGTCGGAAGGAAAGAAAGAAGAAGGAAGGGTAGGAAGGGAGGAAAGGAGAAATTGAAAGAAGGAAAAAGAAAGAGGGAAGGAAGAATGGAAGGTAGGAAAAAGTAATGGGGGAAAGAAGAAGAGGAAAGAAGGAAAAAAGAATGAGGGAGGGAAGAATGGAAGGAAGGAAAAAGAATAAGGGAAGGAAGAATGGAAGGAATTTAGCAAGGAAGTGAGGAAGGAAGAAAGATAGAATAAATGGAAGGAGAGCATGGAGGAAGGAAATAAGGAAGAAAGAAAAGCAGCAAAGAGGGAGGAGAGAAAGGAAGGAGTGAGTGAAAAAAGGAAAGAGAGAAAAAACAAAAAGGAAGGAAGTATGGAAAAACAGGGTAGGGATGGAGGGAAGGAGAGAGCAAAAGGGAGGGTGATAGGGAAGCAACCAAAAAGGAACGAAGGAGGACAAGAAGAAGGAAGGAGGAAAGGATGAAAATAGTAGGAAGGAGGAAGGATAGAGGGAGGGAAGTAAGAGAGAAGATGGGAGGAAAGAGAGGGAGAAAATGTAGGGTTAGAAAGAAGCAAGGAGATAGGAAGTGTAAGAAAGACAGAACAAGGGAGGTAAGAAGAAGAAAGAGCAGAAGGAAGAGAGGAGGACAAGAAGGAAGTAAAGAGGAAAAGAGGGGAGGGAGGGTGAAGGAGAAGAGGAGAGGGTCAAAAGTACAAACAGAGAAGGATGGAGGAGAAACAAAAAAAACAAGAAATCATTGATCATGCATTAACAGAAAACACCAACATGCAGAAATATGAAACAAAATCATGCAGAAAAAAAACAGAACAGTAAAATAAGAAGACAGACGCGTGTTTTCTCATTCTGTGGTTATGTAACGGAGGGTTGGTGTGGAGAAGAGCAGGAATAACACTGATTCACAGCCAGCGGGCGTTCACTAAGGAAGCCCAGAGCTGCCAATATTCAAATTTAATCATTTATAGCAGACAGGAATCAGCTTATATGAGGCAGACGGCAGCACGCGCCAAAGAAGAGCATGTTTGTTGCCAGGATTTAATTAATACACAGCTCATGAGTCCGTTTTTTAATCAGCAGAAAACAATGAATGTCTTCATTTGTTCGTTTTCTCAGGGGGGTGGGGGGGTTCTGAGCTCATTAAGAATGTCTTTTTTTTTTTAAACTCATAGATGGATTTGTTTCTATCGTTCCGATGTGTTGTGAACAAAGTAATATCCATGTGACTTAAGCCTGCATTCTCCCTAATGTCCAGCAGGGGGCACCACCACTGACTACAGAATAAAAGCAGTGTGAGTGAATTGAAGCTTATGAAAAAATGGTCCCCTTCTCAGTTAACTTATTCCCTCAGTGAACACTTTCCTCATGACTTTATGTTCTCAATCTTATTTCCCTACCTCACCAATTCAGCATGATGTTTATTGTGTAAATGATGGTCCTATTTAGAGTCAAATTTGGCCTAAAGATGAGGTTTGGTTGTATGAATGGACACTGAGGAGACAAGTGTCAATTTTTATACAAAGTTAACTTTGTTTTAAGTCTTTATTTTATCTTGAAATTATTACTGCGTCATACTAACCATGCTAGTACTGCCATTAGTCCCTTCCTTGACTTGGTCCACCAACCAAAGAACGTTGTAACGATGGCTACATCCACTCCTTATGCACAGTTCATAGCTGTGTCCCAATCATAGACTGTATAAATAATGGATGTAGTATCTGTGACGCCCCCCCATCTGTTTCTGAAGCGCTGTTTTGAGGCCAATCGGCAGCAGAAGCCATATTGGAAATGTTGCACTCAACATAACTGCTGTCGAGCGAGTGTGACGTAAGGAGGCAGGCTTTAAGCCTCCTCGCCAACAGCTACAGTGTTCCCGCCTGTCAATCAAGTCAGCTGTGCCTCTCATAATGGAAAACTCATAATCTTAATATCTTCAAAATTGCTGCATTATGAAAAAATTAGAAGATCAGCTTTTTTGAATTGGTGTTTATGTGGTTTCTGGTGCTTCCAGAGCCAGCCTCAAGCAGATCCTCGATGAACTGTAGTTTTTAGCACTTCCGCATTGGAATCATATTCTTAGACTGGAGGTTGCCCCTTGGTCAAAGGCTGTTCTATTTCAAAGGTTCCTTCAAATATGAATGACAGATGCATCCTACTTTTCTTGAGCCACAAAGGATGCATTGGTACAGCCCAACATATCCCACGATTCAAGATGGGGGACTCTCAAGTGGCCGAGTAATACATTGATAAATAAATAACTTGAAATGATCTCTAAAATGATAGTCAAGTTTCTTGAAGCTAGCTAGTAAGCCAGCTGGCTTTGTGAAGCAAGTGTAAGGTTGGGAACAGCTGGTTATACAAACAGAAAATCCTCTGTATGCCACACCATCTCATTTCAGTTCAACCTGAGTGCTCCATGTAGGGTACAAAGGCTGAATCCTTCCAAGGATCCTACCCCTGAATTTGGACAGCTGTAATCTGAATCAGAAACAGGCTGGTGATCATTTAGGGCGGGGCCAACTGTGATTGACAAAATGTTTCCTTGGCGACGTGAAAGTGTCTTAAATGTTTGCTCTAAAAACTCTCAGGAGTCGACTTTCCAAATTTTAATGGCAGTGACTGTCACCTACTGCTGCTAACTGAGCTAGTGCTGGCATTAACTCCTGTCATGAATTACAGATTCACCTTTCTAACCTATTTAGCAGTCACTGTCAACAAAAACTAACCGTTTAATGAAAACTAGAACATCAAAACACGTTTTTACAAACTAACAGTTGCTAATTGAAATGTGGTGTGCTTACAAAATGAACTAAAATACAATAAAACAAAGATAAATGTCTAGTTTCTATTTTTGTCTGACTATTTCAGACATGTGTGAAATGTTATCTAACCTGTACTCTCTTGCTTCACCTGCTTGTCCAAATATGGAAACTTCTGACTCCAAATAACAAAATGGTGACCTCTTAAATGCCACAAGGTTAGTCCAAAAGCTGAGGGATGTCAGCTGTGGCTATATCCATGCCTGATCTAATCCACCAGTCTGTGACCTTTTTCACACAGACTACATCATTTAAATTTGAACGGTTAAGAACTCTATCTTTAAGTGATAGGAAGAGTCGTTATCTGCCCGGCAACAAGCTAAAAGCCTTTTTGACTGAAGTCTCAAGATGAACCTCGAGGTATCTCTGGCATCTGATTTGATGATAACCCTGGCGGCCATATTTGTTGGGAGATGTCTGTCTTAGAGGATGTCCACATTCAGGGAGTTGGATTATTTTAGTGCCCCGCCCCTGGATAATAATAAAGCAGTTTGCAGGCAGACTTCTTTTTTTACAGTGTAGTGTTTGTGACAGCACAGACTCGGCTCGGGGCTTCAGCAGTGACATTGAGTCAGTGCTGCTGAGTCACAGCGAGCCAGGGTCACGGTGAAAACACAGAGCTCTATAGCTGAAACTGACTGCTTTGATTTTAACTGATGTGTCAGGAGGAGCTTGGCTGAGGTGAAGGAAGGAAGGAAAAAAGGTGGAGGGATTTTAGGGAGGGAGGAAGGAGTCAGGGTAGTTAAGGAGTAAAGAAGGAAGGAAGGAAGGATAGAAGGAAGGAAGGAAATGCCTAAATGCCCCAAAACTCCAAGAACTTACTGAATTTGAGGATCCTAAAACTCTCATTAACACCATCTGGCAACCCCCATGTTAAAAAGAGAAGCCAAAATGGAAGTGCAAAAAACTGCAGTTCCTTTAGTGTCCACATGAGGCTGTCTCCAAAAGTGAGCCACTCCCATAGACTGCATAAATAATGGACGTAGTACCCGTGACGTCACCCATCTGTTTCTGAAGCGCTGTTTTAAAGCCAATCGTCAGCGGCAGCCATATTGGAAATGTTGAACTCGTGTTAAAGAGGCGGACTTTGAGCCTCCTAGCCAACAGCTACAGGGTTCTCGCCTGTCAATTAAGTCAGCTGTGCCTCTTGAAATTGAAATCTTGCAATCTTAATATCTTCGAATTATGAAAAAATTCACCCCCCGTACAGTGTGTGCCGATTGAGAAATGAGCTATCCAGACTACAGTACACTTGTTTTTTGAACCAGGCTGTAAACATGTTTATTTCTGCCGTAAAGATCGGCTTTTTGGAATATGTGTGTATGTGTGTTCCGGTATTTCCGGAGCCAGCCTCAAGCGGACACTCCATGAACTCCACTTTTTAACAATTCTGCATTGACTTCAATTCTCTTGGCTGGAGGTTGCCGCTTGGTCAATCCCCATAGAGCCAAAGGTGAAAATGAACTTTACAGCAGAAATAAACATGTTTACATCCTGGGACAAAAAACAGGCTAGCTCACTATAGCTTATTTCTTTTTTCACGACAACTGTGCAGGGCTGAATTTTTAAACAACTCATCTATTTGAATTATATTAAGGCTTACTCTTATGCATAATCAGGGGCGTGGCCTCTTTGAGTGACAGGTGGGAGCAGTTTGCTAGCTAATTCAGTCAATGAACTTAACTTCTCGGCTGTATTTGTGGTGTTGGAGCCTTTTGGAGATTTTTTTCATGTACTTATCAGACAAACAATATATCTCGCTGTGCGCTGTAAGGCGAAACAGACTAAGTATTCTGAGCATTATTTTTTTTGCCACCTATAATCTAGGAGTTGGGATTGTTGTGGTGCTTTTCCTGGAGAGATTAAGGCGAACGGTAGAAACCTGAGAACAGGTTATTTTAAATTACGCAGTACATTTTGTTCACCTGACACTCTCTTGACAGAGCTTTGGGCAAGCAAAGAGGCAAGTCTGCTTCATTCAATTCACCCTGTGATAAATGAAGAGTTGTGGTGAGCCACCACTTCAAATAAGATCTCATTCTGTTGGAAACACACAGGTAAACTAGCTTTGTCAGAAGCTACGGGCACAGACTGTTTGGTTTTGATAACCTAACGTTTACTAACCCCTCCCTCCTCTCCAGCATCCTCTTATATAAATTTGATCACTTCTGGCTCCAGACAATCAACATGGTGGTGACCAAATGCTAAATCAAGGCTTCATGTACACAGTCCTGAAACCAACAAGTGATGTCACACTCGATTGTTATTTTTTTATCAACTTTTTTCTGCTCATTTTTTCTTCTTTCTAAGGATGTCAGTGTTCGCAGATGTTTCCATATATATACTGTTATAATCACTGATAGAGAGTTTGAAGAGAGGAGTTTAAATCAGACATGGAATAAAGTGTATCTGGTAAAGAGCGTGTCAGTGTCGGTCCTCACAACAGTAGAAATGTCTCAGAGTGAGAGTCTTACTTTCGTCAGGGTTGGGTGCGGCCAGGATGGCGCTGTGCTGCTTCTTGACCTGCTCCACATCCTCCGACAGCTTCTCTATACAGCCTCTGATCTCTTCCACCTACAAACACACACACACATCACAAGAAACAGCTCAGAAACGACCAGTAAGTACACCACTTTCCACCATCAGATGGTGTTTGTTCTGATGATCAGCTGGGGTTTTTTTTGTCGTTTTTCCACAAAGACAAACACACAAGATGATGATCGGCTCTGAAGCTTCCTGCCCTCAGGTGGGGGATTAACACCAGATCTCTGTGTGTGTGTGTGTGTGTGTGTGTGTGTGTGTGTGTGTGTTGTTCCAGTCAATGTCTATCGGCGGAGGAGGATAATCTACCCTCCACAGTGGATTGAAGGTCACTGCTCTCCCACGCCACAAACAACTTCTGATTTTTCCACTAAACCAAATAATTAAAGGTATATTTTGTGAAGTTTAGATGGATTAAAATGCTTCACTGAGGGTTTGTAGAATTTAACTTTTCAGAGAATTTTTTTCTTTTTAGAGAATCAAAAGCTGAGAAGAAAAATGTACTTCTGCATTCACATCACACATCATTGTCTTTATTTGCTTCATGGTTTTGAATATTAGGCAGTCTTCTGATCTCTGCATTGTGTGATCTGTTAGTTTTCAGTTATCACCCAGTATTGCAGGATGTTCCTATGTGTTCAATATATTTGCATTGATATTTTCTCCTTGTTCAAAAATGTGCTTCATCTCTGTATTCTGAAACTGTCAACCATCATGTCCTGCATCTGTTTCTGTTTAGCTGGACTTCCAAAAAGGAAATGTTCGAGCTTAAAATTATAATTAAATGAGAGAGAATCCTGAACTCCTGTTCACAATCTCAAGAATAACTCTACATCAGAACTGAAATATTGTCATTTTGATGTTTTGGTCACAAGGGAAAAAATAGCTTCTACTTCAAAAATCAAGAATCACAAATATAAAACAATCATTTATATTTTATTATATATTTATATTCTCTTTTCATTGTATTTCCTTGAATTTTAGAATGCAGTTTTTTTATATGTTATATATATTAGATCGTTATTATTCTTAGTCTCACTTGTCCAAGGCTGCATCAGATTTTGTCTACAAGAAAAATAATACTTCATAAATTAATTATTTATGGTTCTACAAAAGAAACAAAAAATAAGTGGTGATTTTTATTGAAGTTATGTATCATCAAGTGAGTTCAGAGGAATCGGAGGGAAAATGCAGGCACTGTTTCAGGATATTTTAAATGAAAATCTGTGAAATATTAAATACATTATAGGCCTCTGGGCACTTCTGGCCTAGGTCCTCGACTCTCTCCAGCTGTCCTACCCAGTAAACGCAAAAATGCCCAAATACATCACAGGGCTGTCAGATTTTGTCTACAAGAAAAATAATACTTCATAAATTAATTATTTATGGTTCTACAAAAGAAACAGAAATAAGTGGTGATTTTTATTGAAGTTATGTATCATCAAGTGAGTTCAGAGGAATCGGAGAGAAAATGCAGGCACTGTTTCAGGATATTTTAAATGAAAATCTGTGAAATATTAAATACATTATAGGCCTCTGGGCGCTTCTGGCCTAGGTCCTCGACTCTCTCCAGCTGTCCTACCCAGTAAACACAAAAATGCCGAAATACATCACAGGGCTGTCAGCTGTAATGCATTAATTGTGATTAATTTAAAGTAGAAAAATAACACACTCCAATATTTTAATTGCATGCTGTTTTGTCCCCTTTTGCACACTGTAGTTAAGTTGCCGCAGTGTCTTCTTGTTTCCTTCTGCCAATAACACCACCACTACGCTTTGAATGACACATTTCACTTAGAAAAAAACAACTAATATGACAAATCAAAAGTCATATGCAGTTTGAGTCAAACTAATTCAAATATCATCAAAGTACTTTGAGTTTGAGCTACCACCTACGAGCAAAGCATAAAGGTGCAGCTAATCAGACTGATGTCAGTCTGCTTGTCCACTGCCTCTCCTGATTTTAAGTCAAACATACACAGGCACATCTGCATGTACATGTGTACTCATACAAGAATCCACACAGCTTTGTCAACTAAGGTGAACACTATTGACTCATGAAATGTTAGAATTACAAGAACGTAGTTAATTTCACAGAGAAGTCACAGTATTGCATTTGCTGTTTATACTTAAATGAACTGTTCTTTAATGCAAAATTGCATCACTTTAAAAACATGATTAAAATTGTAATTAATGGTGGTTCACTTTTAAGGGTCAAGGATTAATTGCATTTAAAAAGGTAATTATTTGACAGCTCTAAAATATATATTGAGGGAGAAATCAAAACACATGATTCTTTGTTTGTTGTTTGTTTGTTTCCTTTTCAAGAGTGGAGTTCATTCTGATTTAAGTGAAACTACTCCCTAGTTTTATCAAACATACAGTGTATGCTGTGTGGGATTTACTCATGTATTGGTTATCTATGTCTGACTGTGTGTGAGTGTTTTGTCTCACCTGTTCAAAGAACTCATCCATGAAGTGGTCCCTGTCGACCTGCACCACCTCCTCATCATCATCGCTGTCCTTAGCCTGCAGAAAGACACGAGAGAAATAAAACATTTAATATCACATAAAACACATTAAAGACTTCAAACATTAACAACTTGAAAATGAACAAACATCAACAGTTTCTACTAAATATGTTTTGAAGTTGGAGCAGAAGATTTTATAGTTTCGTACTGTTGTCCACACTCGAGTCTCTCCATATGTGGCCTTGTAAAAGTTTCAGATTAGACTGCCTCTTTACTCTAGATATCTTTTTATAGAAACACAAACAAGTTCAGTTTCTCAGGAGTCACTGCAAATCCAGAGCTGCCCAGTCAGTGCAGGTTTTCAAAATACATTTCCAGATTTCACAGATTAGTCCCTGTATTGCCTCTCTAAACTACAGTTCAGTTCATCCAAAAGCTAAAACCAAAATATCTACCAAAAGACATTAAAAATGACCATTATAGGTAGAGATGTTACATGCTTCATAGTATCATGTTTAAAAATAGACAGACAGACGCACACATACACGCACAGACAGGTAGAATGAGGTGAGGTCAGCAGGTGATTCAGACTAAAGCAAACGCTCGATCAACGTAAACAGTTTCAAATTACACTGATTGGATTTCTGTTATTGTTGATGGAGACAAGTGTGTTCAATGTCTGCGAGAGTGTGTGTGTGTGTAACTGATATGCTGATTGCAGACAATGAACAGCTTGATGGTTGTGTTTTGTTGAATAAATAATCTGACGCGTGTTGCATGTCATTGACAAACCTGATCGCTCTCTGTGATTGGCCGACAGGTGATCATCCTCTGTCAGTAAACTAGAACAACTTTATACACAGAAAGCCACAAAACCAACACAACCCTAACCTATCAACTGGAGATACAGCATTGATTAGCTAGTTAGTTAGCCATAAGCCATTTAAAACACAAAAACTAGCATGCTTCCGAGTCTTTTTTCATCATCACAACGAATCTAAGACAGCAGCCGGCACGAAAAGTCATTTAAAACATAAGCCAGCATGCTAACAAGTTATTTTCTTATCTGTATCAAGGATTGATCATTAGCCAGTTGAGCGAATGTAAGCCTTTTCATCTTAAAATATCTTATCTTCATAACAAGTCATAAAAAATGTTAAAGGCCCTGTGAGGAGTTTTGAACTGGCTGAGAAACAGACTGAAAATGATACTGATGCCTCTTCATAACCTTCAATAGCAAACAAGACCATCAGCAGCAACACTAGCACCTTCTCTGTTGTAATTTTTAATGCCTGAAACCGCCCTGGGGGTGTAGGTCCCAGACCAGATAATGGGCATCTTGCTTCAGAAACAGCCTTTATTTGACTGTTTTTATAGAAAATAATCACATCGCCTGATAAAGTTGACTGTTGAAGACAACAGGATGAGGCTTTTGTTGAAAACACTACTTTTGCATGTATAGGACAAGAGATAAGAGGTATCACTTTGTCCACAAGGGGGCGCCAGAATCGATACAAAATAAAAGTTCCTCACAGCTGCTTTAAGCAAGTGTCCTTTTTTTTTTTACATTTTGTAACAACAGCTGAATTTAGCAACTTGACGCTAATGTTTGCCCCCTTGTTTAAAATAAGCCATCTAACATAACAAGCCATAGGCTAATGGCTAAGCTTAAAGAGATATGAAGAGCAGGTTGATGCTGATGCTGCTATTGTGGCGTGTATCTGGAATGGACAGGAATCTGAATACAGGGATCTGACAGAAGCCTTGAGTGACTGGAGTCACAAAAACCGCCTCCTACTGAACTCCTCAAATACAAAGGCAATGATAGTAGATTTCCCAAGATCCTGGCTCGGCCATCAGCTAGTTAACATTTGAGGGGTGGACATCAAGGTGATGCAAACCAACAAATATCTAGGTGTACACCTGGACAACAGGTCGGACTGGTCGCTTAACACAGATGCACTCTACAGGAAGGGGCAGAGCCGCCTCTCTTTCTTAAGCAGGCTCAGATCCTTAGATATCTGCAGTAAGATGCTGCAGATGTTTTATCAGTCTGTGGTGGCAAGTGTGTTATTCTATGCTGCAGTCTGCTGGGGAAGCAGTATAAACCACAAGGATGCGAGGCGACTGGACAAACTAGTGAAAATAGCTGGCACTGTGATTGGAACCAGGATGGACTCACTGGGGGCTGTGGTGGAGAGATGCACACAGAAGAGGCTAGAGGTCATTCTAAATTACACAGACCATCCACTTCACAACTTCTTTGTGGACCAGAGAAACAGTGGCAGTGGACGGCTCATCTCTCTGAGATACAGAAAATCATTCATCCCTGCAGCCATTATAGGCTTCATAACTCTCTAGCCAACGGGAGATGAGCTGACAGACACCTGAATTACTTCTTTTATGTGATTTTTATAATTGTATCTGCCAGACACCTGGATTTCCCCCTTCAGGATAATAAAGTACATCTTATTCTATTCTATAATGTTAGTCTGTTTCACACAAAAAGACTAACATGTTGGTTACAAACAGGCTAGCAGCCCCTCATCAATGTTCTTTTCAAGAGCAACTGGATTCAGCAGGTTGATGCCAATGTTTGCCTCACAGGGCTGGTGGAGTCTTCCTTCTTAGCTAATGCTAGCACGTTTTTCTAAAAAAGCCACATCTTCCTAACAGGTCATATGAAGCGAACACATCAACAGCTTGGAAGCTTCTTTATCTACGTTTTTTGTAACAAGTGTAATAAGCAGGTTGATGCTAGTTGTTGCCTTTGTGTTGAAAAAAAAGAAGGAATAAAGAAAGATATAAAACGTCTGATATTATGATCTCAGTTCAATTTCAGGCCAAAAGAAAGACAAGAAAGCTAGCATGCCAAAGCAGCTGGAGTTAGCAGGTAGATGCAAGTGTTAGCCTATACACAAGCAGGATAACTTTACCATCTAAACTTAATCAAAGTTATATCAAACACAAGCTGGTCACAGGTAGAGTTGCCACCCGTCCCGTTTCCCCAGAAGTGTTCTCTTTTTTCACCAGCTGTCCCGGGAAAATAACAATCTCTCCCAGGACACAATTTGTCCCGTTTTTTGGGGGGAAAATGCAAAAACCTCATTTGATTTCCTTCATTCGTTAGTCTATAAAGGTCCCCCGTACTTCTGCGGCTATTTCAAATCGTCTCTGTTTTCTTCCTGTCGATGCGGGAGCAGGGAGGGAAACTTGACCGAAGAGAGACAGCAAGCTGAATTGACCGACGTACTCCGCGCTGAGGTCTTCTTTTCACCAACTTTTGGCGTCTCCATTTGAAATGGGAGGAGAGACGACTGACGAGGAAGGAGATGGAGAAAATACATGCAAGCCACCAGCAAGAAAAAAAACATATACTAGTTACAATCCTGACTGGGCGACACTGTCAGAGTTTGAATGGGTACGGCCGACCCAGGGGGACAATTTTTCCACCACATGTGTTTTGTGTCCTACGAAAATCTCTGAAGGGGAAAATGCATTGGAAATCCACCCAGAAACAAAAAAGCATGAAGCTTCGGTATCAAACAAACAAAAACAGGCATCCATTGCAACCTTTATGACCAAAAAAGGTTCACCGGAATAAGACAAGATTGCAGCGGCAGAGCTTACCAGTGTCCTATGTCCGAATTTGATGTTCATTTGGTCAGTCTGAACTGGTAAGAGTGGCCGAGCCCTCCACCCCAAACAACCTAGTCACAGGCTAAAAGCCTTTCCTTATCAGGCTGGATAAAACACAATACACATGCTAACATCCAATATTCTGATAAGCTTCATGTATCTGATGCTGAAATTAGCTGTTTTAGCTTTAATACATTTTTACCATATGCTAACTTCCCACACATTTCCCACCTGCAGCTTTATGTGTTTAACTTGACTCAAATGGCTCCTCAGTTGGATATTTGTGGTTTAAAGGGTTAAAAGCTGGTTTTGAGGGTAGTGGTCTGAGGCTACGTGCCGCTCTAACTTGATCTCATGAGAACTAGCATGGCAGCTAGCTGTTTAGCATGGAGCAGCATCCATGCCTGCAGCTCTGTCTCTCCGGTTCTGTTTCTGCATCTCTGTGTTCAGACTGCAGCTATAGCGTGTCCCTCTGTGCCCTCTCTCCTGCCCCCTCTGCCCTCTCCCTCCCTACCCTGCGTCACACTGACTCTGCAGAGCACACACAAACACAAATAGAGAGAGGGACAAACACAAACACTTAGGATGCTCCAAACCTAATAATCATCGTCTAAATTTTGTTGTGTCTCAAAGGATCAGAAAGCAGGGTACAGCGTCTTTCCTAAAGTCTGTGAACATCCAAAGTGAAAATCAATCACAAGTTATCTTATTCAAACAGAGCGAGAACTATTCTTGAAATCATTAATATAAAATAAATCTTCTCAGGTTTCTTCACCTGGATCTGCTGCTCCACAGGGAGACTGATGGCAGCATCTCCCTGCCAACACTGTGTGCCCCTGTGTGTGTGTTTGTGTGTGTGTGTGTGTGTGTGTGTGTGTGTGTGTGTATGTGTGTGTGTGTGTTACTAATGATGTCAGTGAGCTGCATGCTCACAGTCTGTCTCCTCTACTCCTGCATGATGCCAGAGGTCAGAATATTCCACCATCCCTCTGCACGTTGGCATGCTGTGAACACACGCACAAAAACACAAACACACACTAAGTGTGGGTGAGATTTGTCCACAGTAAGCCACGCCCTCCTGTTGCTTCAAAAAAACACATCAACCAATCAAATGTCATTTTCTGTTTGGTGCCAAACAACAGAATGTTTCTGTCCATCAGTACAGACGTCGGACTAACAGGGTTGGCCGAGTACTAATGAAAGTCTAACTAGGTTTTACAAGGTCTTCTGTAGACCAAAATAAGACTAAAAGGGTCCTTTAAGTCCTTCTTAGCTCTAACAGGGACCCAAAAGAGCAACCAAGGCCTACCTGAGATTGACAGAGGTCTAAATGGTTACTACAGTAAGGTACTTAAGGTCTATGAGAAATTAGATGTCAAAAAGGATCCTACGAGCCCTGCCAAGTACTCACAGGTGTCTAGCAAGGTCTAACAAAATCTTTATGGGATTAAAACAGGTCCGACTTGGTTCAACAAAGTCTACCTGAGACTCAACTTGGTCTACCAAGGTGTGCAAAGGAATAGCATGGGTCTTTCAGGGTCTAACTGAGTATAAAAAGGCCTTTGTGGGACTAACTAATGTATCAAAGGGTCCAACAAATACAGACATGTACTGACAGGGATTCAAAAGGGTCCATCAAACCTATCTGGAATTAAAAGAGGTCAATCTGGGGTTAACAAGGCTTGCAAGGACTAACAGGGGTAGAACAAGGCTGAAAGAGGCCTAAATGGGCACTACAATGAGGCGGTACAGGTCCATTAGGACTAAGAGGTCTAACTGGGTCCGGAAAAGGCCAACTTGACACTAAAAGAGGTCTCATGGGGTCCATCAAAAGCCTTATAGATGTCTCACTGGGTCCTGAGTGGCTTTCCTGGAACCAACAGATGTCTAGCTGGGTCTATTAAGACCTCACTAACTGGGTTCTTTGGGATCCATTAATCCACTGGCATGATCTTACTCATATCCAGAGAGGCCGAGCTTAAACCTGCGGCTGTCTTCGGGTCACATAAACCCCACAGTGACCCCTCCCCAGTCCAGTCCTGCAGAAACCGTCAAGAGTCTGTTTCCATGTGTGTGCCGATGAGCATGATGGGAAACAGAAACAGACACAATGGCAGTGAACACGTCTGCTGCAGGCTGATAAGCTGTGACAAAGAGCTGCTGTCACCGACACGTCAGTAAAACACACGCCGTCAGACTTTAACCAGAAACACTGACGTCTGTGAACGCATCACCACCTCTGAGACAGAGAGGGAGAGAGAGAGCAAAGGCTGATGGGAAATATTTTGAACACTTGAGCTGCCTGTAGTCTGACTGGAAACATGTCTCATCCTGTCTGCCATGTTTAATCTTACTTTTGCATTTCCAGCAGGACATATCTGATCTGTTCATGACCTTTGACCTTATTATCGCTGGATGCTTGCTGCTCTTTTTACTAACTCAGTGATCAATGAACTGCTGATATGTTTGAATCCATCTGTATCAAGTATTTGATACAAAAGCTGATCATGTTTATTTGCTTCAGAGCCCTTAAAGTAGCAAAACAACATATTTGTCAGTCTTGTGTTCATAAGATGTTAATTTAAGCTTAACACTGATCATTTTTAAGAACCCCCTGGGCTCAGTAGTGAAATAAAACACCACCGAGGATTATAGGATAAAATTTCCCACTGAGATTCAGTGCAGGAGAAGCCTTAAAAGGGAAATCCCAAATAAAGTAAAAGTACCTCAAACTCTTAGATAAATGTGTTCAGTCTCAGAGCAGATAGTTTGTTTTTCCTGATTCCCCCGCAGCACTTAAACGCACCACATCAGTGAAACTGGGTCAGTGTGAGATTTAGAAACTGAGACAGCTTGAAAATAATGATGAAACTCAAATCAGGATCACCCCATTCATCTTTCAGAATCTGCGAAACGAGCCAATAAGTCTGAAAGTGATCACTGGGGATCACTTTGAACAGGCTGCTGTGACCTCTGACCTTTCACTATCATGCTCTGGATGATTATCAGAAGCTGCTCTGACTAGCATGTGTCTGCAGAGCGGGAGGCTGCAGATTCAAGACTAAAATTCTGGTACCAACATTTCCAGACTGTTGTAGTTTGTCACATCACAACCTTGTGGATCGCCAAAGACCACGTTTCAGTGTCAAGATGGATGACAAAGGAAGAGTAAGAATTGCATGTCCTGACCCTAACCCCTAACTCTAGCCGTCCCAACAACACAAGGATCCTGGATATGTGGTCCCAGAATCCCGGTCCTGAAACTGCAGCCTCTGGCTCATATTAATTGCTGCTTGTGAGTCTCATAATGAATCACATAAAAAAAGAATAAGGGCTAACATCATACTGCTTCTAGTTAAAAACTTGCTGTACAATTTCAGCCCTATGACTACATTACCCATGATGCACCTGAACAATTGAAAGATGTGCATAAGCAAGATGGTTTATTAACTCGATAATACTCAGGTATTAATGCAAAATACACAGTTGCAGATAGCAGAAACAAAAGAAGGTGTTGAGTTTGTGTCCCCTAAAAATGCTGCAGTGAGACCTCTTCTCCTCTGTTACTCCCTTTTCTTTTTCTTTTCATTGATAAAGATGCACCTAATGTTACATGGATGAAAAGAAGAAGTGGAAATAACAGTGTTAGGGCTAGGGAAATTATAAACTGATGAAAAAATTGACAATCTGTACAACTTTCCCGTTGGAACCCCGCCCACACTCCAAAATAGTCCCTGATCTTTTCCAAAAGCCAGTAAGAAAGCACATCGCATTCCACCGCCGGGTATGAATCTATAGTGCTAGACCTATGAAGAGTTCATCAAACACACACACACACACACACACACACACACACACACACAAACACACACACACACACACACACACACACACACACACACACACACACACACACACACACACACACACACACACACGTATACATACGAGAGTGGGAGGTCAAAGGTCAGGACTCTTTGAGGAAACGGAAGAAGTTTGATAAATAATTGATCAAGGCTGAAGAGTTCTGCTCCAAAGAGACTCTCAGACACTTAAATCTGCTGCTTTAGTTTTCAACATGGCTGACAGAGAGATACTCTGAACCACGCCCACATGAAAACAGGTCTAAATATGACCCAGGTCTTTGTCTGACCGAGGCTTACGTCTGACTTAGGTCTGTGTCTAAACCTGGTCTACATCTGTCCCTGGTCTTCAGTCAAAGAAAACGTTCAGCTGAGGAGTTTTTGGTCATGAAATCAAGGTAGCAGTAAACGCAGAACTTACTCTGGGCTTTCTGATTGGTTGTGCTGATGTCATTACCTGTCAGATCTATTAGAGCTGTACCTGTAGACGCTGCTGAGGGAGTCAGAGGCCTGTGTTTGTGTGTGTGTGTGTGTGTGTGTGTGTGTACAGTAAATACAGAGCAGAGAGGTTATAAATATTTCATCTGCTCCTCCTCTGATGGGCTTTTACAGTTTTTGTCCCACGGGTGTTTCCGTAGCTGCATCCAGGAAAAGTGAACCTCTCGCACAACAACTCTGAACCTTTAAACCAGATTTAGTTTGGGCTTAGTGTGTGTTTGCTTTGCATCGGTGCTTCCAGGAAACATACACCACCACAGAGTCTGACAAAAACCCTGATCTCCTCCTGAGAGCTTTGAATAAAACAAATGTGTAGGGAAGCACAGAACGGATGTTTCAGCTATATTCTAGAATCTGTAAGAAACATTTAGACAGAAAAGATGCACATATTTCAAGAGCAGTTCTGACTCATCAGTTGTCTTTCTTTATAAAGTGAACTGGAGCACTCTGCATGCAATAATGTCTTTTGCATGTTCAAGTCTTCACCCAGCCACCAAGCCATCAAACTGAGCACGCTCACTCCACTAACATCAGGAGTCCATATGTCCGACGTCAAACTTCTGTCACTGACGTTCAGGCTGTGAATGTGTGTAGACATCACATCACACAGGACAGGTAGGGATATGACTGCACGGTAGCAGCAACTCTAGATACTGTTTCAAATATGCCATCAGCTGGTGGAGTTCTTGGTCTTCTACCTTAGAAAAGGGCGGGGTTCTCCTGTTTTAGCATCTTGACACTGGCTCCCTATGCTTGAGAATTGATTTTAAGATTTAAGCTCTCCATGGACTTTCCCCAAGCTACATAGCAGACATTTTAACACCGTACGAGCCGACATGTATATAGAGATCCTCGGGTAGATGTTTACTGTGTGTTCCAGATGCCAAAATAAAAACTAATGGGGATCGAGTGGGGTCCAAAACTCTGGAACGGTCTGCCTGAGGAGATCAGGTCTGCTGAGTCAGTGATCTCTTCTTAAAACATACTTTTACTGTAGAGCCTTTCGTGATTTTACCTGAACTCTATTTTACTCTCCTTGATTTTAACTGTTTTAAAAATAGATATTTTAAAATAATTGTATTCCTTTAGAGTTCTTCAAAAGGAATTTTATCAACCAAACAATCAATCTTTATTGATATAGTGCCAAATCACAAAAAGCAACCCCACATCAAGACAGGATAAGATCCATCTTAATCCACCATGAGCAGTATTTAGCTAGTAACAGCTGCAAGGAAAGACTTCCAGTTAACAGGCAGAAACCTCGAGCAGGACCAGACTCATATAGGCAAACATCTGCATTTTATGTCTTTTAATATATATATTTTGGGCTTTTTAACCTTTATTCGATAGGACAGCTGGAGAGACAGGAAATGTGGGGAGTGGAGAGCAGGGGAAGACATACAGGAATTGAACCGGCGACCCCTGCAATGAGGACTGTAGCCTCTGAATGTGGGGCGCCCTCTAGGCCACCAGCGCCCCTATTGTCTTCTAATATATGTTTTATTTCTTGATCTGGCCATGTGTGATTTTATGACCTGGTTGTTATATTTTGCTGCCCATGTAAAGCACTCTGTAACCCGGTTTTGGAATGGGATGAAACTGTATTACTGCAATAATAAATACGAAAATATTCCCTACATCTTGCTGATAACTTATCGGCCTGATAAATATCTTACATCCTGAAAAGTTGGCATATCTAAATGTGATTTGCAGAGGAAAGTGCTGAGTCATTCATGTCAACAAACTTTAAATTCAACTAAGAAGATGTCAATAAAGTTACTGCTTCTCTCTGCTCTCAGTGAAACCAGATTAAATTATGGGAACTGAAATTGCTAAATGTTGAAGATCAGCTGTAGCAGGGGCCAGACTATTACCTGGACATTTATAGACAACTAAAGAACCTGAGACACTCGTCATCCTCTTACAACAATGCACTGAGGAAGAGGAGGAGGAGGATTGTTAAAACTATACTTGTTGCTGTATAATGGCTGCTGACTCCAAACTTAAACATGTCCTCAAAGAGCTGAACCACCATCCCCACCTTTAGCATGCTGTGCAAAAATGAGCTGAAGATAGAATGAATGAACATTTTACGTTCTTTCTGTCATCAACGTTCAGACATGAAAGCAAAATTGCTGCCAGACATGAGAACGTGGGTTGAATGTGTGTCATTTTAGGGGGAGAAGAGGAAGGGAGGAGGAGGAAGAAGGAGAGGAAGGAAAGGGCAGAGTAGAAATAAAAGGTAAAAGAGAGGGGAAAAGAAAGGGGAGAGGACAGATGCAAATGAGAGGTAGGGGAAGGAGAGAAAAAGAGGAGGAAACGGCGGATGAGAAAGTGCAAGAGAAGGAAGAGGAAAGGAGGGGAGGAGGAGGAGGAGGAGGAGGAAGGTCACTGAAAGACGTCGGGGTGGATCTTTGTACCTGTTGTAAACACGGCTGTAATAAATCAACATGACTGCATACACACACACACACCAGACACACACACAAACACAAACACAAACACACACACACAAACACAGATACCTGCCTTAATTAGAAATCAGCGGCTGCTCTCTGACTGGAGCAGTTTGATTGATTAAATATTGATTAAATGTTAAAGACAGTTAAAAAAAGGAATTTAAGAACATTTTCGTTTCTTATTACATGTTTAATTTTTTACATATGTGTCATGTGACTTTTGAAGACTTAAAATTAGATAATGATTTACATTAAACATGCAAAAAATTTAAATTAGAACAGCTTTGATAAAAAATATTAACATTTTTAACCAGTTATCACAGATTGAGGTACAAACACATCAGGAACACTCAGTCCTTCATTATTATACTATACAATGTATTATTATATAATCATATTTATATGTTTAATATACCGTGTTGTGTATTTACACACACAGGTTCATAAAGGGTTCATGTGAGCAGTCAGAGCAGGAGAACAGAAACCAGGTCATGAGGTCAGAGGAGGTGACGACATGATGAGTACGAGGATGGATTATCATTTTAAAATCAGATTATAAAAAGTCTTCAACTCTGGATTATTGTTTGAAGAGCATTATTTCATTTGAAGCAAGTATCTGTGTTTGACGTTGCTAATAAAGCTCTGCAATTTGAATCTGTAAATGTGACAACACATATGTGTGTACATGCGTGTGTTTATGAGCAAATTAATGTGATTAACGTGACTGAGTGAACACACAGCCTGCGGCGGGCGAGAGAGAGAGAGAGAGAGAGAGAGAGAGAGAGAGAGAGAGAGAGAGAGAGAGAGAGAGAGAGAGAGAGAGAAAGGGAATGGGAGTAAAGATGGTGGAGAGAGGATGGGGGATGGGTGATGATATAGATGGATAGAGATGGAGGAAGAGGGCGAGCAAGCAGCATATACAGCAGGGTGGGGGAGGGGAGAGAGGGAGGACAGTATTCTGCTGCTACACTGTAAAAAAAAATCAGGTTTCATTTTCAGGCTCTTTCTGCAGATTAAAAATCTACATTTCTAAAGCTACATTATTTGGATTTCACGTCTTCATTCATAGAGGATTCGACAAATAGAGCAGAGAACAAGGAGAGAGAAAGAGATAGAGAGAGAGAGAATTGGGAGTGGCATGCATGAAAGGGGCTGAAGGTCGGAATCAAACTCAGGCCGCCTGCTTCAGGGCCACAGCCTCTGTGCACAGGGCGTGTGACTTCACCACAAGGCCAAACAGGTGCCTCGAGAATACATACATTCAAGTCTTAGAATTACAAAAAGATGCACACATACCAAAGCTTGAACAGAGAGCACAAATTGAAACCTGGTTGAAAATGATTCAAATGAAAAGATAAAGTAAAAAAATATATAAAGTGTAAAATCCAAATCAACTGAAGGCAGATTTCATTTTTTACAGTGTATTTCAGCCTGTGGGTCTGTGATGGACTGAAGGTTAAATCTGTCGCCTACCCAAATATCTCTTTACACGAACACGTCAGTGCTCCTTCATCCATCCATCCATTCATACCACCCTTAAATCCTTTATTCCTGTCTATGCTTCTTTTCTCACTATTCCCTCTCTTCCTTCCTATTTCCTTTACATTATCCCTTCATGTTTCTTAATGTTCTCTAATTTTTCCGTCCCATCACTTCCATTCTGTCTAACTCTCTTGCTCCCTTTCCTTATTTAAAATAATTTCCTCTCTCTCTCTCTCTCTCTCTCTCTCTCTCTGTCTCTCTCTCCTTCTCTCTCTCTCTCTCTCTTGTCAGGCAGACTTAAATCAGGACGTTGACCTCAGGTGTCAGAGTGTGTTTCTGATGCCAGCTGAGTGTGTGTGTGTGTGTGTTGTGTGTGTGTGTTTGGTCATGCATGGATACACACTGCATTTCTGTGTGTGTGTGTGTGTGTGTGCGTGTGTGTGTGTGTAAGCAGCAGACCATGCCAGCAGTGGGGCAAGTTACCCACAATCCTTTGGGATCTCTGGCTCTACCCAGAGTCCATCTGTGCTCTCTGTGACCGCTCGCTGATATTTCCTCACAGAACTGTTTCTCTATTAATCACATTAGTATTTAACACATTTTTATTTAACACCTTTTTTATATTTTAATACATTTTAGTTTTTAAGCTGAATGTTTTTTTGTTTTTTTTACTCGCATTGCATTCACTTCCTCTTTAAATAAATGTGACACCGGTTTGCAGACACTCAGAAGTCAGATTTCCTTATGAGCACATGAATGCACCAGAAGTCTGCAGAACACAGAGGAATGGATGAGTTCAGATTCAGTGAATTTAACTGACTAACCTCATTTATACCATAAAATAATGTCCACACATCTACACATTATAATACTTTTGTAAAGATACAGTAACAATGATAGAGGCGCAAACTGGATATTATGACATGAAGTATTTTCTGTAATGAATTGAATGATTCTGTTCCTGATTTTTCAACACTTTATTTATTTATCTATTTTTAAGTTATATATTTTTGGAGCTTTTACACCTTTACCAGCTCTTTAGGAAGCACTATGCACTTAGCTAGACTGTTCTCCACTGTTGTCCCCAGTGGCAGATCATGCTGTCCAGCTCTGGGAATCTGTGTTCAGCTCTTGAGTGACCCAGCACTTGGTACTTTGGTCATTATTATGGTAATGTTAATTGTTGATGATGATAACGGAAGGTCTTAAATGGTTTGGTTGCTTCATTGTAGATGTTCCTTATTTTCCAAAAAAAAAAAAAATCCTTATTTACTTTTGTGCATTGCCTTTACACTGCTTGGCAGTACCTGCACCCAAATTGATTTGAAGCACTTTGTTACTCTTACTGAACTTGTTTCCTCTTGTCTAGATCTTTGCTTGTGGTGTTCTTGTTCTCGTATGTACGTCGCTTTGGATAAAAGCGTCTGCTAAATGACATTGTAACATTGTAACATTGTAACATTGTGTCTGTAGACGAGAGGACAGTGGATAGGGTAGGAAACATAGACTGTATATATAATGGACGTAGTATCCGTGACGTCACCCTCACCCATCTGTTTCTGAGCGCTGTTATGAGACCAATCGTTCGGTGGGAGCCATATCGGAAATGTTGAAGTCAACATAACTGCTGTTGAGCGAGTGTGACGTGAAGAGGTGGGCTTTGAGACTCCTCGCCAACAGCTACAGTGTTCCCGCCTGTCAATCAAGTCAGCTGTGCCTCTCATAATGGAAAACTTGTAATCTTAATATCTTAGAAATTGCTGTGTTGTGAAAAAATTCCCCCCCCCCGTACTGTGTGAGCCGATGGAGAAATGAGCTATCCAGACTACACTCGTTTTTTGTACCAGGCTGTAAACATGTTTATTTCTGCTGTAAAGATCTTCATCTTTGAATTGTTGTGTATGTGGTTTCTGGTGTTTCTGCAGCCAGCCTCAAGCAGACACTCGATGAACTGCAGTATTTAGCATTGGCTTCAATTCTCGCAGTCGGAGGTTCCCACTTGGTAGAAAACAGGGAGCGAGTTGGGGAATGACTTGCAGGAAAGGGGCCGCAGGCTGGAATGGAACCCGGCCTCCTGTTACAATGGCATGCAATTTAACCATGAGGCCAGATTCTCGCCCACAACACTTTAACATTACTCCAAACTTGATGAAATCTAGCAGCTTGGTTGGTGACCCTTAGCTTCTAACAAATATGCCTTCCTAGGTTCTCCTCTCACATTACTTTGGCACGCAACGCTTCTGCTGTCTGTTTAAAATATTGAAGAATTATTACTCATCTTAAAAGTTCTACTCTATAGTTGACTGATTCAGTTTGTTATTACTCCGGGGTAGAGTTAATAATTATTAGGGCTATTCTCAAAGAGTGTGAAGCAAGACAGGAGACAGATGGAGGATGTCATTTGATGGGGCTTTACTGTGTTCACCTCCATCCTGACCAGGTGTTCAAACCACATAGACGAGGAAGAGACAGAGTGACACACACAAACACGTACATGCGCACACACATACAGTCTGTCTTCTTTATTTCTCTGTCCCTATAAATAAACGGTCAGACTGCCGACGACGCCAGAGGGACAAACGCAGGACACAAAGAGACGCAGAGAGAGGGAAGAAAGAAAGAAGGAAGGAGGGAAAGAAAGAGAAAGTGTAAAAGGGGCTTTTATGCTGGGCTGCTAATGGACTAGTGGACTTCTGGGCCTGATTTGCCCCCTGTGATGTAATGTTAGCACTTCAGAGATCCTGTCGTAGCCTCTCTCACAGTTCACAGACTCATCAGGTCTATCCTGACATAAAACCTGGATTATGTCATCAGCAGTTTCAGACCGATGCCAGAGCGGTGTCACCAAGCAACAGTACAGGTTCAAGCTCTGATGCTGACGAGCTTTTGTTGATATCTTCAGTTCTCTCTCAAAGCAGAAAAAAAAAACACCCAGTCAACATCAATCAAAACATTTTCTTATCCGTACGCATTCAGACTTCAGATTTAGTTTTTCACATCCTCTGGAGGAGCGTTTGTTTATCTGTTTCTGGGGAGTCTCAGTTTCACTGTAAACAGTAAGTTACAAAGAGGCTTCACTCTGTCTTCTTCAAAGAGGTATGAGCCCAAAAAGAAACTGAAGTTCTTGTGATTTACACTTAATCAACAGTACTTATGTCGAAAAAACATCATGATGCAGGTTTTTAACCCTCCTGTTATGTTCGTTTCTCTGGAACAGCAATAATGTTTTTGGGTCAATTTGACCCGGGGCATATTCAATTATCCAAAAGTATCAGAATCCCAAAAAATCCCAATACCCATTTTTTTTAGATCTAATTTTTAGCTCCATTACTAACCATTTAAATCAAGATTTAGTCCATTGGTGTTCTTTAATTCTCACAGATCATGCTTCAATGAGGATAACTCACTCATTTTTTAAATTGAAATTAATGTTAAAACTTTTTTAATGTACATTGGAAAACCCTAAATATAAATACAAGGTTTTGCATGACATCGTCTTTTGTTTCTTTTATTTTTAGATTTTTTTATGAAGTGATGTTGTTGACACCTCTTCTGTCACTGCCCAGATTTTTATTCTGCATATAGCTGGTTTGGAAGTCATATATTGCCTAAAATAGACTTTAAAAAAGGGTCAATTTGACCCGCAACATAACAGCAGGGTTAAAGAGTAACACCCCCCCCCCCCCCCACCCCCCTTTTATATTTTTCCTCAAGAGGAGAAGAAAACAACTGTTAAAATGTTTGTTTGGTGACTGGAGGTGGTATTAATCGTCTGATGCATTCCAGGAAGTCTGGAAATCTCAGCACCGACATGCAGATACCTGTAGATGATTGTAATATTATCAGCAATAGAGGCCGTGGTGTAATTTCTGTGTTTTGCTTTTGCTCACCAAAGCCCGTTGATACATGAGTGTTCAATACTATCCAGGCTACAAACATACCCTAAACAAACCAGCTCACCTGTCATGTTTAAATCCAGACCCAGATTCAACATGAGAGGTGAAACACCTGTGATCAGTGTTTACACCAGACCATACCAGATCACATGACACTGTTTAAGGAGGTCAGTTCTCTCTCTCTCTCTGTGTCTCTCTCTCACACACATGAAGATCTGAATATTATCCAGTATTAATGTACATGTACATACTCCTATACCGTAGTATAAGAGAAAGGTTTATGAGGTTTTCATCTGACAGTGAGTGTCACACACACACACACACACACACACACACACACACACACACACACACACACACACACACAAACACACGCACACAGGCCGCCTGCCAGCCGCCACCCGACTAAAAGAAGGAGATTATCTATTGATTCTATGACTCACTGCATCCTGGGAAAACAGTTAGATTACCCAGAGTGCCTCAGTGCTGCTGGCTCCTTCATTGCACTGCTGCTGAACCGGGGGGGTGAGGGCTCAGAATATTTCATAAGCACTAATGAATTATCGTTTTTAATTATAATTCAACTTATATGTCAACATAGCTGTGTTATGTTTTCAATGTTAGAGAGGAAAAATAACAAAAGATTAAAGCTACGGCCATATTAAGATTAAAGATGCATACTTTTAATATTTGTTTATGTCAAAGCTGTCAAATACATCTACAAGTTTTCATTCACAATAAGGGGAAACTTTCAATATTTGACCTTTGAAGATGAGTACAAATTTAAAGGTGCAGTGAGTCAAATAAAGCGGCAGTTTGCGGATCAAGCGTGGTGGAAATGGAATGTAATATTTGTAATAAATTCAAATAAATGCATAGTTGCATAAAATAAATAATGTCTTGTTTTTGTTAACTCATAATGAGCCTTTTATATTTACATAGGAGCTGGTTTCAATGTAGAGTCTGATGGCAACATATTGAAAATTTTCAGATTTCTGCACACTGTACCTTTAAATCCCATTTCATGGTTTATGGTGGAAATGGTTTGAGTTCCTTTGCATCAGTAGTCTAATGTGTCAGTATATTATACTCTTATATATATGAATTGACCTACCAAACAATGTTTGGTTGGTTTGGTTTAAAGACAAACTTTTTGGCTTAAGTTTGAGAGAAAATATAAATCCTTGCTTTAAAGGAAATGATCCGTTCAAACATCTGGTTTATGGTTTTTATAAATGTTCTGCACAACTGTTTCTCAGGGCTCAATCCTAGGTCACCTCTCTTTTAACATTTCATTTTATAGCATGTCATTCAATGTTCTACAACCTCCCCTTTCATAAATATTTTCAATCTTTTTTTTAATCATTTTAACTATGAAACTGAATTACTTTGACCTGGATGAATGAGAACCTCCACAGACATCTTTACAACCAGCATGTAAATGTTTTAATATCAGAGTGTGTTTTTAAGGCATTCTGGATTTCTTTGAGTTAAAAAGTAAATGTGTACGTTTTAGTGTTTTCCTTAAAACATCTGTTAAATCTGCCTGCAACACATCTGACGGAGCTTCAATGAAGTATTGATCTATCATTGATGAATCACACCAATAAACATCACAGCTGTCCTACACAATCAGAGCTGCTCCACAGAGTATTGATCCCTGAGCGTGGTTTAACGTGTGATTTATTTCAAGTCATGAAACTGTTTGGTTTGAGGGGTTTTTAATCTGAGAATCATTTTGATCACATGTGATTTTTATTCATTTGAGATATCTTTGTATGATTTCACTTAGCAACCATCCATTTTTTTAAATTCTCTGGCACTAAATTCTGAGTAAATCTTTTCTTTTTAAACAACTTTTTTTTTGTCCTTTCTCAGCTTTTTAAACATTTTGTAATTTCTTTCATTTCATGTGTAATACTCTAATTTATGTGATTTATTTCAGAGTTAACAATCTACCAAATCTGATGCAGAATATACAAGACCCAAATCCCTCCTAAACAGTTAAATACAAACTTAAAAAACAACAACAGTGAATGCAAATGAAGCTGTGCCTGTGAGCGTGTCTCTAAATGAAAGAAAAGCAGCTAATTAATAAGATGAAGCTGTATTGGTTTATTGACTGATGCAAGCTAAACACACACACAAAGATACAGCGATACTCTGAGATGCACACACACACATATGCACTAACAGAACTGTGGGCTCATACATAGTCATGTGTTTGGGGTATTATCTTTAAACACAACATCATCCTTTGTTGTTGGTTATATAGATATTTGTATAGATTATTAAAAATGCGTGACATAAAAATATTTAAAAGTCTACTTTTGCAAAATTCTAACATACCCACTGAGCTGAACTGAGCTAAGCTAAACCAAACTAAACCACTTGAAACCAAAAACTAACATCAAGTCTAGCTTAAAATCATGAATTCAGATGTAATATTGGAATTCAAAGACTGTTACACCAAATATACCACAAAACAATCAGTCTGTGTCAGGCTTATTAGAGCTGATATCTATGTTTATAGTTAGCTGGAGATCTCTAGTGGTGGTAGCAGTAAAATTTAAACAAGGTGACCTGAATTCAAATCCCAGTGAAACCAAAGTCCACACTGACTTCTTCAAAAGTAGTTGGTAATGTAGCTAACGTCATGTAAGTTGGCCTTTTCTAATTGCCTACAGATAAACAAACTTTAAATACACCTTTTACATGATTGTCAAAGTCAGACGTGTAATTTAATTTGGGAAAAGCTTGAGAGATCCAATAGCAGATTGGCCATGAGTTAAAAATGCATATACAAACTACAAACATAAACAGTTTACTGTATCAGCTAATAAAACACTGACTTCTATAACACTAACAAAAGTAAAACATGTGAAAGATAGAAAACATCATAGGAAACTTTTTTAACATTTACATCAAAAACTAAACCTTCACTGTAGTAAATGAACGTGTAAAACAGCTCTCTGTGATAAGCTCAACCAAGATGAGCTACTGCGAATTCAAAGCAATGCTCCGAAAAGATCCAAAAACAGAGAGAGGCTTACTTAAGTTTATTTTTCTATTTACATTATGAAGTAAACACAAGCAGCAGCCCTCATGTTAAAACAGTGAGTAACAGTAGAAGTGCCTAAAACTGCGGTTTCTAGAGTGTCCACTAGAGACCCATGTTAAAATGTCCAACAGCTCTGGTCTCTATAGGTCATATTTACATTCATGATCATTTTATGGGGCTGAATTTTTATATAACTCAAATTTAAAAATCATATGTGGAATGAAAGTACTGTGTAATTATTAGGGGTGCAACGGATCAAAAAACTCACGGTTCGGATCGGATCATGGTTTTGAGTCACGGATCGGATCATTTTTCGGAACAGAAAAAAAAAAAAGACAAAACAAATATAACTTTGTCCCTCCATTTATTTTGTAAAACACTTTGCCCATTAAATAAAAACAACAGTCAACTCAAAATGTACTGCATGTGCAAAGCACCCTATCTGTGGGCCCAGTCCTGCCTCATTCACTGCATTTCATGGCATGGCAAGTGAAGGAGCAGAGGAACTTCAAAAGTTTCACTCCATTCTTCTTTCAATCGCTGATTTTCACCGTCCACTTTTCTTTGAGCTGCAAACTTGGAACACGTTTTATTCTAGGGTCCTACAGCTGGCAAAGTGCCAACATGCGAACTGCTCCAAAAACGAAAGTGAAAGTTAAAAATTGCACTTGTAGCAGTGGACTCTAAGTGACCCAGTAACAGCCTGTCTGCGTATCGTTGGCATGGAGACAAGTCCCGGTAAACACGGGGTGACCCGACCAAAACACAGAGTGAAGGAATAACAGTTCAGGGACCACAAATAGACGGCCGGGTGCGGGCCGCGGGTGCGCAACGGAATTTCATAACGTGGCTCAATCACATTCAGTATTCACTGTATTTCACAGGGAAACACAAAATGCTCCCATACATGTGACTTAAGAGATGCAGGAGGTTTTCCAAGTTCCTCTGCTCCATCACTTTCCATGACTACCGCTGCGCTTGACGAGTGAGTGGGGATTGAACATGCAGTCAGCACGTGAACACGCGCAACTATTTTCATCAACCGATCCGCGGACCACGTCCGTGCCGAACTGTGGAGAGGCATCCGTACAGATCACGGATCAACGATGATCCGTTGCACCACTAGTAATTATAGGGGCGTGGCTTCTTTGAGTGTCAGGTGGAAGCAACATCCTTCAACCTCTCTCAGCCTCTGAAATCTGAGAAATTAAAAACTGCAGCCAGCTAGAATCTCATTCTACTAAAAACCTAATGGTTTTATAGCTCATTCACAAGCTAATAAATAAGCCATGTCTTCACTGTTTGGCGTTAATAACCTGCCGCTTGCTAACCCTCTACCCCTCTACAGCTGAACCCGATCTAAATGCTGAACCGAGGCTTCACAGAGGTAGACATGAAACCAGTAAGTGACATCACAGTGGATACATTAATTATTTATACGGTCTGTGGGGAAAGTCTGGACCACTTTTCAACACATAATTCTACATCTGTTAAGATACCAGACCCGTCAGGAGTCTCAGCTGCAACAAACCTCTGTAAACTGAAGTCAATCTGCAGAGTTTGGACTCCTTTCACTCAGGCAAGATGAAACCTCCCCCTCTGTTGTCACGCCGGGACGATCGGGACCTCAGATGATGAAGATAAGTGACTCTGCGTGTGTGTGTGTGTGTGTGTGTGTATTTGTGTGTCTTAAACCTGTATGCACACTGTTAATGCTTACATTCACTCATCCGGGCGGCAACTGACTAACTGGGTCACCAAATTTACACTCCATTTATTCATTTATCCTCCACTCCACCTCTTCACTCCTTCATCTCTGTGGCCTCTATCTGTCCTCAGATTACAAATGAATATAAACACTTTGTTTTTGTAGAACCTTTTTTCCAATTAATATAAGAGAAATAAAAAGAAACATACACAAACTGCAAAGCTCACTTGATGGTCTCTTTTTTCCTCCACATCTTAAAACCTTCACATTAAAAGATTAAAGTTACAGAGAGTGAATGAAGGAAGATTTAAATGTAGAAAATGTTGAAGATAATTCAAAACATGACCATCAAGCTGGCCTGTGTGGTTAAAACATTCTTATCTGGATCTTTCTGCAAAATTCACTTTGTGCTGATATCAGTGAACCTTCTCCAGGTTTCCCTCCGTAATTGATCAAATGAAATCAGTTCAAGAGGCTAAAAATTAAATCCATCTTAAACAGACACAGTTCACTTCCATCCCTGGGTTTAAAAAAAAATCTGATTGAAAACTTTGAGGCCAAGAGACAATTTCTGAGCCTGTGCCTTTGACGTGACCTCGCCATCAATCATTATTCCTTCACTTTCTTCGGCTGTCTGCTCTCATCTGACGACTACAAATCTGATTTCTGCTTCTCTTTACTCGTAAGTTCAACATCAACATGCTCCCACCTGCTCTGAATATAGAACAGAAGATCATCTGAACAACAGTATGCAGACAATACGCAGATTTATGTCGATATAACAAAACCCACACTAAGGTCCTCCAGTTACAGATTCCTACTTTTGTGCCTCTCATTGAAGACCAGGAACCAGGCATGAAATCTCAGTGTAGCTCCCCTCCTTCCCTATCAACTGCGTCTGTATGAACTCTCCTGCTGCTTCTGGCTACTTGAGGCTGACTAGTGCCCAGTTTGATGACCTGTAAAGCAGGATCAGTACCAGGATTTCTCTACTTCTCTAGCGCCTGTCCATCTTTCTACGCTGAGTCTCAGTTTCACTGTATCCAGCAAGTCATACATCAGTTAAAATCTGGGTTGCTACAGCATCAGTCCTGGAATAAACATCAGTTCAGGGAGAGATTTCGAATGTCAACTGTAACAGTCAGAATCTAAGTGTGGTAATACTGCTGCAATATCTGATAGCGCCACAAGGTGACGCTACCTTTCTTGTTGTTGATCTGATTATACAGAGAAGTTGTTACCCTCTGAGACAGCAGTGTTTTATTACATTCAGACCAATAGAGGACTCTCAGTCTTTCTTTCAGTGACAAGTTGGTGTAGCCTCTGCCTATTTTCCATGTATCATGTATGATATGAGAATTTAGCGCCGTGGAGACCTGGCATGGTAAGGTCGACTTTTTCTTTTCTCTGTCGCACGGATATCCCCACTCTTTCGTCTTATGCTACTTGCTCTCTTGGGTCAATTGCTACCTGTTGGGACCGCTAGCCCTCTCCACCTACACCAGCCTCGTTACACAACACTACCCCTTCACGCCAGATTTCCCTCTCACTACATCCCTCTCCTCCCTTCTCTGCTCCTGTAAGCCCAGCCCACAAACAGATTGTAGTGCACGCTCAATCAAGGAGATGTAGGAGGACCATAGACTGTATAAAATATGGACGTAGTATCCGTGACGTCACCCATCTGTTCCTGAGAGCTGCTTTGAAGCCAATCGACGGCAGCAGCCATATTGGAAATGCAGAACTCAACCAGGCAGAGTGTGACGTAGTGTGAGCCTCCTCGCCAACAGCTATGTATTCCCATCTGGGAGTGAAGTCAGTCATGTCATTATTTGGGCAAACTCATAATCTTAATATCTTCTGAACCACCGCGTTAGAAAAAAATTCACCCCTTGTACAGTGTGTGCCAATAGAGAAATTAGCTTGGTAAGGCCAAGCCGTTTTTTGAACCAGGCTGTAAACATGTTTATTAATGCTGCAAAGATCGTCTTTTTCCCATTCATGTCTATGTGGTTTCCGGTGTTTCTGCAGCCAGCCTCAAGCGGATTTTCGATGTATTGCAGTTTATAACACTTCCGCATTGGCTACATCGTTTGAGACCAGACGTTGCTGCTTGAGGAGGACCAATCAGGAGAGTGGCTCTGATTGGTCAGAACTGACGGGAGCGATTGGAATTTATCGATTTATCAAGGAAAACACAGAGATCTCGCCATAATCTCAAAATCCCTTTTTTATCGATGGCTGTTGATGAGTGTTATGACTTTTTTGCCAAACACAGCACAAAATGAGTACCGTTTTTTTTACCCCAATCCTACCAACTGCAGCTTTAACAGATATCACTGTGGCTTAATTATAATAAATGGGTTCAATTGATGCTTAATCTGGATGCACATGTGTAAAACATTTGAATTCATGGTTTGTGTGATATGTGTTTGCAGGATGTGACGGAAACTACATTCAAATGTTTTTTTAATTTGAGTTTGGTTAACCATTTCTGTCACAACATCAGGACAATCTTAACCTAAATAGATCCTCACCACACACACATCACTTGAATTTGTAGGTTGAGTTGAATAAAAGAAAAAACGTGTTTGCATAATTAAGATAACTTGATGAATTTATTAAAAAAACATCCCTTTCCTTTGGTCTAAAAATACAATCAGATTAAAGCCCTCACTAAATCTAATTTTATACATTAAAACCCTCTCTTTATAAGGATTGAAGGGTTTCGTTTCACAGAGGTGGTTGAATATCTGCGGTATCTTTCTCTCTTTGTGTGATTTTAGAGCTGAATGTCCTTCAGGATCAATTTACTGTGTTCCTGAAACATTCAGGCGTCCTGGTTCCACTTCCTGTTCCCTAGAGAGAGGTAACATGCTACTCAGTGTGTGTGTGTGCATGCGTTTGTGTGTGTTTCCAAGCTGCAGGTGATAATGACCCAAATCTGATTTCTAATTGACACAGATATGATTTTTTTTAATGAAAACTTGAACAGTAAATTTCCACTCAAACACTAACTTTGCTCATATTTGCTGACCAGTTTTTTCCCTTTTCCTGAGGTGCAGTTTGACCTCAGAGGGTGCAGTGAGACTTTAGTAGCAGCCTAACTTTAGCAGCACTGTGACCTTAGCGGTGCAGTGTGACCTCGGTTGTCCGGCGTAACCTTTGCGGTGTAGCATAACTTTGCCGCACAGTGTGTCTTTAACGGTGCTGCATAATCTTTGCAGTGCCGTGTGACCTCAACTCAGCAGTGAAACCTCAGTGGTGTAGTTTGACTTTAACGTGTTATCCGTGGTGCAGCATGTCTTTAGCAGTGCAGCCAGACTTTAACATTGCAGAGTGATGTTTGCGAAGCAGTGTTATTCTTGTTGACCAGTGCATTGTGACTTTGGGGGTGCAGTGTGACCTTAGCGGTGCAGCCAAACCCCCTTGATGCAATGTGACTTTATAGGCGCAATGTGACTCAAGTGATGCACTGGGATCTCACCAAAGCTGTGTGACCTGAGTGTTGCCATTTGATCTTGTAAGTGTGGTGCAACTTTTGGACTTCAGTAGTACAATGTTACCTTGGCGGTACAATGTGACTATCACGGTGCAGTGTGACCTTAGTGGTGCGGCCAAATCCCCTTGATGCAATGTGACTTTATAGGCGCACTGTGACCTCACCAAAGATATGTGACCTGAGTGTTGCCATTTGATCTTGTAAGTGTGGCGCAACTTTTGACTTCAGTAGTCAATGTTATCTTGGCGGTGCAATGTGACTATCGTGGTGCAGTGTTACCTTAGCAGTGCCATATCATCTCTGAGGTGAAGTGTGACTTTAGTTGTTGCAGTGCAGCGTGACGTAATTGGTGGAGTGTGATATTGGCGGAGCAGCATAATCACACTGGTATAGTGTGATTTTAGCAGTGCAGTGTGACTTAAATTGTTGCAGTGCAGTGTGACTTAATTGGTGGAGTGTGATATTGGCAGTACAGTGTGATTTTAGCAGTGCAGTGTGACTTTGGTTCTAATTTCTTGCAGTGGCCTGTGTATGGGGCAAAGTAATGTTTCCGGTTTTCAGTGACTGTTTATAGATCTATCGAGCGTTAGTATAATTAAGAAATTGTTGTGGTAAAGAATGTAGAAAAATATAACTGGGTTTGGTTGTTCAACATACTATTTTAGTTTATTTTTTGATGAGAAGACACTGTCTCTTTAATATAGGTTTGTGTGTGGCACAGACAGTGGGAGGAGTCAGTGGAAGCTAGACTGGTTTGGAGTTGCACGTTTTTTTACCGTGTCTGTCTAAAGTTTTGTTTATTATTGTGGAATCCTGCATCATCTGCCAAATATTTGGATTTGTGACACTGATGGAATATCAAAATAAATTTGTTGCCTGCCTTCAGTAATCAGAGACATGCAAGTCATGAGTCATATGAAACAAGTCTGAGTGCAGTCTTTCCAAAACGCATCCAACTGAGTCAATTAAATTCCAAGAACATGTGCATAAAGAGTCAAGGGCCAAGTCAAGGCCTAGGCACTCAGGGAAATGTTGAGTTATGATACACAACTCAAAATGATTAGAATATTTCTGAATAGAGTCAAAGATACAAATGTAAGTCCAAGTCCAGGTTAGAGTCTTACCTGGCCCAGTCAGTGTCAAGTCTCAAAAAAGTCCATTACAGGAATTTCTAAGGTTGGGTTTTTTCTGTTAATTTTCAGGCAGCTATTGGAACAAGTCCAACTTAATAAAATAAAAGTTTGTTCATGTTAAAGAAGACCAAGTCCAGATCATAATCTAGTCTTGTAAAAAGGCCAACTAAATTTTTTCCCAATCTCAAGCTGTTTGAAAACACATTCAACTCAGGAAAAATGAAGTCAATTTGAGTCTTTCAAGTCCGGTCTCAAGTAATTCCAATTTAGTCTAAGTGTGTTTTTACCATTTAAACAGTGGTGAAAATACATGGACTTAATTAGCTCTGAAACAAGTTCATGGTAAGTATTAACTTGACATGGACTAAGCTTTTTTTAACAAGTCTGAGTCAGATAGAAAAAACCTGTCATATTCAGTCTTGATTCCTGCACAATGAATCCAGTCCACGTCACATTATTTATCAAATGTAGGCGATGAAGAACATTAATTACACCTGAATGTTTGACTGTCATTAAATATTTCTCACTGATGTATTTTCACTTCAGAGTCCTGTTGCTCTTTAGATTAGGAGTTTTGCAGCCTCTGGAGTCCTGTTTGTCTTCCCAGTCATATTTTTCCATGCATTGTGAGTATGAGCTAATGGTAGCACACAGCTCAGCTTCCTGTCAGGCATTAGCTGCAGGAGTCTATTTAAAGGAAGAGCGAGGTGAGGCAGAGTTTGTGCCACTTAGTGTAGCCATCTACCGACCTTTTAATGCCTAATTCAATTCAATAACTGCCTGTAATGACTTTGGCCCAAGACTATTTATACTGCGTCTCCTCCACTGGATCTAATACAGGACCACTACATGTATACTGTGGTAGAGGAGAGGAAGCAGGGGTTCAAACCAGCTCTCTGTGCTGCCCTGATGTGCTGCCCATAAACCAGACACAAAACATTAACACATTCACTCAGCATTTCATAGTTACAGTCAGTTTATCAAATTTACAGCATAGAGCAAACATTACAGAAACCAGCTTTTGGCTACAATGGGTGGTAACAACACAACCTCAGTTTTCCTGACTTTCTTTAATTTTCAGAAATTCAATCAGTGTACTGGGAAAAGGTTGACGTGACTTGTACATCATAGACCTGGTTAGTTGATCAGTGCATTACAGGTGGATGATATATTGTGTTCATGAACAGTGAAAAATAAACAGGATTTCTGGCGGCAAAGTAAAGTTACGGCCAAATTCCACCGGATCTGTGTCCAGTCTGTCTCTGATCCGTCAAATCACTTGATCTGAAAGGTTTCTATTTCAGTCAATGTGTTAACTTCCACTGGATCTGCTCCGTTGCGTTTCAGCCACAACTCTGATCTGGCAGGTTAGAGCCCTCCGGATCAGATAAGCAAGACATCTATTTTTGCTAGATGCCGGAGCACGACACATCAATCTCAACAGGGAAGATCGGACAGGACAGGAAGTCAGGCACCAAAACAAAATGAAAACATCCAGTTAATTTTTCAGAATAAAACACTCTGTGTTATCACCAGATCGTATTTCACTTAACTACAACAACAAACCACCATGATGAGCGGAGCCAGGCCTGGAGTCAACAGGTCAGAGGTTTTCAGAGGACCAGACAGACAACATGGATGAGGAGAGGAGTCGGAGAATCATTAATGCTGTAATTACCGCGGGAAAACTTCGGCCACATGACTCCAGCTATTCGGCGGTCCTGCTCCATGCTGCATTCTGAAAACGCAACCAGTGCGTGATGACGGACGAGAGAACAGGGAGCCGGTCCGCAGCGCATCAGAGACGGACCTGACACAGATCTGGTGGAAGTCCAATGTTACACCCACATTCGTTTTTGAGTCAGACTTCCTTAAAATTATCTAAAATACGTGGTTGAGTTGACCCTGTCTGCATCGACTGAAGTCTAGCTTCATTGCAGATTCTCCTGCAGGTTTCTCAACAACAGGACCGAGCTGACCGGCATCCCCTGTGGGTGATACACTTACTATTGACAAGTACCTCTACAACCCCACTTAAATAACACTATTCCTGTAGCTCCACTACAGCTGGAGTGGAGTATAAAATCCATTAATGTTGACCTAAACTCTGAATCAACCATAAAAATGTGAAAAACATCATTGAAAGAGTTCTGTGTGTTGAGAAGATCCAAAAGTTCAAGATACTGATACATATGGAAGAGGACACTATGACCCCAAGGTGCATCTGCGGTCATAGTGTGTTAGTACATAGGTGTTTATATTGTTGTCAGTGTTATTAACAGTTTACACAATGGAATCTATTTATTGCCTTAGTCCAAATAAAACTGGACTTTAAAATACACTTTTGAGCACTTCTGTCTGACTCTGCTGTTAATGAAAAATGTCTAGTTAGGTCGACATCCAGGAGGTGATGCAGACTGTAGAACTTTCTGTAATATATCTGAACTGGTACCAATTAAATCTAGCAAGTGGTCAATTAAAGCTAATTCAAAACTATTAAATCCTGAGCTGAGATAACCATCACTGAAGAGGAAAATTAATCTCTCTCTTCCTGTCGGTGTGACTCAGAGGACGACAGGAGTGCACACACCTTTTCCAATCAGACTCTGACATCAGTCTGACATCACAGCCGTCTGCAGCCGCATGGAAACAGAGACGAGGACAAACCTGGCTGGTTTTCACCTGGCTGAAAATATAAACACCTTGCTTAGTATATTTCTCGAATGATTGGAAAGGCCGCCCTCTGATTGGTTGAACTTGTGAATTATTTTGCTATGGAATTAATGAAATAAAAAAACCCTCACAGGCTGAGAGGAGAAGGAGAGGAGGATGTTTGCTGCTGTTACAAGGCTGCTCACTGAGCTATGGTGGGGGGAGGGGTACATCTATAATACATGAGCACGCGCACACACACACACAGATAAAACCCATACACACACACACACACACACAGATAAAACCCACATACACACAAGAGAGTCGGGACAATCTCAGGGCCATTAAATGGAGATGCTGTCATAAATCACATGACCAGCCTCCTACTGACCAATCTTCCCACACACACACACACACACGTTTGTCTTCAGTCAGCAGATACTGCATGTTCAATATTACATTGGAGGTGGGTGTGTGTGTGTGTGTGTTTTGGTAGACCTATCTCTGCGAGGACCAGTTTTACGCCTGTATTATAGGAGGACCTTTTTATAAGAGGACCAGATTTTCAAAATTTGGAAATCTGAAACTTGAAGGTATTTCTACATCATAGAGTTTGTAAAGAGATAAATATTCATATTTGAAGATATATCTTCTTACAATGCCAAAAGTTTAGACACACCTTCTCATTCAATGGTTTTTATCTATTTTAATTATTTTCAACATTGTAGATTAATACTGAAGACATCAAAACTATGAAATAATCTGGTTTTGCCATAATCTGGATTACAACAGTAGTCAAATAGGACTATCCATTGTGTTCTAACCCTACCTCTGAACAACACAACTGATGGTCTCAAACACATTAAGAAGGCAAGTCATTCTACAAATGAACTCTTGACAAGGCTCATGTTAATTAGAAACCATTCCAGGAGACCACTTCATGAAGCAGACTGGGAGAATACCAAGTGTGCAAAGCTGTCATGAAGGAAAAAGGGGGCTACTTTACAGAATCTAAAATATAAAACATATTCTGGTTTGTTTAACACTTTTTTGTTCATTAAATAATTCCATATATGTTCTTTCATAGTTTTGATGTCTTTGGTATTAATATACAGTGTTTCAAATAATTCAAATAAATACAAACCCTTGAATGAGAAAGTGTGTCCAAACTTTTGACTGGTAGTGTAATGGAAATCGAAAGTCTTATCACTCAATGTCTTGTGGCTTTGTTATCTTTTGTGTTTTTAATGTCTTTTCTTTTTTTACTTTTAGTGATTGTGTTTTTTTAAGCTTGTACACCACTTTGGCCAACTGCGGTTGTTTTAAAATGTGCTATATAAATAAAGTTTGACTTGACTTGATGCTCTTGTGGGTCATAAAGAGACATCATGTATAATTACAGTCTGTTTTGTAATCACCTTAAATGTCCTCACAGGCCTGAGTTCGCCTGGCCGAGTTTCTTTGAGGGACTGCAAATAAAAAAATAAATGTTCTACATTATTTTAATTTATTTATCATTTCAACTGAATACTTTACCAATTTCACTGATTAAAAACAGTTATTTAAACAATGACAGTATCCTCCTTACCAATGCCACACTCCCCCAGACAAGGCTAAATAAAATATTACATTAATGAAAAATCCCACCTAATAAAAGAAAAAAGTCTAAATGATACAAAGCAACATTACACCTAAGGCATACTGTAATAATTTTCATCCTTATCTTAAAGGTGATTGTTTAATTCTTTAACAAGTTTTTAGACTGTTTCTCAAGTCATTGTAATGCTGCATTTTAATAAAATGTTACAAAGGTTTCCAGATATCTAAGAACACCTGTCTTTACATTTCTAGGTTTTCTTGATACAGGTATGAGTAAACAGGACTCTTCATTCTTGTGATATCCATAATGGCCCTCACAAGTATATAATTACAAACGTGTATTTGTGTGCGGGGGCCACAAAAAAAGGAGAAAATGGAAAACATAATTCGACCAATTAAATCTTCATAACTGTTCATCACCTCTGGGTTAATACACGCATTAGAGCTGAGAACAATTGAGCAGAAACAAAGCACAGAAACAGCACAGAGCAAAATTAAGAACATTAAAGTGATAATATTGAATCATAATGAATCCACAGCAGCCGGAGAACATCCAGGGAACATTCAGAGAACATATGAGGAGAGAATAACGTCATGATGTGAAAGTGACCTCCTGTGTGCCCGCAGTAATGGTGTAATGGTGACTTTGCCCTTGACTTGGCTGAAGGATGGCCACCGGCACACACACACTCACACGCACACACACACACATGCACCCCAGCCCTTCAGACTCATGAGCTAGCTATCATTAGCATCGAGCCTGTAGCCAGAAATACATTTTCAGAGCCAACACCAACTGCTTCTTCCAGCTGGCTGTATCTACATGCAAGTAGATGGATCTATAATAATAATAATGTTAAAATGATACACACATAAGGACTCACCTCATAAAAATGGTAATTCACAAGACCACTAACCAACCAGGAGCCATGCAGAGCTGACAGCCTGATCACCTCAGCAGGTGATATCACTGAGGCTCAGTGGGCGGAGTCTGTTGGTACTCTCACTGACACAAAGATGAACCCCATGAATCAAGGCAAAACCTTCTCCAGCAACCATGAGAGTATATGATGTAATCTGAGATTGAAAACTCAAAATACAAAGAGCAGATTTTCTTATATTTAGTGGCTTGCAAAAAAAATTAAATAGAAACATACAGCAAACAAGAAGTTTTTTTGGTGCTCTGCTACAATAATTAAAAAACTTATACTTGATATGAAAATATATAATCAAATATAAATACAAAAAAAAATCACCAAAATATGTACTATATTTTTTAATCGTCATAAGTGCTTATGGAATAAAAAAATATGTGAAATTTTAACCATTTCAATAATAAAAGTTATGTATTATAAATGGGCATAAGAAGACTTCTGCAAGACCACATGAATGAGCACAAATCTAAAGTATGTTTTTTTTTTTAGGTTTGACACTGATGACAAAATCAATTATTTTCTTTCAAAATAAGTCCTTAAAAATCAATTAAAAGCAAAGCTGTAACATCCTTTGAAGAAGTTCTGTAGAGCTTTAATTTGAAAGTGTCAAACTGCAGGAAGTGTCAGACCGCTGGCATCAAGGTGCCCTTGAGCAAGTCACTACAGAAGGAACAGAGACAGCAGCAGCAGGCCTTCTGTCTGCAGCAGGTGTGTGTGTGTGTGTGTGTGCGTGTGTGTGTGTGTGTTTGTATGTGTGTTGGTTATCTGAGTAAATAAAGTCAAACAAACACAAAACCAAACACACCTACACACCTGGTGCCTCCGGGAAGACAGAATGAACCACAGTGACTGTCAGGCTTTGATAATACCTACTCTAGTCTGTTAATGGAAATATGAATAACTGTTAAGACAAATCAATGTATTAGTTCTGCTCATTAATTCTAAAGTACTTTTCTTTCATTATTTTTATCAACAGCTGTTATTGATTCAATTATTTTATTTTCTGTGTCTGTTGTATCAACATTCAACTTTAACAAACACCTGTTGTAAAGTGGGGCTGATAGTGAGTGATAAAAACTGCAGTCGCTAGAGAGTCCACTTGATGCTTTATCCAAAAACCAAGGGGCCCTGAGAGAATCCATATAAAACATCAATTCTGACTGTTTATAGCCTGGCAGGACTAAACATGCTGATAAACAGTGTCAAATTTGAGTACAGAGTATTAGCAGAGCTAGCACCCCCAGCCTTTGGTCCTCCTTGCAGGTTAATGTAACCAGCACAGGCAGCATTAATCCAGTGACGTGATTATGTTCAGTTTAACCACACAGAGCCTCAATACAACCTTATCTCCATTTTCTAGATCAAAATACTGACAAACCACTCCTTACTAGAAGATGCCATGTGTCGTCTGTGCCTGTTTACACCATATACTGTATAAAATATGGACGTAGTACCCGTGACGTCACCCATCTATTTCTGAAGCGCTGTTTTGAATTTGCCAATCGTCGTCGGCAGCCATATTGCTGCTGTCGAGTGATTGTGACGTAAAGAGGCGGGCTTTGAGCCTCCTCACCAACAGCTACAGTGTTCCCGCCTGTCAATCAAGCCAGCTGCGCCTCTCATAGGAAGACTCGTGATTTCAATATCTTTGAAATTTCCGTGTTAGAAAAAAATTCCCCCCCCCGTACAGTGTGTGCTGATCAAGAAATGAGCTATGAGCTACACTCGTTTTTTGTACCAGGCTGTAAACATGTTTATTTCTGCTGTAAAGATCGGCTTTTTTGAATTGGTGTGTATGTGGTTTCTGGTACTTCCGGAGCCAGCCTCAAGTGGATGCTCGATGAATTGCAGTTTATAACACTACCTCATTGGACTCGTGTTTTTAGACCGGAGGTTGCCGCTTGGTTTACTCCCTGGTAGTAGAGCATTATGGCAGTAGTCATAAAAAGGAGCTACAGCCCTAGTGGCGGATGGCTCAGCTACTGCTCAGACACAACACATAACCAACATCTCGGGCCTCCTTGAGAGTCCATGTGATGGTTTATCCAAAAACTATGGAGGCCCTGAGAGAGTCCATATAAAAGAAATCCTAGAAATCCTCTTGTAACCATCATTATTATTTTTAGACTCTTGCTGCTATAAGTGAATCCCACCAAGTTTGGGCTAATATAATTTAAAGGCACAATTTTGGGTGAATAACATTATGTTGCACTATTTCTTGGAGATAATTGTGTCGGTCATTTCTATTCTGTTTCACATATAACATTTTTGAAAATGAAATCTCTCAAGATTGATTTCTAATTATGTTTTCTTGATCAAGAGCTTACTAACTGGCAGGCGACAAGGTTCACGCCCACCAGGAGAAGCTAAAAACCTGGCGGTGTTGGATTGATTTTGAAAAAAGCTACAGATGGATTTTCTGTCAATTACGGTTTCATCTCTTGTCTTCATGCTACACTGCACAGGTGTCATATATCAGTAGAGTAATGAATAAGGTCACACTTCATTGACCCGCTTAAAAATCACCTATAAATACATGCAAATTTTAATTCATTTAAAGCTGTGAACAAACTGTGTGTGTGCTATTGTGTATTACTAACCTTGTAAGGCCTGGTCCTTCTTTAGGGACAAATTATGAACACTTCATTTTCATAATGTGCGTAATAAGTTCAGGCTTTTTTAAGGCTAAGTCTCTGAAAAGTGAAAGACAGTCATTGTGATGTCCTCAAAAGGCGTATATACATATCTCAGTCTGTGTGTGTGTGTGTGTGTGTGTGTGTGGGTGTGGGTGTGTGAGGGCGACATTTTTGAAGACAAAATACGCATAAAGTCCCTACAGCGAACATAATCAAGTTCTAAGGAAAGACTTAGAATAAGGTTATATTAAATCTTCAATAAATAAATACAGGTCAATGTGATGGGTTGTTTGTGAAGACATGTATTTAGTACATTGTGGGGACATAAATGTGTTATATGCTCACATTGTGGGGACTGGGAACAACATAAACATTCAGTCCCAGAAACGTACACCACCAAGTTTTAGGGTGAGGACTTAGATCAAGAATATGTCAAATCTTTATTAAATATACAATTCAGTGTGATGATCATATACAGTATATATACATATATCTACAGTATGTGTGTGTTTGTCTAAACATGTATTTATGGCATTGTGGGGACATAAATCTGTGATATGCTCACATTGTGGGGACCTGCCTTTCTTTTTGGGGACAAAGTATTCAGTCCCCATAGTACACATAATCCAGTTCCATGGTGTAGACTTGATTTAAATTTAGGGTAAATCTCTACCAATCAAACAAAGTCAATGTGATATCCAAGTGATACAAACATAGCTCAGTGTGTGCATGAGTAAACTTGTCTAAACATGTTTTTAGTACATAAATATTTAATGTGTTCACACTTTTTGGGGCCCAAATACAAACTTAGTCCCCACAGTGCTCATAGTTGAACTTAAATGTGAATCTAGTTGAGGAGTAAGAGTAGATCTTCAATAAGTATGTGTGTGTCAGTTTTTGTTTGTTTGTGTGTGTGTGTGTGTGTGTGTGTGTGTGTGTGTGTGTGTGTGTGTGTGTGTGTGTGTGTGTGTTTGGTGGGGTGTGGTGTGGTGGTGATATGTGGCCTTTTTTAAAAAAAAAATCAGGCATCAACCACAAAGAGGGTGAATTATATCCCTTCATACACCCCCAACCCCTTCTGTTGTAATCAATGAAATTGAAATGGGATATGGTGCAGTGACACACACACACACACACACACACACACACACACACACACACACACACACACACACACACACGTACCACGCATACACACAAAGCTGGGCAGTTCATTACCCAGCAGTCAATTTTCCCTACTATCCAGATATATAATTCTTGTGTACACTTAGGTGTCAAATTCTCTTGAAGCCAAATTAAAGATAAATATGTATTTCTTAAGAATGTGAATTTATAAAGTAACTGAAGCAGTCAGAGAAATGTAGAGGCTTCTGAAATATGGTGCAGAAGAAATATAAGGTATCAGAAAAGCTGAAATTGTAGAGTAACAGTAAGAGATGACAAAACGATCAAACATTGCTCTCTCTTGTGACAGCAAAAGAACATCACTTTGGTTTTGTGTTCTTAAATGAGACATAGCATGAATTACATTTGTACTTTTCTAAAGTCAAAAAACATCCCAGATCAGACATTTCTTAGCAGTTACCAAACACAGCTCTGTATAATTATGTTACTATCTAACAAACAAGGACACCCATCAGTCTTGTGTCAAATATCAAAAGCCAAATCATCACAAACACAATTCAGAATCAGCCCGAGGATACACGTCAGAATTCCTTGAAATATTTCACAACATGACTTCAGTGTCTCTGATGCTACAGCCACGCTATTTATAGGCTTTTGTAGTGAACCCAAAAATTATTAATTCTGGTGTGATGTTTGTTTCTCCAAATATCAAGTGTGTGTTGGACAAAGAGAGTTCTGTTTGAACAACAGTCTTACAGTTTGCAGTCTGTGCACTACAGTCCTCCAGAAATCCATTTTAAGTGTTAACTTGAGAAAATGTAAAGCTTCAAGACAGAAGGAGTAACTTAAACATGTCTGCATTTTTTTCTCCCAATTTAAATCCACTGTGAGTGGTTTTGAACTGATCTATTAATAGTTTCACTCTTATACCGATGCCTCTTCATAAACTGCAAAATAAAGAAACGCTGAGTCAATATTCGGCGCTCACTCTGAAGTGTCTATGTTTAGAGCTCGGCTGGTAAAGTTTGGCAGTGAGAAGTAAGATAGCAAGCAGGAGGGGTTTCTTTTTCTTTAGATGATCTCTCTTTGACATGTTTTGTCCTCATGGCTGATACTCGTATTAGTTCTCGATTTAAGTATTGTTTCAGAAGAAAGGAGGAAGGTACTTTATTGATCCCCAGGGGGGAAATTCAATTTGTTCCACTCATGCTATTTTTTGGACATGCTCACATACAGTTTTTTTGGTATATACATACAAATGCCGTCAACCAGCGCACCCAGAGCAGTTCGGGGTTTGGTGCCTTGCTCAGGGGCACCTCCGCAGTGAACCAGGCAAGTGAACCAGCACCTCTCCAGCCACCAGTCCACTTGCCGAGCTTCGTCCATTCTGGGACTCGAAACCGGCGACCCTTTGGTTCCAAAGCCAGGTCCCTATGGGCTGAGCTACTGCCGCCCCCTTCAGGCTTCAGATGGAGAAACTCTACAGTCAGGGCTTTGCTAGCTTAAAGAGCTGAATAGCTATGAAGAGGATTTAATGTCTAGGCCTGCACTGCACTTTGAGGACTACAGGTTTGTATTAATTAATTTGCTTCCTTAATAAATGTACGCTTTAACAAGAGCCACATGCTTATGACAGTGGGTGATGGTGCTCATGGGTAATGCAGTCTTCTACCAAGCAGCAACCTCCGGTCTCAAACGATGAAGCCAATGCGGAAGTGTTCACTGCAATTCATCGAGAATCTGCTTTAGGCTGGCTGCAGAAACACCGGAAACCACATAGACGCCCATTTAAAAAAGACGATCTTTGCAGCATTAATAAACATGTTTACAGCCTAGTTCAAAAAACGGCTTGGCCCCACGTAGCTAATCTCTTTGATGGCACACACTGTATGGGGGGGGTGAATTTTTATCTAACGCGATGGTTCAGAAGATATTAAGATTACAAGTTTTTGCTCAAATAAGGACATGACTGACTTCACTCCCAGACGGGAACACATAGCTGTTGGCGAGGAGGCTCAAACTCCGCCCCTTTAAGTCACACTCTGCCTGGTTGAGTTCAGCATTTCCAATATGGCTGCCCCTTTAAGTCACACTCGGCCTGGTTGAGTTCAGCATTTCCAATATGGCTGCCGCCGTCGATTTGCTTCAAAACAGCGCTCAGGAATAGATGGGTGATATCACGGATACTACGTCCATTATTTATACATTCTATGTTCTAGATGGAGAATCTTTACAACCAGGGCTTTGCTAGCTTAAAGAGCTAAATAGCTATGAAGAGGATTTAATGTATAGGCCTGCACTGCACTTTGAGGACTGCAGAGGTTTGTATTCATTAATTTGCTTCCTTAATAAATACACGCTTTAACAAAAGCCACATGTTTACGGCAGTGGTTGATGGTGCTCATGGGTAATGCAGTCTTCTACCCAGAAAACGTTACAAATTGGGACCATTTAGATTATTTTATTTTGTGTGCAAATCTATTTAAAAAATATGAAACATGTAAATCTTGTGATTCTTTCAACTCCTTTAAGTTTGGGGTGGTCGTTGTTCATACTTTTATGAAGAATACACAGAGGGACAACTGCTCTATTCAACCCACCAGGAGCTGAGTCACCAGTCTCACCTGTTCTATGTGATGTGTTTAAACCTCACCAACATGTCACAGCAACCTGTAAGCATGACACACAGCTACAAAACAACCTGCTGCTACATAGACTGTATGTAGTCTCACATTTCCTGCAGCAAGCAGAACAATGATGCAGCATTTTTCTAAATTCCTCAGCAACAATTCTGACTCCAACAGTTCAGCTTCTCTCAATAAAATAAGAAAAATTCAAAATCTTAACAGACTGCAACTCCTCGAGCAAACTATGCAAATGCACAACACAGAAGTACAGAGTTGACTCATCCTCTGTCAGTTGAATCTCAGCACTTTTACATTTTTTAGCTGTGTCATTGTACACAGGAGCAACAGGACACTCAGATGCTCTTCAGTGTGGCTTGGCAGGCTGCTAATGAAAGCTCAGCTTTTTTCTTTGGACAATTTAAGATCCAGACTTCTCGGAAAGCAGTCATATGAGAATTAAAATAAACAGTGACCAACCTCTAGTGCTCTGATAAACAAGCATCTTTCAGATAAAGCATATACATCGTGACAGATGATAAAAAGGTATGGTGTGCACTAAAATACTTCAGATGTATTTATAAGAAGAGGACAAAGGCTCAAGTTTGCTGTCTGTCTTATTTCCTGGAGTTTGAATTGTTCATATCTCGATGAGAGGGCGGTGTTGGAAACCAGCAAAATTATTATCTAACACTGGAATTAGCTCAGTGAGTAAGTTTTTACCTCAAGTCCAGGAAATAGACATAAATGGAAATGCAAGCTTTATCTATGAAATACAGTATTTAAAAATGTCAGGCTCCAAGAAAAAAATCAACTGCTCTGTGTCATTGGTTTAAGGAATGTGAGTAACACCAGTATCACTAGCATCAGTAGCAGTCCATTTTGGGGGGCTCTCAGAAGGGTTAAAGTTTTAACCGTGTTCCTACCTAAAGACTTTAGTAGTTCTGCTCAGCGTACGGTGGGCAGAATGGACCTGCTCCTTGCAACCAGTTCGCAGAAACTCCCATAACCCCTCACTACTGATCACCTCTAGCCTTAAGATGAGTAGTCTTATCTTTTCTTTTTTTAAGGTATATTTTTGGGCTTTTTTATTGCCTTTATTGACAGGCCAGCTGAAGAGAGACAGAAAATGTGGGGAGTAGAGAGTGGGGCGAAGACATGCAGCGCCCGGCCAGGAGTCGAACCGGCGACCTCTGCGACGAGGACTATAGCCTCTATACGTGGGGCGCTTAGGCCGCTAGTCCACCAGCGCCCCAAAACAAGTAGTCTTTTCAATCCAACCAGCACCTCACAAGGTTCATTTACTTAATACAATACCACTGTTATCTTTAAATGCATGATTAGGACCTGATGAGAGGGAAGTGTTAAAAAATGGTCTGCATTGCTGTGTATGCAGCATGCATTGCTGTGTATGCAGCATGCATTGCACAGCGACACAGCCACCTGCTTTGAAGTCCTCTGGGTAAAATACGACGAGACAATAGAATACTCCTCTAAAGGTATTAAAAGTGCATCTTACAGTAAACTGTCGCAACTTGTCATCTACAGATATCCCCCGTCTATATCATCCCCTGCTTTACGGTCTCGTTAACACTAAGTGGGACCATAATTTACACAATGAACGCTATGCTGCTGAAGAAGACTTCGAACTAGAGACTGAGGCCACAGACTCATTATGAAAACGTTCGCTGAGGGAATAAATCAACTGAGAAGTGGAACCATTTTCTCATAGACTTCTTCACAATCTCACTAAGCGGAATATCCCCCTGCTGGACGTTTATAAGAATGCAGGTTTAAGATTTTTGGGCATGTGCGTCAATTTCCAGGCACAGCTACTTCAACATGTTAAAAACAGTCCATTCTTTCAATGGAAAATTGCACAAACATTAATTTCACTTGTTTGATGATCAGCTTTAGTTTTCTGATGGACTGTAGCCTTTAGATTTACAGACAGACTTGATCCTGGACCTGGACTTTTATTCTTTCAGACAAAAATAAGTATTATAGACTTCCTGCTTCTTTCACTCACTCCCTCTCTCTCAGCACTCATTCAGACTCGTCTGGACTCGGAGACACTCGGCGCTGAAGCAGCAGCAGCATGGAGGAGGAGGAGGAGGAGGAGGAGAGCAGGCAGCGTCACTGTGATGTGGACGATTACATAAAAATATAATTATTACTACCAAGCCGCCGCTGCTGCTGCTTCTGCTTCTGCTGCTTCTGCTGCATGATACAGCAGCATCTGTTACTGGCAGGATTACGTGAGCCGGATTTCACTCCAGTGATCGTCCAACATGGCCGACAGCGAAGAGGGAGTCATTAGTGATGGAAGAATCATTCAAAAAAAGAGGGAGGTGACCGGAGGAATGAAGAGATTTAACCATCAAACAATAAGAATGAGTGCAGAATAAGAGGATCTGCAGCAGGGAGGAGGGGAGGAAAATGGACTGGGTGGATGTGAGGAAAGGAGGCTGTAAAGATAGAAATGATGGATGGATGGATGAATGAATGGATGGATGGATGGAGAGACAGATGCATGAAGGGATGAAGGGAAGGACACGGGAGGCGGCATAAGAAGGATGAGATTTAAATGAGAGGTTATAGGTGGAGGGAGGGAACTGGGAACAGGAATGAAGGGAGAAGAGGGAAAAGTGAAGACGGATGATAAGAGGAAAGGAAGCAGTGGAGGGATGGAGTGAAGGAGGAAAGAAACAGAGATGAAGTCAGGGGTGGAAATAAGGAAAGCTTCGTGGTAGAAAGAAGAAGTAGTAAAAAGGATAGAATAAGACCGAGGGATGAGGAAACTCAGTAGGAGGAATGGATTAAGAAGGAGAGGATGATGGAGGGATGGAGGAGGGCTAAAAAAATACGAGCAGGGAAGAGCCATGAGTAGCACAGGGTCTTTTTCAATGTCTATACTTCCACACTGTCATTATGCCAGAAAGGATTCAGTGGGCCCTAAAGGGTATTCGCCAAAATCACCAGGATGTCGTCCGCATACTGTCGCATTATACGTGTGCAGCGAGCATGCACTGGAATAAATGGACAAAGATTTGGTACCATGGGTGATGGTGATTTGTAAGCTTTCGTCGCATGACTGGACAACATTCAAAAGTATACACACCTGATCTTTGTGGGATTCTATTTTCAGATATTCTCTATAAACGCACCAGATTTAACCGAATATAGATAGGTCTCAAATGCACAAACTATACGTAAAAATACCCCAAATTCATCCAAAGTGATAAATCTGTTCTTCTCCTCTTTTTATATTAGTCTGCATCTACAATGTTAGTTGGGGAGCAGTTGAAAGATCTTCCATAGATACACTGAAATTAAAATAAATGTTAAATTCTTTCCTATATCTCATCTTTGGCCTTAACTGTCACTGCAAAAACACACTTCTCAAGTATTTCTGTTCTATTTCTTAATCAAATAATTAATTTTCCTTACCAGAAGCCACATTGACCTGATAACTCCACATCAACAGATTACTTCATGATATTACATGTGAAAATAAGACATAAACAGCTTGTAATAAGGGAGCACCCTGCGTACAGAGGTTACCGCCCTAGTTACAGTGATAAAATCTGTCAGTGTGGTGTGCAAAGTTTACTTAAGTGTCATAAATTAAGACATTAAACTTATTTCACGACACTTACTTAATTTCATGACCCCTTAGGCAGATCTGTTTTTCTTATAAGAAGCTATTCAGGTCTTAATTCTTGCTCATATCATCTTGAATTAAGACGTTAATATGGGCTTGTCAGGCCAGTGTGGCTTACATCAAGTTTAATGCAGTATTTCTTTTGTACAGAACTTTATATTAAGAGTTTTTGGAAAGTGACAATGGGAGCTAATGCAGTTCAACTTGTTTTTTTTATAGTTTAGTAAGTTTATTTAAGCTTATCTGACAAATCAACAACCATTTGATCCTTGGTTTGAATATATGTCTGACCTGAAGGTCTTTTGAGATGAGGACCTGTTGAAAATATTACATAACAGTATCAAAAATGTGATGTAAGGCATTGATTTTTCTTTTTTGAATTACCACATCTTGCATTTGTCTAAACACCACAGTGCAAGACTTCCCTGCAGTCACTCTGCTGGTAATATTTGAGAGCTTATCAGCTCCAGGAAAAAAAGGCCAAAGAATGTCTCCTCATCCTGCAAACGTGGAAGTTTACTAATTTTGCATTTAATGATATGCCTAACCAAGTTTTGATCCTCACACCTGCATTAACGACTATAAAAGCTGCCAGTTAACATCTGCAGGGCATAAACTACACGCTAGATAGCAGGTTAGAATCTCATATTTGTTAATGTTAATGGTGGGGGACGGTGGGATGGAATTGGTAATTAACAACAGTTTTATTGCGTACTTCAAACACCAATCAATATCAAGAAGTTCCTCCTTTCTAGAGCACTCTGTTAACTGTTTCAAGGGGACCTTCTGAGGCATCTGTACTTACCCTGCTTTCTTACTATTACTACAGCTCCACTTACAACAGAACTGTGTGATATTAGCTTCTCTGACAAATCTGTATATATGTAAGTATGTGTCAGTGCCTTAAAAAAATGTATGTAAGGAACATTTGAGTCTGTATTTTGTTATTAAAAGATAAGACATGATACAAAATGGTACAGGGAATCGACAGAAGCAGATGAAAAAGTCTTTGGAAACTGTGGTTTGTAATTGCACAGTATCACCACTAGGTCAAAGTAGCTTCAAAGACTGGCTCAATTTTTACGCGGGCTGGGCGAGCACAAACAGATGCACAACATACTGCAACTGATGGATGGATCAATGGTCAAAGTGTGAACAATGGAAAAGCAGTTTGTATATTTTGCAAGAAAAATTCGTATTTGAAAAAAAAAAACGGATAACAGCATCCTTCCTCCCCGACTTAGTAAACACAGCAGCTTTGTCAGCGGTGGTGCCATTTCTGGATGGTTTTGTAGTTTTAAAGTAGTATGTGAAGATCCAGTCAGGTGATGTGACATTTATGTTTCCATTGTATCAAAATAAAAAATTATGTTTGAATAAATATAACTACCCACATACTCCCGTCCTGCAAAGACCTCCACTTATCCTTCGCTGCCGCCCAGCTGATCTTCAGTCCCACCTGATCTCCACCTAGCTGTACTTTTGTAAGTGTCTGTTCTGTTCTCCACCAGATACCATCTTTAACATGTTTTAAGTTACTACCGTTCATTCATTCAACTCATTTCGTACCATGTTGCCTCAAAAGTTACGCCCTTTTCCGAAGTACTCTTCTTTGTTGTGTTTTGCTGGTCGGGCCTGAGCTGTTAGCTACACTACATACACTACATGCTGCCCGTGTGATTCCCAGTGGTACTGCAACGTTTGGTCTGTATCTGAAAATGTGCAGATGTTTCGTGCAAACGTGCAAAAGGAAAGCAAAGGATAAGCAGTTTGTGTATCGGACAGAGTTTAAATGAGGGTCAAACTGAGGCGGCAGTCAGGGGTGATGGATGGGTGAAAGAAACAAGTCTTTCTCTAAGCTTCCCATGTAACACTAAAAGTCAAATTTGACTGTCTTAAAGAAGTTAGCTTCTTTTGAGGAGGACAGACACACATTACTTTTGTTAGGTTTATACATAATGTAAGAAGCAAACATATTTAGCATCTATTTCAACTCAATTATCACCTGTTGGTAAACCTAACCAAGAGATGTTGGTGCCTTAACATAATCGAACATTTCATAAGATTAACCTTGTGTTGATTATTTCTCCAGAAACTCTGACATGAATGTTTGTTTTTTAAGTCTAACAGGACATTGCATTTTTCTCAGAGCTAACATTACCATAGAGCCGTGAACTTGCAAGAGTGACACTACAGGGAAAAACTACAACGCCACATTTTTTTTAAGTTCAGGGCAACAAAACGATCTGCTGTATGCGACGAGGACGGGGAGACAGTGAGTGGTCGAGAGCTGCTAGACGGACACTAGAGGGCGATTTGAAGCGACACAACAGGAAGCGCAGAGCTGCTGACTGGGCGGCCATATTTGACCATTTGGAGCATGAATATGTTTCTGCTTTATTTGGTCGTTGGTTCGATGTTTTAATGTACGGAAGGTTACAGTCTCCTCATTGCATGTTTTCAGCTCCGTGAAGGAAGTGGCGATGGATGTTTAGGTCACATGATTAATGTGATGTAATCATTTTTACATGAACACGCAACAACTTTTACTCATTCTCCTCCAGATGTCAGACACTTGAGGTGAAGGTGGAAAAATGATAAACATATGAAGAGATGTCAGATTAATAAAAAGGTGGAAGAAGGAAATAAGGAAAGGAAAGGAAAGGAAAGGAAGGAGACAGCGAAAGCAGGGTTGGATGGGGAATGTAGCCATGACAGGGTGATGGAGGGTTGAACGATGGGAAGAAGGGAGGTAAAAAAGATAGAAATAAGTTGTGATGGAAGTAGAGAGGAAAGAAAAGAAGGTATGGAAGAGGAGGACGAAGGGGAAGAGATGGATGTTGAAAGGATGAAGGGATAAATGGATGCAAAGAAGAGGAGGCTAGGAAAGAATGGAAGCTTAAGTGATGACAGGATGATGGAGGGATGTAAAATGGAATGAGACATAGAGAGAAGGATCGGGGGGAAGAAATAGGGAACGATGATGATTTGGAAGATGGCTGGAAGGAGGAAAAAGAAGGGATGGAAGGAAAGACTAAATATGGAAAGCAGGATAGAGAGAAGAGGCAGTAAATGTGGAGGGGTGGATGAAGAAAGATGGATAAAGGAAAGAAATGATGTGAAGAAGAAAAAGGGAGGAGTATGGATGGATGGATGGATGGATAGATGGATGGAGAAAAGAAAGGGAGGATGGGGGAGGGGAGGAGGAAACAAGGAAAAGATAGAAGGAGAAATAAAAACGATGGAGGGATGGATGGACAGCAGTGCGGTAAACTCCGGGCGGTGCTGAGCCTGTCACTTTTTAAATGCAAATCACCTCCTTACACACATACACACACACACACACACACACACGCACACACACACGCACACTCACCATTCAGCTGTTGATTTATTGATCAGATACTATTGATCAGTTCTGACCCTCTGAAATATATCTGTATCACAGAGAAGAGGAGCTGAAGAGAATCCAATCAGATAGATCAGATAGATAGGTGTGTGCGCGTGTTTCTATGTGTGTGAGTGTGTATGTGTGTGTGATGTGTGTGTGTGTGTGTGTATTTCTGGCTGGATTCAGTTCGTTTTGTCTGACGCGAACCCAGTTGAACCCGGGTGGTGGTAGTGGTGGCGGTGGTGGGGGGGACGGTGGGGGGGACGCGTGGAGCTGCAGCAGAGTTTGAGCAGCTGATGAGACCCCCCCCCCCAAAAAAAATCCGCCCAAACCTCCAGCATCAGCTGTTCGTCAAACCTCCAGTCTCCCCCGATGCAGAGCCACACAGTCATAAAATGGGTGAGGCTGTGCTACAATGAAGGCCCCCCCCCCCCTCCATCCTTCTTCTCCTCCTCCTCCTCCTCCTCACCCCACCCGCCCCCCTCCACACACATCAGCACTACCCCCTCCCTCCCTCCTCATCCTCCCCCCCTCAGCCTCCACCGTGCAGGAGGAGCAGGAGCGGCAGGAGACACGCGGTAAACGCGGCAGATAAAGCTGCATCCATATCATCCATCCCGCCGCGGATCGATCCTCCTCCCCGCCTGATGGGGACTGATGCTCCCACACTCACGCGGCTCTATCAGGGGGGAGGAGGCGCGCGCAGGCTGCAGGATGCGGCCTCAGAAAAAAAAAAAATCACTGCATTTTGGTTCGCGGCTCATTTCAGAGTCAGCCCTCCTCCTCCTCCTCCTCCTCCTCCACCATCAGGTCATCCAGGCACGCATGCATGGACATGCGGGGCCAAATTAGCATGGATGAGAGCGTTTTTATTTTTTCAGCCGTTTTCCCATCATGCATGCAGCGCTGCATGAGCAAAGAAAACCTGAGCAAGGCCTCTGCGTCTATATCCGCCGAGACTGGCTCAAACTCCGGCCATAAAAGGAGGAGAATAATGGCAATAAACGCGTCCAGGCTGGATCCGTGACCTCCAGCCGGAACACCCCGTCCACCAAACCAAACATCCACCAACACTGAGCGCTAAATCAATCTGATGTCTGAGAAAAGCCTCCATTTCAGGCTCCATCCTCAGTCCACTCTGCAGCTCCTTCACATCACTCTGTATGCACAGCATGAGGAGCCGCAGCTCAGCCTCCTCTCCTCCTCCGCACTCCTCAAATCAGCTCAAATGTGGCTTTTATAGCAGGTTTTCACCGCCCCGCTCCTCTGCGCTCCGCTCGCATCCGGATGCAGCGGAGAAGAGGCGGCGAGGCCGAGGTGCTGCTGCTGCAGGAGGAGGAGGAGGAGGGGGAAACATGGAGGCCAACATGGAAGGAAATGAAAATGAAAATTGTGCTTACACTTCGTAGTTCCGCCGTACGGTCCTTCATGGTGTCGCCGCGCCGAGCTGGCTGCTAGAAAACGGAGAATCGGCCCTGGTCCGGGAGGGGAGGGGGGGAGGTTTCCAACACCGCGCCGTTCGTCGTTTTGCGCTCCCAGATTCCCCAGCAAGATTTTTTTTTCTCTATTTGTCCTCCTCTCGTTTTTTTTCCTCTGGTTCGATTCCCCTGAAAAGCGGAGCAGAGAGATGGAGGGAGGAAGAGCGCGGTGTGACGCGTCTCCGCCTTCTGCTGCTGCTTCTTCTTCGGTGGATTTTTTTTATCCGTGCGGTGACGGCGCGTTGGAACCCTCCTCTTCTGCTTTTTCTTCTTCTTTTTAATAGTGCCTCTCCGCCACTCTGGCTCAGGCTGGCCCCCCTGTCGGTCCGCGGCTTTCTCCTCTTCCTCCTCGGTGCGGTCGCAGTGTGGCCCCGCAGCGCGCAAAGCAGCAGCCCGGCAGGAAGAGCGACTGGAGAGAGAGAGAGAGTGGGGGAGGGAGGGAGGGAGAGAAAGAGGAGGGAGGGGGGGAGGGAGTGTGGTACTGATGCTGCAGAAAAAGAGAGAGGAGGGAGGGAGGAGCGGGGGGGGCGATGCGGAGGGGAAGGAGAGCCAGTGCGCAAGCGTCAACTCCCTCCACCCTCCATCTTTACCTGCTGCTGCCTCTCCCCTCCCCCTGCTCTCTCCCCCTCTCCGCAGAAGCAGGGAGGTGTGTGTGTGTGTGTGTGTGTGTGTGTGTGTGTGTGTGTGTGTGTGGGTGGGTGTGTGTGTGTGTGTGTGTGAGTGAGTGGTTTCAGGTGAATGAGGATTTTAGGATGGGGGGTGCACAATCTGTTCATTTTGTGTACTGACATGTAAAATTTGTGTGTGTGTGTGTGTGTGTGTGTGTGTGTGTGTGTGTGTGTGTGTGTCTGTCTGTAAAATTCTGTTGTAGCTGCATGTATCAGACTGGAGTGAATAAACAGAATACATTTTTGTGTTATCAAAATGTATGAAAATGTTCCTTCATTGGTGAAATGTATTTACATTTACTTACGTTTTATGTACAATTTAAAGGCTTCATACAGTTATTAAAGTTGTTTTTCATTTTGACCTAAGGCTGTCACAATATGCTGGTACTGGTGTGAACGCTTCAGTGAATCAATGAGCCATATCATGGCACATGCAATGAATCCCTTTGATTCTTTGTCTTCTTTTTCCTCTTCATTGAGAACATCATTGAATGTTTTTACTTAATATGCACTTTATCCATTAATTTGAACTGAAACGCCTCATAATGTTGCTTCACTGTATACAATCTATTTTGAGACAGTTATTATTTTGTTCACCTTATTTAAAATTATCCTGTTAATTGATCAAGTTTGGTGATATACTTTCTAACTAGGCAGGTTGGGCGATGATATGCGCATCTTCGCCCACAGAGGGCGCCAAAATTTTCTCAAACCAAAGGAAGTATTAACCGAGTGTGAAGCCAAAAGATATAGAGCTCCCCCTGCTGACTGGCTGCAGAACAGGTCAAAAAGTCTGCTTCCTTCATTCTAACAGATGGTGTCGAACTATAAAATAAAATACACGTCAAATATGTTATTCTCAAACATGGTTTCTGTCATTATAGTTAGTTCTTATCATGCTGAATCATACCCCTTTTCGGCAGAGGCAGTTTCAGGGCCGGTTCTGAGCCGGCACTCAATTGAGAACCGTTTTTTGGTGTTTCGACGTTGAATGAACCGGCTCCTGGCTGGGAAAACCGGTTCCAGAGTTGCTCCAACTCTTTGCTGGTCCAGAACTGCAAACCGCTTACGTCAGGGGCGAGGGGCAGGGTTGCCGTGATCAAAAACACAAACCAAACGTGTTTCCGCCATTGTCCTGCAGCGAAAAAATAAAATAGACTAATGGATTCCAAGTCAGAGCAGTGGTCGGCCGAGGGACAAGGAGCCGTTGTCCGCCATCGTTGTTGTTGTGAGGGAAAGATTGCACTGCTTGGAAAAGTGGTCACGTAAATCTGACGTCATGACGTGCCTCTTCCACGGGCTTGAGTGAGTGGAAGAAGAAACGGGTGCCGTGTTGGTTCGTGAGTTCAACCAGTGCGAGCACCAGCCCGGAAATACAACCCGGTTCACGTCGGTCAAAAAGAGGTATCAGTGGTGTACTCGGCAGGGGGCTGGTGCCCTCATGTCCCAAAAAAACTGCACTGAAGTGCCCTCTTGGACTCTGCTGTAGTACATAAAACGTTACAAATTGCCTTCTCTGGTGCCCTTTCAGTGGAAAGCATATAAAAAAGTGCCCTCTGGATGCACTTCTATTGAACTTAATGTGGACAAATACCCTCCTGATTCCCTTACAATCAATACATTGTTAAAAGGAGCTTTTTGGGTTCCTCTTTGTTGAATTGAATGCACAAAAGTGCCCTTTGAATGCCCCTTGGGTTAATCAAATGCAAAAATAAAGTGCCTTCTGCATGAGTTTTCAGTAAATAATATGAAAAAGTGTCCTCTGGATGCCTATGTAGTTAATTATGTTATTTTATGTTAATCATGTAATATAGTCAATGATATAGGAATACATAAACAGTTTTCCTTTTTTCTTTTTCAATGTTAAATTTTCACCAAAAATGCGATCACAAAATTATTCACCACAATGCAGGAAATTAAGTGTCTGAGGACCCTCAGACCCCTCTCTTGTCACCTCTGCATCAATTCATTTAAGTCACCCTAAACTGTGAGTACCAGGGGTTTGAAAGGAGATGCCCCTTTTGTGGTTTTGGCCCATGCCCCTCAAACAGCCCAACCACGCCACTGTGCTGAATTATGTCCAAGTGTTCATTTTTCAGGGACGTTCAGTTTTAATGAGTTATTTGATGCTAAAAAAGGTGATGCAACATCATGATTGACAGCTCTGTTGACAAACATGAGCACCTGCAGCTTTCATTACCAGATCATCAGAGTACAGGAGGACTGTACCCACCTGAGGATCCTTGACATTGTTTTGGGGAGTTCAATGCATGACGTCAGTCCCAGGACTTGGCTGCATCATTGACAGTATGTCAGGAGGCGGCCTTTTGGCTATCTCACAGTGGGTGGAGATTATGGCAGGTTGTCCATTCTTTATACAGTCCTGATGGGGACACAAAAAAACAAGCACGTTATTTAAAATGATTCCCAAAACACAATAAATATGATCTGTTTTAAGAGTCCATCGACTTGAACTTAAAAAAAGTTGATTTTAACGCTACATCCCTTTCCTGTCCTCTCCATATTACAGATTCTCTTGGTGATTCATGAAACACCAAAATGACATCACCCAGGGTGCACTTTTGCCACCACTTTTGCCCCTCAATGGTCTATTTTCACCAGAGAGTAATCTCCATTTTAAGCCATCTTGCACATCTCTGCAGCTTTGAATATACAAGGATAGGGATTGGATGAGAGCGTGGTGATGCAGAGATACAAAGGTTCTTTGTTTGTGGGACACACTGAAGGAGTTTTTTCAATAAATGTATGATGTGAAAATCTGCGTTGTCTTCTGGCATCTTCAAAGAACTGTGGAAATTTGAAACATGATGATTTACTGATGCTAGCAGCAGGATACAGAAGCTAACAAGTGAAAAAAGGTGTGAGTACCTGCACTTATTTTTCTCCAGTCAATGCACTGCTCCAGAGAACACATGGGGTCTTCAATTGTGGTGGAAATCTATTTACAATAAAGTTGACATGCAAAGTTTTCTCAGTGGTGAAGATATATTTCTAAAATATATATTTTCATTGCCTTGACAGCTTTTCCTCTTTTCTTAGGATACCCGAGGCATTTGTTTTGTAAGTTGCAATCATGTTATCCTCGTCTGAAAGGGCGACAGAATCCACACTGCTGACCTATTTAACACTCTTGCCACCCTGCTGCATGTCGCTTGTTCTTTTTGTTTATTGGTATTTGCTAGAAAAAAATCCACATCCTGTACCCCTACATTTTGTGAAACTGAACCTGTTGAATAAAATACAATTTTCTGATGCATTTTAACCAAGCGGCAACCTCCGGTCTAAAAATGAGTCCAATGTGGAAGTGCTAAAACTGCAGTTCATCGAGGACCCGCTTGAGGCTGGCCCTGGAAGTACTGGAAACCACATTCACACCAATTCAAAAAAGACGATCACTTGGACAAGACCCCACGCGTCCATGTCTCACCCTGGCAGGATTGTATTTCCCATATCGACCTGTTAACCATACATTATCCCTTACATAAGAACCATTGGGTCCTATGAACATACCTCCTGCCTTCTATATGGTTCTATACGATCTAATCATAACACAATATGTCATGAAACAATTCTCCTGATGGATTACTTCATTTACTTTAGAGGAGCATTTGATTACTTTTTATGAATTAAAACTACTAACTTTAACCTAGGTTAGCCCAAACAAAGCACCACAATTCAGTGATTGAATGTGTGAGTTTTTAAAGTGAGAGACTACTAACATCATAAAAACCAACAGAGAGAACTGAAGAGTGCAACAATGAAAGTTTGGTCCAAACTTCACTTAAAGGTGACATATCATGCAAAATTGACTTTTTAATGGTTCTCTACCTGAAATATGTGTCCCTGGCATGTCTACAAACCCCCCGAGAATGAAAAAAAATCCATTCTGCCCCTGTTTTGATTTCTCCACCTTTCTGTAAATGTGTGCTGAAACGAGCCGTTTCAGACTTCCTTGTTTTTGTTACGTCACCACAATATCCGGTCTGTCACGGAGTCAGAGCTCGGAGCTTGTTCAGCCCATAGACTGTATAAAATACAACTCAACCCCTCCTCCGTTTTTCATTCCCTGCACACATGTGTGCTAACAAGGAGCTTAGGAGGGAGGCATGCTAGTTGTAGGCTGTCTTAATAAACACAAAGGTCGGTTTCACTCCCCACGTCTGCAGATTTGAAGATCTAGTGGATGATTTTTATTTGTCATGGAAAAGTGCTAGCGCTAGTTAGCATAGCCATATATATCTGTGACCAATGGTTCAGAAAGGTCCTGCTGCAGGTGCCTCTCCATCAGGATCAGATTCTGGATCAGATTCAGAGGGTTGAAGTAACGCGATCTGTGAGCAGCCGTGTATATTCAGCCAACATGTAAACATTAGATCAAAGTGCTGGACAGCTGAGGGCACATCCACTTCCTTAGGGGGCGTGGTCAGAGAAAAAACAGACTGTTCTGAGCAGGGCTGAAAAAGAGGGCTTTTCAGGCATGCCAAAATCTGATTTCAAAGTGTTTTTTTGAGCATGAACTTTAAAGACATGTTTTGGGGACCTCTGAGACCAATATATATATTGATGAAATAAGCGTGATATGTCACCTTTAAGGTTTAATCGCAGTCTTTTACTTTTGGCATCAATTAACTGTTAACAGGCTTCAGAAAAACTGACATGTTCTGTTACAGTTTTTCTCAATTGTTTACACACAATTACTGGTACTTGAGACACAATGACCACAACATGTAACCCTTGCACCAACCCACTGAAACAATTCTGCTAAACTACAAGCCCAATTCCTGCTTTACACTCAAATTCCAGTTCTAAAACACACTTCTTTCAAAACACTACACACAATTCTCTGCATTTGGCACAATTTTCATGAAGAAAATCTCTTGTTTTCACAGGGAACACACTGTCATTCAAAATCTAAAGTTAATTGCCCTACTATGCACACGGACTCATCACATGGGCAAACACCTGTCACACAGGTGTTTTTTTGTGCATTGCCTTTACACTGCTTAGCAGTACCTGCACCCAAATTGACTTGAAGCACTTTGTTACTCTTACTGATCTTGTTTCCTCTTGTCTAGATCTTTGCTTGTGTTGTTCTTGTTCTCATATGTACGTCACTTTGGATAAAAGCGTCTGCTAAATGACATTGTAACACAGTTTTACAATTAGCAATCAGAGCTATATTTCTGTCCACTGCTTGGCCAGGGAAAACATTGCTTGTGATGTGGATGAGGTGCTGTGGCCCGACTGAAACAGAAGAGAGGATGCAGCATTGTTTTTTTTATTTTTTTATTTACTGTAACTGTATACAGTAAATTCTTCTGTTGTTTTTTATGTAGACCACTTGTATGTGCAACTTTGTGTTGGTTGGGATGTACACTGTGTAAACTGTTTTTTGGGGGAGACAATAAAATATATTTTTTTACAGTGTATTTGTGTGTTTTGGGTACAAAAACAATATTCTAAAATATTTTACAACACTAATGTATGTACTGTCTGTAGTAAGTGTAACACTGAACAAAGAAAAGGCCTAAGTCATTATGATGAATGGAGAAGAAATGTTTTACATTGAGCACATCAGTGTTCAAATGGTTCTTATAAATGTTTATATTGGGGCGGCTGTGGCTCAGTGGGTAGAGTCGGTCGTCTATCAATCTGGAGGTTGGTGGTTCGATCCCAGTTCCTGCAGTCACATGCCAAAGTGTCCTTGAGCAAGACACTGAACCCCAAATTGCTCCCTCTGTTGTTCAGAGGTGTGTGAATGTGAACGAATGAGAACAACTAATACTGATGGTCCCACACTACATAGCAGCTTCTACCATCAGTGAGTGAATGGGTATGAATGGGTGAATGTGACCAGTAGTGTAAAAGCGCTTTGAGTGGTCAGAAAGACTAGAAAAGTGCTATATAAGTACAAGTCCATTTACCATTACCATTATTCATTTGGTGGTTTGTCTATGATTTGAAAACAAAATACCATTTTGAGAAGAAATAACATTGTTTTGACTGTAAAGTTTCATTTTGCAGGAGAATTGAGGGGTTTTATCCCATTGTGTGCGTGTGTGTTTTTTGATTTGTGTGTAGAGTTCTGAGAGTATGAGGCATGCTTTCAGAAAATGTGTGTAAACAATCGAGAAAAACTGTAAAATCAACAAACCAGAGCAACAGAAAGGCTGGGTCTGTGTTCAATCCCATTTGTTTCTACTTTAAATAAAAATCTCATCATCGTATGAAGTGTGACAAAGATGTTAATGAAGGCAAAGACAAGACTTACAACCACTGACTCTCCACAGCTTAAACAAGTTGTCAAAACAAGAGAAAAGGTCATCATCTGTGCCTGTTGAAGTTTCCTGGTTCACCTCTGACCTTTGAGTCACATGACCTCTGTTGACCAATATAAAGTTTCACATGTCAGTACAAAGGAGAGGTGAAGACTGCCACTAGAGGGCTGTGCCAACTGGTAGAATGAGTATCAAAGTATCTTTAACCTTTCTGACTGAGAGTCCTGAATGTTCTTTATAAAACTCAGAGAATGATGATGATTATTTCAAATTATCATTTACACTGTTTTCTATTTGAGAACTGAACAAAGAAAGCATTTTGTTTTAACATTTTTTAATCAATATTATGGGTCAAAACAGCGCCATCTGCTGGAGTTGAGTATACTATCATCCTCCAAGAGTCACAACTTGGTTTGGATTTAGTGCAGGGAAATGTAAGAGGTTACCAACCCACTTCCCCTCTCCAGAGCACTCCAGAACCCAGCTCTTGAGAAGCCTCCCCTACTGTTGCCATACTACAAAGTCATTATCACAAGTTAACCAGTGTCTCTCTATTTGATATGAGAATTTATGAAATATGATCATATATTTTGGACAAAATCTGACCCTGAATGTTTGGAAAAGGACCAAAAAAATCCCCAGCAATAAAGAACAAAGTTGTTTCTGTTTGGTTGATGTTACTTTTGTTATGCTCTTTTAAGGAGATTCACCAATCCGTGGCATGATTTGTGCACATTCAAGAGCCATTGGGAGGAGCTTGGTTTAGTCCAGCTCCACCTCAGGGTCCAGCCATACCCCTGGCAATGGAGGCAACTGTATCATTAGCACAGGAACAAGAAGGCGGAGCTAGAGCACCACTTAGCAAATCTTGTGTCCCTCTAGTGTGACTTTTCGAACAAGCCGATCAGAGCAGCCAGCAGTCTCATCCTAGGATTACTCCAACACACACTAACCTGTCAATTTTGAAACGTCCAACAATTCAACTCAATATTTTTTTGTAAAATATGAAGGAAAAAAAACATAATACCACCTCTTTGAAGATGGACATGACCGTACTGACATCCACATGCATCCTGATCCAAAGACCCCCTTTAAAGCTTCTTTCACACATGAACTCCTGACAATTTAAGGACAGCGAGGTCCATGGGAATGTTCAGGTCTGTGTCTCACTACTGCTTACGATCCAGTTTTAATCCAGGACCCATGTCTAGGTCCAAATGAAGTACAATGTCTAGATATGTCTATAGCTCTAGCTCAAGGTCCACGTTTATTTCCAGGTCCATGTGGAGGTGGAGGAACATGTCTTAGTTATACCCAGGTTCAGGTTCAGGTCAAGTTCAAGCTGGACTTGGACCTTCAGTAAGTTTCAGGTGACACCTTTCAGTTGCTCTAATATTTGGACTCACAAGAAAAACTACCTTTATCTGAAAACTCCTCGCAGCTTCCTGGAGGCAAGGGATGCTCTCTGTGTGGATATACAAGATATGTGTGTGTGTGTGTGTGTGTGTGTGTGTGTGTGTGTGTGTGTGTGTGTGTGTGTGTGTGTGTGTGTGTGTGTGTGTGTGTGTATGTGTGTGTGTGTGTGTGTGTGTGTGTGTGTGGCAGTGATATATGGGGCCAGCTGCTGTTAAACTGAGCCTTGAGACTTTAAAATGGAGTTTTAATGGCAGAGATGAACTCTGAGGCGGCTGCAGGCTGGCTGGACGCCCGGAGGAAATCCCCTCTTCTTCTTCATCCACTCTCTCCTTTTTTTCCTCTCTCTCTCTTTCTCTCTCTCTCTCCCCTTCTAACTTCTCCCTCTAAATGTTTTTGCCCAAAGGAAAAAGGATAATTTAAATGTCTTCATTCATATTCAGGTTGAGCAGAGCGGACAGACGTTTGACTCCTGGGTAGGAGGAGCGGCTCTTTGAACCGATCTTAAAGGAAATCAGAGATCTTGTTTCATCAATAATTCAACAAGTCTGCTCTGTCCTTGTCGGCTCAACAGGACGTTGAATGGTCTGAATTATTATCAGGGAACAAATGTCTCGTTTGAAAACTTTTATATGAACATATTTCATTTCTATTCCCTCGTGTAGATGTTTTAAATCATGGTTCATACTCCTAAGAGAGAACAGCTCTGATATCAAAGAGGAATAACTTTAGATTATCATGATTGTTTTTAAATCAGCCGCTATTATCACATGAAATGGTGACCACTCTGGATGCCACCCATTGGGTTTTTCTGGATAGAAGACTACATTTCCCATGAGCAACCCCAACTCTAACCCTAATCCCAACCCTATCCGCAGCCCTAACCCAAACCTTATCCGCAACACTAACCCTAACCCTAACTGCAACCCCAACCCTAACCCTAACCTCAAACCTAACCACAACCCTATCTGCAACCCTAACCCTAAACCTAACCCTAACCTCAAACCTAAACCCAACCCTATCCGCAACCCTAACCCCAAACCTAACCCCAACCCTAACCCTAACCGCAACCTCAACCCTAACCCTAACCCTAACCCTAACCCTAACCTCAAACCTAAGCCTAACCTTAACCCTAAACCTAACCCTAACCTCAAACCTCAAACCTCAAACCTAAGCCTAACCCTAACCCTAACCCCAACCCTAACCCTAACCTCAAACCTAAGCGTAACCTTAACCCTAAACCTAACCCTAACCCTAACCCCAACCCTAACCCTAACCTCAAACCTAAGCCTAACCTTAACCCTAACCCTAACCCTAACCCTAACCGCAACCCTAACCCTAACCTCAAACCTAAGCCTAACCCTAACCCTAACCCTAACCCTAACCCTAACCCTAACCCTAAACCTAACCCTAACCCTAACCCTAACCACAACCCCAACCCTAACCCTAACCCTAACCTGAAACCTAACCCCAACCCTATCTGCAACCCTAACAATAAATCAAACCCTAACCATAACCTCAAACCTATCCCCAACCCTATCCGCAACCCTAACCCTAACCCTAACCCTAACCTTAACCCCAACCCTAACCTTAACCCCAACCCTAACCCTAAACCCAACCCTAACCCTATAACCCCAACCCTAACCCTTGTTTTATAGATTAGATTCTGTAAAGTAGCCCCCTTTTTCCTTCATGACAGCTTTGCACACTCTTGGCATTCTCTCAGTCTGCTTCATGAAGTGGTCTCCTGGACTGGTTTCTAATTAACATGAGCCTTGTCAAGAGTTCATTTGTAGAATGACTTGCCTTCTTAATGTGTTTGAGACCATCAGTTGTGTTGTTCAGAGGTAGGGTTAGTACACAATGGATAGCTCTATTTGACTACTACTGTAATCCAGATTATGGAAAAAAATGATTATTTCATAGTTTTGATGTCTTTAATTTTAAACTACAATGTCGAAAGTAGTTCAAATAAATAAAAACCATTGTATGAGAGGGTGTGTCCAAACTTTTGACTGGTAGTGTAAATGTTGAATCTAAATGTTAAATGTTGAATCTAAATGTTAAATGTTAAATAAAAAGTAGTATGGGAGGTAGAACCTTCTTCTTTGGAATCTTCTACCAGTCAGGGTCCGGGAGGCAGACACCCTCTCTACTTTTAAGAGTAGTCTTAAAACTTTCCTTTTTGATAAAGCTTATAGTTAGAGCTGGCTCAGGCTTGGACCAGCTTTTGTCATGCTGCTATAGGCCTAGACTGCCGGGGGAACTGGCGCACTGACACACTGGGATCCTAGCTCACCCCCTTCCCCCCAACCCCTTCATCACTTACTTTAACTCTGCCTGTCTCATTAAAGTTACTAACCATAGACTTTTCTGGAGTCCCTGAGCTCCATTGTCTCATAGATTCCTCTGAGCTGCCGTAGACGTCCTCCTGCTGCGGACGATCTGGACTCCAGCTGATACAGACGTGCTGGACTCCAGTGGCAACAGCTTCTACTACTCGTCTCATCACTATCACCTCTCTCTCTTACTCCCCTCTATCTGTCTTTCCAGACCCAACTCAGTCGAGGCATGATGTCTGTCTAACATGTGTCTGGTTCTGCCTGAGGTTTCTGCCTGTTAAAAGGAAGTTTTTCCTCACCACTGTAACTAGCTAAATACTGCAATGTGCAATGCTCATGATGGATTAAGGTGGGGTCAGACTGAGTCTTACCCTGTCTTGAAGTTGGGTCTCTGTTCATAATTTGACATAGAGTGGTCTAGACCTCCTATGTTTGTAAAAGCGTCTTGAGATAACGTTTTTTGTGATTTGGCGCTATACAAATAAAGATTGATTGATTGATTGATTGAAATATAAATGTTAAATGCTAAAAAGCTATAATATGCAAATTCAAACTGCCACCAAGTGGAAATATTAAAATAAAAGCTTAATAAAGCAATACCAACTTAGCTCGTCCATACCAAAGACAGGGTCAGTGTGTCTCTGAGCGTTGTGAAATCTCTTAATTGCCTCCAAAACTGCATTTTTAACATTTTCTGCTAAATCAGGTCACATTATGGACGATGGGCAGTACGGCTAGTGACCCATAGGAGTCAGTACTGACAGAGTATTGTTGGAATATCTGTATCGCTTTATGAAGCTTTTATCTTATAGCTTCCGCTTGGCAGCTGTGTGAATTTGTGATAAAAAACGGACTTTTAAAAATTCACACTATGTTTTTATGAAATTTTTGAGCATAATGTGGAGAAATGCTGGTGTTATTTTTAGTGTGCACAACTTTAGATAGATAACTCACTTCTCACTGACAAACTTTATCAGCTCTAGACTTAAACACTTCAGGGTGAGTGCATGTTGACTTTACTTTCTTAATGTATTTTTGCTGACCTAATCACTGACATTTAAAATCAGATTTAAAAAAACGTGTTTCTATTAATCTCATTTTAATACGGCGTCAAGATGCATCAGAGTGAGAGTGAAACTATTGAAAAAATCTGTGAATAACTCCTCACAGTGACTTTAAATTGAAAATAAAGGCAGCCTTTATAAATCACTTCATGTCTGAATGAGTCGCTGTTGTCAAGCGGTGACCAATCAGATGTTAGAACCTAACACAGCCGGGCGATTCACAAGAAAGCTGGGTAATAAAAGACGTTAAAGGACATTTAGTGTGCTGACTTTTCTACTTTCTTTGTGAGGTCGGGCACACTGAGAGAGGTTATTGAGTGACTGTGCTCCCTTCTTTGCCTTTTGTCCATTTTTAGTATACAGCCTATGATCACATGATACACGATAAGCACGAAAGGTCAAAGGTCATCATCACTCATGTCATTCCGAAATCATCGAAAATACTGATACTTACTCCTCTAAAAATGATCCGATTAGCTTTCATGTATTAATATTATTAGCTATTAATTCTAAGAATTATTTTATTTTAAAAATTGTTTTATCAATAGCAGATTTACTGGATGTAGGAGGGCTTCAGACACAAATGACCCCGCCCTTTCCTGTTGCTGTTACTCAGAGTTTTTGAGTCTACAAAAGAGAGAGAGAGAGAGAGAGAGAGAGAGAGAGAGAGAGAGAGAGAGAGAGAGAGAGAGAGAGAGAGAGAGACTGTGGAGATAAATCTGCTGTCACCCAGAGAGCACTCTGTGCACTCTGATTCTCCGTCCTTGTCCTCTCTCTTATGGGTGGATTGTCCCTCAGAGGCCTCTGTACCCCCTAACCAGGCCCCCGCCTCCTCCTTCTCCTCCTCCTCCTCTTCTCCAGATGCTCCCTCCTGATTCAGTATCGACTTGTCGCAGGAATCAACATGTAAATCAGCTGATAGCTGCAGGTCAATAAAACGACTCAGAGCTGATTTATGAGTCAGAGCCGCTGCAGCCAATCAGAACGCAGATGGAGGAAGCTGAAAGGGAACACAGGGCTGAAAGAAAACCTCGAGCTGTCTTCTTCTTTTAAACATGAACCAGTACAGAAAGGGGAGCATCGACAAGAATTTTAATACTTATTGTTGTTCAAGTCTTTTTGATTTCACACAACAGGAAAAAGTCACCTTGAAAAGTGTTTATTTGATGTTTCTTTATTACCTATGATTGAAAAAGAGAGACACCTTCAAAGTTCTTGTGGGTCAGGTGTATCAGCAGAAGAAGAAAATAATCTATGTTTGAATGTTTTCATTTGTAATCACCTAGAAATATGAATACCTGAGTCATTCCTTCATTCAGTTTCTTTCATTCATTCATCTTCAAACTGATATCTTCAGTAAACATGAACAGGCAAACTACACACCTCAAAGCGTCACTGTGTGACCTCCCACACACCTGCAAGACGAGGGTGAGGGCAGCAGTGAACTATTATTTGTTTTGCAATCTGCAGCCTCACCACTAGATGTCACTAATTCTTTCACATTGCTCCTGTAATGCAACACACTGAGACTGATACAATCAATCATGGCACTGTCTACTAACAGCTTACATGCAAAATCCAGTTTCATTGTGAAATATTTAATATGATAATACATGCTGCAACTATTCCACATGTTTCTGTTACTTTAGGATCTAATCATGGGGCGTTGTAAGGGCCCCTGGTTATGTTTTCTCAGTGTTTTTAATATCAGATGAGATGAGAAGATTTATTGTAGTTCACAGTGGTAAAAGAAAGAAGTAACTAAATATGTTATTCCAGCTTTAAGGTCAAGACAAGTGGGAAAGGGGCAGCCACTGACCTACCCTGTCATCCTTTCATAAACGCATGAAAGCCTGAAAGTATAACTTCAAAATAAAAGTCATGACGCAAATGTAGGGACCGCCCTCACAGACAAAAAGACTGTGTAGTCTGACCTTGATATTACAGCTAATATAAAGAGGGATGGTAACACACTGATCGGTGAAATTTATGGAAGGATAAAACTGAAATTTAAGACATTGAAAAACAAAGATAATATTAATAGTTCTGCTGCTTTTATTCTGAAGTTATTTTACATTTTGATTCTGCTTTATGGCATTTGAAAAATGGCTCCCTCAAATGTTTGTCTGCATCAGCAGTGTAAAACGGACTGTTCATTGTGGTGTGTGTGTGTGTGTGTGTGTGTGTGTGTGTGTGTGTGTGTGTGTGTACAGTGAGTTGTTTGTGTGTTTGTAGGGATGTGTGTGGGTGTTACACAGTCAGCAGTGTTTGTTTCAACTGTTACAGTTTGAACACAGTCAGAGCTGCTGAAGGCGATTTGTATGCCTGCTACTGATATGCAAACTTCTGTCTTCACCCACTTCTACTTACTGCAAATAACAACAACTCCTGAAAACTGAACTATTTGCCCTAATGCAATAAATACATTACATTTACATACAGGGGTCAACCCTTATCCGCATATCAGAAATACTAAAGCATTTTTTATCCTGAAAAAACTCAATCTTCTCCAGTCACTCTTTTTGAAGATGCTTTATTGGTGTACAGTAGGTGTGAGCTGAATGAATTATCAAAAGCCAACAAGCATTGGAAGATTAACAAAAAATAAAACAACTTTTTTACTCCTCAAACATCTAGAGCATATTTCTATTGTAAAACAGCTGCTGTGGAGGAATTAAAGGAATCTTAAAGTAAGGTGCTGGGATGATCCGGCCTCCCAGACCCCCAGTGATCTCCCTGGTCCTCCTTGGTGTATCCCATCACGTCCTCATAAGTCGGCGTGGCAGCATACTGCTCGCACAGCGACCCCTGCAGGCTGGGAGCACAAGTCGCAGACACACGGACATACAACGAGCCGTGCTTCAGCTTGAACGTCCTAACGTTGTTTCCCGACGTTGGGATGTAGTTCACTCTGCCTAGCAGGTCGTCGTCCCAGTGGTTGTCCCGGTCCCAAACCTCAAAGCGGATTGCACTGTGGAGAGAATGCATATACAGAAGGATGTCAACAAGAACAAAAAGTGTTTCTTGGATGTTGGTCTCCAAAGTGTCAGCAGGAAAAAGGAGTTGATTGTAGATTTGATCCTGAAGATTGAGGTGCATTGAGGAGATCAACAGCTCCAAATACATGATGGTATGCACTAAGAGACCTCAAATTCTGGCACTGAGGTTAAAGACCCAGACACAACACTATGTAGGACACAACACGAGGTAGGATACTTGTGCCATCTGTGCCAGAGGAAATTACACCCCATACCAGCAGGTGGCAGTCTGTTTTTTCCATTTGCTTGCCAGTATTTTCTCTTCCACTCGATACTGGTAATATCACCAATTGTAGCATCAATATCAAGAGTCCAGGCGCCCCATGTACAGATGCTTTGGTCTTTGGAGTATTGAATCCCAGTCCAGACAAGATACGGTGCATCTTCTCCCCTACTCTCTCCTCAAATTTCTTCCCTCTCTCTCAAGCTGCCCTGAAAGTCCAAAATATAATCTCTAAAAATGGAAAAACAGTGACCATAATGTCGGGGTTCTGTTTCGCACGCCATCTAGGATATCTTGTCAACGTTACATGGTGACTACCACAGCATCTTTTAAACCTCATGCCCTCCCTGCTGAATGCAAGAATGCTTCAAACACTAAAATGCCCTCACCAACAGTCTATTCCTTCATTAGTGGATACTTTTTTTAAAGACTCTGTCAGACTGATTTCATGTGCTCTCCTTATTCATTACTTAAGAATAGACTAGATTCACTCACGTTCTTTGTTGAAGGTTGACAGTTTGGAGCTGAATTAGGTAGTTCCAGGTGGGGAAGTCGTTGTTCCAGATAACAGATGTCACTGCTTTTTGGTTACCATAGAAAACCTTCACATATCCATCCGTCTTGGTGAAATAGTCTCCCCAAAGACCAGAAGCGCGGACCACTGTCACATTCATCCGGGCTACACCAGGTCCGCCAGGGCAGCAATCAGCGTTGACCATTTGGTGTCCTTTGCAGTGACAAGCACAGTTCTGGTTCCGGCTTCCAATCTTGCAGCCGGACGGGCAGCGGAGAGGCTTTGCACTCTTGCGGATGTAGTCGCTGATGGCGTCACGTAGGCTGGTCTGGAGGACAAGGTTCTCCGTCACCTACAGAACAGAAGGAGATAAGAGTTGCATTTGAGTGAAAACCAAGCAACAACCAACAGTGTTTAAAAACAAGGGCCAATGTGCAATTGCTCAAAAACTAGTGTCTTCTTAAGGCTGCCTCCAAATGCCAAGGAAACCCTGTTAGAGCCCGTATTGACATGTCCAGTTTTACATATCCAGCCTGGCATAAAAACAGTTTTGGTCTCTATGGCTTGTATCTTAATTTCTAAAATCTGCACAGGAGGAGGATTTTATATATAATTCATCTGTTCTGATTATATTCAGGCAAACAGTTGTGCATAATTTGGCATAATTAGGGACAAAGCTGATTTGGCTCACAGATGGCCGTGTAGTACCTGTGCTCTAGGTGGCTGGACCTTTGCCTCAGCTCAACCTCTTTGCTGGATTCGAAATTACCTGGAAGCTCGGTGGAATCAGCATTTCCAATATGGCCACCGCCATCTTTGGGCTTCATAACACCTCATCAGAAACCAGTGGGTGACGTAACTTAGAGTACGTCCATGTGGTGCAAGCATTCCACTCTACTCTGATTTCATATACAATACAAACACGACTAGTGCTGCACTGAATGGGCTCTTTTGTGCACATCAGGGAGCGTTGCAGCCCAAGAATCTGCTACCACTGTAGTGTCTTTATCAGACACAGAAGAGTCAAAATGGCTCTGAATTGCTATGCGTTTTGCAAACAGAGTGAGAGCACTTAGTGATGTGTGTGCAATGTCTATGTTAGGATTACAGTTAGGCTAATTGCCTTCTACTGGTAAATGGTGCTCTGACAAAAACACAATAATAGCATGCAGATATGTTCAGAGAGAGACTGTAGTTGAACATGTAAAGTTAGAATCAGTGTGGATCCTGTTTGCTTGAATGAGAGTAACTTTATGTTTCATGGCGTAACATCACAATCTGACGAGTTGCCCAAGAAACACCTTTTGAGATTAGTCTACAAGTTAAATAATCTTCTTCATCAAAGTCTGCTTGAAACAATAATTTGAAACTTTGAAAATTTGAAGTGAACCAATTCAACCCTCTGAGCATAGTTAATCCAAGTGTGACCCCTGGAATTAGCTAAATATCTATATATATGTTTTATAGCCCAACTTTGATTGGTTACCACAACCACACCCTTTGAGTTTTGTACACGAGTTGAATAACTTTTTGTCTTAAGGCTTCCTTCTAGCTCCACACCAAATTTGAAGTGGATCACATGCACCCTCTAGGAGGAGTTAACCCCAGAAGGGATATAGCCTTTACAAAAAAAATCTAAATTGGTGGACTTCCTGTTGGATTCATGATATGGGTCCAAGAGTCAAGGTCTAGTTATACAATATGGTCTTTGCTAGGACCCTAATTAATATGGTGCAAACAGTCAGTTATTGTGTAGAAAAATGGAGTGCATTTTCCTTACCAGTAGGTGTAGGGGACTGATTTGGTAGGAAACCACACCTGGGACCCTCCTCAGGGAAGCCAGCCACTTCTTGTACCCTGATACACTATTTGGGCTGAACAAGATGTCCCCTACATCTCCGTCCCCTCCCAGAATCTCGGTGGTCCGGTCTGAGAAGGACTGGCTGAAAGTTGATCCAGTTTTCAGGCTCTTGCCCCTTTGGTGGCAGAACTTTGATTCTGCACTGACAGAAATGCCTTTGATTACAGCCCTGGCCTCGACACCAAGGCAGTCGCTGATGGTGCGGGTAGACAGCTTGCTTATAGAAGCCTCACAGGTCCGGATGGCAGTGATGGAGTTCACTCGACCTCCCAGTTGGACCCTTCGGATAAAGTGGGTCCCATAGATGGCAATGAACTGTTTGAAAGCTGAAGTGTTCTTGTGGTCGTAGGTGGAGGGGAGGTTCTTCAGGGAGTCTTCAAACTCTTTACTCAGAGCAGGGCGGGAGTGAAGACGAAAGCTGTAGGCCATTTTACATCAAGCATGTTTTTAGTTATCTGAAATCAGCCTCCCAATTAATATCATCCAAACATGTTACCTCTGTGGCTTCAAAAAAGCCAAGATGAAATGCCAAATAGCTAAACTCACAGTTTTAGATCAGAAGTCCACAAATGAATGGGTGATCTAAAAAAAAGGTGTGCTTTGTACATTTCTCTCTTAGTACTCACGTGTAGTATTTGCATTTGAAATCGTGGGTGGTGAAGGAGAACTTGTCTTTTCTGCTGCGACTCTCTGCAAACTTTGTTGAGAAGGAGTGGGACCCTCCAACTGCAAACCCTCCAAGTCCAGGAAGACCAAGACCCACCTGAGTGACATCCCAATGGATAACCCAAAAAAATAATCTGTGTTATGTTTTACAAAGTGGTTAAAGTATCTGAATAAAAATCATGAATAAACTGTGACTGCTGAAGCAAGTTCAAAAATGTGATCATTTGAGAAATGTTTCACCTTCCAGCTGCCTCCCAGAGACTTACTCGTCTCTCTCATGACTGACTGACTCGACTCGAAGATCTTACTGCTCAGACTACGTCTGCAGTGCACCTGAAGGCAGAGAGCATGATGGGTGATACATGGCAACCTGCTATAGTTAGATCAGTCTAGAAAGGAAAAAAACTCTGTGTTTTAACATATGTTGGGGTCTAATGACTTATAGTTACAAAACGTTTTGTAAATGCAATTTACAAAGATTTTCTTCTGCCTGCTGCCATGAAACAGGCTGTAATGTTGCAATGAAACCCTCAGAGCTTGTTGACTAACAGTACTTGTATTTGTAGCTGACAGGCTCAGATTGTTACTCTGAGTGTCTGACAACTTTACAGAAAGGATCCCCACAGAGATCGACCTTTTAGTTCAAGAGGAAGAGGATATTCTAACCAGAAACAGCTGTTACATCACTCTTTAAAAACACCCTAGGTGTCATCAACAAACACACCATGTTTACTTCTAAGAACACAAGAGTCGCAGATTTACTGCAAACACAAATGATTAGTTGGTCATAGTTTTAGTTTGTTTAGTTTTTACTTTGGTGGTTTAAGTTTCAAGCTTTCACAAACTAGATTCAGACAGCTACTCATCTGTCCTTCAAGATGAAATGGCTGTTTCTATCAGAGTAGTCTTAGCGTCTTTGAAGACAGTTTCTGGTAAAAAAAATTTAATTAAATCATAAAATGTAAAAAATATTTTTCCTCATTGACAAAGGTGAAAGGTTTGTGTCCTTTCTGTAACATTGTCTTTGATCACTGACGATGGCAGACCATCTGAAAAAGCTTCAACGGTCTTCAAGAGGAGAAACGTGCTGTAAGAGAATAAAATAATAAAAGCAGAAGAATTTATATTCTAAATGATTGTCCCAAAGTCATAATTGTAGTATACAGAGGAAGATTAGGGTTACTGAAAAAAAAAATTGGGGGCCAGGCCAACACATTTTTTTAGCTTTTACACCTTTATTTTATAGAGGAGAGGACAGTGGATAGTGAAGGAAACAGTGGGGGAATGACATGCTGGAAAGAGGCCACAGGCTGGATTCAAACCACCCGCTACATGGGTGTGCAACTTAACCATTAGGCTAAATCCGTGCACCAACACATTTTTATTTTTTTATTTTTTTTTGATCATATTTTTTTTAAATTCTGACATTTAAGTCCAAATTCAGACTGAAAAAAAAAATGTGACAATAAAGTCTGAATTCAGATTTTTTTTGTGTCAGAATTTTCTTACTGGCTCCAATTCCCAGAAAAAGAAACAGAAAACCCTTCTGTAATTCTATGGTCAAGCAAACAATCAATCAATCTTTAATTGTAAAGCGCCAAATCACAAAAAAACATTATCTCAAGATGCTCAAATTATTAACAGAGACCCAACACCAAGACAGGATAAGACTCATTCTCAGACTCAGTCTTGCCCCACCTTAATCCACCATGAGCATTGCACCTTGCAGTATTTAGCTAGTTGCAGCGGCAAGGAAAAACTTCCTTTAACAGGCAGAAACCTTGAGGAGAACCAGACTCATGTTAGACACAAATCTGCCTCGATCGAATGGTTGTAATGGTGTAATCAATAATAAGTTAACCTTATGAGGCTCCTTTGAGACTCTGCCAAGAACAACACATTGTTAACTCATCACTCAGGCTGATCCACAGTTTGACTCCCATAACTGAAACACAGCTTTATTTCACGTTGGTTCTACCTTTACATTTTCTAGTCCTTCAAAGCAATAATTTCTCACTCACCTTGATCCTCCAGTCCAACACTGACACAGGGAGCTTCTGGGTCTGTTTGATGAGAAAAAAACATGAAGCCATCAGGTGAAAAACATTCCAGGATTTATGGAACATTCTGGTCTTAGGGTGGATCTTGAGCTGGAACATAGACTTTTTAAAAGACGGACAATTTGACAGCTTTCGATCATTAAGGTTAATTCTCATCATGCAGATTTACAGTATGTCCAAATGCAATTTTTCTGAGAAGTTAAGTTTAAAAAAGTTATGTGATATCAAAAGTGGGAGTGTGAATGTGATATTGTGATTGACAGCTGTGTCTAGAGGATTATCAGAGCAGAAGAGGACTGGTGAGAGGAAACATAACGACACCTAACAGAGTCATTGAACTTTCCATAACCAACTGAATAATCTTTGATGTTAAAGCATTAAGTTCAAAGTTAGTTCAAAGTTAGTTTAGGTATCGAAGGGCGGGAAGGCATTACTGTGGCGCCAGCATCCGAAACACTTAGCACAGACTGGCTTTAAATGTGCAACATGTCAGCTGCCCTCACAGGAGGAATTTTGGCTTCATATCGGCAAAGAGGTAGAGACATGTCATCCATCTTTCCTCAATGGTCAGACCTGGTTCAGGAGGCGGTTGTAGCACACAGTGCAGTTCCCCTGGACTCCTCCCACCATGTAGTTCGTGACGTCGACCACGCTGGCTCCACTGGTCTTCATCTGCACCACGTCGAAACCCTCGCCAGCCAGGTTGTGACCGGGGACAAACTGAGCGTTCTGACACTCAGTGAAGGAGCTGATCTGACAGCCCAGAGACTGAGGGAGGAAGAGGAGGAGGAAGAGGAGGAGAGGGGAGGAGGAGGACATTGCAGAACTGAATGGAAGAGGAGAGGGAGAGACGCTGTTAAATATTTTCATCAAAGTATTTCACCCTGAAATGATTCACAGGTCTCAGAGATTGTGGACTTTATGTGAAATCAGGCTTTGACTTCTTTTTAATTGCAGACCGTTTTGAACGTTTAAGTTCTGAAAATGTTTCTGATTTTCTGCAGCAAAAAAAAAGTTTAGAGTTAAGAACACCTAATCTGTATGTGTGTTTCTTTTCTTTGTTCGGTGGCTCAGCAGCATGGTCGGTATCATGAATAACTCAGATAAAAGGGGATAAATGTCTGATCGTAGAACGAGAGAGTGATTTTCAGGGGCAAAGAGCCAGGCATGGCAAAATATATTTTGAATTATACTTTATTTATTTATGTATTTATTCATGTATGTATGTATGTATGTATGTATGTATGTATGTATGTATGTATGTATGTATGTATGTATGTATGTATGTATGTATGTATGTATGCATGCATGTATGTATGTATGTATGTATGTATGTATTTATGTATGTATGTATGTATGTATGTATGTATGTATGTATGTATGTATGTATGTATGTATGTATGTATGCATACATGTATGTATGTATGTATGTATGTATGTATGTATGTATGTATTTATGCATGTATGTATGTATGTATGTATGTATGTATGTATGTATGTATGTATGTATGTATGTATGTATGTATGTATGTATGTATGTATGTTTTTTAAGTACTTACTTTTATTTTTTTAACTTGTTTTTTACTCAAGGATTTTTTTTTTCTAAATTGTGAAAATAATTTAACTGTCATTCATTCATTATTTATTTATACAACATTTGTGTTTTATATCAGAGCACTGACACTTAAATATCAGGGTGATTTACTATAGACAGAAGGGTATGATGTTATTTAATCATACAGAGTTTATCACAACAGATTCTCAGCTCAGTTTATTCTAACAAGAGTTCAAGTCAAAAAAATGACAAAATAAACACAACTGCACCACACAGCAATAATGGATTCTTGTTTCAGGTTCTTTGTATTTCACCCTCTTTATTCAGTTATTTTCTCCTCTTAAACTGAAAATTAATATTTTGTCCATTGTGCTGAAATATTGAAAATAATTAGAAATATTAACTCCTATAAAGCAATTATCTTACTGCTCTTACATTGTTTGTATTTTTCTTGAAAGACAAATTAAGGATTTTTTTAATATACAATTTTAAAATTGTTCAACTCATAATAATCTGAGTATGCCAAGTGTTTCATTTTTTCATTATTATCACATTTGTATAAATTATTTTCAGCTCCCCAAGATTATCAAAATTGTGTCTCTCATCTAAATCAGAAAATAGATCATTTGTTGATTTAATATAATCTTAAAGTTATCATTCAACATTCAACATTTCTAAATGTTGTATTATAAATTATTTTGCCATCAAGCTAAATTTCTACATTTAAAATGAAACTCACCTACAGTCAAGGAGACAATGATGACGAAGAAGATGATGAGAATGATGATGGATGTTGAACTGTTGTTCAGCTCTCTGCTGTGTGAGGTATTCTGGTTTCTGTGGCCGATTTTAAAAACACTTGTTGAGACGTTTCTCAGCCTCGTACTGTGATCACGCCTTAAAATGCTCTGAAACTGGTCAGTGTGAGCAGTTGGAGCATTTCTTTGCTTTAAAGACTATATTAGGGGCTTTTGAGGCCCTCATACAGAGGAGAGGACAGTGGATAGGGTCCCTAAGTTGTTGAATTTAAGAGACACTCTTGTATTTGAGAAAAAACAGTTGAAGTCTTCACTTTACAATAATAAAGTATATATTATACCTCAAAGCAGTCTTTCTTTTTTGAAACAATGAAACATTTCAAGAAAAGGTTTAATATTTTGAGAGATGTTAGAAAATCTTTGAGACAAAGTTTAAACTTCTGGAGAATAGTCATACAACTGTGAGACGAAGTTGTTTTGTAAGTTATCTTAATATTTTAGGTAAAAGTAAAAAAGAAATCGTATTTCAGTCTAGCAGGAAATTTAAAAAAAAAGCCTACAAGTTCCTGTGAGGAGTTTATAATCAGTATGAAGCAGACTGAATTTACGTCTCTAATGTCTCTTTATGACCTAGAAAAGCAAACCAGACAATCAACAATATATATAATTCTATTTTTTTTTTTACTACTTTGGGGTCACCTGGAGTGATTCCCCTAACAGCCTCATTTAACATTTTCCACAGAAAAGATTTTAGATTAGGGAAATCTGACTGTTCAAAGACAGAAGACAAGAGATAAGAGGTATCATTTTGTCCACAGGGGGCGCCAAAATAAACACAAACCAAAAGTTCCTCACAGGAGCTTTAATGTTATAAGAAAAATAATCAGTATATTAGAAAAAATAATGAAGTAAAAAGACTGGAATGAAAAAATCAACAAGCTTTTCACATTCGAATAAATGTCAATGTGTTTTTTTAATGAAATATTAAAAATGTAAATAAATTGTAACATGGTGAAATATCATTTTCTTGCTTTTTAGTTACAGAATCAAAACAATTTGATGAACTTGTTGCAACATGAAGGAAACAAGTCACAGAAACCACAAAATCTGTGACAAATTCTTCATTCTGAATTTCTAATTATAAAAAAACAAACAAACTTTGAACAAAGTATATTCTCATCAAACACTTTGTGGCTCTCCATACAAGAACATGTGACTCTTACATATATATAATCGGTGTTTGTGTGTGTGTGTGTGTGTGTGTGTGTGTGTGGTTGTGTGGTTGTGTGTGTGTGTGTGTGTGTGTGTGTGTGTGTGTGTGTGTGTGTGTGTGTGTGTGTGTGTGTGTGTGTGAGTGAGTTACAGGAAGCTGTTGTGTGTTCAAGGCAAAAATGAACTTGAGACTCAGCAGAAAAGTTGCTGTCAATGTCGCACTAGTTACACCTCCCCAACACACACACACACACACACACACACACACACACACACACACACACACACACACACACACACACACACACACACACACACACACACACACACACACACACAGATAGTATGGTTAGGACAAACTGTACTTTTTGTCACATGAATGTTTACTCCAAGACAAAGGCTGAGAAATTAAAATAAATAGAAATAAAATGAGAGACAGAACTAAAGTAAAGTCATAAATATAAAATGCAATATAAAACAACATATACTTTACATATATTTAAAATGAAGGGTGGGGAGATGTTAGGATTGAAGAAAAAAACATATTTAAAATGTCTTGAAGTAAAGGGGAGTCTAGTTCTGTACTATTATGAACAATAAACAAAATGAACGCAGCTTTAATTTTTGAATCTAACTAACAAAATAACTTTTCAGTCAATAAAATCATTTCAGATACATATATTGTGATTTTCTAAATGAGTAGCTATTGAATAAAGGTCTACAACAGGTACCATTTTGCAATCACAACCAACTTACTGCACATCCTCCCTCACTTTTAATAGGTAAAGTTAACATTAGTAATATTATTGAAGTAAAGCCACATGACCTGAACTTCATTACAGTAAAATCAGGTGATACTCAATAAACTGGCAAAACTGAAGGGACATTTTTCGACCTGTAGTGACCTAATGTCCACAAAATCAGCTGCTGGGTGTTTTGTCCCTCTCTGGCTGCCATCCTGCAGTGACTGTATAGATCCATCAACACACACGCACACACACACACACACACACACACACACACACACACGCACACACACACACACACACACACACACACACACACACACACACACACACACACACACACACACACACACACACGCACACACTGCTGACTACATGCAGCATAATGTGTCTAGACCAAACAGCTCACTTTACAGCAACAGTAAATCAGGCTGTTTCCTTCTCTCTGCCTTCGTTTCCTCTCTTGTTTCCTTCTTTATCTCATTTTTTTTTTGTTCTGGGACATCACCACAGTTATATGGATAATGCAACTCTTAGCACTGAATGTATAATCTGATTGTACTTGGTCATGTGTATCAGTAATTTAAAACATACAGATAAATCCACCCTACACAAAGCAGCTGAAAAGCGCACACACACTGTAGCTGGAGGGCAGGGAATGATTTGTTTCTCTGCAGTAGTTCAGATCCAGTAGACCTCATTCCCAGGATTGCCTTCTTCTTGTGACATCATGCTCAGGGTAGGAAGCTAAAATATTGTTAGCATGCCCTGCTATTGTGTTCTAGGTCTTAAGTTCGATAGACCTTGATGATCCAATGAACTGTGATCTTTCGGTTCCTCCTGGTTGATAAACAGCCACAAAGACAACCGACAGTGAAAACTGGAAGTAGATCAGGCCATGTTTAAAGTTTAAAAACCTATATGAAAACCATAGACTGTATAAATAATGGATGTAGTGTCCGTGACTTCACCCATCTGTTTCTGAAGCGCTGTTTTGACACCAATCGTCGGCGGGAGCCATATTGCTGCTGTTGAGTGATTCTGACGTAAAGAGGCGGGCTTTGAGCCTCCTAGCCAACAGCTAAAGTGTTCCCGCCTGTCAGTCAAGTCAGCTGCGCCTCTCATTGGATGACTTGTAATCTTAATATCTTTGAAATCACCGCGTTATGAAAAAATTCACCCCCCGTACAGTGTGTGCCGATCGAGACATGAGCTATCCAGACTACACTCGTCTTTTGTACCAGGCTGCAAACATGTTTATTTCTGCTCTAAAGATCGGCTTTTTGTAATTGGTGTGTATGTGGTTTCAGGTACTTTCGGAGCCAGCCACAAGCGGATCCCCAATCAATCAATCAATCAATCTTTATTTGTATAGCGCCAAATCACAATAAACATTATCTCAAGACGCTTTTACAAGCATAGGAGGTCTAGACCACTCTATGTCAATATATATCTAATCTTTCAGAATATATATCTAAAAAGGAAATGTTCATCAAACACGACAGCTTGGCCATAATCCTCCTGTCAGCCACCACCTCCACAGGGTCCAGGACTGAGCTGGCCTTCTTCACCAGTTTGTTCAGTCTTACTCTCTTATCCTGTATCCTGTAATCCTGTAATCCTTCCAATGTGGCGTTCGTGTCCGGTGTTAGCTCTGTTAGCATGATGCTACTCTGCCAGTATTCCCTCTGGTGCTGGGTTGGCTCGTCAACCTTATCGTAGTTAGATCTTATATTCCCCATAACGGTGGGTGGAAGGACAGGTCGATGTCGTCTTTCCTTAGCTTGCACCTCAGTACCAGCACGTCGTCCTTGCCTCCTTCTCTTCAGCTTGCAGGGAACATCGGGCCTAGTATCGTTTTATCCACTGAACTGCAGTTTTTAGCACTTCCGCATTGGACTCATATTTTTAGACCGGAGGTTGTCGCTTGATGAAAACCCATTAGCTAAGATCAGAACACAGCTAACATTAGCATTCAGTCACATCCTAGATAACAGTTATGATTCAATTACAGATACGAAGTTTCAAGTGTAGCTAAGATAAGATATACTTTATTTGCCCCCCATTGGGGGAAATTTCTTTTGTTACAGCAGCTACAACACGGGACAGGGGAATACAACAATGTACGAACAGAGTTAAAAAATATAATAACAGTAATAATAGAAATGACAAGGGTAAAATAAAATAAAATAAAATAGAATAAAATAGAGTAAAATAGAATAAAATAGAGTAAAATAGAATAAAATAAAATAGAATTAAATAGAATAAAATAGAGTAAAATAGAATAAAATAGAATAAAATAGAGTAAAATAGAATAAAATGAAATAGAATAAAATATAATAAAATAGAATAAAATAGAGTAAAATAGAATAAAATAGAATAAAATAAAATATAATAAAACAGAGTAAAATAGAATAAAATAAAATAGAATAAAATAAAATAAAATAGAATAAAATGAAATAGAATAAAATAGAATAAATGGAATAAATAGAATAAAATAGAATAAAATGAAATAAAATATGGCAACTATTACAGATATATACACACTATGTACACTTCTATCTGATAAATAGATAAGGTAAGTTATTGCACGATAAAAATTGCACTAGGTTATTTAAAAACAAACATACACAGTATGAAGAGCAGTGCGATTCAGATGGCTACAGTAGTTAATTGTGAATGTGCCAAGTCACCTAGTAACTTCCATGTAGTGTAATGAAAGATGAGAAACAGATGATTAACGAGACACAGCAGTGCTGGTGTTAAACAGTCTGATTGCAGATGGGATGAAGGACCTGCGGTGGCGCTCCGTCCTGCAGGGTGGGAGTCTCAGTCTGCTGCTGAAGGAGCTGCTCAGGGAACCCACAGTCTCATGCAGGGGGTGAGAGGGATTGACACCAAATGAATGCAGCTTTAGTCAATTAAGTTCCAGCAGTAGTTAAATGGGTGGTGCTAAGTAAATGATGAAGTTTGCAATAAGGATAATCTGTCGTTGCTTTTGACTTTTTATTCCAATGCGTCCAATCAAACTGTTCTAATATCACACTCAGAGTCGTGCTGTTATACTAAATATCAGCATGTCTGGTTATTCTATGGCTGATTCACAATGTGCTGATATTTATGATAACAACACAAATGTCATATTTATTTTATTGAACAGTTCAAATTGAAGCATTATATACAAAGTACGAAGCAACACAATATTATTAATTGTTTTTGATATTATTTAGTGTATTTTTTTTTAACATTTATCATTCATTTGGCCTCAACCAAGTTTATATTTAAACTGCATAGCCGTGAATTTAATTTGCACTAAATATAGCATCAAAAGAAGCAAACATGGAAAAAAATCAAACAACCGCAAAAATGAAAAGTCATCTGCAAAACTAGAACCAATCGCTCTTCCTTTTCTTCATTTCCTCATCACTCCTTCCTTCTCTTCCTCTGTCCACACTTCCTGTCTCTTGTTCTCCAATCATCAATACTTTTTATTCTTTGATGTATACTTCCTCTGTCATCCCTCTATCCTCCAGTGTGTCTGTGTTTCCTGCTGTTTCATCCCTCTCTCTTTGTCTCTTGCTCCCCCTGCAGGCCGACCAACACGCTGCAGTCGCTCAGTCTCACCTTGGGCCGAGGTTGAAGGGCAGGAGGAGAGATTTGTGTATGTGTGTGTCTGTGTGTGTGTGTCTGTGTGTGTGTGTGTGTGTGCGCGTGCGTGTGTTTTACAAGACATTTGGTGCAACAGAGTGCAGGATTTGTGCTCGATATCAAAGGTTCTTTTTCTTTCTTTCTTGGTTTCACTCACTCACTCACTCACACACACACACACACACACACACACACACACACACACACACACTCACACACACACACACTCACACACGCATGCACGCACACACACACACACACACACAGAGAGAAACACACTCTTGTAGGTTATCATAGATGGGAGTGATGGCTCTGTTTGTCTCTGCAGGGACGTTATGAGATTTAATGATGCCTCAGTGATAACACTGTTGTACTTGCACATACAAGCACACACTCACACACACACGCGCACAGACACAAGAACACACTCACACACACACACACAGCCACAAACACACACAAAATGAATATCACAGTTTTTCTTTTATTTTGCATTTGGCTTTTTTTTTTCATATGGCTCTGTGAAAAAAGTCAGGACACAAAACACCTACATAAAAACAAACAGCTGACTCCTCAGAGCTGCACACCTTCAGGTCAACGTGGTGCCCCGCCCTCAATTCCCGCTTTACGGTCAATCTGACACTCCATTGGGACTTTAATTTACAAAATGAACATCATGTTGTAATGAAGAAGACTTGATATGGAAATTTAAACCATGAACTCTGTGAAACTTTTTACTTTTACCAAAAAGCAGGAGCATTTTCTCCTAGACTTCTATGATATCAGACTTCTTTTTACAACCAGTAGGGCCTTCCCCTGCTGGATGTTAGAATCCCACTTTCACATTTGTTCAGTCAGAGATCTGTGAAACACATGAATCTGCCAGCAGGGTTTTATAGTCTCCATGATTCCTCCTCCTTTATGTAAATCTCTTCTTCCTCTTGTCAAAGTCCACAAAATCTCTTCATCTGCCTCTCCTCTTCATCACTTCCTTCCTCTGTCATGAATATCAGATTAACTCTTTTAACCAGCTGATGTGTTGTCAGATCGGTCTGCTCAGTTTCAGCACTGTGTGGTGTGGCAGTCAGTGACAGTCCTTTCAACACTTTCTGTGTACTCTCAAGAACAAATGTGTTGATATACATCACTGTAAAAAATACTCTTAAAAGACCCAATTTAAAATGTAAATTAAGTAAAAGCTTTTATTATCATCAGGTTACACATAGCTGTACTCGTATGTAGTAGATCTATGTTGTTCTATTATTCTATGAACTATTATTTTTAGCTATGCATTAATGGGGAAGCTGTTATTTGCTGTTGAAGTCTAGTGGCAACTCCAGTATTAAAGTCCCACAAACTGCAGTTCCTCATGTGTCCACTTGAAGCTGTCACCAAAAGTGAGTCAATCCCCATTAAGCCCCATATTAAAATGTCCAACTTTACAGCAGAAATAAACTCATTTACAGCCTGGTATTTAACAGTTTTGGTGTGAAGAGGTCACTTTTGTGCTTGGTAAATTCTTTATCACTGAAACATTTTATTGCATGAAGGCTAAGAATCATGAATAATGTTGCATAACTTGGGGTGTGGCCGTTTGGCTGACAGGTTGGTGTGTTGTTGCTGTCAGCTAGCGACAAAACTATGGCCAAAACTCCACCCCTTTTTAAAAAAACTGATATTTTGAGGCCATTTCAGAAATCAGATACAGAAACAGAAATACTTTTTATCCCGAGGAGGGAAATTCGGTTTATTTTTGCCTTTATAAGACAGGACAGCCGAAGAGAGACAGCAAATGGAGGGAGCAGAGAGCGGGGGAAGATATGCAGCAAATGGTCGAGGCCGGGAGTTGAACCCATGACCGCTGAAACGAGGACTATGGCCCTCGCTTAGACCGCTAGGCCGACAGCGTCCCAACTCCACCTCTTTAACCAATTCTTGATTAACCTGTAGGTTAGTTGGAGTAAGCATTTCTAAAGTGGGGCCGGCATCTTTGGGCTCCAAAATGCCTCCTGCGGTTCGAATCATGTCGGAGGAGATGACAAATGAGTGTGAAGTATTCTACCTCCACCCAAGAAAAGTTTTCTCTTTAGTCTTTTTACATCATTCAGTTTTGGACTATGTAAAAAAGACATGGACCCTAATCTTGAGGTGAAATTCTAATTTGGTGACAATGCTAAAATGACTGAATGCTACAAGGTCCTTTTTCAGGACTAAGGCTAATGCAAACACTTAACTGTTCATGGTGCTGAGAGACTGAGGCTAAAGCTAACTGAGGCTAACGCTAATTTGTCCTAAAATGTGATATCAAGCTAAAAGGCTGAAGCTAAAGTTACTCACAGGATATTATATCATACTAACAAACATTCTTTTTTGACTAATAATTGACTAAATATCTCAATGAAGCTCTAAAATGTAAAGGGGTAGTTACAGTTTTAATAAGTCATCAGATTTTTATCAATTCGTCATGTGTTTTATGACAAAAATCATTATTGGTAACTTATCTCAAGCTGTCAGATACATTTTGTGTGTTATAAAGTGTAAAAATCCAAAATATCTCCACATTTTCAGATGATGTATCTGTAGAGACACAGACAGAGGGCACTGATGCATCTTTTTGCTGGTTTCATGACGAACATCTGGAGCTCAAACTGCAGTCAGAGAGGGAGGAAGGAGGTCAGTATCAAAATATTATTATTCACATGTCAGGGAAAAAGGTTTGCAGCTGACCTGCTGTAAATAATTCATAAACACAATTTCCTCCCTCTATTGCTGTGTAATACAGAGTTTCCTGTCAGTCTAGCTGTGACAGATGTGTTCCATTCACCTGTTATGTAACTTGAAGTGTCTTTGAATGCCTCGTCACGTTAATGTTTCTGCAGGTGACAGACAGAGAGAGAGAGAGAGAGAGAGAGAGAGAGAGAGAGAGAGAGAGAGAGAGAGAGAGAGAGAGAGAGAGAGAGTGACGGGTACAGACATGCTCGCTCAGCCTGCAGGTGGTGGAGGGGGGGAGATCACCTGAAACACAAACTGTCAGAAGGCTTCTTCCTCGTGAGTCAGCGCCGCCTGCAGCCGCCAGGGCATGTCACTAACATGCTAACGCCCTATAGAATGTATAGGAGGACTTCCTCAAAGTGCTCTGTGTGCAGGATAACGCACACAGCACACATATGCATGAACACAGTCTGAGAGGAGTCACAGCCGGAGGGTCAGGAAGACCATTTTAGTCACTCCAAAAAGACAGAGCATTTCAAATAGTAAGTGATGTGACCATAAAAGGGGAAGATAAGTAAGTGAAGTTTGTGAACATGGCCGAAGAAATTAAGCAAAACTGGAAAATTTAGATAATACAACTTAAAATATGACAGAGGATTAGGCCATGCTGAAGAAAAATAATAATTTTGAAAATAAAGTCTTTAATTACAAGAAGAAAGACACAATTTATGAGATAGGTTGTAACCTTGCAAGAGTAAAGTCATAAAATTACAAGGATAAATTTGTAATATTTTGAGAGGATACTCTTAATTTTGTGAGCCTAAAACTACAACTATGTGTCTTGTAAAATAAAGACTTAATCCTCATAACATTACAACTGTACTCATGTGATCTCAAATTATTTTTCGTTAATGAGGCCAAAAGTACTAAACCTCTCTTGTCTCTTCTCCTCTCTCTACCAGATTTCCTACGTTCTACACACCTGTTCGCACTTCACATCTCAGCCATTGTTACCTGGCTGGCTCCGCCCACTTCTCACCTGCAGCTCTTTTCATCTGCCACTCCCAGCATGTTCAGCTCTGCTTTCTTTGTCACCTTGACAGCTTGTAAAGTTTAGTTTTAGTGTATTTGTTGTCCTGATTTATGACCTCTATTTTTCACATGGCCTTGAACCTGTTTCTGCCTGTTTGACCTTGTGGCTGCCTTTTTTGGACTTTGAAGTCCTGCCGCTGCTTACTTGAGAGAAAAGCTATGGGGTTAAAAAATTAAACCAATGTATTGGGTTCGAAAAACTGTAGTGCCTGGAGTGTCCACTTGAGGCTGTCTCCAAAAGTGAGTCAATCCTCAAAACGCCCCATGTAAAATTGTCCAACTTTACACCAGAGACAAACATGTTAACAGCCTGGTATGAAAAAACACTTTTGGTCTCTATAGTTCACTTTGCTATTCATGACAACTGTACAGGGCTACATTTATAGCTCACCTGTTTAAAACTAAGTGGAGCTTAAAGGTGACATATTATGCAAAATTGACTTTTTAATGGTTCTCTACCTGAAATATGTGTCCCTGGCATGTCTAGAAAACCCCCCGAAAATGAAATTAGTCCATTCTGCCCCTGTTCTGATTTCTCCACCTTTCTGTAAATGTGTGCTGAAACGAGCCATTTCAGTTTTCAGTGTTTTTGTTACATCACAACAATATCCGGTCTGTAACGGAGTCAGAGCTCGGAGCTTGTTAAGCCCATAGACTGTATAAAATACAACTCAACTCCTCCTCCATTTTTCATTACCTGCACACACGTGTGCTAACAAGGAGCTTAGGAGGGAGGCATGCTAGTTGTAGGCTGTCTTAATAAACACAAAGGTCGGTTTTACTACCCACGTCTGTAGATTTGAAGATCTAGTGGATGATTTTTATTTATCATGGATAAGTGCTAGCGCTAGTTAGCATAGCCACATAGCTACATGTTCGTAGCTGTGTACCAAGACACACGTCGACATACTGACAAATGAAACAACAAGAAACACTAAATCTGTGACCAATGGTTCAGAAAGGTCCTGCTGCAGGTGCCTCACCGTCAGGATCAGATTCTGGATCAGATTCAGAGGGTTGAAGTAACGCGGGTCTGTGAGCAGCCGTGTATATTCAGCCAACATGTAAACATTAGATCAACGTGCTGGACAGCTGAGGCCACATGCACTTCCTGAGGGGGCGTGGTCAGAGAGAAAACGGACTGTTCTGAGCAAGGCTGAAGAAGAGGGGTTTTCAGGCATGCCAAAAATCTGTTTTCAAAGTGTTTTTTTGAACATAAACTTTAAAGACATGTTTTGGGGACCTCTAAGACCAATATATTTTGATGAAAAAGAGCGTAATATGTCACCTTTAAGGTGCTGTGTCCACTGCTCACTTTTTTTGTGCTTTTGAGGACCCACAACCTCAATTTCAGAGCGCTTCTCACCAGCGTTAACTGATGCTAGGTTACGAAAGCTATCCTGTGGCACTTCTGTTTCCCTAAGTCGTGACCATTTGGTCTGTTTTAAAATGCTCTGTATGCTTCATACTTTCTTTCATTCTACTGCATTTTAACAAACTATTGATAGAAATTGTGTCAAAGCATTAGCAGCAGCTCTCAGTACGGACCTCCACCATTGTTGTTGACAAAGATGATAACAGAAGTCCCGGCCCTACTTGATTCTGGTTGGTTGGTGATCAAGAAGTGACATTAATGAGCACAGCGGTGTTCTAAAAGTAGAATTATTTCAACTGAGAGCACTGCGACAAAAGTCAGCCCATGCTGAGGGCTTTTTTGTGCTGAGGGCGCTGAGCGCTAAAAAACGCTGAATCACATTCAGTTTGAATAAAATTGGCACTCCCAGCACAAAAAAAGGCCGTAGTGGACGTGGCTCTTAAATGTATGCAATTAAAAGTTATATAATTTTAATGATGTCATTACTTACATGAAAATGTTTTACTCTTGTTTCATTGACTCTTAACATTCTCCTTGGTCACTTGGTTTGGTTCCCTCAGCATTTAAAACTGTAGCAGACTGCAGGATATTGCTTAAGTGTTGTGGAAAAATTGCAGGTTGAACCATGACTGACTAAACACATCTGGACAAACCAGAAACTTTAAAGTAGGCCTAGCCAAAGCTGATCACAGTCACCCTTTGGTCACAGAGATTTAAGTTGCTTTTGTCTGGCTGCAGAAACAGCCTGCAAGCATGCAGGACTAATACACTAGGAAACTCCTTTGCGCAGGCTTCCATTTGATTGTAGTTCATTTTAGTGAGATTCTATAGTCGCAAATTTGTGAGAAACACAAACTTGGAAAATACCCCTTGTAGAAACCATACTGCTTCACTGTGGAACATCCTGGTTACACCACAGAACCAAACCGCCTACTCCGGCTGACTCCAATTGCACTGTCATTTTTGTTTCTATTCTTTTTCTTACCACTTTGTTAGTTTATATTGTTTTCATTTTGACTTTGATTTTGTTTCCTTTAATGTAAATTCGTGTATGTATATATATATGTGCGGTGTCCTTGAGTGCCGAGAAAGGCGCCTTTAAATAAAATGTATTATTATTATTATTATTAGATGCAGCCAGTACATGGGGGGCACCACATGCAAACAAAGTGAGGAGGAGTAACAGTAAGAGGCATGGCTTCATCAGCATTTCGCTTACAGGAAAGATAACAAAGTTAGTTTTGTGATTAATTTACAACGGTTGTTCAAATGCTAAATCCGATTAAAAAGTACAGTTTAATGAGGTTGAGCATGGGGGCATGGTGCAAGACATCTGAAGTGCTAAAGTGAGAGGTGATGATGCTCACTGACAAACTTTTTTGGGAGATTTTCCTCACAAATGTGTTACTGTAATCTCAGAATATTACTCTTCTCCTCTGGTTCCATTTCAGGTTTTGTACAGTGGCCCTAATACACTGTCATAGTATATTCAGCCTGATCAATAATAGTGAGTGCAATCAGATAGATAGATTTCATGATTTTCAAGTGGATAGAATGAGACATACAACAGGGTGTCATCTGCACAGAGTAACGGCTGATAATCTGTCCTTGTAGCAGCATGTTTATGGAGATTAAAAAAGGTTCTGATACCTTGTGGAAAACACTTAAAAGTAAAACCTCAGCTCAGTAAAAGCAGAACTGAAAGTCCACAGATATCAAATATAATTTCGGACCTTACAAAGAGCTGTTTCAGTGGAAAACTGAAAGTGGATTGAGTTTTATCAACACTCAGCAGATCAGCAGGAATCTCCATGAAGCCATAATATTCTTCAGGTTTTGTGTTCACAGCCTCTCAGCATGCAGAGTTTCAGCTAAAAGTGCAAATGTTGATCCTAAAAGTAAAGGATTCAGTTTGAAGCTTGAGGAGTCAAGAGGAAGGAGGTGGTGGAGGAGGAGGAGAAAGTGGGCAATGAGACAAGATCAATAAGAGGATTTCAAAGCAGAGTTTCCCACATGATTCTGTTTTTAGCTTCTCAGCTTCTCAAAAGCAAATTCACACATTCCCACCTGAGACTCATGTTTGGACTCCCATTCTCACCCACAAACACAAACTGTTTAGTGCAGACCAGTTTCTGTTTCATATCACTGCAGGGATAGTTTGTCTTTATCATTATGTGTTTTAAATTTAAGAGGAGTTGTGAGTCGTTGCTTTTTGTCAGATCTTCTGACAACTATGAGTCTGCTTCTGTCAGATAACGGACTGGCAAAGAGCTACTGTGAAGAGAAGCAGGGGACATTAATAAGAGGATTGAAGCAAAAATAAGTAACACTAAAGTTACCTTACAAAGTAAACAATAACTTTCAGGCATTATTATAAATTAAATATTTAAAAATAAAATAAAATTAATACAGTAAAATTAATGAAATAAGTTATAGTGGAAAGAAAAGCTAAACGCTAGAGTGGAGTCTCTGTGAAACTTACAATTTACAGTGAAACTGAGACTCACCAGACACAGATGAATGAGCGCTCCTCTGGGTAATGTAAACAAGCAAGAAATGGTAGCGTTTACTTTGCAGACACATCTGAAGGGGTAAATTTCCCACCGCTTTTATCTGTAAACACATTTACTCCTCAAGTTACTAAGTGGTCTGAAAACAATGCGGCGCACAGCGCAGGAAGTCTTGGCTGGATTCACCAGAAACACATGGCAGGCACTCCCAGAGGCCAAAACATCGTCAGACAATGGCAGATAGGTTCAAAGAATGAGTAGGTGATTAGACATATTTTTGCCGGATTAAGTCGGATCATGTTGGATTGTATGTATTATTTTAAACTAAAGCCGCCTGGCTGATTAAGTGAAGAAAAGGATTAAAATTTCCCTTGGAGATAGAATGGAGTGGCATGCATTTGAAATAATACTTTACTAAGTAAAGTTAAGAATTACAAAACTCAAGTGGTGTCGTATTTGAGCAAATGTTGAACCAGTCCGTGGATTCATCCACAAGTTGATGTTAAGAAAGTTGGTGACCCCACTTTCATCAGAGGAATTCCTGTTGATTCAGATTCTGTGACAACCGTTCAGTGAGTCAGAGCAGCATTTATTAAACCAACAAACCTTCAGCCTCTCTGAAAACAAACCCAAACTCTCCTCAGAGACTCAGCCTGCAGCCTCTCCTTCATCCTCCACATTTAAAACTTCCCCTGCAGGCGTTGTGTGTTTTTCCTCTGGATCATTTCTGAGCCCGTCCACCCGACTCTTAAAAACAAGCGCTCCTAAGGAAGGGCCGAGATCCAAGCAGAGACAATAAAATCTCTGTAGGAGCAGCCTATAGGATTAGCCGCAGCAGAGGGCCGTATATACGGGCCTATACAGGCTCATAAAAACCACGGCGGGCCCCTCTGCTGCAGGAAGAGGGCCGACTCGCTCCACGTCAGCCAAAAACCTCCAACCTGAGTCTGCAGCTCGGCTTCAAGGAGGAAGAGATTAATGATCCCTGTGAGGAAGAGCTGCAGGAAAAACAGAGGGATAAGCGTGCACAAACAAAACGACTGAAAACAGAATGTAGTAAGTTTAAGGAAACAGAAACATGAAGAGTAAAAAGACTTTGGTTACATGCAGCTGCAACATGCAGATATGTATGGAAGTCCTTCACTGCCAGAAAAATAACAACTTTTGAATTAATAAGAAAAACAAACACAAAATTGACACTAAAAAGTTTCATTTTTAGTCATCATGTGTTTTCAACTTTTCAATTCTGATATATATTTAGACAAATTTAGGACTCACTACAACTCTATGGTAAGCACTAGCATGTTTGCTATTTTATTAGCAAATCCATTTTCTTTGAATTTTCTGTCAAACTTTTTGCCAATGTTTGCATTATATTACCAACTTAAAGAAAACTTAATTTAAAAAATACAAACAGGTTTGACTTTGTTAAAGTCGTGACCAAAAGCTAAATTTGGAAACTCATCCCATAACTTTGACTACAAAAGTTATAGCTCTGGTTTAAATATTAAAACGTATGCTTTTAATGTACAATATTTAGTTATTATTACATCATTTGGATTTGATCTCTAATTGATAAGTAAGAACAATGTTTATAACAAGATTCTTTCCCAAAATATTGTTGCTTTTAGCAAATCATTGGAACCTATTAAGTAGAAACTTTGACTTTTGTGGTGCATAATCTTAAAAAATCTTCACTTTACTTTTTGCAATTATAAGCATTTTAATCTATTTTTACTGGCAGGTTTGGTTCAATAGTTTTGGTTGTAACTTCTGAACACGATGTGTGCACAGGAATGACACTCCCAGTAGAAACCCCTCTCATAGGAATCTTAAAAACCTCCGAAACTTGAAAAATGTCCATTACAAAACTCTTCACAAAGTCAACAAACAGAATTTGATCTTGAATATTTCAAACAGACAAGTAATTATTGTCTTTCTCCTCTCAGTCTGCTCTAACAGGCATGATTAAAAGGATTAGATGCTTAATTAACTTTATTAAATGCTCCTTGTGAGCCCTCAAAGCTCATTAAGGTCAAATTAAACCACTAAACTCTGAGGAGAGTTTGAGCATTAGTGTATTTTAAAGCCTGTGTGTGCAGTCAAAGTCATGATTGAAGCACGTTGAAGTCATAAATTCGTGCAAAGTAAAAGAAATCAGAGGGAAATGATCTGAACCACTTCCCCCTCTGCTCTGAGTCTGTCTGTGTGAACATGTTCTGTAAACACACTGTGATGACATAACAGCGTTGCATTCACATGTTACATTCACACCACAGGCCTGCTGCTGCTGCTGCACACGGAAAACTAAAAAAACTGCAGCAGCAGACCTCCAGCCAGTCAGCGGGTCTCTGCTGCAGCTCAGGCCGCCTCACGGCTTCAAGCAGGCGGCCACAGAGGTAACCCAGTCCGCGGTGAAGGGGGCGTGTTACCGGCTCTGCTCCTTCTGCTCCTCTCAACAAAGACACTGAGGTGCTCGACCATGATGCCGACCCCGCCCCCCTCTGACACTGCCAGACGCTGCGCTGTTACCGTAACGCCCGGGGAAAACGCGCAGGATTAATTAGGGGGAGTGTCCCTCTGCTGCGGCATGCTACTCAATCAGAATCGGGAGAGCTGCTGCCTCTGCGGACACAAAGCAGAGCAGATCCCCCCTCCCTCCCCTGCTGCTGACATGCTGTGGTGTTGTCAGTGATGTAATGCTGAATTAAAGGGCGATGAGTCAGGATTTTACTGCCTGTAACACAACAAACACTGCAGTTACGTGATAACCGATTATTACAGCCTGTTTACATCGAGGATTTCACTGAACTTACTGAATATTTAGAGATGTGACGATTGAAAATGAGTACTACATATGATACAAACATTACTACTTTAAAAGCTTTGACACATTACCTTTCATTATGTAAGCAAAATACAATTCAAGCAATTCAAGTATTAAGTTATTGTGGGCATTTATTATTATTTTTCTGCTTTTGGAATAATAACCAAGGCTACTACTCAAGCACTAAATGCTTATTCTGGTATTTTAAAGCTACTGTTGGTAGGAATGGTGTAAAAAACGTTACTTTTCTTTCTGCTGGGTTTGGAGAAAAGGTCTTAATGTCCATTAGTACTCATCGGTAAGTTGAGTAATTTGAGACGTTTGCAGAATCTCTGCGTTTTCCAATGCCTTTGTATCAAGCAATGTTATTATTCCCCTCGCTCCCGTTATGACGGACCAATCATAGCTAATCTCCAATCCTCTGTCCTGGTTGGTTAAGGGTGGCCCTTACTACGTCCTCCAATTGGTTATGAGTCCGGCGCTATCATCACTGCACATGCTGATCTGTGTTGGGGGGCTAAGAGGAAATCTAGTTGGGAGGGATAGTGTTGACATTTAAAGTCCCTCTCCCTGAACCAATGTTTACTCCATGACTACCAACAGCAGCTTTAAAACCTGGCCCCTAATTTTTACATATTGTGGGGTCTAAATCAGGGGTTCCCAAACATTTCAGCCCGAGACCCCAAAAATACTGGTGCCAAAAACTTGCAACCCCCACTGTCCCTTAAAGTGATTTAATGTGGCTTCGTTTAGCTGCTCTGCAGAAAATTAGTCTACCTATATGAGCATGTGTCTGTGTTTCCTGTGCCGTTATGAATTAACCTGCTGCTACTGATGCTTTTGATAATTAACTGTTCACTAACCCTAAACTTAGGAGTCATCTGGCAAAAAGAAAGGCAGAAAACTCATTACATTTTTTACATCATCAGCTACTATTTTTGTCGATATTTTTTACTATAATGGGTAAAATATAATATTTTTACATTGTTTAAAAAAAAACATTATGGAAGGGATCTCACAACCCCCCATTTGTGTCACGCAACCCCCTAGGGGGTCCGTACCTACACTTTGGGAACCCCTGGTCTAAATCGCTGTCTGAAGTCAGTAATAGCTTCTTTTAAAGAGAATGAAATATTGATATTGTACTTAAAATCTGCTTATGATAATAGTGTGTGGACTCTACTGCAGTTCCAATCATGTAAGAAGAGATGACAGATAAAAAGTACGGTACTTTACCTTCACCCAAACAAAAGAATCCCTCCCTTGTTTGGGATTTTTGGGGATTTTGTAAAAAAATGACAGGGTGTTTGTGTCCAGCATATAGCACAGACTAAGGGGCAGAAGAAAATTGTGAGTTTGGGTTGATTTACAAGTGTCTGTCACAGGGCTGGTGATGTGGATACCTGAAAGGTTGCATATACAGTATTAGTGCATTCTCATCTCTAGTACAATACATTTTGTAAATCAAACTGTCTCCATTAATGGCTTTGCAGCTATTTTATTGATCTATAGTTAATTTGTGTCCTTATTCCTTCCTGATCAGTCAGAGGGTGAAAGTACCTCTTCCACAGAGTCTCACATTAACAGTTGTTCCCCATCTGTGATTGTGATGAGAATAATTTGGAAGCAGTACAGCCAAAGAAGATCCCTGAGGAGCTCCCTGGTAGCTGTAGTTCTTGAATGTCTATTATAGGTCTTGTACGTTAGTTGAAACTACTAAGTGTCAGTGGATCAGAACAGGAAGTGGGCGGGATTTTGGTTTAGCAGACAGTAATTACACTGTAGTATGTGATTAGTGTGTTGTAGGCTGTAATAATGCATGTTGAAATGGGGGAGCACAGCACACGGACATGTGACAGTGATCCTTAGCCTTAACATGCCGAAATACGTTGCTAAGTTACAGTGTTAGGTGTGTACTTAAATCTAATTTAGCTTCACCTTTGAGTAAAAAGAACTGTTGAAACCAGAGACTTGGAACTGGAGTAGTTTGTGTTCTGGTTTTGGGCGTTACATAAGAGGATTTTACTGTGTTATTGCTGTTCAGGAGAAACAGGGGAAAGACTTGATCTCATCTACAATGCAAACTTGCATGACTGCCTAAAGGTAAAGGCAAAGGGAACTCAACACAGCAGTCATTTGTTCATCACCAGTACATTGTATACTTTTGTTAAAACTTTGTAGAATTCACCTTAGAGCAGGATACACTAAATAAATTCAATCCATGGTTAAGGGTGAAACATCCCTGTTTGGTGAGATATGAAAAAAGCTAATTAACAAAGCTTAAAACAGGTACGCTAAGTTTAAATACAATACACATGTAATGACTTGATGTTAGTAGTGTAAAAGTAGTCCCCATTAAATATTGGTTTCACACTGAGTCCTGAATTCCAGTTTTTGTCATAAGTCCTGTTTGTTTTTTGAATGCTCTTAATGCTTAATGGGATAAGGTAGGATAGAGCTTTGTTAATTCTGAAAGAAGTTAGGATGTGTCCCAAATATAAGCAATAAAATTAGTTACAAAACAACAGAGCAGGGCGCGGACTTGGCCTAATGGTTAAGTTACGCACCCATGTAGCGGGCAGCCCAGGCTCCAATCCAGCACGCGACTCCCCCCCACCCTCTCCCAGTTTCCTACACTATCCACTGTCCTCTCTCTCTGTCAATAAAGGTGTAAATGCCCCTCCCCCCAAAAAAACTGAACAATGATAATAATAAAAGAGCAAAAATAACTAAATCCGTTACATCACACATCTGTTTCTGAAGCGCTGTTTTGAGGCCAACCGTTGACGGCAGCCATATTGCTGCTGTCAAGCGAGTGTGATGTAAAGAGGCGGGCTTTGAGCCTACTAGCCAACAGCTAAAGTGTTCCCACCTGTCAATCAAATCAGCTGTGCCTCGTGTAATTGAAAACTAAATTACGTGTCAGTGTGTGCCGATAGAGAAATGAGCTATCCAGACTACACTCGTCGTTTGTACCAGGCTGTAAACATGTTTATTTCTGCTGTAAAGATCGGCTTTTTGTAATTGGTGTGTATGTGGTTTCAGGTACTTTCGGAGCCAGCCTCAAGCAGATCATTGATCAACTGCAGTTTTTAGCACTTCCACATTGGGAAGTGCTACCCAGACCCACCCACACATTTTTAGACCGGAAGTTGCAGCTTGGTAAATAACATAGACTGTATAAAATATGGACGTAGTATCAGTGATGTCACCCATCTGTTCCTGAGCGCTGTTTTGAAGCAAATCGACGGCAGCAGCCATATTGGAAATGCAGAACTCAACCAGGCAGAGTGTGATTTAGTGTGAGCCTCCTAGCTAATAGCTATGTGTTCCCGACCGGGAGTCACGTCAGTCATGTCCTTATTTGGGCAAAACTTGTAATCTTAATATCTTCTGAACCGTCATGTTAGAAAAAAATCACCCCCCGTACAGTGTGTGCCATTAGAGAGATTAGCTTCGTAGGGCCAAGCCGTTTTAGAACCAGGCTATTAACATGTTTATTAATGCTGCAAAGATGGTCTTTTTCCCATTCATGTCTATGTGGTTTCCGGTCTTTCTGCAGCCAGCCTCAAGTGGATTTTTGATGTAATGCAGTTTATAGCACTTCCGCATTGGCTTCATCGTTTGAGACTGGAGGTTGCCGCTTAGTAAATAACCATATTTCTGCATAGTAGTATAAGCACAGGTGCTCTACCATTAGATTCTTTGATCATTTTGTGACCTCTCATGTAATATGAGTAAGATTATCAAGTATAGTTGATGGCTGAGGTGTGGTGCTTCAGTGGAGCTGTTTTTATTGTAGTACTTTCACATTAAAGGGTGTAATTGTAAGGTATTTGGAGTAATAACACGGTTATCAGTCTGTGCTGGCAAATGTTAGTTTCTGAAAGCCAAAATGGCGTGGCTGACTGCAAGGGCGCGAGCGTGCACGGCGCGCGTGGGCCAAGACATGTGGGCGGGAAAATGTTGCTGCGCCTTTACGCGGTACTTTCCGGCACCTCCGAGGGGGCTGAACACGCGCTGAGAAGCCGAGGAGGAGAAAGCAGCAGCCGGAGGAACCGAGCCGAACACCCGCTGCAGGAGCCGTGAGAACTCGGGGAACGATTTTAACCGTGCTTTCGGTCGGGGAAGGCAGGGTTAGGGGGGTGGGTCGGGGGCTCGAGTACAGAAGAATGAGAAAGCCCTCTTACCGGAGGGGGCGAAAACATGAACGGGGCCGTGTACATTTCGTTTTTCCAGGGCCAGCTGGAGTCCGTGCTGGAGCAGGTCGTTCAGCTCGCCGTGCAGGAAATAAGCAAGACGGTGGGCTCCAGCTTGAACACGCTGCTGCTGGAGACTGCTGTTAAGGAGCAGGAAAACCACCGGCTTCGGCTCCAGCTGCAGTCGAGGGAGAACCGGGGTCGAACCAATAGCAGCCCCGCGGACAGTGGAGGCTCCACGGCGGCTGGCAAGAACAAGGCAGCGGGGGACGACAGAACAAAGCCCGAGCAGAAGCAGCAGACGAGGCAGCAACACGCCCCCGGAGGGCATGGCACCGAGCTCGGCATACCCACCGACACACGCCGCCTGGAGCAGAGAGGACGAGTCGTTGGTGAGCAGCCGTTATACAACAGTCATATTCACACTTAGTGAGCAGTTGTCGGGCACTCCTCCCTCTGTCTCTGCCTCCTACAGCACGCGGGATTGCGTAACTGTGCAGGCCGATTTGAGGCTTTATGAGTAAACTGCAGAGAAAGTGAGGCCTGCAGGTGATAACACAAGATTCATAAGCTTCTTTTACATGTTGAGAAGCATAAAGAGGTAACAGTCTGAGGGAAAAATCTGCGACACAGACAGGAGCAGGGCCTGGTGGGGTCAGGACAACTTTTAATTGGGCTTTAATTGGTACACAATGGAGCAGAGGCAACATATAATGGTTATAATGGAGAACCAGCAGCCATGTCTGGGTGTCATGTCACATCACATGTATTCACTGTGAAGCGTTGTGTCAGAACTGGTTCAAGAGGAAAAGTGGCTCATTTAGCAGTGGAGGCTGGAAAACACCACACTGTGAAGTTAAAAATAAAGCAAACATTTATTCCATGAGCTTGTACATCACAGTGAAGATTTACAGCCTCTTCAGGAATAGAGGGGTGGAGGTGGTGCGGTGGTGGACTGGTGGATGTGAAGGGGGGGCCAGGACAAAGAAGCAACAGACTATAAGAGACGGGCCTTGTGGTGGACAGGATTGTGGACGGACGTTGAGGCGGACCCCAGCGTGGTTTAAATCAGCGTTTCATTGGAGAGAAAAGGGACAGAGGCGGGAAAGCAGAGGACAAAGATGCAGCTCAGACTGTGAATATTCAGACTGTCAGCTAGTGTCCTCCAGTGTTTTTGCGGGAGAGAATCAGAAGCACTTGAATACGCAGTCAACTCGGCTACAAAGACTGGAAATGCCCTCAGGAAGGGTTAGATTGTTGTTGCGCATCATAGATTTAATTAAGGTTGAAGTAAGGCCTCAGGCTTGAGTTTGGTTAAAGAGTAGTTTGTTTTTCACACGTTTCAACTAGAGATGGCATGTTGAGGAAATTTTCCAACAGGTTATTCAATCTTGATAACGCTGCGGTACAGATTTCAACAAGCCGTGAAATAGGGATGATATTTGTTGATTCTGTAGAGTGTTTGTTACAGTCTTGCTTTCTTCCGCGATCATCTTGTAGATAAACTCCCTCTCATTGAGAAGTAAACACCCAATGATCACCCAACAATTTATACAAAGGTTGTCAAAGGGTTCACACTTCCGCTCAGTGTGAAAAACTGAAGCGTAAATATGGATGTAGTCTAGCATCCATAAAGCCATTTGTGGATGCAGTACCCTTAACGCACATTCAACTCCCCAACAAAAAGATTCCATACATCTGTACAATCTTCAGCCGGGCCAGCAAAGTCTACAACAGCATCTATAACAGTTTGCATACCAGCAGAGTCTACAGGAGGTCAGCATGGTCTACAGTAAGTGTACAGACCACAACAGGCTGGTACAGTGTACATTAGGTCTCCTGAAGGTTGCAGGGCTGTAGCAGTTCTGTATACTCTACAGCAGGTCTGTACAGTCTACAGCAGGAAAACAAAGTATACAGCAGGTCAGCAAAGTCTACAGCAGGTCAGCAAAGTCTACAGCAGGTAAGACAAGTCTACAGTAAGTGTACAGACCACAACAGGCTGGTACAGTGTACATCAGGTCTCCTGAAGGTTGGCAGGGCTGTAGCAGTTCTGTATACTCTACAGCAGGTCTGTACATTCTACAGCAGGCCAGCAAAGTCTACAGCAGGCCAGCAAAGTCTACAGCAGGTCAGCAAAGTCTACAGCAGGTCAGCAAAGTCTACAGCAGGTCAGCAAAGTCTACAGCAGGTCAGCAAAGTCTACAGCAGGTCAGCAAAGTCTACAGCAGGTAGGCAAAGTCTACAGCAGGTAGGCAAAGTCTGCACCAGGACAGCACAGTCTACAGCAGGACAGCACAGTCTACAGCAGGTGAACAAAGTCTACAGCAAGTTAGCAATGTCTATACAAGGTAGGCACAGTGTATAGCAGGACAGCACAGTCTACATTAGGTTGTACAAGTCTACAGCAAGTTAGCAATGTCTTTACAAGGTAGGTACAATCTACAGCAGGACAGCACAGTCTACAGCAGAACAGCACAGTCTACAGAAGGACAGCAAAGTCTACAGGAGGACAGCACAGTCTTCAGCAGGTTGGTAGAGTCTACAGCAAGTTAGCAATGTCTATACAAGGTAGGCACAGTGTACAGCAGGACAACAAAGTCTACAGCAGGACAGCACAGTCTACAGAAGGACAGCAAAGTCTACAGGAGGACAGCACAGTCTTCAGCAGGTTGGTGGAGTCTACAGCAATTCAGCAATGTCTATACAAGGTAGGCACAGTGTACAGCAGGACAACAAAGTCCACAGCAGGCCAGCACAGTGTACACCAGGACAGCACAATCTACAGCAGGACAGCACAGTGTACACCAGGACAGCACAGTCTACAACAGGACAGCACAGTGTACACCAGGACAGCACAGTCTACAACAGGACAGCACAATCACATTTGAGGAGGGCTTCATGACTACTACTGCTCCGTAGGGTAGCTGTGTATTGGCCTGAGTCTTACCAACTGTCATTTAGTCCTTCTGTTTATATAGTCAGTAGTACCAGATGATAAAGGGTTTGAAATTAAATACACTCATCAACCCCTAATACATTACTGCTGTTATTCATTCTCAGTAGCTTTGATAAACATCAATATAAATCAACTCATCTCTACTGCCATACTTAAAATAAAAGTGGTCTCTTGGCTTAAAAGCACCTGTTTCGATCGCACTCATTGTTATATTATTTACAAAACACAAACTTAATTCAGCAATGATGAAGCAGCAACAACAACAAAAATAAAAACTTCCTGAAGGAGAATCATCAGGCAGAACAGGACTCATACCAAGCTGTTACAGAAATCAATGTTTCAGCACTTATACCATATAATCCTTTCTGATAACTCTACAAATCTTTCCCTACAAAGTGTTGTTTTTGACTTTAATCCTAAAAAGCTGAAAGGTGTTTACGTGTTCCGGATGTGGGGTAGGGCAGGGAATGGACTCGCGGGATTATTTTCCAGCGTTTATCTGTTCTCGCAGAAGACAATATAAACCATTAACTGCCTTCTGTTTTTTTGCACTGCACCACTGTTCACTTAGTGATGCAAAGCAGCACTGAGGAGGAGGTACAGAAGAGGTTATTTGCAGCAAGGTCATTTACACAAACGATCATAAACCTATTCAGTAAACATAATTCACTAATATGAATCAATGACAAAAATACATTGCATTTTAGCTAGCTCACATTAACACAAGATATAACATTGAAGTCAAATGACTTTAGGAAAAACTTTTCTTTTTGGAATTGATCCAGTGGATTTCTTCAGCCTGCAGCAGTGAGACAGGTCGTAAATGCTGCAGTGTTATCATATCAAAGTTTGTAAACGTACAAGTTTATATTTCCCTGAATGGCTCAGATTGTTATCCTAAAGGACAGTGTGTAAAAACGATATTGCTGTCACTACCCACATGCTCCCATTCGTCCTGTAAGTTTGGATGGATATTAAACCCTGCATTCTTTTAGAGTGTGCTTTAACAAACCAGCCTCACATGGATCTCTGCTTCCCTTCTTTCTTTTTTACCTTTCTAATAAAAAATGATGGGGATTTTTTAACCTGAGAGCAGTTAAAGTTCTCTCTTGAAAGGCACTTAACTACACTCACGACAGTTATTTTATCTGGTAGAACCAAGCGGTAACTTCCAGTCTAAAAATATGAAGCCCATGTGGAAGTGCTAAAAACTGCAGTTCATCGAGCATCCACTTGAGGCTGGATGCAGAAACAACGTAAACCACATATGCACCAATTCAAAAAAGACGATATTTGCAGCAATAATAAACATATTTACCGCCTGGTTCAAAATAGGGGTTGGGTCTGGATAGATAATTTCTCTATCGGCACACATTGTACAGTGTTTACATTTTTTTAACTTTGTATTGTCAAAGTTATTAAACCTACGAGTTTTGCCCAAATAAGGACATGGCTGACTTGATTGACAGGCGGGCAAATTGTAGCTGGTAGCGAAAAGTCTAAAGGCATGCCTCTTTACCTCACACTAGCTCGTACAAAGTTAGGTTGATTTCAGCATTTCCAATATGACACCCACTGACGATTGGCTTAAAAACAGCGCTCAGGAACAGATGGGTGATGTCACAGATACTACGTCCGTTTTTTATACAGTCTATGGGTAGAACACAGGAGTTGTTGGACCACCCACCACTATTTAAAACACCAAAGTTGCAATCATATGTTGCACCTATTGCAGTCTCTATTGCAGCTGAAACTGTCCACTGGAGGAATTCAAACAGTGTTTACCCCCATTTAGTGGATCAGATTCCAAAATATGTAAACATTTGAAAATACCCTTAAAAACATTTTCAATAAGAATTTATATTGATGTTGCTTTTGAAATGTAATTTCCTTTTACAAAGCAAGGATAAACAAAACCATTGCAGTGTTTAGGTTGTTTAGTCAGGTCAGCAATCCATAAACCAAAGATTTCAGGTTTTCTATGACATAAAACAGACAAACAAATGAATCAGACATATACAAAAAGATAGAGAATCAAAATATGTCTGCCCTTTTACATTTTGAATCAGCTATTGATTGTTAAAAAGAGTGTTGCAGCAGCTTTAAAGAGCCACATGTGAAAATCATAGCAGACTATAGCTGATCCAGATGGGGCAGATGCTTCACAACAGGACTATTCTCATCCATCACAAACTGTGTCAGTAGCATCCAGCCCCTTGTGTGTGTGTGTGTTTGTGTGTGTGTGTGTGTGCGTGTGTGTGTTTGCGCATGCGTGTGTGTTTGTTTGGGTGTGTTTTTCGCTGCACGGTTGCAGTAGCACAAACAAACAGACACTTCTCCACATGCAAAGACACGTGAGAAAGAAGGACGGCTCTCATGCATGCATGCACACATTTGTGCACTCGAACGCAAACGCACTGCTGACACGCAAACCTTCCTCACCCGTCTCACCCCCACCCCCGCCTCATCTCATATAAAACCAGGCCACTGCCATGACACGCCACGATCAGGGCCGCAGAGGAGCTCAGGACAGATTGTGACATCACGACAGAGATGGCGAATTGCATACTGACCTGAGCCGGATTTAATTCTAACAAAAAAAAGAACATCAGCTTGTTTCGTAGAATTAAACATAAACAGACGTCCACAAAAGACAAGTTTATGAGTGCAACACCTTCCAACAGCTATTACATAACAGTAGGGCAATGAGTAAGGCTTATAAAACGAGGCATGAAGATAGGATTTAAAAGAGTACAGCCAACTAGAACTGAATACACGCTAAAATGGAAGAGTACAAATCATAGTCCAAAGCAACACATGAACAAATCCCCTAAATTGGAGAAAAGGTGAAAGGAGGAGTCTCCAGTCTTGACTCAAAGTTGTCATGTCGTTTCAGCATTAATCTGAATGCTTCATCTATAGGCTTAGTCTGGACCAATCCCAGGCCAGCTGAGAGGTCGGGATGCTTTGTACGTGCAGCCGTCCCAAAACAGAACAAGAGAACAGTGGGCTGATGTCATCTATCCTCGTCCTACATCTGAAGTAGTAACGGAGGGATTACACACTGTGACTGCAGGGAGAGCAGAGCAGTGCTGTGTGTGTACATGTCTGAGTATGTGTGTATGTGAAGCTCTTTAATGTGTGTTTAGCTCTCATGCTTCCGCAGTGCTGTAGTGCGATGTGAAAGCTCACTGGGATACCAATGTTGTGGCGCTGCGGCATCCCTATGGCCTCTTGCTCATTGTGACTCACTGCGCCTTTGTACTCGCACATTGCACCCTGAAACAATGTAATGTTGATGTCCCATTGGGTGACTTCGCATCATATCATGGTGTTGTGGAAGCGTGAGCAACACGATTTGCCACGTGCCATACTCAGACATGCACACAGAGCGCTGTTCTGCCGTGCCTGCTACATATTGCCACCTTCTTTCCTCCATTCCGCCACTGGACTTCCTCCAAGGGGGGATACGAGGCGGAACAATGTTGCCCCACCATCACGCGTCTGTGCTTTACACATTGCAGACAAGGAGTAATGGGTGTATATCACAGACTGCATAAATAATGGACGTAGTATCCGTGAGGTAACCCATCTGTTTCTGAAGTGCCGTTTTGAGGCCTATTGGTGGCGGCAGCCATATTGGAAATGTTGAACTCAACATAACTGCTGTCAAGCGAGTGTGATGTAAAGAGGCGGACTTTGAGCCTCCTAGCAAACAGATACAGTGTTCCTGCCTGTCAATCAAGCCAGCTGAGTGCATGCTGATCGAGAAATTAGCTATCCAGACTACACTTGTCTTTTTTACCAGGTTGTAAATGTGTTTATTTCTGCTGTAAAGATTGTCTTCTTTGAATTTGTGTGTATGTGGTTTCCAGTACTTTCGGAGTCAGCCTCAAGCGGACACTTGATGAGCTGCAGTTTTTAACACTTTCGCATTGGTTTCAATTCTCTTGGCCAGAGGTTGCCGCTTGGTTTAATTAAAGTTTATGCAGGGCAAGTTCATTGGCACAACTGCCAATAAGAATAGTTTTCTTTTTTCTGCCAATCAGAGTCTGAGACGTGTGTGCAATTTAAAAGATATCCTAAGCTAAAGCAATAAATCATACTTTTACCATTGTACGCCCAAAATGCCAATCATAAGTTATGTAACAATGTTACAATGTCATTTATCAGACGCTTTTATCCAAAGCGACGTACATACGAGAACAAGAACAACACAAGCAAAGATCTAGACAAGAGGAAACAAGATCAGTAAGAGTAACAAAGTGCTTTAAGTCAATTTGGGTGCAGGTACTGCCAAGCAGTGTAAAGGCAATGCACAAAAGTAAGTAAGGATTATTATTATTATTTTTTTAAATAAAACAAGGAACATCCACAGTGAAGCAACCAAACCATTTAAGACCTTCCATTATCATCAACAATTAACATCACAATAATGACCAAAGTACCAAGTGCTGGGTCACTCAAGAGCTGAACACAGATTCTCAGAGTAGAGCAGGACAGTGCGAGTCAATTGTAGCTGGACGACATGGTCTGCCACTGGGGACAACAGTGGAGAACAGTCTAGCTAAGTGCATAGTGCTTCCTAAAGAGCTGGGTCTTTAGCTGTCTTTTGCAGATCGAATGGAGTTATCAAATCTGTATCTCTGGTTAATGGCAACTGCTGTAATTCTATATTTCTCTACTACCTGGATGTAAACAGATACACATGACTGATGACATCCTGTGGTGTGGCGCGATTTTGCATAATTTTGATCTAAGATATGGACTGTGCCAGCTTACACTGGCATCTAGCCATTCGACAGCAGCAGTGCATAACTAGCACAGGCACGTGGACGTAAACTTGCAAGGTGGACAAAAGGATGGGGGTGCTAGCTCTGCTACTGTTAGCCATACTCAACAAACCAATTTGACATTGTTTGCCGCAGACACTGTAGTCTTGTATTTAGCCATATTCAATAAATTGTGCTCAGTTTAGACTGGATGTTTTCTCACCTTCAGACCAGGTTGTTTAGAATTGAAGTTCATTTTTCAACAACTTAGAAATGAATTGCTTTGGAACATCCCTAGTTACATCCCTACATCTATAAACTCTGAATAGAAGAACTGTGGAGACTAGACAGAAAGCATACCTTAATAATTATGTGTAACTATATATAAGAAATGTATAGATCTGAGAATATATGAGTTAGGTTGAGCAGGAAAAATCCTCCACAGTCTGAGATGGAGTCCCAGTCTGGTAACACCGTCTGTCTTTACCCTGCCATATGCAGATTGAGGGTCATCCCTGGGTCATGTAAGGAAGATCCGGTGTTGCTGACCATTTCTCTAACCTTGTACACATGGTTGTTGGGGGTTGTAAGTCACTAGCAGTCCCATACATGGGTAGTTTTGTTGCCTCTCAGCTCACGGGACTCTGTCTTCGGGTGATAACATATCCTCCTGTTTCCCATGGACGTGATTTATTCTTAGGCTTTTCACTGACAGCGTTCCAGAGAGGACGACTGCCCGGAGATTTATAGGCCTCTTGTGTCTGAGAAGGCAGGATTGTGCTGGTTAGCAATTTGCTGTCCATTCATTTCCATGTTTCTTTTAACTGCTTCAATTTGATTCCAAGGACTGGATATTTCTGTAGGAGAGAGTGCTGACTAGCTAGTTTCAACTTAAATCTTGTATGTTAGAGCTGTTGGTAAGCAACCGTTTATGTTCCTAAAATGTTCTAAAAGTGTCATGAAATATAATTGTAGCTTTCTTTGTGTTTTATGAGTTAAAGCCAGGCTGATTTTCACCATTCAAGGAGCTGCTGTCTATATTCTTTTTGCAGTTAACCCAAGAATAGTGTAAGCAGAGATGACAGAAGCAGCATAGTGTCTGTAGGACTAACTCAATAACATCCAGTGAGATAATTAGGCCACAGCCTCAAACCCATAGGTCAAAGGTCGCTGTTTGTGTGGGGTTTAACATGTGGAAAAGCAGGCCAAGCTTTCACTCTGATTTTTCTCACTGTGGAGAGAAACAAAGGATTAAGGAGAAAAAGGAGGAGGTGAAAAAGAAACGCTGGAGTGATTCTGTTAGTGTAAGTTATTAAATGAGCCCCCACAGAGATCTGAGACTGAAGACAGACCCCCCCCACACAAACCCTGCAGGAGTCCATCAACTCTAATCCAACCTCAAACTCAACCTGATTACAACTGACGTGCTGTTTTAAGACTACAGTGAAGGGCTATTCTAGTTTTTGATAATTGTCTGATTATCCAGTTTATTCATTAATAACTTGAAAGAAAGAACTCAGACTGTGCGCCCAGTTTTCAAGAGGCTTTGATGACTTTAACCTATATAAAAAAAACAGAGAAATTTACTCCACAGATCCCCCCCTTATTGTCAAGAGCTGACAATAAGATTTTTGAAAAGAAAGAGTTTGGCAAAGGTGTGACTTGAGGCATTGATCAGCAAATTGATTATATATATATTTTTGGGAGTCTGAAGTGACCATATTTGGTTAAGAGAGAACACTAAGTTATCAAAGCTAGGCAGTCCTGGTCTATGGCTAATTCATTAGCTTCTTAATCCATGCAAGTAAGAGCCAACAACATTCATGACACAGATGACTGCTAATTAGTGCTAACATATAAATAAGCCAATTCCACTGTATTAAAAAAACTGGAGCTCAGACTTCTTCAACAGTCTGTGCGATAAACAGCACAGTAAAAGAGGTTATTTGTCTGATATTGTCATTAAGAAATTTTAATAAATGACTGAATAAGCTGAGGTGACACCTAACTGAAAGTCCAAACCCCAAATTATTAATAAATGTAATCCTTAATATAATTTCAGCAGGTGAATTTTATAAAAATATATCCCCTGTTTAATTGTTGTAAGGAGAAATTTGAGGAAAAAGTTATAGTGACAAAAACAGTTTTTTTGTACCAGGCTGTAAACAAGCTGGACAATTTAACACTCGACTCTTTGGGGATTGCCTTACTTTTGGAGGCAGCTTCAAGTGGACATTTAAGGAACTGCATTTTTAGGGACTTGCGTGTTTCCTCTATTTTTCAGCCCTGGAGGTAAATGTTAAAAAGATGTGTCAGTTGAAAACTGAGGCCCTTAAACTGAACTCGTGATGACCCTCAAGGGTTGCACGCAGGCTTTAAAAGGTCAGACTTGTCTATTATTTGGGGCGTGGGGGCACTTCAACAAAATTAGAAGGTGAGTGATTTGAACCAGGGGCCTCTTCATATAACCTATATATCATTAATGTGCTCACAGACACCCTCTGGCTCCTCCTACCCTCCATGTGTTCATATGACCATATGGACATACATGTGAACATGCGATCATATGAACATATGGACATATGGACATATGGAGGAAGAGCCAGACCCTGAAAAATCATACAGCAGTGGGGTCACCCTTCCCCCAAACCAGACAGTCTCAAATACTGTAGCTCAGAGAGACAGATTCTGGTGCTTTTGTTTTGACAATTTTCATTAATACACTAAATCTCAGAGGTAAATATTTCACTTGTAATGGTACTTACTTTACATGATGGATTTAGTCAGTGTGCAGATACGATTTTGCTTCCCATTCCTGTGAAGGGAAAGTACTTATTTTCACTTTTGGGCAATTTCAAAACACAAACTAAAACCTTGAGGCAACATCAGACCAGCAACTCCTATATACTGTGCCTTTTCTGATGTTTCATAAACACCTACAAAGTATTAATCAACATTCACATTTTACAACAATTTTGTAAAGTTTAGTTGTACGTATGTTATATATGATGCTATGTGTAAAACACCTTAAAAACTACTATGTGTATGATGGATTTAGCTGAGTTGAAATTATTATGAAATAGTGTTTCCTTCTGAAATTTGGAGGATTAGAGGTAAAAAAGTAGTGTGAAGAGATGTGCTTTACATTTGCACTTCAAAGTTAATTTTTAACCATTAACTGTTCAGCAAGTGGTACAAAAAGTTTGAAAGTGTCACAGTGGACGTTTTTTTCAGGTTGCAGCAGCAAAACAGGCTGTAATGGCTTCAACATATATCATGATCAAACCAAGTGTCTCTACGGACAGACTCAGATAGTTATTCTAAGTGTCTGGGGACTTCATGGAAGGGATCTCTTCAGAGATGGACCTTTTTTTGTTAAAGTGGAAGATGACTCTTTAAACCAGATGGGATCTTAATTGAATATTTAAAATGATGAAGTTACACACGAATAAATGGCATCAGTAGATCAGCAACTCCTGTGTTCTGAGACAAAGTCGCTGCTTTGTGAATGGAGTCAGGTGTCTTTGAAGAGAGGGGTGTACCAGCTGTTACTGCTTAGAAAGTCACCTCCTTCTTTAACAAGTATCCTTTCTGTAGTGTTGCCAGACTCTTAAAATATCAATCTGAGCGTGTTGGTGACAGAAACAACAACTTTAAGTGGATGCGCCGGATTATAACGGATTAAATTACAGCCGGTTTCACTGCTGTTGGCAAGTAAAAAACCTTTTAGTACATTGTAGTCATGTCAACCCCAAAATATGCAGAAATAGGCTTCTGGTTGAAAAATATCAGCATTTCCCTTTAATTACGGATGCAGGTCCTTTTCTGTATTTTAGTATTTTGTGGTAAAAGTTCTTGAGCTGAGGTAAGTCCTCCATCATTGCAAAAAATGCATCTGTTAAACTGAGAGCCTCTTTTGTTTCTCTAAAAATGTCTCTCTGTTTTTTATTCTAAAGGGAATTGTTCTTTATTTGGTAATTAGTTAATTTCAGGAATTATGCGAACAGAAAGGTTTATTGTGTTGTGCTTTGCCCTGGGTAATGACGGTCAGGAAACCAGTACAGTCAGCTGCTTTCCCTCCACAGTGGGGAACTCCCCTCGGTGTGTTTGTCTTTATCAGACGTGTCAGTGGTCGTGATTCTGGACGCCTGTTACTGAGTCCAGTCGCAGTTTCCTGCTTTTGTTTTGTGGGTTTGTTTCTAGGCAAAACCTGGACTCCAACACACGAACAAACAGGCATCAGTGCTGATTCATACTTTCATAACTGCTGAATGCCGGATATAGCGATGAGCAGCAAATTAAGACTCACAACATATGATTGAAGTCATTCAGACTGTCTGTTTTTAATCCTGCTTGAACACATTTTTTATTAGTTTTGAGCTGAGGATGTATGATCTTCTCTTTGTTCTGGTCTTGTTGTTTTCATGATGTTATTGTCGTTTGGTCTTTCAAACTGATCTTTGTGTTCTGTTAAGTTTTTTATGGCTTAACTAAATGTGCTTGTTAAATCAGCTGCTATTTTGAAATGTGATTGATGTGATAGATTGAAATGGATTAAAAAAGTTAAAAACCAATGAAGACGTCATGCTGTTTGGGAGTGTTCAATTTGAAACATTGTTAAAGCACAGCTTGAGTCAAGTACACAAACTAATTAAAACCAAAAACTAGGGATGGGCATTTCAAGCCAAAATACTATTCGATAATCATTGTAGGGGTGAGCCCGACTAAGGATTTGCTTAGTCGAATCTGATTAATCAGATTTTGCCCATAGTCGACAAATAGTCAAATGTTTGTTGTTTTTCCTTATTGACCCAAAGTCTGCATGATGGTGACCGCATGAAAATATTACACATAACCATTTACAATTAAGAGACTCGTAGCTTAAAGTAAAAGGGACAACAGAATATTATAAGTATAAAACTTAGATTTTTTAAATCTATATTGCTAAATCAAATAAGGCCACCATCCGTTAAACATGGAACAACGCGCCGTTACAGAATAAGGAATCAGGAGATATTTAAACAGTGTTCGCACAGCAGAGAGCAGCGCTGCGGAGGGTAGTTTGTCCAACTTAAGACTAAACATTTGTATAATGTTCAAAATCAAACCTGAACCAGCTAAAGGGTTTTTAAATCTCTTAACAGAACCTTTTAAAACAGTCTTTCATCGCGCCTTTGTCCGCTTGAGTCTTTTCACATTGTACGTGAGGAAAACCATCGTGTTTACGGGCAGAAGTGCGCTCCTTGCTTTGTTGACTGTACATCCTGTCTTTGATAATATCCTCTCTGATGGCGTGGAGGTGGATGGGATGCTGTGGATTATTTTTGAGGCTTCAGACAGCTTTGGGTATTCCTCCTCGTTCTTTTGGCCCCGCACAGTTTTTATGTGGTCCGGTAATCCTTGATCTCACAGCCCTCTTCATGAAGCTGCTCCTCATCTTCATCACTATTTTTTAGGATCAACTGAAGTTTTATTTCCTGACATTTTGAGCTGCCATGAACGTAGAAAGATTTAAAGACCAGCTGAGGTACGTCTGCTCCACAGGTCCTGCTAAATGGTCCACCTTTAATTACCAGGGGAGATTTAATTACCACTTTAAGGAGATTTAACACTTCAAACGCTGTTCTCAGAATTACATTAAATAAGTCTATATTTTTATAAAAATAGGATATATGAGACACTATTTTTACGGGAAACAGGAAAATAATGTAAAATAATGTCAAATTAGACATTGAGCACCCCCATGGTTTGAATGGAATGATCCACGTTTCACATGCAAATATTCGACTATGAGATTGGCAGTCGACTAAGGCTCGTTAGAACGAATCATCGAATATTCGACTATTTGGGGTCACCCATAAATCATTGGCATCTATTCGACGATTATCCCCCCCCCCCCCACACACACACCTACCTGTCCCATTAACGGCCCGTTTGTGTGGCAGTCTCGTTAACCAGCAGCTAGGACGAGTTGCTGCTAGTAGCGGGCACTGACGGCGTCTGTCTCTATCTCTATGTCGGTGTTTCAGTGATCCTGCGTGGCTTGTGTGTTTACATTTTACAGCCATACTCAGTCTCTAGAAAAATGTGTAGAAGTGTGAGATTCAGAAATGGAGAGAATCGTTGGGACTCTTGCGAATGTTTTCTTCTTCTTTTGTTTGCTAATGCGGTTAGCAAACAGCTTTAACGCTCTATAGCCACCGTCTGGCAGTAATACAACAGGCACAGGTAAAAACAATGAAAAATGGTACTTTTAAAATGAGAAAATGTTTGAAGTAACTCAACATTTACGAAGTGAACGAATAATCATATATTCTAAAATCATTGCCCATCCCTATTTTAGATATGTTGTTAACATAAACATTACATCATGACCACTTAGTATCCTTTTTGCTTTATGTCCTTACCTCCTGAGACCTGCCCCCCTTTCGTTCTGACGGGGGCAACTTCACAATGTGAGAGATACGTGTGATTCATAACTTTGGAAAATCTCAGGAGCCTACTGTCCATGAAAGTTTGTCATTTTTAGAAGCACAAGTTTGTAAGGGCTCTAGATTTAAAAAAGACTAAAAATGAGTCAAGCTCCAAGGTTTTGTTTTGCTGGTGGGGTCAATAAACTGTACTCACTGTACTGTAAACTGTTTCATTGTACACAGAGTAATGCAGGACTAACAGCATTAAACGGCTGTAATTATGTCATGAAGTGACATAGGTACACCAAAACCCCCGTCTGTGATGGAAACAGAGCGCTGTGTGAGGGAGCAAACTGACTGCAGTCTGCTCAGACACTCTGCTCCAGAGACTACAGTCATCACAGAAGCCCCTTTTACACAGCCTGACAAAGACTGAAGTGTTTTGCGTTGTCTTTGTTTTGAAATGCACAGAAGGAAAATGGAGGGGTGAAGTTGTTCTGACATTGGAGGTAGAAACAGAGGAAAAAATAGTAAACGGAGGTGGCAGGATGAAATGTGTGCTGTGTGCATGTCAGAAAGCGTGCTTTTGCTTTTTGTCTGCATGTCATGCCTCTTGTGCTTACTTAGTGCCTTGGTGCAATGTAAAATGGAATACCAAACAATATGTGTGGGATTCAGTGTGAAAGTACAAAGGCGGTGTGATGGTGGAGCATTGCTGTGGTACTGTGGTGGAATCTGAATGTAAAAAAGGGAATAACAGCTAAACCATGTTTTATCAGGACACTGATGAAGTCACATTACAACCTGTTTGCTGTTGTCCTCTATGATTGACCTTTTATCTTCAATCAATCAATCTTTATTTCTTTTGCGCCAAATCACAAGAAATGTTATCACAAGACGCTTTACAAGCATAGCAGGTCTAGACTGTACTCTGTTATATTATTAACAAAGACCCAGTCCTATCTTAAGGCTGATTTATACTTCTGCGTTGAATCAACGGCGTACCCTACGCCAGGGGTCCGCGTAGCTCCCGTACCTACGCCGAGGCCTACGCACGTAGCTGACATGCACCTCCTCCAAAATGTAACTCCCCGTAGAGCTGACGTGGACCTCAAGCCCTGTGATTGGTCCGCTAGGCGGCTTTGTATTTCCCGCATTTACAGCACTTCCGGGATCCCGGACATCGGCCGCACATCGCCTGTGTATTTCATCTCCTCCTCTCTATTCTTCATGTAATCATGTCTGTATGATAAACAGCAACATGTATCAGCTGTAGATTAACATAACACGCTCTGAATCTCTGTGGAAAAGTAAACAGAGATCGTAGCGGGGCCGGAAGCAGGCGACCGGCTATCAGAGAGACCGCACTGCCCTCTAGTGTTTCGGCGGAGAATTGCTGCGTGACACAGACACACCGACGCACAAGTATGTGGGGCTCATGTCCGCGTCAGCCCCTGCTGCGTAGGGGAGACGCAGAAGTATAAATCAGCCTATACTCTGTTCATTATTTATACAGTCTATGGTCTGATCTCATCTTAATTCACCATGAGCAGAGTACTTTGCAGCATTTAGCAAGTTACAGTGACAAGGACAAACTTCCTTCCTTTAACAGGTAGCTCTGCAGCTGTTCAGCTCTTGAGTGACCCAGCACTTGGTACTTTAGTCATTATTGTGGTGATGTTAATTGTTGATGATGATAATGGAAGGTCTTAAATGGTTTGGTTGCTTCATTGTAGATGTTCCTTATTTTATTGCAGTACCTGCACCCAAATTGACTTGAAGCACTTTGTTACTCTTACTGATCTTGTTTCTTCTTGTCTAGATCTTTGCTTGTGTTCTTGTTCTCGTATGTACGTCGCTTTGGATAAAAGCGTCTGCTAAATGACATTGTAACATTGTCACATTGTCGAGACCTCAAGCATAACCAGACTCACACTCATGTCTCTTAGCAGTCCTGTAGGAGACATTCACAGCTAGCCGGATTTTTGACTGTATATAAGCAGGACTCACTTTAACTCTCTCAGACTGGAAATAGGCCTCTTGTTAAAAAATCCTGTAACCCTTTCATCAATCAATTTGTCAAGAGATGTGTGCGTGTGTGTGTGTGTGCAAAACCAGTTTGTACACTGACAAAAAGCTCTTTGTATCAGTGTCAGCGGTTAATGAATGATGAGGATTTTAGAGACCTTTTAACAACGAATCAGTGATCCTGATGTTTCCAGACCAGCACCAAAGCCCTTCATTGTTTAGTGCTGCTCTAACTACAGTCTGTTAATGAGCACTCCTAATAGATTCATCTATTTTTAACAAGAGTATCTTTAAAAAGATCAGCACACATGGAAGGAATAATGAACTTATTATCAGAGGTAATAAATCAATAACTGTAGATGAAGTGAGCACAGTGTTGGAAAGTGAACCAGATGACACTGTCTCAGTCTTATCTCCATTTGGTTCCATTAACGCTCATTAAGTTCATGATGAAGCTCTTTAGAGGGGGAACTCCAGGTCCGTCCTCTGATGTGCTCTCAGATTAGTTTGACTCTGATTGATGATTCAGAGCGGAGAGACAACAAAAACACACAGAAGGAGGTCTGTTCTGACTGAGCACGCATCTGACTGGACACACATGAGAAATAAAGGAACACAACCACAATGACGACAGTTTGACAAATACACTGCCAGAAAGCTTCATCTCGTCTTTACAACTCCACCTTCAGGAGCCAATAAATGACTTTTAATGAAGATTAAGAAATTTAGAAACTCAGATAACCTGAACATAAACTGCCATTAAAGTTGATCTCCAAAGTCTCAACTTGTTTTAAGTAGAATCTGTTGTACAAACATGTAGCCTGAGCTGCTTAACATGGTGCTACCAGATTGACAAAATGCCCCGTACAGTGTGTGCTGATCGAGAAATGAGCTATCCAGACTCAAGCGTGCCGGATACGGCCCTGGTGGTGAGGCTTTCAGCAGTGGGACTGCCCCCTGGTGGCTGGCTGCAGTACAGGTCAAAAAATCTGTCTCCCCCATTCATTTGAATGGGGAAGCAGTCAAACTTTAAAAAATAAATACACGTCGTACGAATGTTTCTCACATCCGTATGCTGTGGTAATATGTAATTAGTATATGACTGTTTTGTGTCCAAGGCCTCTTTTTCCTGAAAAGTTAATTTTTCGTTAGTTATTAGAGTTTAAAAAACGGGGTTTTACTTCAGGGTTTGCTTTGATTCACGGCCGCCGTAGAACGAAACTTCAAAGGACACACAGCGTCTTGTGACGTTACGCTGTAGGGCGGAGCTTATTACAAAGGCTTCGCAGGCTCTGGCTGCACAATGGCTGCGCCCAGGAGAGGGATTTTTTGGCTTCAGAACTGTACAACGGGAAGAGGCGGAGCAACGCTGTCCATTTTTATTTACAGTCTATGTCCAGACTACACTCGTATGTAAACATGTTTATTTCTGCTGTAAAGATCGTCTTTTCTGAATTTGTGTGTATGTGGTTTCTGGTACTTCCCAAGCCAGCTTATAGCGGACACTCAATGAACTGCAATTTTAACACTTCCGCATTGGCTTCAATTCTTGCAAAGGTTGCCGCTTGGTTTGCTCACAGAATGGAAACCAGTATAATGATGTCATCAACGAATCATTAACTTTTTTGTTGGCAAAATCATTTTTTAAAACAATGAGAAAAAATTCAACTACAAGGCTATGAAAAAATGAAATGCCAGATTAAAATATAGGTTATAGATTTTCTTTTAAAAACACTGCGCTCGCCATGTTAAGATTTTCACCACCTTTGACTCTCAAACAGGTTGCCATTCAACTTGATCTTAAAAAACTCTTACAGAAAACAGGAATATCTGTCTTTCTATCATTGAGTTTTATACTGGCTGATGACAACATTACATAATGTTGCTTGTGTTAATAAAGGGCGTAAAAACATGTGGGTGGTTCCAAACTGGCCGTTGAAGACTTACTTTTTACAAGACCCGTTTAAAAAGATCTCATATTAAACAGGGTTCCCAAGCGTCCTGGAAAACCTGGAAAACCTGGAAAATAGTTGACTAGTTTTCCAGTACTGGAAAACACCTGGAAAATGGGAGAAAAAGTCAAATGTCCTGGAAAATTATTCCAACATGACTGCGTGCGACCTGACAGTTAAGAAAACACATCCCCATTCAACATTTGTGGCCATTTTTGTCATTTAGTTCTATTTAGGTCAATTTATGCACTGATCCTCTGATTATTATTTATTTATTTATTTATTTCAGTATGGCAGCTTCCAGATTCCTTTGCTGGCTCTTTTGTTTTTTTCTTAGCTAATTTTATATTTTTGAGAAAATAGAAAGCTGAGAGGAGAGTTGCCCATCATTGTTACTTGGTTGCACTAATAAAGTGAAGTGCTGTACATCTGTGGTTGCATTATTCTATAATCAATTTGCCATCATTTTAAAGCATGTAAGAGATGATTTCATGGATAGCCATAGACTTTCAATGTAGACTTCCACTGAGAGGAACATATTAGATTATTTAGGAACTAAATTAGGAACTTAATTTAGACTGTCATACCAGCTTGATCATCACTGAAAATGTCCTTGAAATGTCCTGGAAAATGATCTCTGGAAAAGAGTGGGAACCCTGTTAAAGCTGGAACAACTCAACTCAACTGAACTTTATTTATATAGCACCTTTCATACATAAAAACATGCAGCCCAAAGTGCTTCACGGAATAACAGAGTGACAGAAAACAACAGCAATAATATTATAAAAAGGCATGATTATAAATAAAATACTTAAAATAAAATAAAATCAATACAGTTAAATTACTAAAATAACTAGTAGTGTAAAGAAAAGTTAAAAATAAGGTAGCTTTAACAAGATGAGATGAATACAAGAAATACATAGATAATTAAATAAGATAAATATATGTTAAAGCTAGGGTTGGTAGTCTCGGAAAACCAGCATGAATTTGACTGTAGCTTTTCCTCAGGACTCCGTCTAACCCCTCCCCTCCTCCCTCGGAGCTCCGCCAAAACGACGCCCCCCCCCCGCTCACATGCACGAGCGCCGCTGATTCTCGACCATATGATCGTGACTGATTCAAAACCGGTCCTCACCAAAACATTATCATAGTGAAAGTTAAAAACACAAACAAACATGGCTGCTGTTAGTACTCACAACTGTCATGCTAGCATTATCCAGTTGTACCGGTGACATGATATCAGGAGAAAAGTTATAACACATATATAATACTGTAACAACTCTACTGTTTGTTAAACGTGTTCAGTGTAGATGTTCTTAATTCCTACAGTGTTGACAGTCAGTGAAGGCATCAGGAGAGGTGTAGAGTGTGCGAGTGGGAGAGAGGAGATGAGAAGTTTTTCATTCATTCAAACATTGATTGTTGTTTTGTTGGTTGGCGTGATCACGGCCGACAGTGACCGGTTATTAAAACTCAACGTGTTCACGAATCGGCTCGTCATCATTACAGCGTCCAGACGGACGCTACAATAAATATATATTTTCTGTAGGACTTGCTGAACGTCATTAATTATTCTGCTTGTTGGTGAGAGCTTTTTAGACTCTGATCCGGACTACAGTCCTGAGCAAAGCACCTCATCAGGTCAGAGGGGACAGGCCCGAGGACGAGCGAGAGGGGCAGTCAGTAGAGTCAGGGGAAGCAGAGGCAGGAGACGGGGACTCGGAGGAGTGCACGCCGGGGAAATGTACGTGCAGGAGGAGGGCAGAACGGCTGGACGGGATTTGATTGGTTTAAAATTTGGGGAGCCAAAAAACGGTGATTGGTTGGTGTTTTCCCAGGTTTACTCTGGCTGTAGATAGCAGTTTTTTTTCACTCTTTTTTAGGAACACATCATGTATTGATTGCCATCAGGACATAAAGATCATTTTAACCAGTATGACAAAAAGATTATCTAAATCTGATTACCAACCCCAGCTTTAAAGCAATGATTCATATAATAATGATTACAATAATAACAGTTACAACCTTCCTTATTTGTGAAGCAGAACACCAAGACTTCAATCTTTTTTTGCCATTACCTTATACATCTGTTCATGAGACTGTTATAACAGTGTCATGGTCTGACTCAAGGATTTGTTGGTTAACAGAATCCTGTGAAATTGATTAAAAATAAAAACCTTACAGCATAACTAACAAATGAATGTATAACCTTTATGTTGACAGATTTTAAGTTGATGAAATAAATTGAAGATCTCCCCAAAAAATCTTTTCACAATAAGAAAAGTAAATAAAAGTCTGTATTTCTATCCGGATGAAGGAAGGGATAATGTATAGTGAATGGGTGGTGATGTGAATTAGGAGCCCCGCAGGGTTAGCAGGGTGATGTCTCTTCTGTGGGGGTAAGAGTTCATCTTTACTGATATTATCAGTGGTTACACAATGACACACATCTGTAGTCTCCCAATCTCCTCATACTCTACACACACTCTGCACACTACACTCACACAGTATGCTGAAATAAAACACAACAATAAAAACATGTCTGTGCAGGTTAGTGAGGGATGTTCAGAAAAGATGATATTTCGTAATCAGTGAACTGGATTAACCAATCCTGGGGAGAAAATTAGGTGGTTAAAGATCTAGATAAATCTGTTTTGGGTTACAGTTTCAGAGCTGTTGTTCCCTGATCTTCACTTTTTTAGTAGAAAGAGTAAAAAAAGATAAATCAGCCATGAATTAATCAATAATGCAGAATCTGAGTTTCTGTTTGTGACACGCTGCTAAAGGTCTGAAAACTCACCTGAGAGTGTGCTGTTGTCTGACCTGGATCCTTTAATTACAGCTCACCCTGTGGATTATTTACATGTCTGCCAGACATGTGGTTACCGTGACGACAGGCGTGTTATGACTCAGCTGTAGGTCTCTGTGTTCCTGATGGAGCTTTCCAGGAGCATGTTGAGCTCCAGCTCATTATGCGTCCCCTGCTGTGCAGAAATGTAAATTAAAATGAACAAACAATAAAAACATGAAAGTTACATTAAACATTCTTTGTCATGAATACAAAAATGAGATATAGTGACCAAACGTTATCTTTTCCAGGCTGTAAACATGCCTATTTCTGCTGTAAAGTCTGATATTTAAACATGGGGCCATATGGGGATTGACTCACTTTTTGAGACAGCCTCAAGTGGATACTTGAGGAGCTGCAGTTTTTTGGACTTAAAGCCTCTGGTAACCCAAAACAACAAAAACGCTCTACCTGTGATATTCCAGACCATATGTAAAAACTAAAAACTATTTAAATATATTAGAACTCAACTGATATTTATGATGTAATAAATATCTAACCAATCAGAAAAGAAACACTGAGTCACTTGCACACATGTTCAACAAAACTACTCTGCTCCTGCTCAGACCGTTTCCTGACGTCTCAGCCAGCTCCCCTCAGTGTAAGCTGTTAGCTTGTTTGCTAATCACTTACTGCCTATAAATCTGTCTGTATAGCTGTCTCTCTGCTCTTTGCACCGTTGTGCTCGTGTGTCTCTGTCTGCACATCCACCGCTGAAGATGACAGCTTGTTGTCATTCTTCTATTTTCCCAACTGCTGTGATTTTGGGAAACTTTGAGATGCGGTTGAGTTGAGCCAAGCCACGGCCAAGTGGCTAAAGCAGTCCCGAATAGGCTTAGCTCATTTCCCCTGGACCGGTTCACTAACTTTCCCCAAGACCGGTTCACTAACTTCTCTCAGGACTGGTTCACTAACTTTCCCCAGGTCCGGTTCACTAACTTCCCTCAGGACCAGTTCACTAACTTTCCCCAGGTCCGGTTCACTAACTTCCCTCAGGACCGGTTCACTAACTTTCCCCAGGTCCAGTTCACTAACTTTCCTCAGGACCGGTTCACAAACTTCCCTCAGGACTGGTTCACTAACTTCCCTCAGGACCGGTTCACTAACTTTCCTCAGGACCGGTTCACTAACTTTCCCCAGGTCCAGTTCACTTACTTTCCTCAGTACCGATTCACTAACTTTCCCTCAGGACTGGTTCACTAACTTTCCCCAGGTCCGGTTCACTAACTTCCCTCAGGACTGGTTCACTAACTTCCCTCAGGACCGGTTCACTAACTTTCCTCAGGACCGGTTCACTAACTTTCCCCAGGTCCAGTTCACTAACTTTCCTCAGGACCGGTTCACTAACTTTCCTCAGGACCGGTTCACTAACTTTCCCTCAGGACTGGTTCACTAACTTCCCTCAGGACCGGTTCACTAACTTTCCTCAGGACCGGTTCACTAACTTTCCCCAAGACCGGTTCACTAACTTTCCCTAGGAGCAGTTCACTAACTTTCCCCAGGACCCGTTCACTAACGTTCCCCAGGACCGGTTCACTAACTTTCCCCAGGACCAGTTCACTAACTTTCACCAGGACCGGTTCACTAACTTTCCCCAGGACCAGTTCACTAACTTTCCCCAGGAACGGTTCACTAACTTCCCCCAGGACCGGTTCACCAACTTCCCCCAGGACCGGTTCACTAACTTTCACCAGGACCGGTTCACTAACTTCCCCCAGGACCAGTTCACTAACTTTCCCCAGGACCAGTTCACTAACTTTCCTCAGGACCGGTTCACCAACTTTCCCCAAATAGCTCAGAGTTTAGACAAAGAGCTCCGTCTGACACCCGGAGCCGAGCTCCTCTGCGTGCACATACTACACTTCAGCCTCCGCTGCTCCGGGCATCCCATGGTCCTGGTTACTGGAGACTACGGAGTGATAAAACTAATAAATGATAGAAGTCCTGATTCTGAAGTATTTTGTGACTCAGCACTCAGAGACCATTTGAAATGAATAATTTTAATATCCTTGAGTTTTCATGTCATTAGATTCAGAGTCAGACGGCTAAAACATGCAGGCTGTGAACGCTCTCTTGACCTGTCAATCAAAGAGTTAGGCCACGCCCACACAGTCCTGGGAAATATGCTGAACTGCAAAATAAGCTGTTTTTGAACAGAGTTTTTTTTTCAAAGTTATGGATGTTTATTTTCATGATAATGATGATGATGGTCTCTTCCCTACAGACCAGCTGAAGTCAGTCATGGAGCAGGTCCTGGACTTTGCCGTGCGGGAACTGACAAAGATCGTGGAGGCATCTTTCGATGACCTGCTGCTGGAGATCACAAAGATGGAGCGCGAGCAGCAGGGGCTGGAGGAGCGGCTCGATAGAGGAGCGGCGGAGAAGGGAAGGGGAGGAGGAGGCGGTGGCAGGAGGAGGGGCTCTGAGAACGACTCCATCTCACCCAGCGACTCTGAAGACGCCCGGGAGGAGCTCATTGATGTCCCTTCATCCAAAATGACAGCAAGGAGAGATCGTGAGTAAAAGAAGTTTATTTAGCCCCTCCCCCTGCTGTGATGTCATAGCAGTGTCAAAGTATACTTAAATTGAATTCACCTTTATCTCCTTTCTTTTTCTTCTTATCCCTCCTTTATATGACCTCCCAAAAAAATCCCTCCTTCAATCTCTTTCTTCACTCTCTTTTTCTCCCTCTTCTTCCTCTCTGTCTTCCTTCCTCATCTCCTTCCTCACTTCTACTTTTTCTTTTCATTCCCTTCTTCCTCTTAACTCCTATTTTCCTCTTTCTTTCTTTACTTCTCTCCCACCCCCTTTTCATGTCTTCCCCCCTTTTCTCATTCAACTTCATCCTCCCTCTCTCCTTGTATCATTCCTACCTTTCCTTACCTTTTACTTATTTCTGCTTTACTTTCTTCCTTACTCCTTTCCTCCTCCTCTTCCTCTTCTCTTCTTTTCTTTTCTTCGTCTCTCTCCTCTCTTCTCCTGCTCCTCCATCTCCCCCTTCTCCCTTTCCTGTTCTATTCCTCTCTCTTCCCCTTATTACCTCCCTTCATCTGCTCCCCCATTATATCCTCCAATGCATTCTTTCCTTTTCCTTTCTCCTTATCCTTAATTTATTTTCCTTTGCCCCCGCTTCTCCTCTCATCTCTTCTGCTTCCTTCACTTCCTCCTTTGTCCTCCTTCACCTCCTCTATCCCGTCGTTTCTTCCTCTTACCTCCCCACTACCCTCTTCTACTCCCTCCTCATCCTCCTACCTCCCTCAGACCCGGACCCTCGCCCCGTCCTCTCCTCCTCTCAGGACTGGGTTCCCATCCTGGACAAAGTCTTTGGTCAGAAGTGGTGCAGTGATGAAGGTGGGCAGAGTCTAAGTGAAGGCAGCGCTCCGCAGGTGCAGCCTCACCCAGCCCCTTCCGTGACCCTGGAGCCCTCCCCGTCCTCACCCCAGCAAGATCCCCGCTGGACGCCCCTGGAAGACATGGAGGTGTTCTCACCTGATGAAGAGGAGGGTCATAAGAACAGCGGGGAAGGAGCAGTGACACCTAGACCCTCACCTGGACCTCCCCACAGCCCCTCAGGTGACAAACAGACACATCTTCACTTCATTTAAAGAAGTCATTTGTAATGCACAATCATTTTTTAAATTGCATGTTTTTTGCACACTGTAGTCAAGACACTTCAGCGTCTTCTTGATGCAGCTGTGACAGATAATTACACCACTGTGCTTTTGAACATTTCACTGGGAAACATTTCTCAGACGGCTCAGTTGACAGAGTAATTTATACTTTGTGTAAAACTGGATTTAACCAAAAATATCACCAAAGTACTTCAAGTCTGAGTCAGAAACTTCAACTTAGCATATAGATGCAGCTTATCAGACTGATGTTATCAGACAACTACATCACAAAAGCTGATGAAGCACTGGAAACTAAATCAAAGAAACAGAGCAACAAAAGTGGAACTCCTGAAAAGTGCAAAATGTGGCATTAACCAGGAATCACTGGACATCAGGGAGTGAGCTAAATTATCTTTGAATAGGGATGTACATTTCAAGTATTTTGGGTGATTGATCTTTGAAAATATTAACGATTAATTATCGATTTAATCATTAGTAAAACTTAAACTTTTTCATTGTCAATGTCATGTTCCCCTGAATCAAAATTTCCTTCATGACATAATGTATATAACTGACAGTATTGAACAGCTACGGATTGTATTGAGATGTTCAAAATGTTAAACATGCTGAATATCATCGTGTGAAGCAGACTCATAATCTCCGCGGACATACAGTCATAAAAGTGAAGGCTCAGACTACAACATGTGGATTTACTTCAACAAGGGAACTGAACAGAAACATATTTTAGACTCACGGTGTCCAGTTTTCTGTCTACTCGTTCTTACTGAGAAAAGTAAGCATGTGAACGTGGTTAGGTGTCAGCCAGAAGCGAAACTGGGTCTTTATTATTCCAGCAACAGAGAAAAAAAAGCACTTGTGGAGACCTGTCACTCAGCCGCAGCCCCCAGCTGAGCGTCTCCGCTGTGCACAACACCTTCAGTCAGCTGATTCACATCGAAACATACTTTAAACTTAAAACACCTCCTTGAGAGCAGAATGAAATATGAGACCACATGATGTTTGTTCCACGTGATATAAAATATAAAATAAAAAAAATATCCTCAAGTAAGTTCTTACTGCACGTCTTATTGACGCAGACTAAACACACACTGTACATGCACCCCTGCATATTTCTCAATGTGTAATCGTGCTGTCCATCAACAAAAAGAACACTATTTGATAAGATAAGCACTTTGAAGCTGTTTTCTACAACTACGTCATGGTTTCAGACCTCTCCTGTGCAGCAGTGCAGCAGTGATTTGAATAACAAATCTAAAAGTCAAGAAGATCATATCGCACACCTCATTGCATTCATTTGATTTGCAAATCATGACAATGGAAACAATTCCTTTACATTGTTTATATGGACCTAAAAATAGATTTTAAAATGCAAACTAATAGAATTTAAACATGGTTCAAAATGCTATTGATTCAGACTACATTCTAAATTCAGTGATTTAATCACAATTATTGATTGTTTGAATATTTAGAAGAAGGAACAGAAAAAAATCGAACTTATAAAAAGCACATTCACAGGAAAATAGTATTTATAGAGCTAACGATACAAACCAGCACTTATTTCCTTCCTTTTCATCAATGTATGTATATGTGATACTGAAAATTGCAAAACTACATAATCATTAAATAAATACATAAATACCTAAAATAATGAAATGGCAACCAAATTAAAAAAAAAAGGTTACCAAAATTTTTTTTATAAAGTTGTGCAAATATAATCTAAATAATGGAGCTTTAAATGATCTTAATCTGGATTGTGGAGTGTTTTAAAAGTAAAAAAAAAACAAAGAAATTAAACATAAATCTGTCCTGTTATCACTTAGAGCTTCCTTTTGAACTGCTGAGTACAGTTCCTATTACTGCACACACACACACACACACACACACACACACACACACACACACACACACACACACACACACACACCAACATCAACCACACCCTTAATGACTTCTGCTGCAGCGTAATGCACAGAGGGAGGCTCTTAATGTATATACTGTATACACATATATACTGTACCAGCTCTGTTCCTTTAGTAAACACACTGTCTGCTGTGTGTGTGGGGGGGGGGGGGGGCGTTTTTGTGTGTTAGGCTCCTCACTGCCCTCTGGTGGACAGTTTGTGTTAAAAAAAAAAACACATCTGGATCTGCAACCGGGTCTACATGATTTATTGTGTTCATTTTTATAACATTTCTCGGAGTGTCATTGAACGCCTCACATCCCTTTAATCTCTATGATAAAATCTATAAGGTTATGTGAGTCAGTAAAGCCTTGATATCAAAATATAATTGATTTAAAGTATTTTAAATGTGTCATAAATAGAATGATACAAACTGACGTGTAGTATTTATTAGATTTTGCTCATAAATAGATTACATCTGTTCATTTATTTGACGCTATCTCCGTTACTGTACTGAGTTTTGGGGGGAAACGTATAAAAGCTCACTGCAACCACTGTCAGTACGACAGAAGAGAGCCATCAGAATAGTTCATAATGTTGATTTCCGTGAACACACAAATTCATTGTTCTGCAAATCCAAAATATTGAAACTATTTGACCTTGTGGATTTTAAACCTGCACAAATTGTGGACAAGGCAAGGAAAAATCTCCTGCCAGGAAATATTGAAAGATTGTTATTTTAAAGAGAGGGAGGTTATAACTTAAGAGGGGAGTTGAATTTAAAGATTATGAGTGTTCGGACTACAAGGAAAAGTTTTGGTATTCCAATCTGTGGTGTAAAAATTGTGAAACAGGGGGCGCTGGTGGCCTAGCGGTCTAAGCGCCCCACATACAGAGGCTACAGTCCTCGTCATAGGGGTTGCCAGTTCGATTCCCGGCCGGTCGACCATTTCTTGCATGTCTTCCCCCACTCTCTACTCCCCACATTTCCTGTCTCTCTTCAGCTTTCCTATCAAATAGAGGCAAAAAGGCCCAAAATATAACAAAACAAACTGTGAAACAGTCTCAATATGGAGCTCCAGCAACGCCAAAACACAATCCAGTTATCCAGAAAATAGTGAATAAAGGGGTAGGATTAGATATGTTCGAACTTCTTCCAATCCTTTTCGCACAAGTAAAGTAAAATGTTTCAGTGCTTGCTAATGGAATGGTTAATTTTGTTTTTTGTATTGCTATTTCTTCATTTTTCTTGTATTTTTTTTTTTCTATTTATCCTTTTTATGATCAAAATAAAGACATCAAATCGAAAATAGTAAGAGCTAACTTGGAATGGATTTTAAATCGAGTGCATTATCAATTACTGAATATCTTTCTTTATTATTATGAGCAATAAATATTTATTGAAAAATCAAAAATCAAACCCTGTAGTTAAGATAAGCAAAGCTAAGGTAAGACAACGTATAATGAGATAAGATACAATATCATAAGATAAGATAAGGTATACTTTAATTTCCCCATACTGGACTTAACTGTGGACTCAGTTCTGCAGGCACACATACAATAAATATCACACATACTTTATAATACATTATAAAAAAAGTTATTACCGTGGAAACGGATTTAATGTAGCATCCTCACTCATATTTTCAGTATTGTGGTCACAGTGCTAAAGGATCTGAGTATCTTCTCTCCTTCAGGCCGTCGCTCCTCGGCCTCGATGCTACATCGTCTCCTCACTCTGCCGTCTCAGCTGCTGGAGGAGGACGATGAGGATGCCGCTGCCGCCAAGGAAGCGCTGGCTGCCTTAGCGGCCAATGGGGAAGAACCGCCCATTCCTATCTGCCCGTCACCACCCAGGGAGGATGAGGAGGAGGAGGAAGAGGAAGAGGGAGAGGGGGAAGACAAAGGCAGGAAGGTGAGAGGGAGATTAACAGTGAAATTAAAATTTGTCTCTTAAAGGGTAATTCTGGTATTTTAAACCTGGACTTTTCTGTATATATATGTGTGTGTGTGTGTGTGTGTGTGTGTGTGTGTGTGTGTGTGTGTGTGTGTGTGTGTGTGTGTGTGTGTGTGTGTGTGTGTGTGTGTGTGTGTGTGTGTGTGTGTGTGTGTGTGTGTGTGTGTGTGTGTGTGTGTGTGTGTGTGTGTGTGTGTGTGTGTGTGTGTGTGTGTGTGTGTGTGTGTGTGTGTGTGCAGAAGAAGAGGCGGAGGGTTTGGTCCGAGTGTGAGGAGTGCGGTCGGAGGTTCAGCCGGATGTCTCTCCTGAAGGCTCACCGTCAGACTCACATAGCCGAGAACGCGGCCGCCGACACCTCATCCCCGTCATCCCCGCCCAGCGGCTCCACCTCAGCCCTGCGCTGCTCAGACTGTGGGAAGAGGTTTTCGTCAGCGACCCGGCTCCACAGCCACATCCGTACCCAGCACCCTGGGCACCGATCCTGAACCTGTCGGGAAGGAAGAAGTCACTGAGACTTCAACAAGAGCTTCAGCAGAGTCCAGAACAAAAAAAAAACAACACATGAGATTCATAGAGGAGGATCCACAGGCCTGTCAGAACCGGACACCAGAAACCAAGTAAGGGAAACTTGTCTGCTTCTGAGTCCAATTTACAGAGAAAACCTGAAGATCTGAAGGACACCAAACGGTACACAGACACGACTTACAAGGATAGAACAGCTTTGAACTCTTAACACTCAGAGATGCTTTTGCTCTGAAACAGAACACAAAGATATTTTCATCATAAAAGCATCTTCTAAACACACAGAGATGCTTTTACTTTGAAAGAGAACAGGAAACTAACTCCAGGCATTCTGGTTGGTTCATACACAGAGATGCTGAAACTCTGTAATACAATAGGAAGATGCTTTAACTCTGCAGAACACCTGAATTCACTTAGTGCAGACGCTGACAAATCTCTTGTTGAAGCTCTGATTTTTTTTTTAAATCAGAAAAATTCAGGTTGTTTTCTTTCTTTTTTTTTTTTTTTTTTACATTAAAAACCAGAATTTAACTCCATCAGTTTTTTTGTTTTGAGCGTCAGGATCCGACAGCAAAACAGACCAATCAGCCAGAGCGAGCGCAGAGGACATTTCTGCACCAATCAGGAGTCAGTGTACCAGCTGGGCCTCAACAGAGACTTAGTGAGGTGTGTCTGACTTCTTGACTTGAAGTGACTTTACATCGGGAGCCTGACAGCCACCACAGCTGCGCACGGTGTGATGATGCTCTGACATCTCACTCTTGTTACCCCTGCATGCTGTCAGATGAACATTTATCACGAGAGGCTCCATTTACATAAAATCTGACGATAATCAGCACCTGCAGGGCGGGACAGCACCACACCAATAACTGACACGCCTTTTTAAAGGTGATATGAATAAAGTTATTATTGTTAGGTTATTGTTATTTCATGCTATAGTTGAAGGGAGGGCTTTTTAGCTCATTCAAACAGGGCCAACCTGTGTAAAACACTTAGATCAGCTCTGTGTCTGAGAAAACCTCCAGAGCGTTGTTTCTGTTCACGGAGGACTCTCCTTCGTCTTTACACCCTTCCATTTATCATCTACTGCACCCAACGTGCTTAAGTTTCGTGACTGTTACGTTTTCGTTTCATACTAGTTTGACTTTCCAAACTTAAATCTGCTCCAACCTAAGCATTGAAAATACACCCAGGTGCAACACAAACAGGGCTCCGGTCTAAATGGTGCACGGAGCATGATTTCAAGTTTGCCCAGCTGGTTCACTCTGCTCCTGGATGATTTAAGGTGCTCAGAAATATTGTTATTTACAAATTCTTGAAAGCTGAAGCTGGACCAGACCACCACTTGGATGTCACAGGGGAATAAAATCCAAGAATCTGACACAAAACAGGAAGAAAACTGACCCTGGACAACAGAAGTACTGAATGAGGAGAGGAGGAGTCAGCTCAGATGTGGCGAAGAAAACACGTAGAAACCTATCTTCCTGCTGTACATCGACCTCCACCTCTTCTTCTACTCCTGTAAAAAAAAAAACTCCTCCCCCCTCCACAGGAAACGAGCTTCAGCCGCTGCAGGTGAGATTCAGCCGGGCAGGTGAAAAATGTTTGCAATAAGCTCGGCGCCGCAGCACTGGAACAGTCTGAGTGTCGTTTCCTGGTTATTGCGTGTGGTGATGATTTCGTGGATCTGTGCAGTGTGTACGGTGGCTCACACAGGACAAAAAGTGACCTTTGATTTTTCTACCTGTTTGTTTTTAAAGTGCTCTTTTTTTTCTCAACAGACTTTTTGATTTTTATTAAACAGTTTTGGATTATCGTCAGGTGCATTTTTGTCGTCATGTTTTAGATTTTTGAACGATGTTTTTCAAGGAATTTTTTCTGTCACTTCTTGTACAAACAAAAGGAAGATAAACCGTTGATTGTTTGGACTCGTTGAATGTGAATCTCTGCAGTTTTGATCCTTTTTTTGCTGTACAGTTTTTACTTTTTTCGGACAGACCTGATGATGACAATGAGAGAAAAAGGAAGAAGGAGGAAGATTTTGAATCTGCAATGGTTTACTCCTCTGCCTCCTGCTGTCTTTCCTTACATCCTTCCTTCCTTCTTTCCTTCATTCTCGCCTCATTCTTCAGTCCAGTTCGGTTCATCTTGACACACATATACCTCCTTACAACAAGCAAGCTGGAAATGATTATTATTATTTGTTACATTTTTCTACAGACAATGCTTCTCTGGCTTTAGCTAATTATCCTCTCTTGTTTACTTTGGTTATTCAGACCTGTACGGAGGCCCAATACTGCCAGGAGAAGAAAGATATAATGATATGATTGAAAATAATTTTTAACACTTAACTATTAAATGAAATAAATACAGACCAACTTTGCAGTAGTAACAGGAAGACCTTCAAAATAAAAGACTTCTCTAACTATAAAATAAAAGAATAGAAATAAGTGAGATTTAAAGGTAACATTTTACTCACCAGAGTATTCAGGATATTTTTTTATGATTTATAACTGTCTCCTTTTCCTGGCAGAAATGTATACATATGATATACACAAGAGGCAAATATCCAGATTTGTCTCCCAAGAACTAAAACTGACGTCATCGAATAGTTTTCTCCTTTGATTTAAAGAAGTACAAAAAATAAGAAAAAAACATACAGATACAAAAAACAAATACAATATATATCAATGAGTTTCAACTAAGACAGATTCAACAAAGAAAACAATTGCTGTGACACTCTTTGTAATTGCATGATCAAAAGCTTAAAGTCACAAGTTAGTTTCAATGATAAGATATGAAGTATAGATTTGTCCTAACCAAAAATAATATTTTTCAGAATTTCAAATGTTTCCTTTTCTTGGCAGACATTGTTTTTCATCACTTTTAAAAATAAGCTAACATACTGTTAGCTTCAAGATATTAAACTCTTGTTTAAGTACATTTTAAATTCTGTCTCCAAAATGAGTTCAGAAAGATTCATATCAAGACCATTATCTTTCCTTTCCTTTCGAGTCATCGTATCATTTTCTTTATCGATACAGTTTTATCAAATAAAACGATGATAAAGAAATAAACCTCATCACAGGACGGGTTTAAAATGATAAGCTAGTTTTCTCGTTATGAAAAGGCACTTTTTGTGGGATGGGGAAAAAAAGGAAATTTTCTTTTTAACAAAAACCTACAACAACCTTTTTCCCTTTCCAGAAGTTGTTTTCCGTCGATGATGCCATGGAAATCATGGCCAAATTTCTGAAATCTCATCTGATGTCTCTTTATAATTTTACACTATGTCCAAAGATACTGGAAATTGAGTTTATAGATACAGAAATACAGAAAGGCAAGAAAACAAAAAAAAAATGTATTTGTCCTTCCTTTTTTTTTTAAATATCCTCTTCGTAAGACGAAATTTTGCGACAGTAAATCAAAATTTTGATGATCATAATTGGATTTTACTTATTGGAAAATTACTTTTTTTTTAATGTTATGCAACTTGGAAATTGCAAATAACGTATTTTTTTCCCCAAAACTTGTATGTTACAAAAAAGCGCCTTTTAAAAAACCTGCCTTTAGGACAGATAAGTAATGAAAAAAAATCTTCATTGAAATGTTTATTCTCTAACTTTTTCTCACAAGAGAATTAAAACGCACCCCAAAGTGAATTTTTTAACTTGTCTTTCCAATTATGAACCGTTTTCCTTTCGGCAATACCTTATGCTCTTAAATGAAAAAATGGCACCTTTTGCAACCCCAATTGAAACATTGAAAACATATATTTTTATAAATTTATTTGATTATATCATCTTCTTCTTCATCAAATTAAGTGTTAGGGACGCCAAAGATAAAATGAAGTGTTAAATCAACACGTCAGTTAATGATGAAAATTTAAACTTGGGAAATTCACGGAACAATATGGAGGAATGACTCCTCGTTAAGTTCTGAATCTAAGAGAAAATGTTATAAAAAAATCTCCTGATGCCAACCAGACTCCTGGTTTGTAAAGTCTTTATTTGAATCATTCCTCCTCATCCATCTGTTTGTGTTTTAAAGTCTCTGCAGTACAACATAACCTCTGTAGCATTTGTACGACAGTGTGCGATGGATGGATGGAGGGATGGATGGTGAAGGATCAGGTTAATGTATAAATATATCTTCGATGTATCCTGATTATTCTTGTGTTCTGATGTTGTTTCAGCTCCGCCATGCTTCAGCAACAACAGTCGCTTCTAAGCTTTGTAAATAAGCTATTTTTTCAAGCCATACGCTGAATTTGTTTTTATCCGTTTGATCAAAAAAACATCGAGCAATATGAAGCTACGACTCTGCTGAGCAGCCAGGCTTTAATTAAATGTTGGAAAATCGTAGTATAAAGCCGTTCACAGCTGCTGGTGAATGTTCCATAACATAAAAAAAAAGAAAAAGAAAAAATGAAGAAAAAAAAATGTCAGAATGAAAATACTAAGAGTTTTAATTTCAGAAACCAGGTCTCCTCAAGTAAAATAATGATTACAGAATAATGTAGGTCAATAATGTAATGTTTAATTTCTCGGTTTTGCCTCTCCTTGAAGAACTTGAGCTTGCTTTCTTGCTTCGCCAAAATCTGAATAACCTGAATCGCTTTTCCTCGAACGCTGAGCGTCTTCATTTTTCCAACTCGTTGCACTTTCAGCCTCCACGTGTTCACATACCTCATTTTTCTCGTAAAACATTTCAAGTGTTTGTTTGTTTTTTCCCACACAGACCTCATTACCTCAGTAGCTGTACGGTGTTGACATTTGACTACAATAATGTGTGATTTTTATTTTATTTTATCTGATTTGTTTTGGATGCGTCTCAGAGCCTAATGCTGTTTAAAGTAAAAACCACAAAACTACAAATGCACAAACATCTCAGGTTTAAAGACGGGAAAACATTTTTATTGAAGAGTATCTGTTTTGCTTTTTCACCTTACAGAAGTGTTAAGACATTATGTTTTTATTTGGGATTCAAAAAGAATTGTAATCACTAGACGAAAAGTTTTTTGAATAACCCATTTTTTTTGAAAGCTCATTGATGCCATTTTGAGCTCAAATGTACTAAAATTGAAAATGTCAAATTAAAAGACATAAAAAAAATCTACTTTTAGGTAAAAGTTAGGTAATACTCAGATGTTTTGACCTTTCCTTTTAGAGATATCCTCAAAAAAAGTGACATACTTTGTTAACTTTGATGCTAATCCATTATGTTAACTTTAGTGTTTTAATTTTAGTTTGAATTCAACATATATTTAGCCTCTGTCCATGTGCTAGCTGAACTTTAAAACATTAACCGATCTACATCTGTTCTTGCTGTGGTCTGAAATGTTACCGTTCATCACAAAACTTAAAATTGATGGTCATTGTCATTTTTTATTTGGCACTTTTCTCACTTTACTTGGCATCAATGGGCTTCCATATTTTGGGTGACACTACTAGGCACTTATAAACCTTAAAGAATAACCAGAAAAGTATTGTAATGTTAAAGCTAGGACTTAGAAAAATCTTTAAAAAGAGATGAAATATAAATTTGTAACACTGAAATGGGTAAACAACAACAACCAAACCATGCAGGAAAACTTGATTAGGGAAACACTTAAAGGAAACACTTAAAGGAAACGTCTGATCCTTTAATGCATCGGGTGTGTTTCTCCAGTTTACGTAACACAAAATGCACATAAGTCAGTCAGCAACAGTTCGCTCTAAAACATCCATTATGTGGTTTTTACGGGACAGCAGCTGCCTCACTGCACTGTGTTACCATTACGAACCCCTCAGAGGTCAACCTTGTATCTCCACATACCAGTTTATAACACCTGAAGTGAAATCAGCACTGAACCGGGTGTTCAAATCTGAGGTTATGTGGTGGTTACAAGGTTTCGTCTTATGTCACCCAGCGTCATGTGACCTGTTAACCAACCACAGCCCTTCCTGACCTTGTTTACAAAACTGTAGGTGAGAGAAATGTATCTGGGTGGATGTATGAAAAGGGAAATAATAAGAAGATGAAGCCTTCAAAAGTCTTTTTTTGGGGATTTCAAAACAGTTTTAAGTCCAGATTAACAAAGTAAAGCAGTTTTTATGAGAGACTTGATGAATGGAATGCAACAAAATGTACTTTATGATCTTGATTTAGATTTAGAGAAATGCTGTACTGCTGCATCAGTGTTTTGTGAAAACAAGACTTAGAGATAGGAGACAGCCTCAGAGTCTCAAAATGCCAACCTGCAGACCTCCTCTAGACCAGAGCCTTCAACATGTTCGACTGGCCTGCAGTCAGCAAGCTCTGTTAACATCTTAGATCTAATGTCATCCATCGCTCTGTGGTGATTTGCACACTCCTAAATAGTGCTCGGCCAGCTTTTGTGATGTGGTTCAGTCAGTCTGACTAGCTGCACCTGTATGCTTTGCTCATACGTGGTAGCTCAGTCTACAAATACTTCATTGATAGTTGAATTCAGTTTGACTCAAAGTGCATATGACTTCTGACTTGTCAACTGGGCCACCTAGGAGTTTTTATGGGTATAATGTGCCATTCTAAGTGCAGTGGTGTTGCCACTTTCAGCAGGAACCAGGAATATATTGTGGCACTTTAACTTAAGTGTGGGACAAAGTAGCAGATGATGACTAAAACAAAAACGCCTTAATTAATGTTGTAAAAGTTATTTGAAAAGATCTTTCTTTTCACAGTAGTATTCCGAAACTTGTTCAACTTTTGCCTTAATTTTTTTGAAATAAATTCATAATTATATGACACGGAATATGTAAATTAGAGGCCTTTGTATATGAGTTACTGTAGAATAATTTCAGGTACCTTAACGATCCAATTTCTACAGATTCTGTCTCAAATTTGCAAGATGATTCTGCTTTTTCCATCGAAATAATTTGTTCTTGTGATTTCGGATTGAAAATTAATAATCTATACAAAAAATTCCACCAGATGCATTTCTCCCCAAATATTGTTTTTGAAGGAGGGCATAAATAAAAACGTTGATGAAGCTCAAACTTATTTAAAACACTGAGACGCATTCAGACAACTTTCATGTGTACATATCTCAGAGCACATCTGGACTCCTGTGATTTTTTTTTTTTTTTTTTGGCAGTTTTCTGAAAAGCGGTTTTGTTGTTGAGAGAAGACAATGTTATTTCAATTCAGCCTCTTTGTTAAAGCTGCAGGCTGTGAAGAACCGAGTGGAGAGAAAGAAGGGAATAAAAAAAGTTTCACTTGGAGCCCAGAGGGACCGACATCTTTGAAAAAACAATCTAAAGGGTTGATTTGTAGTTCAGCTGGAGTTCCTCAGGGAACCATCTGGGGTCCTCCAGTTTTTCGATGCAAACATGGGAACGATGGGATGAAAGGGATGTTTAAGCGTTTTTAAAAGTTGTAATGTTTTTAATTAAAGTTGTTTTACTTTGTGCAAACTATGTTTTTAAAGACAGGGAAATGAGACTCTTGTTTTAAACTTCTATTTCTACTCCCTGTATGATCTCTGAACACGCTTGTTCTTGTTTGTCAAAGATAATTCATCTCAGTGCTTGGATTCGATGCAATACTTTTGATAAAATGTGCCCTTATTTTGTAAATCAACAGTCTAATGAAACCAAATCTGAAAGAGTTTCATATTTAATAATTCAACTTTAAAGTGATGAAGGTGAGTGATGGGAAAGGTTGGGACAGTTTTCACCTTCGGCTGGGAAATGGAAATTTAGATGAACTCAGAATTGATATGACCTTTGACCCTTCTGTGACCAATGTCAGTTTCAAGTGATTTCTTGCAGACTTTTTTCCACCGGAGAGGTGAGATGTTAACTGTTGTGATTGGCTGTTACCTTGTTTGTTGAACACAGCACTGTCTGAATGTCTAAACGCCAAGTTACAGCTGTCTGCCATGTTAATGATGATCATGATGAAGGCCATGGGGATGGTGTTTTTGGTTTTTTTAATTTTTATTACCTGTTTTAGTCTATGAGACCGGGTACTTTTTAGTGTTGAAACTCAAATAAAACCAATAAATGTTCACAACTACTAGCTTGGCCTGAAGAGTCTTATTTAAACTGCATTAATGTAATGATGGACATGTCTCCACTTCCTCCCATTGTACAAAAGTGTAGCAGAAACTCCCACTCCTGGCACATTTTGGAGTCGGGGTCTCTGCAGTAGATTGGCTCTCATAGGGCTAGTGTTTACATCCCTCCACTTCCTCAAACAGAAGTGTCTTTAACTCACTGATCAAACATCAAAGGTCCCTCAGGCTGGTGCAGTCCACAGCAGGATGGATAAATGTGTAAGTTTGAAGCAGGTTCATGGTTATGGAAAGATTAGTGTTTCACCGCTCCTCATAATCCAGCACTGCAAGAGCCTCTGTGTCAATAGAGCTGTTAATCATGGTGTTATACCCCACCAGATGGCATCACAGAACTAAATCTAAAACTTCTATCTACTCAAGCCCCATCCAATAGCATGAAGGACGCAGGCTTTGTGGCCTACGCTGCAGCCAGTCAGTAGAGGGAGCTCCAGATGTTTTGAGGCCTCACTTTTTGGGAGGTGCAGCGCCATCCACCTTTTTACTATTGCTATTTTGGCTACCTGGATGTCGTACTGATTCGGGAAAAATTCTCAGCATGCAGTGGACCAGTCTCCCACAATGCACAGCGCCACCTTTCTGCCACCTACTGTGTTGGGGTTGTATCAGACTTTAACAGTCTGTTATATTTACACTGAAGTAATGCGTAAGAAACGCTGGTGAATCTTGTAACTCCAGTAATTACTGAGGCGATACTCAGCGCACAGGTATCTATTCCTGTCTGTGAAAATGATTAAATTCCATATGAATCACTTCTTAATTTTTAGATTATAAGTGGATGCTAAAGAAGCAGTTTCACTATCAGCTTGGTCGTTGTTTACCCCTGCTTTCTGAAACCGAGAATCCAGTGATGCCTGACCAAACATACTGTAAAACAGATCCAGCAGAAGAGTCCTATTTCATACTACCTTCAAAAGCAGTATGCAGTACATATTACATATTGCATACTATGTTTGAAGGTAGGTGTGACTGTTCTGTTCGATCTGATCTGCAGTATGCTTGGCCAAGTGTCGCTTGATTTTCAGTTTCGGAAAGCGAGGGCAAACAACGGCCAAGCTGATGGTGAAACTGCTTCTGTGGCATTCATGCGCTGTGCACTGTGGGAAACAGCACTTGAGGGAGACTGGTCCGATGCATACTGAGACATTTTCCCGAATCAGTACGACATCCTGGGGGGTTTGGCATACTGCAGATTTTGCTCTTGTTCACATAATGCATACTGAATTTTGGTCAAATCAGTACGTAATGCTAGTATAGTAGGTGGTTTCAAAAACAGCCCATGTCGTCATTCTTGGCTAAAAAAACACTTAAGAACAAGTGATGGTCACCCTAAAGTTAGAGTAAGAAGCCAATAAAGTGAAATTAGGTGCAGGACTTCCAGTTTTAAGGAGGCACATTAAAGAGTTAATAAGCAAAAACATTTTAGTAATTTAGTTTGTTTATTTCAGTCTTTCATAATTTAAATTTTTGGTGAAATAGTTAAATTGATATTGTAAAACTCTTTGAACATATTACAGTTGTTTTTGTAAAAGAAAAAAGCACATCACGTACAACTTTTATTCGATTCTAGGTACCTGTTATTACAAAAAATGACAGGTTTCATCAGAATTCCAACATGCTGCTGAGATATACAGTACATGTTCCTATTGATCCACCTGAACAGGTTTGTGTGCTCAAGCAAGAGAACAAGGAGCAGGCAGGAAGGGAGGTAGGAAGGACAGGAAGGAAGAAAGGAGGGAAGGATTACCAAAAGGGGGAAATAGAGGCAATGCAGTGATCAGATCATTTTTACCAGCTCATCAATGTAAGCCATCTCTTACAGCTTCTAATGGGTCTTCATTTGGACTCAATCTGTGAGTTGAATTTAATATTATGATCACCTTCGATGATTGAAACTATCATTCTTCTGTGTTACTTAATGTATTCATGTTAAGCTTATGAAAATCCAAAATGTTCAGTCATATCACCAATTAAAAAGTAGGGTGTGTCCAGAAAGAGCTGCTCATCAGCACACTGAAATCTCCGAGGTCTGCTTTGACCTGCAACCCCGGGTCACACTGCGCCCCACCCCCATGCCTGTCCCTGTGGGTGGTGGACCCACAAGGCATGCAGATCAATGTAGTGTTTTGGGCTGAGCTCAGCAGGGTCCCATGGATGAGACCCCAGTGGCTGGACACTCCCCACTCCCTTCTAGCCTTGTTCTCCAAATCAAGATGAGATGACTCAACTCAACCCCCTCCCCTCATAGGTTTTTTTTTAAGCACACTTGATCTAGATCCTCTATGGGACCAATTTGCCTTGGGAGACCCTACAAGGGGCCAGTGACCCTGACAACACAGCTCCCAGGTTCATGAGGACATGCAACCCCCTCCACCACGGTAAGGTGGTGATTCATGGAGAGAGCTTGGAGTAAAGCTGCGACTCCTTTACATTGAATGGAACAAGTTGAGATGGATTGGGCATCTGAGAAGGATCCTGCTGGACGCTTCCCTTTTTCAGGTTTTTGTAATCAAGAGGAGACCCAGGGGTTGCAGGAGAGTTTATATTTCCCAACTGGCATGGGAGTGCTTCAGAATCCCCCTGTAGGAGCTGGAAGACATTGCTGGGAAGAAGGACGCCTGAGTCGACTTGAATAGCCTGCTGCCACCAAGACCTGGTACCACTGGAAGAAAATGGATTCATGGAATAATAAATTACATTTTGCTTAATTATCAATGACGAATGATGAATTTGATCGTTTTTTCTATTAAAGCTTCTGTTGGTAGTCACAGAGTAAACATCTGTTCAGAAAGAGGGACTTCGAATGTCCTCTTAGCCCCCCAACACAGATCGGCGGGTGCAGTCATGATAGTGCCGGACCATAGACTGAATAAAATATGGACGTAGTATCCGTGACGTCACCCATCTGTTCCTGAGAGCTGTTTTGAAGCAAATCGACGGCAGCAGCCATATTGGAAATGCGGAACTCAACCAGGCAGAGTGTGACGTAGTGTGAGCCTCCTAGCCAATAGCTATGTGTTCCCGACCGGGAGTCACGTCAGTCATGTCCTTATTTGGGCAAAACTCGTAATCTTAATATCTTCTGAACCGTCGCGTTAGAAAAAAATTAACCCCCTGTACAGTGTGTGCCAGCCTCAAGCGGATTCTCGATGAATTGCAGTTTATAGCACTTCCGCATTGGCTTCATCGTTTGAGACTGGAGGTTGCCGCTTCTGCAGGACTCATAACCAATTGGAGGACGTAGTAGTAACCAATCAGGACAGAGGATTGGAGATTAGCTACGATTGGTCTGTCAGAACACAACATTGCTTGATACAAATGCATTGGAAAACAGAGATTTTGCAATAGTCTCCAATTACTCCACTTACCGATGAGTACTGATGGGCATTATGACCCAGTCCCTCCAGGAAGTTGCGATTTCGTGATCGCAACTATCAACGCAAATTCAACCAATCAGCGCGATTTTTTCGCGGCCTTGCAATTTTATACAATCACCGCAACTTTCCCGCAAATTTGACCAATTACATTTACCTCAGCCCCTGTGCGTCATCGGTTTCGTCATCAATTTCACTTCCTTGTAACATAAACATAAGGCCTCACTTGATCGGCACTTTTCAACAGCAAAACACGCACAGAGAACGGGTGAAAAAAAAAAAACGGGGACAGCAGGCAGGACAAGTGACCATGACGACGTTGTTATATATAGATACTAGAGTATTATCTGAGGGGCTCAGTGTTCGTTTGGTCTCTACCTGCAGCAGGTGTGCTTTATGAACCAGCTCTCCTCACCTCCATGCATCTGTCTCATCTTCATTGATAATTTTTACCCCCCGGTGTGCGTTAGTGACAAATACACACCCGGGGTACGTCTGTTTACTATTTGAGGTTTGCAGTTTTTGCCGCTATAACCATAAAAAGCTCTGCATCTACAGCTTGATTTAATCCAGTTTGGTGAAAAATCAGACACATTTAGTAAGTTTGGATCAACTCCTTGTCATCAAAGATGCAGATTCATTTCAGAGTGCCATGAAGTGACTGTCTGTGCCTCAGTCGCTGTGAGGTGCATTTATGGACTGTCGTAAAGGTGCAATACAGTCCTTTCATGGCATTTTTCTGTGAATCAAGAGAATCAAAATACAGTCACAGTGCTCACATCGAGAATGTTTTCTAAAAACAACTGTAATTTAGTGTTTTTACTTGTCCCTGAGATGTTATTGGGGGAAAAAAGGAAAAAAAAAATCGCAACTTTCACCGCAATTTTTTCAAAAAGCTGTCGCAAATTCAGGCAATTTGGGCCGCAATAATCACAAAAAAATCCTGCGAAATCCTGGAGGGACTGATGACCTTTTCTCCAAACCCAGCAGAAAGAAAAGTAACGTTTTTTACACCATTCCTACCTACAGCAGCTTTAACCCAGAAAAATCCAATTAAATGAACAATGAAATAAATTAAACTACTAAGTTTTGAGGGTCATTTCAGCCAGATGTTGACACTTTAAATTCTGAAATCATGTATAATAAAATACCTTTATGTTCACATCTAAAGAAAACATCCTGGAGTGTGGATGCTGAGTTGTTGTGTTTAAAATGTGAATTATCTTCAGAGATCAGCCTCCCCTCCTCTCTGTGATCAGGTGAGTGTAAGATCTGTGTCAAACACACGTCGAGCTGCTGAAGGTGGGCAGGCACAACTCACGACGCTGCTGGATCTCGTTCACATAAAGGAACCGGATCCTAAAGCCGAGTCGTACGAAACCAACACATCACCAGCAGAAAACAAGGGGGGAGGAAAGGAAAGAAGGGGGGAAAGAAGCGAGAGAGGAAGGAGGGAAGAGAGGAAGGTAAGAAGGAGGGAGGAGAGGAAGGTAAGGAGGAGGAGGGAGCGGAATTAGTCAGTGATAGAGGGGAGGAGAGGAGGCGAGGCGGCGGGTTGTTCTGCCGAGGTGGACGTGGCGGGTCCGGCGGAGGGAGCTACAAGTGACGGCCGAGCCATGAACCGGACCATGAACCGGACCCCCCGCAGGTAACGTACCCGCTGTCCCTGCCGTGATCCCCCCCGCCTGCTGTGTAGCTTTCCCCCCCCCTCGTTCCTCGGCTCGGTTTCCTGCTCTGTGTGAGCCTGCAGACCCGGACCCGGAGTGTAGGCGCGGGCTCGGTGCAGGTTTGGACGCAGTTGTCCCCTTTTTGTGCGCCGCTTTACGCAGAAAGAGGAGCAGACAGCGGGGCCTCTAACCTGCTCTCCCCCCCTCCCTCTGGTGCTCCTCTCCCCGCTGCACTCTCACTTTCTCCCCCATGCTAACACCAGCTAGTTAGCTTAGCAGGCTGCCAGCGACGTTAGTGTGATAAACAAGATGGCCACTGGCTAGCCGTGTTAGCAGCTAAACATGGCATCCTGCCCTGTCTTTGTATGTGAGCGCAGAGGATTCAAACACTCTTCTGTCTTCTGTCAGGTTCAGTTTTCACTCAGAGAGGCAGAAATGAAGTCTTCCTGCACGGTAACGGGGTGCTGTGGTGTGAATGTGGAGCTGACAGAGGAAATCAGATTCCTGCAGTCAGTGTGCGTGGCGGCTTGAGAGGGTTACCTGAGTGTTTGAAGAGACAGACAGGTAATCTCAGCCGCTCAAACTTCACATTCACACACACACCGAGTAGGAGGCTGCAGCCCGAGAACAAGCACTCTGCCTCGGCCTCATTCACAGAGGCATGCTGCAGTTTTTGCTTTTAACTTGAAGGTCTGAGAGAGCTGAGACCAGACTGCAAACTTTTTCCCTGCTTGCCTCTATATGTGTGTGTGCTTGTGTGTTTATGTGTGTGTGTGAGCTAACATAGTAAGAGCAGTAGTTGTAGTAGTGCTGGCTCACACGCTGAACTGTTTTCATGACTCCAGTCTGTGCAGAAAACAAACTTCTTGCAGAAAACTGAACATTTTGAACAAAGAGGTTCTTCTCCTCAGTCTGCTGGGGGAAACATTGACTCAAACTTGTCTGCACAATTTCAGATCTTTAAAGGATTTAAAGTGCACTCATTCCAATTCTCAAAGAGTCCTATATTGTTATTTTTTGTCACTACCTCCCTGAGTCGGGATGGGTAAATTGCGCGCCTGCTGCCCTCCTTGGATGTGGTAGCCGTTTCTCAGGCTCCCTCTCCGGATCGAACCCTGAAGGCTGATTTATACTTCTGCGTCGAATCGGTGGCGTAGCCTACGCCGGCACGGGCCTACGCCGGCACAGGCCTACGCCGGCACAGGCCCACGCCGGCACAGGCCCACGCCGGCACAGGCCTACGCACGTAGCTGATGTGCACCTCCTCCAGAATGTAACTACCCCTGGAATCCACACGGGCCGCAAGCCCTGTGATTGGTCCACTTGGCAGCATTCTGTTTCATGCATTTCCAACACTTCTTGGACATCGACCACTCATTGGCCGTGTGTTTCATCTCCTCCTCTCTATTCTTCATGTAATCATGTCTGTATGATAAACAGTGACATGTATCAGCTGTAGATTAACATAACATGCTCTGAATCTCTGTGGAAAAGTAAACAGAGATCATAGCGGGGCCGGAAGCAGGTAACCGGCTATCAGAGAGACCGCACTGCCCTCTGTGTCTGACGTCCTTGCAGAAAGGATCACTTTAAAGACAGACCTTTGTGTTAAAGAGGAAGACGATTTGTAAAACCAGAAGCAGCTGTTAATCGCTCTCTTCAAAGACGACAGACTCCATTAATAAAAACAGGCATTTTATCCTAAACTCAAAGGCGTTGCTGGTCGACTGCTCCTTCCATCTGTCAGGCGTGTTTGTTTTGTTGTTGTGTTTTAAACATCAGTCACAGCTGTCTCCTCCTCTTCTCCTCCTCTGTCTACAGGCTGGTCAGGTGTGGTTGCTGACACCAGCAGGACATTTGTTGGATTACTAGAAGAGACGCTCAGGGACACGCCCCCTACCCCTGAGCCCCTCCCCTCTCAGGACGTACAAATTTCTTTGGAGAAGGGAGGGAGGACGGACTCTGAGGAGGACGAAGAAGGTGTTGACCAAGAGTGAGGTGAGGAGGGTTAGCTCCGCCCCCCCACCATGACAGACTTAGAGAGTGAGTGTTTGGGCCTGGATTGCGGGTCCCCTCCCCCGCCTCTGGACTCCTCCCTGCAGGTGGACTGCGGCCCAGGAACAGGCTCATCGGCCCCGACGCAGACCCTGGCCCTCCTTTCCTCGGACTGCCCCACCCCCACGCTCAGCTCGCTGGCGGCAGAGATTGCCGAGCCGCTGGTGATGCTGCCGTGCGTAAAGAGCGAGCCCGAGGACGGAGACCTGGAGCCCATCTGTACGGTGGACCTGTCCGAGATCCAGCCGCTGTCCACCGCCGAGCTTGGCCAGGACCAGATCAAGATGGAGATCAGTGGCCTCGACTACATCAAGTCTGAGCATCTCGGCCACCACGGGAACCACCACCTGAGCCACTTCCACCATGGGGACGTGTCGGAGCTGGAATACAAGTCGCACTACGAGCCGAGCTCTGTGTTCGACTACATTTCCCAGGTAAACACCCTTCACACCTGGACTCACATGGTCTAAGGTAGACCCTCAGTACATCACACGTCCAAAAACATTCTCACTGTAGAAGCCTGATCAGAACTGACCAATCAGAGTTCAGTCAGGAGTGTATTGTTTTTATATCAATCAATCAATCTTTATTTATATAGCACCAAATCACAACAAACGTTATCTCAAGACACTTTTACAAACCAAGCAGGTCTAGACCGTACTCCATGTCAAATTATGAACAGAGACCCAAAATCAAGACAGGATAAGATCCAGTCCCATCTCATCTTAATCCACCATGAGCATTGCACCTTGCAGTATTTAGCAAGTTACAGCGACAAGGACAAACTTCCTTTAACAGGCAGAAACCTCCAGCAGGACCAGACTCATGTTAGACACACATCTGCTGAGACCAAGTTGCGGTTGGAAAGAGTGATGGAGGAGAATAAGAAAAAAAAAGGGAGAGAGAGAGATTATATGATGTCTCAAAGAGCTTCAGCAGCAACAGCATATCAGGAAGTCCACTTCATCACCTCTGAATCCTTTCTCGGTTTCCATCTTTCTAACTAAGAATCTCCTCCTGAGTTATTCTAAATCCACAAACACACCTGATCAGTGTGGTGTTATACTCAGAACTGCTGCTGAGCTCCTTGTTGTCTAACCCCCAATGTATACAGGATGTGCAGCGTTGCTTTACGTCTGCGCTGCACACTACGCAGCACTCTGCGAAGCCGATACTTTCCCATTCTAGTCAATGCTTATGTTCACACGGAGCGCTGCGGCACGTCTCATCTCTGTCTCGGGAGCGTGCCCCCCCTCCCGCGCCGCACTGCTAAAGATATGCGTTGAGTCTATTTTCAACGGAACCCACGCGCAGCACGCGTCAAGCTGAACAGAAAAGATCGACCTGGACAGGAAGTCGGGCACAAAGATTGCATGCGAAATCCGCTCACTTTCAAAATAAAACACCATATACGGACTCCTGATCGTTTAAAAGATCGTATAGATCAGAGATACTCATGGATCATGGATGTAAATGTTAACAGCTCCAAACAGCCACATATCTGTGATCCATGTCCACTACAACAGGACTTTAAGATAACTGTGTCAGAAGGTAACAGGACAACAAAGTAGAGCACAATTATTCATATTACACTCATCTAAATCTACAAAAACTAAACTCTATAGTTATGCAGCACACTCAGTGATGATAAAAGCACAAAAGTAACAGACTACTATCCAAATGATTCAACCACAGAAAGGCTCTGTAACCTGTTGTTTGTATGTTGTCCTCTCTATACTGGACCAAGCTGATCCTGGCTGCTCTGAGCTGGCTCTAGGCTCCAAACATGCCGTAGGAGGGAGCAAATCCGTGGCGCTGACGTAACGCAGTGCACACGCTCCCTCTATAAATTTAGGGTGACCCTTCAGTGTGAATGTTTTTGATTTCTATAAAATGAACCATCATGATGCAGGATCCACCTGGACTGTATCAGGGTGAGGGGTTTGGTTTCTCCAGACATGAAACTAACAGAAGGAGTCTGCTGCACAGTCTGGTACTGATCCTGATGGAGGATCTGATCCTGCTTAGATCTTAAGATCATCAACTGACTCTTCAAATCCTTTTAAACTGAGAGCTGCTTACAGCTCAGTACGCTAAACCCACACAGACCAAACAGGGAGGGATGAAATACTCTGACAGACCTGGAGGGATCAGGTCGACTTAAAGGCTTCATCTCAGCAGGATCAGAGTTTTACTGAGGAGTTTATTTACATCAAAGTTTGTGAGGAGGAGAGGAGGTTGAAGTCGACCAGGCTCAGGTATCAAGATCAGTTCCAGCTCGGAACCGGTTCTACATTTCAATAACATAGAAAATAAAATCACAATGATCAAATCACTAAAATAAAATCAGATAAATACCAGAAAAATAAAAGAATACAAAGATAATAATATTTTTATATTACATTAAATTAATGAAACCTCAGTGAGGATTTTCAGTTTCACTTATCTGCTAGTATCTGCTGTGCCAATGTAAAATCACGTCTTTTGTGACGCAGTACAGACAAAGTTGTGAGAAGCGGATCGTGGCCGACTGCAGCGAGTACAAATGTTTGACTGAAGATTATATCACAGCAAAGTGCAACATGGGTGGCAAAAGACATGTCATGCAAGGGAGGAAGCATGTGCTGTATTTACTTCATCTCTGCACCGCGTGTGATGTGCTGCGGTACACAGCCAACGTTTGCATCTTCTCGTAACACTCTGGTGCAAAACCTGTTCACATTTGAATTGAGGTAGAAGAATCATGACTACGAATTAAGGATGTCAATTTTAAGTATTTTCCGTGATTGATTTTTTTTTTAAATGTTAACGATCAGTTATCAATTAATCAATAAGAAAACATTGTTATTCTTATGTCAAAAACAAAGCCAAATACGTTGTTTTCCCCCCACAGCAACAACATGCATATAACTGATGGCATTGAATTCGGGTACATGTTTAACACGCTGAATATCAACAACCAGGCTCATAAAAATATTCTCTGCGGACATAGTCTTATAAAGTGAAGGCTCAAAATATTAACAGAAAAGTACTTTAGATTCAGTGTCTAGTTTTAAGTCTACTTGTTCTTATTGAGAAAAATAAGCATGCGTACGCCGTAGGGGTGCAACGGATCAAAAAACTCACGGTTTGAATCGTATCACGGATTTGAGTCACGGAATGGATCATTTTTCGGATCAGCAAAAAAAAAAAAAAAAAGAAAGAAGACAAATGTAACTTTGTCCTCTTTATTTTGTAAAGCACTTGTAAACTTTTGCCCATTAAATAAAAACAACATTCAACTCAAAATTTACTACATGTGCAAGGCACCCTATCTGTGGGCCCAGTCCTGCCTCATTCACTGCATTTCATGGCATGGCAAGTGAAGGAGCAGAGGAACTTCAAAAGTTTCACTCCATTCTTCTTTTATTTGCTGATTTTCACCGTCCACTTTTCTTTGAGCTGCAAACTTGAACACACTGTTTTCGTGCATTCTAGGGTCCTATAGCTGACAAAGTGCCAATATGCGGACTGCTCCATTAACAAAAGTGAAAGTTAAAAATTGCACTCGCAGCATTGGGCTCTAGGTGACCCAGTAATCGTTGACATGGAGACAAGTCCCGGTTAACACGCGGTGACCTGACCAAAACACAGAGTGAAGGAATAACAGTTCGGGGGCCACATATAGGTGGCCGGATGTGGCCCACCGGCTGCCTATTGACGGCCTCTGGTCTAGTGGGTCCGCAATGGAATATCATAACGTGGCTCAAGCACATTGACTTAAACGATGCAGGAGGTTTTTCCAAGTTCCTCTGCTCCTTCACTTGCCACGACGTTCGCTGCGCTTGACGAGTGACTGTGGATTGAACATGCGGTCATCACGTGAACACGCACAACTTATTTTTTTTTTCCATCAACCAATCCGCGGACCACGTTCGTGCCGAACCGTGGAGAGGCATCCGTACGGATCACGGATCAACGATGACCCGTTGCACCACTAGTACGCCGTCAGGTGTCAGCCGGGAGTGTGACCGGGTCATAATCAGTCCAGCGGCAGAAAAGCTCAGACAGCTCTAATGTTGCTGGTCTGCAAACATAGCATACTAGCAATTCCCACCAGTCTGTTGGTTTTGTATCCAAAGGTTAAAATGTCCTGTTTAAAGTTGTCAACTTTGGTGTCGTTGTTGGCAGCAGCTGCGTATTGATCTTCTTTAAAAAGCGCATGTGGAGACCTGGCAGACAGCTGCCACTGCCAGCTGAGCGTCTCTGCTTTGCACAACACCTTTAACCAGCTGATTCACACTGAAACATGCTTTAAACTTAAAACACTTCCGTGATAGCTGAATGTAATGAGACCACATAATGTTTGTTCCACGTGACGGAAAATTGAAAACAAAAAAGCATTTTTGAGTAATTTCTTAACAATCAATTAATCGATACTTGATGTATCGTTTAAATCCCTACTAAAAAAATTTAAAATCCACTTTTAATAAAACAAAAAAAAGTTGCTCAGGGAGGTCAGGGGGTAAACTCCAGGTAGAAGCCATGTACTCTTAAAGAAGGAACCGAAACTAGTCGAAAAGGGGGCCGTCGTCAGGCACACTAGCTTGATTCAAGGAATACGTTTGGAAAGTCTTTTATCGTTCAGAGTATGACGTTTAAAAATAGTAATCAGGAAAAAGAAATATGGATGAAGACTCTGTGAGGGTCAAAACTGGTTGGCGTTTCTTTTTCCTGATTTTTAAAACGTCATGCCCTGGACAACAAAGTTCAGGGAGCTCTCCTCCATCCCCAACGCTCACGAAGAGTCCCTGTACTTCAAGGTTTTACAGTCATTACAGTTTGCTCTTATACACATTATGTAAGAAAGTCCAAATATTAATAGAAAGAAGGAATAGACTACAAATAAAATACTTATAAAATAAAGATGCAATGAAACAAATGAGTCTTGCTCTGAATGTGCTCCTGTGATTCACCAGCACGTTGTAGAGAGGGTGGTGGATGCTGTCCCTGATGGCATGGAGCTTTGAGAGTGTCCTCCTCTCTTCCTCTCTGTCAGAGAGTCAAGCTCCACCCCCGACAACATCACTGGCCCTGGGGACGAGTTTATTCATTCTGTTGGTATCTGCTACCTTCAGCCTGCTGCTGCCTTGTTGAGCCTTGTTTTAAGAAAGGGTGATGTTGTTTTTGTGAATGAAGAAAAAACAGAAGAATCCTCGTCACAGTCGACGTTTCACTTTTAAGAGCCTGAAAGTTCCAACAAGAAAAGGCAGGCTAGTTTTAGTTTTTGTGATATTCATCATTTTTTAAATCTCTACAGAAATAATGGAATCTGAATCAAGAATGGATTAAAACTAGAATCAATAAGCTGAACCAGAATCAGGACTGATCAAAATCAATAGAATGTAAATGATACCCGACTCAGAATATGTTGCAGATTCTTCAGATTCTGTCAGTTTTTCGTCTGTTGCTTAGACTCATGACATAATGGAGAGGTTAATTTATTCTCCCGTGTGTTTCAGGTGACAGACACATTGGATTACATAAAGTCAGACCACCATGTGGACCTGCAGTGTTACTACACCGAGCTGGGCTCCCTGAAGTGCGAGTACCCCGACTCCAATGCCATGGCGGGTCCGCACAACGGCCTGGAGTCGATCCACATGGCAGAGCTCCGCACCGAGCTGAACAAGCTGCGACCCGACGCAGTGCTCCTGGACAGCATGGGGAAAATGGATCCTGAGTTTGGTGGAGGGACGCTGTACGAGCTGCAGCCGGCCCAGGACGGGAAGACTTCATCAGACGGGACGGGGGCGAGTGGGCAGACAGGGGGTTCCATCCCAACAACCAAATCCCAGAACCCGACAGTGAGGAAACCCAGGAACATGCAGGGCGAGAAGCCGTTCTCCTGCACGCAGTGCTGCAAGAGCTTCAGCACACTGGGGAACCTAAAGACGCACCAACGCATCCACACAGGGGAGCGGCCTTACACCTGCTCGCAGTGCGGGAAGAGCTTCGGCCAGGCCGGGAACCTCAAACGCCACCAGCTGATCCACACGGGCCAGAAGCCGTATGTGTGCGCGCACTGCCCCAAAGGCTTCACCAAGGCAGACGACCTGCGCTCACACCAGCGGCTTCACACGGGCGAGCGGCCGTTCATCTGCGTCACCTGCGGGAAGAGTTTCGGCCAGTCCAAGGAGCTGAAGGCCCACCAGCTGAGCCACACGGGCGAGCGGCCATTCTGCTGCCAGCACTGCGGAAAGAGCTTCACCAAGGAGACCAGCTACAGGAACCACGTGCAGATCCACACGGGTGAAAAGCCCTTCACCTGCTCACAGTGCGGAAAGACGTTCAGCAACTCAGGTGTTCTAAAAACGCACGAGAAGATCCACTCTGGGGAGCGGCCGTTTGGCTGCACGCAGTGTGGGAAGAGCTTCGGCCGCCTCGGACACCTGAAGGCACACCAGCAGATCCACACTGGGGAACGGCCGTACGCCTGCCCTCAGTGTGGGAAGACTTTCAGCCAGTCTGGCCACCTCAAAGCTCACGAGCAGATCCACAAGCGAGAGCGTGTGGACACGGCGAGCAGCAGCAGCAGCAGCAGTGTGGGCAGCGACAGCAGCTAAAAGCGACTGTTTAACACCCTTTAACCTCGCGCAAAAACACAAAGTATTATCCTCTTTTTTTATGAAAACATATATAAACCTTTTCCTTATCAACCTTTTCTTACATTTTCATACCTTTTGTGCTCTTTTTATCTGTGGGCAGGGTGGAGTTTGACTCATTTGCTCTTATGCAAGTGTCTCCGTGTGTATGTTGTGTTTGCGTGTGTGTGCGTCTGGCGTGTGCGTGTGTCGATTCTCTGTAAACTGGTATGAGTGTCAAGTCCAGGTCCCCAGGACTTACTTTGGAGTACTTACTGATACACAAGCACAAATACTGCAGTACCCCACTCTGAGTACTTCATGTTTTATTTACTGAATCAAACCAGCAGCTTCGGACGGACCAGGACCCGGTTCACTGAGAAACCAGCTAGGTCTGCACAGGGTTTCAAAGAGCAGTACTTCACGGAAAGTACTTCATAGAGAGTATTTGTACAAGTCTGAGGTAATGAAGATACTTCAGAGTGATGTTGTGTGTAAATGTTACCGTATATGGTATCCAACGCCATCAGTCAGTGTTTGGCTCGTTTCCATGGATTAATCCAGGTGTATTTGCCACCGAGATAAAATCCAGAGAAGATTTAAAGGTGACATATCATGCAAAATCAACTTTTGAATGGTTCTCTACCTGAAATATGTGTCCCTGGCATGTCTACAACCCCCTCGAAAATGAAAAAAAATCCATTCTGCCCGTTTTGATTTCTCCACCTTTCTGTAAATGTGTGCTGAAACGAGCCGTTTCAGTTTTCTGTGGTTCTTTTAAGTCACAACGCCATCCGGTCTGTAACGGAAGTCAGAGCTCAGAGCTTGTTCAGCCCATAGACTGCATAAAATACAACTCAACCCCTCCTCCGTTTTTCATTACCTGCACACATGTGTGCTAACAAGGAGCTTAGGAGGGAGGCATGCTAGCTGTAGGCTGTCTTAATAAACACAAAGGTCGGTTTTACTCCCCACGTCTGCAGATTTGAAGATCTAGTGGATGATTTTTATTTTTCATGGATAAGTGCTAGCGCTAGTTAGCATAGCCACATAGCTACATGTTTGTCGCTGTGTACAAAGACACATGTCGACATACTGACAAATAAAACAACAAGAAACACTAAATCTGTGACCAATCGTTCAGAAAGGTCCTGCTGCAGGCGCTTCTCCGTCAGGATCAGATTCTGGATCAGATTCAGAGGGTTGAAGTAACGCGGGTCTGTGAGCAGCCGTGTATATTCAGCCAACATGTAAACATTAGATCAACGTGCTGGAGAGCTGAGGCCACATCCACTTCCTGAGGGGGCGTGGTCAGAGAGCTCATTCTCATTTAAAGGCACAGACACAGAAAACAGCCTGTTCTGAGCAGGGCTAAAAAAGAGGGGTTTACAGGCAGACCAAAATCTGATTTCAAAGTGTTTTTTTGAGCAATAAACTTTAAAGACATGTTTTGGGGACCTCTTAGACCAATATATTTTGATGATAAAGGGCATAATATGTCACCTTTAACATATTTGATGACAAATCCGTCTTTTAGTTTTTTGCCTTTTATGACTCAAACTTAAGTCTTCCAGTCCAGAAGGAGGCACTAATATTCTGAATACAAGATTAGACAGTAATGAGATCAGCTGTTTCTTACTTTAACACAAAGACACAATGTTAGGCTCTTTAGGAGCGATTGATTTGTGCTTTTCAGTGGTTAAAGGAATACAAGGGATATTGAGAGGTGATATCCAGGTGTGTAACAATGTCAATCTATCCAGTTACACATCCGTCTAAATCAATCCGATCCACTAAGAGTTTAACGAGCATCATCCAACAGCAGCATCTCAAACTAGCACTGCTTATCGTTAATATTCAGCAACACGTCACCATCAGTTCTGTCAATTTCTGAAGCCAAGACTGATTCAGACATGTAGGTGATTGTTTTTTTAATACTGCCAAAAAAAAAAAAAGTGGCCTCTAAGCTTCTTCAGCCTGAATGTGTGTTTGATTTTATTCTCTAATTTAATTAAAACCATTTGTGTGACAAATAAGACATTGACAGAAAACAGGACATCTGTGTTAAAGATCAGACTTTTGTAGGTTGATACTTCACATCATTTCTACACAGATTTTCTTTTTGTAACCTGAGCTCCTTTTCTGAAATGAAAACGCTTTTTCTCCGATGTTTTTGGTGAACAGGGTCCTGGTTTAGACTCCTCAGTATAAGTATTTAAGTACTTTTCAATCTCTGCCAAGCATAAATGGGTACTTACTTTGGAGTACTTGCTGCCAGTTTACAGACATTTCCTTACAGGTGTGGGTACCTGCAGGTGTACACTCTGTTACTGTACTGTCAAAAATCTGATGATATAATTTTGATATTTTTATGGAATAGTATTGATTGAATAATTGATCAGGAAGCATTGATCTCTTTGTTGTTGATGATAATCTGCTGATGACATTCCTTCAAATCATTCCAGTCACATGATGAACTCGAGCAGGACCAAACACATCATCCCCCCCCTCCTCCTTCAGATCGCTCACTGTGTACAAATCTTCTATTGATAACGTCATTCCTAAAAAAATATTAAAATTTGAAAAAAAAAAAAACTGCAGCAAAAAAGAGCAAAGTGATGCAGCATCTTGTACTGGAAACGAATTATTAAAGAAACTAATGAAACATTTCTGTTTGTCTTGTCTTTATGGTTTTAATTTTATTTAGTAAAACAAAAAACTTAAATGAATATAGCTTGATCTTTTTAAATGATGTCCTTTATGGTCATAACGCAAATGAAACCTTAGTATAAAGAATTGAAGCAAACAGTTAAGGCTAATTTGTACTGCTACGTCGAGTTGACGGCGTAGCCCACACTGGGGCCTTCGCAAGTAGCTGACGCGCACCTCCTCTAAAATGTAACTACACATAGAATCGACGCGGACTGCAAGCCCTGTGATTGGTCGGCTTGGCGACATTGTATTTCACGCATTTACAGCACTTCCGGGATCCCGAACATCGGCCGTGTATTTCATCTCCTGTAATCATGTCTGTATGATAAACAGCAACATGTATCAGCTGTAGATTTACATAATACGCTCTGAATCGCTGTGGAAAAGTAAACAGAGATCGTAGCGGGGCAGGAAACAGGCGACCGGCTATCTGAGAGACCACACTGCCCTCAAGTGTTTGGGTGGGTAATTGCTGCGCGAGTATGTAGTGCTCATGGCCGCGTCAGCCTCTGCAGCGTAGGGGCAACGCAGAAGTATAAATCAGCCTTTAGGTGCCAAACAATGCACTTCCTCTGATGTCCACTAGAGGCTGTCTCCAAAAGTAAGTCACTCCCCATAGAGCCCCATGTTAAAACGTTCAACTTTAAAGCAGAAGCAAAGGTCTTTTTACAGCCTGGTGCCAAAACAGTTCTGGGCTCTGTAGCTCAATTTTATATTCACGGCAACTTTATGGGGCTACATTTGTATAAACCTTGTTAGTTTGAATTATATAAAGACTTAAAGTTATGAATGATTAGGGGCATGGCTTCTGAGTGACCGCTGTTTGGTACGTGTCACCTCAAATAATTCAATCACCTCAGCTGTGTTCATGACCCTTGTGGAGATTTTTACATGTCAGACAAATACAGTCTTATGTGCTTTGGTGGTTATTGTAACCGTCCAAGATGTCTGATGTCTAATTATTATGGTTATTGGAAATCTAGTTTCATGCCATCTTTATGTTAGTGAAAAATGGACATAGTCTCAGTGACGTCACCCATGGGATTCTGAAAAAGCATTATAAAGACTAAAGAGTATTGTCTCCATATTGGATATATTGCTCATCAATGGCAGTCTCCATGCCTCATATGCTGACTCAGCCTAACTTTCAGACCTGAAGTCTCTACCTGTCAGTAGACTCAGTCATGCCCCTCATGATGCACATCTGTCCATAACTCATCGAATTTAGATGAGTTACAGTATATAAAAAAACCTCACCCCATCCCATTTAGCTATAGAGAACAAAACACGTCTTTTACCAGGCTGTGCATGTTCTATGCAATAAATATGGGATTCATTAGGGGTTCTAGCCAAGCGGCAACCTCCGGCTGTGAGAATTGAAGCCAACGTGAAAGTGTTAAAAACTGCAGTTCATCAAGTGTCCACTTTAGACTGGCTCCGAAAGTACCAGAAACCACATACACACTAATTCAAAAAAGACGATCTGGATGGTTCATTTCTTAATCGGCGCACGCTGTACAGGGGGTGAAACTTTTAATAACATTGCAATTTCAAAGATATCAAGTTTACGAGTTTTCCATTACGAGAGGCACAGCTGACTTGATTGACAGGCAGGAACACTGTAGCTGTTGGCTAGGAGGCTCAAAGCCCGCCTCTTTACGTCACACTAGCTAGGCAGAAGTTAGGTTGAGTTCAACATTTCCAATATGGCTCCCTCCAACAACTGGCCTCAAAACAGCGCTTCAGAAACAGATGGGTGACGTCACGGATACTACGTCCATTATTTATACAGTCTATGGTTCTAGTTTTTGAAGCCATCCTCAGGGAACAATCATGGAGCTTAGTCAAGTAGTCTTTGGCACCTCCTCATCGGCTTTATTTCTCTACACTTGAGGTTGCCACTTTGTTAGCTCTATTTAGCATGATTATTTGTCTGTGCTCACCACACTGAGCTTGTTAGCTAACTCAGTGTTGTCTCATATTGATGGATTGTTGTTGGCTCTTCCCGACAGAGAAGATTGCAGGCTTTTAAGATTAGATCTGTTAGAAAGTCTGCTACGTTCTTCTCTCTTAACTTCTTTAGTCTGATTTATAGAAAATCTTGAGTTAGCTACCAAAGCAAACTTGTTCTCATTCTGTTGGGTACTTAGTTAATCTAGCTAATTAGCAAGCTTATGATTTAGCCAAATATAGTTGCTCCTGGATCCAAAAATAACACCGTACTGGAAAAAATGGTAGCCTAAACTGGTTGAAAGCTCTTAATCAAATCCTTGTTGGGAACATTTTGAGGAAAAAGAGTTGTTTCAAGAGCTTTCAACCAAATATTAAAGCCTTCATTAGTAGATCGGTTTCTTACATGTTTTTGAGTCTGCTAAGAAGAACACATGGTGTAGTTAAAAGTTTTAAAACCTGTCGATTGAACCTTTTATTGGGATTTTATTTTGTAAAACTGACATCTCTAATATCCAAACCAAACTTTGTTCTTCAGAAATATTCAGACACATTTGCTTTCAGTTGACTTAGTTTTATTCCTTGCAGCATCAGACAGAGGGTTTGTTAAACTCATCCCCCACTCAGACTATCAAGGAAGCTTAAATTTCCCCTCTAATACCGAAAATATCTGAGTTGATGTGGTTTAAACTACAGCCAAAAAAAAGTGAAGTGACAGATCTGCAGCTGGGGGGGGGGGGTCAGCATGCAGGAAGGTGATTGGTTGAAGTTGGATTCAGGATCAGACAGACATGTGATCAGGCTTAGATGGTCTCCTCGATGACTTTTGTGATGACGGTGGTGGTGGTTGTGGAGGTGGTGGAGGAGGAAGAGGAATCGACGGACGTGGCAGAGGTCTCCAAGGCAGTGGATGCCAAGCCAGAGGACACCAAGCCAGAGGATGCCAAGGAAGAGGACATCATGGAAGAGGATGACATAGAAGACATCTTTGCAGATCTGAGAGAGAGAGATGATAGAGTTTGAAAAACACAATACAACCCACCAAAATGCTTCTGTAGTTTAGATACTTTACTAAACAACTGTTAGTTAGAAACACAACAGTTTATTAAAATGACCAACTTCTGCATTCATCAAGTTTCAATTACCAATGTTGATGGCTGAACGCACTCCAATCACTATTATTTTTCATATCCCCAACCCAAATTTCCCTGTCTGCCTTAAATCTGCGCCTGTGCTCCACTCCAGTCCAGTAGGTTGCACTAATGCTTCTCCTCGGGAGGTTTACAAACAATACACAAGAAAAAAGCAATTCACTCTTCAACTACTTCCTCTCTCCCGGTTGGAGGGTCAAGGAGGAGTGGTAACATGGCATCACAGTTGTCAGTAGTTTGATTATTTAGGTCCCATACATATGTGGGATAAAACTGAGCCCTATGACCCTTTATTAGTCTTTTTATTATCTGCCATCTCCTCTCACCCCATTCCCTCTCCGTCAAGCAGCCTTCTGTACTCAGCGATTTCCATCTCCAGTCTGGACTTGATGTCCAGCAGCATCTGGTACTCCTGTCCCTGACGCTCCAGGTCAGCTCTCAGCTGCACCAGCTGCTCCTCCAGACTGACCACCTGCACACAGGTACACTCAGTGTCAGTGATGATGATGCTAAAAACAACTAACAGAGGGAAAGGTGCCATGTGCAGTCTGGACAGCTTACAAATGTCTGGTATGAGCCCATCTGCATGCTGTAGCGGCTTTGGATTTCTGCCATGGTAGATTCAAGAGAGGTTTTCTGCAGAGCAACAGAGAAAACATGAGAGGAAAGATATTAAGATATATATATTACAAGCGGCAACTTCCAGACGCAAAATTGAAACCAATGCAGAAGTGTTCAAAATTGCAGTTCATCGAGTGTCCGCTTGAGGCTGGCTCCAGAAGTATCGGAAACCACATCCACCAAATTCAAAAAAGCCGATCTTCACAGCAGAAATAAACATGTTCACAGCCTGGTGCAAAAAACGAGTGTAGTCTGGATAGCTCATTTCTCAATCGGCACACACTGTACAGGGGGGTTATTTTTTCACAACGTTGCAATTTCAAAGATATTGGGATTACAAGTTTTCCATTACGAGAGGCACAGCTGACTTGATTGACAGGCAGGAACACTAGCTGTTGGCGAGGAGGCTCAAAGTCCGCCTCTTTATGTCACACTAGCAGTTAGGTTGAGTTCAACATTTCCAATATGGCTACCACCGCCAAATGGCCTCAAAACAGAGCTTCAGAAACAGATCAGTGACGTCACGGATACTACGTCCATTATTTATACAGTCTAAGGTCAGGATGAACTGTACAGCTTTGCAGACTTAGTCTCAGTGATTTCACCCAGTAGTATTGAAGAGGTGTTATATAGCCCATCTATGGCAGTCGCCATGTTGGAAAAGCTGACTCAAGAACTCCCCCGCCTGTCAGATAACTTAGCCACACCCCTTATTATGCAAAGAGATGCGTAACTTTGAGCCTAAATACTTTCAAATTGCTTAAACACTTGATAGACGGTTTCAGTGAGGAATCCCTCAATGCTGTAGCCTCACCATGCTCATCTGTGACTGGAGCTCGATCTCAAGGGACTGTAGCTGAGACTTCACCTCCTTAACCTCAGACGTTGATGATTTCAGTGTCATCTCTGTTGTAGCCACCTCCTGAGAGATCATTTCAGACTGAGAGGAGAGAAGAAAAAACGTCACTATGACACAGAGGTTTAAACTTACAGATGTAGAAATGGTCAGAGATCATTTTCTCACTTTTGCCTGGAACCAGCCCTCCAGGTCTTTGCTGCTCTTGGCGTTGGCGGCCTCGTAGTATTCCCTGACTTCTTCCAACACCTTAGTGAGGTCATGCTGAGGGGCGGCATCCACCTCCACATTCACCTGTCCGCTCATCTGAGTGCGCATGGAGACCAGATCCTGCAGGAGGAGGAGGAGGAGGACAGGTAAGTACTGTAGTCTGAACGTCTAAGTATGAGCTAGGGCGCGATATATTCCAGACAGGGCCGTATGTTACCAAAGGACTTGCACTAGTTCCTCACTAGTGTTGATGTGATGTGAACATGACCATGGTTGGTTCTATTACAGCTCTGTATTTTTTTTTTAATTAACCCACAGTCCTCTATTTTTATTTGAAACAGTTTAATGCTTAATGAACTGTAAGCAGTCAGGTGTTGAACCGGTGCATGTACCTCCTCGTGGATCGTCCTCATGGATGTCAGCTCCTCTGTCAGGAGGTCGATCTGCATGGCCAGGTCAGTTTTGGCCACTGCAAGTTCTCCCACCAGCATCTTCAGTCCGGCGATATCGGCCTCCACCGACTGACGCATCGTCAGCTCGTTCTCATACCTGCACATGATACACAGTTAGGGTCCAAAAGATTCAGAGAACATGATGATCACAAAGCGGTGCTGCTATGTAAACCAAACGGCAACCTCCGGTCTAAATATGAGTCCAATGCAGAAGTGTTAAAAGACGAGTGTAGATGATTGGTCTCAAAACAGCGCTTCAGAAACAGATGGGTAACGTCACGGATACTACGTCCATATTTTATTCAGTCTATGATATAAACATACAACCCTGTGAGAAAAACTTTTGAAGTATTGATATCCATGTTAAAGCTGTATAATTTTAAATGATAACTTATTTATTAATCACTATAATGCCTTCTGAAAAATGTAAACATTAACATGCTAAAAAAAATAAATAAACATGGTTGAAAATCAGAAGAAAAGAAACACTTAAAACACTAAAGATATTTGTAACTCAAGTTGAGTTTTTATTTAAGTCATTTTAATGAAACACAGAGCCGGAAAAAAATTTAACAGGAAATATTATTCCTGAATTAAGGCTTGAAATATGTTTTGAATACAAAAACAATAAAATTGTGATTTAGAAAATGCAGCTGTTGCATTCTCCACAGCGACCACCAGGGGGAGTGATGCTGCTGATAATAGACACCTGCGCCTCTGAGGCTGCAGGAACACTCTCCAATGATTGTGTGTGTGACCGATCATTGTGTGCTTTATGTTTTTCATCCTGCAGAAAAAAAACTAAAGATGTCAAAATACTGACTTCATTCTGAAGTCGTCCTGAGCCAGCTTTGCGTTGTCGATGCTCAGCAGGACTGTTCCCTTAAGGAGGATGGCTTCCTGGATCTGAACACACACAGAAAGAGAGAGAGTATATTCATTATGATCAGATAAACAGAACAGAAAAAGTAACATTTATCATCAATACATTAGAAATTGCCAAATGTGTATTTAATATTTTTTTTATTTTAATTTTTACTGTTAAACAAATTTACAGTTTTCTCTACTCTACACAATATTTACTGCCAAGTCACTCATCTGTTATCTACATCAGACTGAACAAACACGTGATGCTTACACACGCACGCGCACACACACACACACGCACACACACGCGCACACACACACACACATTTTCATAAACAAAGAAAAATAAAGAAATGTGTATCTGTTTAGAATGCAAAAATACTGCATGTAAACATAGAGTGAAACAGTTGCCTTTGTGCCTGTGGGTTACATAAACAACCCATGAAGCTAAAAATACTTGTAGCGCAAATATATTTGTCGATGTATTTTTTCAGCATCATTTTTGTACGAGATCCCCCTTTTTTCCCCCAAAGCTATGAGCAGTCTGTTGCAACAAGGCCCAGATACTTCATTTCAACACAAGTTCTGCCTCTGAGCAGCAGCCAATCAGGGTCTAACATTTTGGGGTGGCACCAGGCGTGGCCAATCAGGTTTCAAAGGGGGCTGGTGCCACCCCTGACCACCCCTCTGGATATGCCCATGCAGATCACACACACAGGTTGTACAGTTAAAACCTATGCTTTGCGTGCAGCACGGATCTGAGGCGTGGCAGAACCAACCTGGATCAAATACACCTGGATCAATTAACACCTGTGTGGGGTGTGGATAACCTATATACATTTCCTCCATCTGATCCCTCCCCACCCTGATTCTCTCTCCCTCCTTTACTTTCTTCATGTATTGTTGTGATGGATGGAGGCCAAGAGCTGCCACTGTGTTCTCTTTAGAACGTTACAATATCTTTAAAAGGAACAAAAAATATAAACACCATTAATAAATCATTATTTTGGAGCTTTCAGTGGGGGGAAGTTTTAAGTCTTTGGTTTTTGAATTACAAAGAAAAAGAACAATCTCTCTGTATTTCGCTCCACTAAACAATTTTAAACTACAAACAACACCTGGTTATAAAAAAACTAATATTTTCAGAGGCAATCATTTCAAAGCATAAAAGCCAAGAAATAAATAAAACACCTTGAAGTTAAGTATCCATGAAATTATGTCTTTGTGGATGATGGTCTCAGGTGGTCAGTGAGCTGCAGCTTCAGGTGTATGTGATGTGCGTCACTCTCACCAGGATCACTTACACACAGGTGTGGTCGCCCTGTTATTACACAGCTACATCGCATCAGATCACCTCTCACTGACTCACATTACATCGTCCATCAATGTGGCTTTTTGGCTCTTATTGTTGTATGGAAGCCTAATAGGGACATTAATGCAATATTTGATTTCATCACCTTTCGCCCTTTCACGATTTATCTTTTCTTTGTTTGTTTTTGCAGAATATTTGTGCTATACTTGCAATCCTAACTTTTTTCAACTTCCATATTTGCATATTTTGGTCTGTCCTTTTCATTCTTTTTCTCTTGTATGGAAGTTGAAAGCTGCCAACTTCTCAATCATATTTAGGAATTTGAAGGAGCTGTTTTTATTCCATCAGTGCCCAAAAACTTTGAGTGGTCAAGTTTTTCTTTTTAGACGAGCACCACAACACACTCGGTTTCTGAACCACCTCAAAGACTACATGGGCCAAACAGAACAACATTTCCCATGCTGCCCCTCTTCCTCACCTTAGCCTGCATCTCTGCGATGGTGGCGTAGAAGACGCTGTAGTCCCTGGTGGAGGGGCCAACCTTGCTCTCCACAAACTGCCTGATCTTCAGCTCCAGCTCGGCGTTGGACTTCTCCAGTGCCGCCACCTTGGCCAGGTAGGTGGCCAGACGGTCGTTCAGGTTCTGCATGGTGAACTTCCCGTTGCCGACCACACTGTCATCACCTGCTGCCATGCTGAAACCTCCACCTGAGCCTGCACCTCCACCGAACCCGAAACCTGCACCGCCACCACCACCGCCACCTGCTCCACCACCAAAGCCAAAGCTGCCACTGCCTCCAGAGGAAAAGCTCCTGCTGGCACTGGAGACCCTGACCCCTCCGCCTCCTGCTCCTCCTGCCATGCTGAACGAACTCATGCGTCCTCCGCCCCCGCCGAAACCAACACCGCCCATGCTGGTGCCACGCATGGAGCTCCGTGACATTATCATAGTCATGATGATAGAGTGAGCAGAGGAGGCTTCTGTCCGTCTGTCTGATCTCTGGAGAAGAGAGGAAAGAAGTGAGGAGAGACTGATCAGTTTGCTCGTTTTAAAGCTGCACAGTTGGGTCGAGCTGCAGGTGAGGGGTGTGGTTGACGGTACACACCCCCCTGAGGTTGATGCGACTGCAGTACTGCATTCAGGTGAGTCTGAAGTACTTGTATATTCTGCTTCATTTCACCTGTGCTGCACGCATATTTCAGCAGCCTGTTCCAAAGTCAAAGTGAAGAAACTGGTCCAGTCATGTTTCTGAGGGCAGAAATATTGGAAAAATTTGATCCATGATTTAACATGAGGACTCTGACAGAGTCCACCAGAAGATTTACTTTCAAGCTTCGATAACTTCCAATGAATCGACCTCAGCAATGAGGACTGTTCAATGAATAATTAACCAGAGGAGGAGGATTTTTCTAGATTATTTCTACTTGAATAATAATCTTAAAATCTTAACAATAAAGTAAGAATATTGAGAATAAGGGGATAATTTAAGTATTAAGAGTGCTTTGTTTTCTGTTCTTCTTTGTGAACTGAAAACTCTTCAGTAAAACTCCAAACTTTAGAGGTCTGTCCTCAAGCTTAACTTCCAGTTTTAAAATTGTCAAGACACAAAATATGTGTAAAGTAAAAAATAAAGAATTCAACATATTCTTTTTTTCTTTGAATGACCTCCTGCTATTACCTGCAGTACCTTCATTGCCCACCAGAGGGCTTGAGCCAACACTGTGCATCACTGCTCCAGTTCATTTTGGTAAAACAGCTGACTCAGAAAGTAATAAAGTAATTTTTTTTACTATATATATATTTTAGATTAGATCAGTCCTGCAGCACTTTATGTTATAATAACTGTAACTTTTGTTTATTTATTTATTCTATTTATTTATTTATTCTATTTATTTATTTATTTATTTGGTGTTATTTGATATCCTAAATGTCTCTTATCCATTATTTTTATATGTCTTACCGGTATTTGTCTCAAGTGATGACCTCTTATTAAACTTTTTTTAATATTGTATATAGAGTACATTTTTCTAAGTTGCATTTATTAAACATCTGCATTAACAGGATGACTTTAATATTAATATTTCAATTCAAAACACAAAACAGATCATGATTATTTGGAGAAGTCAGCGTTTCCCACCACTTTTTGCTGCCTTTGTCTCATAAAACATCTCTAATAAAAACAGAGCATTCCAATGGACGACTCCTTTGAGTTTAATGCCGACTTTTAGTGAGAATGGACTCATAGGTCGAGAACCAGTTTAGCAGAAATGATCAAATTAAGATAAAAAATGAAGTTATATTTATTAGCATTACACAAGCTAACTATGTTAAGTAGGGACAACTTCCTTCATTTTCAGAAGCTCCAACTTTGAATTGATTAATAGCAGAGCATTTTGTGAAACATGCTAGCAATAGCAGCAGAAAACGAACTCAGCATGCAGAATTTTTCACATTTTATTGAAACTGTATTTATTGCACACTGATGTCAAAGACATAGAGAATAAAAGCTTTTTATTCATTTTACAATGTGCAACTAAAATTTTGAAATGCTTCAACTTCCCTGCATATAATCATTGCACCCACAGAAACATATCCATCATACTGTATATTGAAGTAACACAATGCACAATAAATTACATAGTAAAAAAAATAAATTAATGAAAAATTCCAATTGCTTGAAAGATAAGATATATAAAACAGTAAATACTAAAAGAGTATTGAATGGTAGTTGATGCATATTGCACTTTAGACACAGTGATAATGTAGAGTGAAAAGTAGAATGAGATAATGTATATTACACAGTACATAACAGAAAATACAAACTAAGTAATTTTAATAACTAAAATACAAAAAATAATACAAAAAAAGCATATTTCAGTGTAAATGTTTTTGCACAAAAATTATTGAAAATGGCAACATAGATTATTAATGCATTGGTGACAATGACATTTGCACATTGAATGATATATTTAGCATTTAGATGGAATAAATTAAAAATATTAATAATTATATTACATAGCAGATAACATAAATTAGAGGGTAGGTCATGTGTATTGCACTGCAGCTGAGGTACATTGCATATTTGATAATGTAGGTTAAAAAAAGTCGTATATCACATTGCATATATTATGCAATGTGCACTTTAAATACTGCACATTAAATACTGTATACAATTTGACAGGTAATGTATATTACCCAGTATATATTGTATAACATAGTATCAATAATATATGTTCCAATGTATATATTATATAATATATGGAGGCTAATCTACATTGCAGTGGAATAATGTTATGATAATAATGTATATTGCACCGTATATATTGCATTACTTGTGATAGGTAATGTCTATTGCACAATATATATTATGTAACATATGATATGTAATGTATATTGCACACAGTTTATGCTATAACGTATGATTGATAATGTATGTTGCACAGTTAATAATGTTTATCACATGGTAGATAATGTATATTGCACAGGGAACAGTAGATAATGATTATGCACTTTCAATATTTAACATTGCACAGTAGTAGTAGTCATTCTAGGGACTTCTATTTCGTTTTATTTGTGGATAATTGTCATTTACTTGCAGATTTACCAAATCAGTCAGATAATTGTCATATAGGAAATATGTTGGTATAAGATGTACTTTCGACCTGTGCTTGTACCCGAGTACTCGTTGTCCCCGCTGGCCGTGTGATGTAACACCTGATCCCTGCAGTTTTGTCTCTGTCAGCACAAAGAGCTCACAGAGCAGCAGCAGCAGCAGGGACTGAATACCTCCTGGCAGCGAGCGCTTACCTGTCGTACTGACAGCGTCCTTCTTCAGGTGTGTTGCGTGTGGGAAAACGCCCCCAGCTGAGAGAGAGAGCGGCCGTTTGTTGTGTAGTCATGGTGATACTGCGGGTCTCTGTGAGCTGTGGTATGTGTGTGATGTGCGTGTGTGTTTAGAATGAACTTGCTGCTCTCCCCACGGGTTTCACTGCTTTCTTTGCACATTTCTTTCCTGACATGTGTGAGCCACAGAGTTCTTATACATTCAGAACAAATCGGTGCTCAAGAGCTCCATCCATTTCTGTTTGAGACGGACTAAACATGAAGGCAGAGGTGGCACAACAGTCCCTGGTATTACCGGCTCTTTGTTACATTGGTGTAACCCAGTTTAAATGTAATTTCCCTGTCGTTTGATTGACCAGTCATGTACCAGCAGGTTTTTGGTGTATGCAGGAAAAACAGTCTGTATGGAGCAAGGAGCAACCTCCGGTCACAAGAATCGAAGCCAATACGGAAGTGTTAAAAGCTGCAGTTCATCGAGTGTCCGCTAGAGGCTGGCTCTGGAAATACCGGAAACCACATACACACAAATTCAAAACAGCCAATCTTTACAGCAGAAATAAACATCTTTACAGCCTGGAACAAAAAATGAGTGTTTGCTGGATAGCTCATTTCTCAATCGGCACACACTACGCCGGGGAGTGACTTTTTTCATTATGCGTCAATTTCAAAGATATCAAGATTACGAGTTTTCCATTATGAGAGGCACAGCTGACTTGATGGACAGGTGGGAACACTGTAGCTGTTGGCTTGGAGGCTCAAAGCCCGCCTCTTTACGTCACACTCGCTCCACAGCACTTATGTTGAGTTCAACATTTCCAATATGGCTGCCACCGATGATTGACTTCAAAACAGCACTTCAGAAACAGATGGGTGACATCATAGATACTACGTCCATTATTTATGCAGTCTATGGTATGAAGAGCAAAAGCAGGCAAAAAAAAGAATCCACTATAATGATATCCAAGTTACCATCAGAGGTAATCTGACAGTGATTTATTTATCTCTATAAACAGATATCTGCATTCAAATACACTTAACAATCTGCTTCGGAACAAACAATTGAACTTGACACACTGATCTCCTTGATGCGTGTCACAAAAGCCAATCAGCGTTTATATTTTCATGGAAGTGAAGGAGAAAACCTCCAGTTAACAAACAATTATTTTAAAAGCTCTCTTCTTGCAAGTTGTTTCAGTAAGCCAGAGTGAAACCTCTGTGTAACTTTCTATTTACAGTGAAACTGAGACTCTGAAGTATCTGATAGGAAATAAGTAACTGACGTAAAACAAGTCAAGGAGAAACCTATGCTGTCCCAGACTCTCAAGGAAATTAGATTGAGACCCCTTTCCAATTTAGTGACATGCATGGATAAGTTTTGTGACCCTTAGGCCAGCAGAGCCCAGGAGAGTATAATAAGTAACTAGAGGTTAAGATAAATTTGGACTCTCTAGTAGGCTATGTCACTGGCTCAAAGACCTATAAAAGGTCTTGGTCAACAGCTTTCTGGGAGTCAGCAGATTTGCAGAGCTGTTCTCCCAAGCATTCCAGGTGCTTGTTCGATACTGGTATTGTTTTCTTGTAATAAACGTATTACTATGCAAGCAAGCCAGTGTCACAAAGATTCCTTCTGCATCTACACATCACGGGCGGTCAAGATACAACAACTCACAAGAAAAAGATGAATAAGCACAGCTATGTCTGATTCAATGAAACAAGACATGACAGCCTTTATTGTGCAGACATATCTGGAGGGGAGAACTTCACTTCACTTTTCTGAACACATAATTGCTTCTTGAGTTGCTAATTGGACTGAACACCACAGCGCAATAAAAAGAAAGTCTTTGCTGGAAGTCATTTTTCCTTGACTGCTTGGTACAGAGGAATACCGGAAAAGTTAGCTATCATCCCCAAAGACAAATACATCAAGCAGAAATACATGCAACTTAGGTAGCATGTAAGAACTTAAGGTTATTTCAGACTAAAAGCAAAGAGTGATAACAAGATCATTGCAAATACACAAATTGTAGCTGAATGTTGCAAGACACACATCTATCATTTGCTTTTAAGTAGTTAAATGCCTTTATTTTCATGACATGGTCATGTTGACCTTGAAAACACACGTGTTTCGATATCAAGCCTTCATCGGGAGGTCAGATTTCAGATTTTAAGATGAAGACATAGCAAAAATGTATGACTTCTAACTGCATGCAGAGCTCTGCTGCAAAAGTAAACCTAGATTGTTATACTCTGAAGAGTGAAAACAAAGTGGTGAGAGGGCAGATTTCACAAGTTTCGAGTCCAACAAAAAAGATGTTAGGCAACTTCATGGACAACATTGAGAGAACTTATTTGAAAGTGCTTTCTTTGTTTTCAGATCATGGTGAACTGGTGAGCAGAAAGATTTCTCAAACCCACTGCACTCAGAGTTAATGTGTTGATGTGAGGAATGAAAAGATCTGATTGATGGGCAGAGATCTGCTGTCACATGCACCAGCTTCAAGCCTGCAGCCAGAAAAGCACAGATTATTGAGTGGGGGGAAAGATATGTGGGCACATGTGTCTCTGCATGCATGTCTGCAGGTATTTTTTATTTCATGTAGCTCATACTTGACCTTTTACAGCAGCAGGTGGAAGCTAGCAGACAATCATGCTCTTGACACCGCACTGTTGATTCCAGTTTAATCTGGTTTTTCCCTCTTAGTGTGAAAGCAGGTGGAGAGGGTATTAATGTTAACGTTAACTTAAGTCATTAAGGTTTAATTTTTGAATTAAATGTGCCTGTCTTTGGTCTTGGTTAATTGTTCTCTTCAACAACACCAGTATCCCAACACTTGAAGACTTTAATTGAAGGATTGCTGTCTCAGACTTTTTAATGATTCATTAAATGTTTTTAATCTAAAGGTGTAACTGCCCCAGTCTTGATCACTTTGTAATAATAGATTCTGTTTTGGTTTATTTTCAGGATTTTCTTCTTGTTTTTCTCCCCTGGCTTCAGGCACTTCTTCGGTGACATTCAAACCTTCAAACTTTGGCAACACCTCAATATTTCTGAATGAGGCTTAAGCTCTGTTAACCATCTATCAGTCAACTCCAACAATAGGCTTAACTTTCTGATTTCTTTCCAAGTGTGAACAGAAATCAATGGGCAGCTGATGAGAAATCTGAACTGACGCTGACATTTAACCAACACTCCGACTCTCCTGTAGTTGATCAAGTTCTTTTATTATCTTTTTAAAAATGTAAATATTGTTGCGGGGATGATCAGAACAAAAAAGAAGATGCACTATTCTTCCTCAGACTTACCCTACACATGAATGTTGACTATACAAAGACAGTATTTAGAGAAGAAAAGGTTCCAGTGAACAAGATAAAGCTCTAGTCAACACAGCAATAGCATTTAAGAAAAACCTTTAATCACTGTGGTGACTAATGTTCAATAAGGAAAGGTTTATTCTCTGAACTGAATTAACTGACATAGTTGTAACTGCTGTTCATCAAGAACCAAAACTTGATTTGCTTTCATTGGTAAATGGTAAATGGTCTTGGACCGTTATAGTGCTTTCTGACCCCTCAAAGTGCTTTTACACAACTCGTCACATTCACCCATTCACACCCATCCACTCACTGATGGTAGATGCTGCTATATAGTAAGGGACCATCACTTCGCTAATTAGCTAATCTCATTCGTTCACATTCACACACCGCCAAACATCAGTGGGAGCAATTTGGGGTTCAGTCAGTGGCGGTTCTAGACCAATTTTCCTGGGGGGGCCAGGCTGGGGCCAAGGGTGTTGTCAGAGGGACACATTCAACCATGACAAAAGAGACTGAGAATGGCGAGGACCGGCTGAGAACAAACTGGCAAAACATCAGTGCATCCCTATATACTAGACATATATACTACTGTGTACTATATCAAAATGCAGACTGACAGCAGCTGTTTGGCTGTTTACACTCACCATGAGTCCCTTAGCTCTAAAGGGTGATTTATACATCTGCGTCTCCCCTACGCAGCAGGGGATGACGCAGACATGAGCCCCACATACTTGTGCATCGATGTGTCCGTGTCGCGCAGCAATTCTCCGCCGAAACGCTTGAGGGCAGTGCGGTGTCTCTGATAGCCGGCTGCCTGCTTCCGGTCCCGTTACGATCTCTGTTTACTTTTCCACAGCGATTCAGAGCGTGTTATGTTACTCTACAGCTGATACATGTTGCTGTTTATCATATAGACATGATTACATGAAGAATAGAGAGGAGGAGAATGAAATACACAGCCGATGTGTGACCGATGTCCGGATCCCGGGAAGTGCTGTAAATGCGGGAAAGACAAAGCCGCCGAGCGGACCAATCACAGAGCTTGCGGTCCGCGTTGGCTCTACGTGGAGTTACATTTTGGAGGAGGTGCACGTCAGCTACGTGCGTAGGCCTCGGCGTAGGTACGGGAGCTACGCGGACCCCCGGCGTGGGGTACGCCGTTGATTCAACGCAGAAGTATAAATCAGCCTTAAGGGACTGGAACCAAGTGCCACACGCATGTGTTCCGCCTGTAACATCGGTGTGATACCGAAGCATTTTTTATCATATAATATTTGTTTGGTGTGGAGGGGGGGCCACAGGGGGGTCCAGGTTCAGTTTTACAGGGACACTGGCCCCTGTTGGCCCCTCCCTAGAACCGCCACTGGGTTCAGTGTCTTGCCCAAGGACACTTCAGCATGTGACTGCAGGAGCTGGGATGGAACCGCCAACCATCCTGATTGATAGACTACTGATTCTACTCACTGAGTCACAGCCGCCCATCCTGCTATCATTTTGTGGCAGTTTTAAAAAGTGTAAAAACAATTGACAGAAATCATGTTGTAGCATTAGCAGTAGCTCTAGACCTTGTTCCGTATGCACGTCCAGCCATTAGCGATGAAAACGGGTCGTTGGTACTTATGGTGAAAAAAAAATTGATAAGCGGTATGCATAAGCCAGGTTAACTCCCTAACAAAGCATTACATTTAATGGCAGTAACCCCAACCATTACAGGCTCCTGTTAGGCTTTTTAAAGGATGGCGGACATCGTGCTTATGCATTACTGTTTAAGATGAAATGTGCGAAGTCAAAGGATATTTAGGGATCAAACGAATCCTTTGGAAAAGTATGATGATGTTGAATTATACAGCAAATTTAGATTTAGGAGACACAACATAACTCTTAGGTAACCTACCAGCAATACCATAAGGTGAATCCTTCCCAAACAGCTCCGTTAACAAGTCCTCGTCTTTCAATGGGGGGACAGGTGGTCCTCCACCTGGACCACATTGGTGGTGGTGCTTGTTGCGCAAAGCCGCTTTCATGTTGTTTATCTTATTTTTTAGGTCTTCTACTGTGCGCTCAGAAACACCACACGCATTTACCTGTTTCAAGATCTTCAGCCAAACTTTCCCTTTCTCCTTGTGTGTTATCTTTGACAGTTGACTTGCTGATAATAGCTGTTTGTTCATTCTATATTCTTGTAATAAAATGTCCATTTCTTTCGCTGAAAAATAGTTTCTTCTTGATCTTCTCTCAGTCACAGCGGCACCGCTCGCCATGTTTATTCTTGTTTATGCGTAGTAGGCATGCGTAGTTCGAATTTGTTGGATGGGGTTTTTCCAGGAGGTTTCCTGGACTTATGACGTTTTGCACCAGCCTCGCTTTCATGGTGCAATTAGTTAATTGGCCAATTATTTGCAGTTGTGCATGTGGCTAACGCTACGGCCAAATGGGCCGTTCCATAACGGTATGTTAAGACTTATGGTCCCGTTTGTGTAATAGCTGGACGTGCATACGGGCCCTGGACCACAAAGCTGTAAACCACAAAAACAAGTGGTAAGTTTCTCCTCCATATGGACCTTAATGATAAAGTAACAGAACTCCTGCCCATGATTCTGATTGGTCAGTGTTCAAGTAGTGACATTGACCAGTGCAGCGGTGTTCCAAAAGTTAGACTATCTTTAACAAAGTGCAGCTGTCTTAAAAATCAGCTGACCCTAAGGGCTTTTTGAGGCTGAGTACGCTGAGCACTGAACACACTGAACTGAATTTAATTTGAGTGGACAATAGGTGCTGCAAGTCTAAGAAACTGCTTTAGTGGACACGGGCCCTTAATCCTCCAAATATTTTTAAGTGCTGCACCAACTTTAGTTAAAATGGAAACAGTTTCAATCACCACACCAACTGTAGCTTGTGTTATGACCAGCTTAGAGTTGCATGGCAAAAGAAAGAAAGACAACATAGTGTCACTTGGATGATCTGGTTTATTTGCAAAACATAATTTGCAATGCAAAACAGATGAGATGTGAATGTTGGTTGTGTAAGTGAGTGGGTGTGCAGAAAGGATAGTACGCAGGTGTTGTTAAGGTAAAAAACACAAACATGGAGCATGAAGAGGGTCCTCCTGAAAAGACCAGTGCAGCAGCTTTTTTAGTGAAAGGCAGCATTGTGCCCATGTGCTCCCTGTCATGCTGAATGAACAGCAACACCCAGTCATTCCAAGCACCTGCAACACCAGAGGGAAAAAAGCACAACTGAACTGGCCATCACATTACAACACACACACAACAAGGTGTATTTCCAGTCATTGCACCAACTGATGTTCATAAAGGGTTCCAGTCCCTGCACCTACAGTCGTTTAAAGAAAGATTTCTGTGACTGCACCAGCTGGCATTCTGCAGGGGAAAATATTATTACCGCGGCCACTGTTTTTCAATAATAACAAAAAGTTCTACTGGCTGCACCGACTGTAATGTAACAAGATATAGTAGGGACTAAATAACAATAGTTACAGTCCTTGCATCAACTGTCACTCAAGAACTGGTGCATGAAATACTGTCACTGCAATGGGAGCAGTTAAATAAACAGTTCTGGTTACTGTACAATTGTTGTGATGTTAAACTAAAGTCATGAATGACAGCAGGAGAGAATTGCACATTTGCTATAAATCACCAGTTTTATGGCTCCTGATCCACATTTAAGAGAAAAAAGATCATTTAACCAAAATGCTTCAAAACACATTTGTGCAAACTCTACATAAGTCAGATCTTCCTCGTTCCACAGAGACAGTTTCAAGAGGAGTGCACCAGCTGACATCCCTTATGCATGCATATAGTGTTTGCAGAGGTGACACCTGCCCAAGGCTCCATATAGACCATATAGCAGAAACTGTACACTGTAGGTAGAATGTGTATTTTACTTCATTTTTCTATCACCATAATCTGCTCCTCCAATAACTACAGAAAAGAATGAGCCATAGGCAGACAGCCGGATCACAGAAATGATCAGATTTATGAACAGACTGCAGAGTTAGATAACGCAGGAGGTGTGACGGATCGCCTGAGGCGGGGGAGGGACTGATAAATGAGCCACTAAAAGTCAGAATTCATCCAAATTTAATTGTACTACTGCTTCTGAGAGGTCACAGAAATACTGGAGGCTACATCAGCCAATCACTGGGATGAGGAATCAAAAGGGAAGTGATTGATTGTCGTTGGGAGGGACGCTGGGTGAAGGATTCAACAAATCACAAAGCTGTCTTCCAGCACACACCCCCCTTATTCACAAATTATTGGAGTTACTGTAGAAGAGGTTTTTCACATGTTGTGATCTTGATAAATGTTTTACCGTTCATGCAAAACCTTTGGGTGTGTGTTCTTTGTTCCTGGACTTATTTTTTTAAGAGAAACATTGAGTTGAAAGGTGAGAACAGTTTGGAAAGTGATGATGAATTAGAGAAAAGGGACATTCTTTCTGGAGGTAAGGACACTTTTCTATAGAAATGCCGTTCCTGGATTGTGTGTTTTTGTGTTGGTGAACTTTTTTTGTGACTAACGAGCAGCCTCCACTTGTCATGAGAAATGTAACCAATGTGGAAGTGCCAAAAACTGCAGTTCCCCTGTGTGTCCACTTGAGGCTGACTCCAAAAAAAACCCCATACAGCCTTATAACTCTTTAGTGTTAGGACTACAAGTTATATTTTCTGGCTTTTATGCCTTATCTAGAGAGGACGAGGGAGTGGAGCGGGAGAGGGGCAGCAAGTTTGATTTATAGCCAAGGCCGCCCCCTAAAGATCCACAGCTTCAGTACATGAGGCGTATGATTTAACCACCAGGCCAAACCAGTCCTCTGGGGTTAAGACTGCATTGCAGAGAGGCTTGGGAATGAGGGCTGCAAATACTGTATTGGGCTGAATATTAAATGACCCTCTTATTAAGACCACCCCAGAATTTTGAGATGTTGTCCACTCCGATCATGGGTATACCTTGGATTTTTTTTTCAGTCATATAGCTACTCCCACGCACTTTTTAAGACCATCTTTTTCTGCTCGCCACCTTGGGAAAAGACGCTCTGTGACACCATATTTTTTTGGCAGTTGTTTCAAGTCTCTTCTGCAGAAAGGCATCATACCTCTCAGTTGTTGGATAACTTGTCCTGCTTTTGCACCACTTTGCTCCGGTCACCGTGTCTCCTCATCTTTCATCTTCCCGGCAGTGCAGCGGCCGATGACAACTGATCTCAGCCATGAAGTACACTCGCTTTGCAAAAATGTAACAAAGTCCACTGTTATAACAAATATTGGTATTTAATTACTAAAGTCTGAATAAAAGATCACCCACTTTATAGAAACTTATTTTGATTAAAAAAAAAAATTGGTATGATGTTTCCTTGTAGGGAAAGGTAAAACACATGTTCTTGTTTTTACTGCATTGTGGGGACTCTTAATGTGTTTGTCACATCACTGGTACCAAAGTGAAAACTTCTAAATTCAAAGTTTGGGTTTTTAGCTTCAAGGGTCCTGATTGTGAACCTTAAGATAATTCATTAAAGGAGATATCCTGTCCTTACATAAGTCCATTCATACCATCATGGATTTGTGTGTGTGTGTGTGTGTGTCCGTGTCCCTCTGTTTTTTCTTTGTGTTTCAGTTTCCGTCAGACTGGATTCACAAAGAAACTTTGCTAAATCAACCAAGTCGGTTTCTGTAGTTCTGTCTGACAGCATTCATTCAGTCATCGACACCCAGAAAAAAAAGGTCTGAAAACAAGTCCACATGTGATCCTCATCATGTCACTAAAAATCTGACATTAAGACAGTCAACAAGCAAAGACTGAGCTGTACAAGACGAGTATCTTGCACAGTTAAGAATACTTTATCCAACGAGTTGTTCACTTTGTTTTGTTTTTCGTGGGAAAACCAACAAAAATCCGGTCATGCAATAAATCCTAGATCGTTCTGACAACGGGGAGTCCACAACGAAGGAGACGAGTATCAATTACTAACCTGTGCAGATAACTGAGGAATGAGGCCTTGAGGGCTTGAAAAAGAATATCCCACCTGTCACAATGATGGGAAATTAAATCTGTCATGATCCTGGGCGTGAAGCAGCCTGCACGCTGAGATCCAGTCAAGAATAAAAAAAAAGTAGGATCAGTATAAAGGTCAGAATTTAGAAAGGAGGGAGGAGATGGAGCCAAATAGTTAAAAGAAAAGGATCTTATTCTGCAAGTGGACCAGCAGGGGGCAGCATTAGTGTGATAGAAGCAGTCTGTGACTTTATCATGACTGATTTGTGTCTTAAATGAAAACATAGAGACTTTCAGAAAGGACCAGAGTGGCAGCTTTTTAAGTGAAAGGGAGCCTAGTGCCCCCTTTTAGACGGTTTGAAGAAGACCTGCAGAATTCAAATTAGAATTTTTATGGGAGAAAAAATATGATACAGGTATATGTCTGTTGGGCAGTTTTATTTTAATATCTCTTCTTGCTGTTGCTACTGTTTTTCTGTAACTTGTGAGATATGCACTTTAAACTATATAAAGTTCCTCCAGTCATCTCCGTTTCTAATGAAGTGGACGCACTCAGGTGACCTGACAGCCTCTCCGTCACTGAAACTTCTGTTTAAGCTTGAAGTGAGAAACATGGTGCTGCAGCGTTTTAGTATTTTTTTCACCAAGTGGAAACTATTTATCACTGTTACACTCGCATCCTTGAAAGAAACACAATAACTCAACCATAAAAGACCCCGCTTAAGAATTTCATGGGTTTTTCTGTTTCTTTCATTGTCGTCAAAATGCAGAAAAAGCCTGAGCTGATTTTTTCTACTTACATGGAAAGTGTAAGGTCAAATCGGTAAACTCTGGTTCACTCAGGACTTTACTCTTACTATGTATTTTGTCTGTGGGAATGTTATATAAATAGTGTAAGGGCTACATACATGTCAGAAATAATATGTGGTTGCAAGGTAAGATTAAAAATGGCCGCCAATAGCTTTTTGCTTTTTCCAATTTTTTAAATTGTCCCTAAATCTCTTTATACTGTTTTTGTACAAAAATTCAAATTATTATAATAAATGCAAGGATCCAGGATTAATGCTGACAGCCAGATATTTTAATTCATTTTTGTACTGATATTTATACAAGCTTTTTACCCTTAGCGCTGCATGGTTGGGAAATAAACTGCATCTTTGAATTGTTACTGCTGGCATTGACCCAAAAAGATCTGTTATATTCTCGTATTACTTTCTACTCTTACACTTCAATCATGTTTTTTTTAATTACTGTCAAAATAAAGGGAAATAGCCACACACACAAACGTTTATCTGGACTCTCATTTTATTGATCAAACATCAGAATCTCTGATCAGCATTGATGATGATGATGATGATGATGATTTAACTGTTGCCCTCTGCGGTACCTCAGAGTTTCAGGACCGAGGAGGAGGACGACTGGGAAGAGGACACGACCTTCCCATCAACTACCGTCTCCACCACCATCACCGTCCGCTTGGTAGTTGAAGTGGTGGAGGAGCTGGAGGCGGAGATGCTGTCGACCAATCAGAGAGAAGATCAGTCAGAGTGACGGCAAATACAGACTTTTGAAGGTGATTGAAAACATCGTTAGTCACATTCGTCATTTATTGAGTTCAGTTTGTTCTCACAAATAACTTCTTAATCATCCTCTAACTACATCATAGGTATTCCCCAACATCAGCTTCATTGCTTTGTTATTACTGCTTTATTACTCAGTCGTTAATGCTTAGTAACTTGTTAATTAGTGCCTTATTATTCACTAATTACAACTTAATTCCCTCAAAATATGAGTTATTACTCACTAATTATGACTAAATCCTATACAAATACATAATTTTATCACTAACTACATACGTGTTAATTACATATTAATAATATTAATCAAGACTCATAACAAAGTATTTATTTTTTAACTTTTTCTTACTTAAATTTCTGAACATTATCAGCTGCTGCACTCACCTCCTGTTCCTTTTTGTTTCCCTGACAGTCTAAACCCACTTAAAAACATAAACCCTCCCTGCAGAGATTACGCGACCTGATTTCGACACCCCTCACGTGTTGTCATATCTCTCTACCGAGTCTCACCTGCTGGACGATTCTCCATCCAGCAGCCTCCTGTACTCTGCAATCTCCAGCTCCAGTTTGGTCTTGATGTCCAGCAGCATCTGGTATTCCTGACCCTGGCGCTCCATGTCTGCTCTCATCTGCACCAGCTGTTCCTCTAGCATCGACACCTGAAGAAGGAGAAGGAGAAGGAGAAGGAGGTTAACAGGAGGAAGTATATTAGATTAAAGTTTGTATTTTAAAAAGTCAAACTGGATCTGTTGCAGTCTCACCTGAGCCTGGTACCCGGAGAGCTGCATGCCGTAACGGTTTTGAGTCTCAGCGAGTGTTTGCTCCAGAGAGGCTTTCTGCAGAGACACACAGAGTTTGTCTCAGCTGGAAACCAATATTCTTCAAGATCGTTTTTTTGTATTCATTTGACCATTTTTACTTCAGAGTGTCTGAACAGAGAAGAAGTTTATAGCTGCATAGTTTATTGTGTCTCCTTGCTCCATTTCAAAATCTGATATTTGTTGTTGTCTGTCCTGTAATGACTGAAGAACAGGATTCTCCAAGTGCTGACTCACCAGGCCGAGCAGCGTTTGCAGCTCGATCTGCAGATTCTGCAGCGTGCGCTTCACCTCTGTGACCTCTGACCTTGAAGTCTGCAGGGTGGTTGTTTGAGTGATAACCTCTTTGCTGAGAGTTTCCGACTTCACACAAACACACAGAAACACAGAAACACAGATCAGATGAATATGAGAACAAACAGGTGAGCTCTGTGTCCACAGGAAGTGATTTCAAAACGGTACCTTGGCCTTGAACCAGTTCTCAAGCTCTCTCTGGTTCTTGGCAGCGACACCTTCGTATTGTTCTCTGATATCAGCGAGGATCTTGTTGAGGTCGACGGCTGGACCGGCATCCACCTCCACGCTCACCTGGCCACTCATCTGAGTCCTCATTGCTAACATCTCCTGCAGAGGGACAACAAATATTATAGGTTGGACCAGAACTAATCAGTTTAAATAGCAATGACAACAAACTCATGAGAGCAGATACAAACTAACATGACCAGCAACTCCTGCGTCCTGGAAGGTAAAACAACTTTGTTTTTTAATGGTGTCTGTCTCAGATGGGTAAAAATTCAGATTTCAGATAGAAATATGTAAAAGTTGGCCCCATGTATGGTGGTGGTCATGTTAGGACACCCTCAGGTCTCAGAGTCAGGGGTCTGACCTAGGATGAAAAAGGATGGGAAACCTCATGTGTAAGACTTCAGATGAAACCTCAGAAATGGCCTGCCTCAAATTTTTTATGTTTTTATCAAGCGGAAACATATGAAACCAATAATGAAGCACTAAAAACTGAAGTTCATCGAGCATCTGCTTGAGGCTGGCTGCAGAAACACCAGTAACCACATTTAGAAAAAGACGATATTTACAGAAAAATAAACATGTTTACAGCCTGGTTCAAAAAACAGTTGAGGTCTGAATAGCTAATTTCTCTAACTGCACACACTGTTCTTTTTTTTATAACTTTGTATTTTTGAAAATACTAAATTTGCAAGTTGTTCCCAAATAAGGGCATGGCTGACTTGATTGACAGGCAGGCACCTTGTGGGTGACGTCACGGATACTATGTCCATATTTTTTTAGAGATTATGGTTTTATTTATTATAAAGAAATTGTAAAGACAAATTAAGATATTCTTAAATGATGACATTAACTGATTGATAAGTTAAATCTCTGCCAGTAGTGTGGAGAGAGCAGAAGTGGTTTTGGCTGTAACTAGCAGAGCAGCCTCAGGGGGGCGCTGGTTAATCTTCTATACAAGTCTGTGGATGCTTTTACTGTAAGGAACACCTGCTGCTGCCAACATAAGACTAAAATATGTTAACCAGGATTCAGATTATTTTTTAACTAGTGTTTTGCGTTATGTATGATGGGTTTAAAATCAAATTTAAAAATATTTCACCTTCTGGAGTGTAGCGAAATTATATAAAACGTATATATTTGAAATGAAAATATTTTTAAAGGAAATTTTTGACATTTTCAACACAAAACTACAGCACAGTCAATATAACAAACAGCAGTGACAGTTATTATTTTGTGAAATTCAAACAAAGCATCTCGGATGAAAATAAATACAGGACTCTGAAATGTGATATTTTCAGATTTGAACATTTTCTTTTTAAAAAAATCTACTTTTTTTGTCCTTTATTGCACTTCTATATTTTCCTCTGTGATGTGACTCATGATAAGATCACAGAAGTTCAAAATCTTCATTACTGGTAAGTTTGTTTGAGTTGTTCAAAGTGTATTGCACTGTGGTCCAGGTGTGTTCCCTTCCTCCTCACCTCCTCATGGTTCTTCTTGAGATAGATCAGCTCCTCCTTCAGGCCCTCAATCTGCATCGTCAGGTCCGTCTTTGCCATGTTCAGATCATCCAGGACCCTCTTTAACCCTGCGATGTCGGACTCCACCGACAGACGCATCGCCATCTCGGTCTCATACCTGCAGGAGAGTTGGTGAAGGAGGGGAGGGGTTGAGGGTGCAGAGGATGAGGAGGAGGAGAATGAGGAGGAGAAGGTAGAAGTGGAGATGGAGGATGGAGAATAGATGGAGAGGGATGAGACAGAGGAGGAAGGTATGAGTGGGAAGGGTGTGACGCTCTGTGGTTTTAACTATTAAAAAATTTGTCTGAGCGGCTGTCAAACTGTCACACAAAATGAGACATCATAAATCAGCAACAAATACTTTAACACAAATACTTTAATACCTCCTCTTCTACTGCCATTAGAATACTCATAGTACTGCAATCTTTACGTGTATTATTCCTGGGAATGTAGCTCTTGTCCATCGTAAAATAAAGCTGTTGTTAAAGTACTACTACGCTGAATAAACAGCGCCTACCACCATCAAAACTACCAGTCCCAGTACTATTTATAAGTTATTATATATAGTACCAGAACTTCTTTAAAGTTTTTTAATATAGTACCAGTACTACTTAAAAGTTATTTAATATAGTACCAGTACTACTAAAAGGTCCTTTTTTAAAGAACAAATACTACTGCAAAAGTTATTTAATATAGTACCAGTACCCTTTTGGAACTAATTTAAAAGTTCTTTATTATAGTATTCGCAGTACACTCTTTGATAAAGCACCAGTACTACTTGAACATTCTTTAATATGGTACAAGTACTCCTCTAAGAATGTTTAACTTAGTACCAGTACTACTCTAAAAAGTACTTTGATAAAGTATCTTTAAGGTTACTTTTACTTTGACCAAATTATTATTAAAAGTTCTTAATATACTGCAAGTACCAGTCCTTCATTATAGTTCCAGTGCTTCAATTGAATTTCCTCAACATGGTACTGGAGCTACTCTGATAGTTCTTGAAAACAGTTCCAGTATTAATACAAAAGTTCATCAATTTGTTCAAGCACTTCTTTAAAAAGTTCTTGAACAAATCAATGACTGGACGAGACAGAACTTTCTTCAGTTAAACAAAAAAAAAAACTGAAATGATTGTTTTTGGAGCCAAGGAAGAAAGGTTAAAGGTTACTGCTCAGCTCCAATCTGCAATGATGAAATGTTCAAACTAAGCCAGAAACCTTGGTGTAATCATAGACTCAGACCTTAATTTCAGCAGCCACATTAAGACAATTACAAAGTCAGCCTACTATCACCTTAAGAATATATCAAGGATTAAAGGACTTATGTCTCAGCAGGATGCAGAAAAACTCATCCATTCATTTACCTTTAGCAGACTAGACTACTGTAACGGGGTCTTTACAGGACTCCCTAAAAAGTCCATCAGACCGCTGCAGCTCATACAGAATGCTGCTGCTCGAGTCCTAACAAGGACCAAAAAAGTAGACCACATCACACCAGTTCTTAGATCTCTACACTGGCTTCCTGTCTGTCAGAGAATAGACTTTAAAATTCTGCTGATGGTTTATAAAGCACTGAATGGTTTAGGCCCAAAATACATTGCTGATCTGCTACTACTTTATGAACTGCCTCGAGCTCTGAGGTCATCAGGTACTGGTCTGCTTTCGGTCCCAAGAGTCAGAACGAAACATGGTGAAGCAGCGTTCAGTCATTATGCACCACAGATCTGGAACACACTCCCTGAAAGCTGCAGGTCTGCTCCAACTCTCACCTCTTTTAAATCAAAGACTAAGACTTTCTTATTTGCCACTGCCTTCCTATCTTAGCTCATTTTAACCCACTTTAAATTAAAATTTTAATGTAATTTTTAATATATTTCTAATTTTCCTTTTCTTTTCTGTTTTATTGTATTTGTGATTTTGATTGTGTTCTTTTATGCTTGTCTGAATGTCTCCAAATGTTTTTGATGTTTCAATGTAAAGCACATTGAGTTGCCCTCGTGTATGAAATGCGCTATACAAATAAAGCTGCCTTGCCTTGAATTCAGTACTAAACTCCCACAACTAAAGCTTCTAAAGTTCTTGTGGTGTTACAAGGTTCTACTCTTCAGAACTAGCATCTCTTTTGAAGTTGTGTTATCAGTAAATTTACTTTTTAAATTGTTGAATCAGGTAATTAGTGAAAAAAAAGCATTTCTATCAGGACAGTGCTTCTGTATTAAAATGAAGTCGAACATAAAGTACATTTGAGTCCTGCAGCAGCCGGTCATCAGAATATTTGAAGCCTCAAAATGTACTGGCTTCACTTAGTAGAGCGTTTTCCCTTTAATAATACTCAGAGTCTGAGTCCCTGTCTTTGGTTCCTTGTTATTACAAGCTGATTTATGATGACATGAAGCCCTGAGGTCAGATCTACCTGATGAAACACGAGTACCTCGCCCGCCGCGGTCTGTCAATCAAAGCACACCTGACACCTCTTATCAATGTACAGTTACTATCAGAGGGTTTGGTACAAACTTCAAGTGGTTTCTTCCTGATGTGGACTCTGACTTCAGTCTGACTCATACATACTTATCAAACACTTAGTACAGTTTGATAAGATTGACTCCTGTTTGTCTGGATGAGGTCTGATCCAGATCTTTAATCAGAAACTTTGGAGACTTCCATTGGAATGAATAGCATGACACGCCTTTGTACGCATATGCAAGGAAGGAGGAGGAAATGAAGCATCAGGGCGCGTTTATACATCCAACATTTAACTGTTGATTGTTCATTTGGCTGTTTTCATTTACTTCTGTGACTTTTTTATCTAGCAGAAGTTCCACAGTGAGGTTGGTGCAAACAAAGAAAACTATGCGTATGGCAGTAAAAATAAAAATAATAATTAATCATCACAAATAACAGCTAGATAAGCAAATCTCTTCTCCCACGCTTTAACACTGATTGAGTAACTTGTCCCCTCAAAAGTAAGGTGTAATAAAATTTAGAACTTGGCATTGTGAGTTGTTTTATAAAGAACGAGTGCATTGTTACAGCCACAGTCACACTTCCAGTATCTATCACTGCAGAGGGGATTTAGACTTACTTAGTCCTGAAGTCGTCAGCAGCCAGGCGGGCGTTGTCAATGCTGAGGTGGACAGCTCCGTTCACCTTGATGGCTCCCTGAATCTGGAGTAAACAGACAACAACTTTTTTGAGCAAACATCCAATCTATGTTGAATAACTTCTGCTACAGGAAACAAGATCAAGAGTATAACTACAGCCTTTGATTTCAGTCCTCATCACCCTTCACCCTCCCTCCTACAAATCTAAGATCATTCATTCAAGGAATCTCTCACTGTTCTGCCCCTGAGTCATATCCCAGCACCAGCACCTGTTACCTGTAAGGATGAGGATCATGAGGATGAGTGTTACCTTGACAGTGAGGTCAGCGATGGTGGCATAGAAGCTGCTGTAGTCCCTGGTGGAGGGGCCGACCTTGCTCTCCACAAACTGCCTGATCTTCAGCTCCAGCTCAGCGTTGGACTTCTCCAGCGTCGCCACCTTGGCCAGGTAGGTGGCCAGACGGTCATTCAGATTCTGCATGGTGAACTTCTCGTTACCGATCAGGCTGTCGTTACCTCCGGACATGTTGTAGCTGAAGGAAGAGGAGTAGCCGCCTCCACTGCCGCTGGCGGAGGAGATGCGGACATCAGATCCTCCAGCTCCTCCGAACACACTTCCGGCCCTCCTGGATGAAATCCGGCCTCCACCACCCATGCCCCCCACGGAGGTTCTCAAGGAGGCGGAAGTGGAGCGCATGGAAAAGGACATGATGGATGTTGTCTTTTTGCAGTGGCTGGAGGCAGCAAAGAGAGGAGAGTGAGGAGTACCACGTCTCTCGCCTCCTATTTAAAGCTCCTGCAGCCAAAGAGCCGTCAATCAATCAGCAAACACCATGACAGGAGGAATGTGCAAAGAGGGTTTGTGCAGGGAGTGTCAGGGGATGGTCAGGGATAAAATGCAACCTTCAAACCTGCTTACCTGCGTGACAATAATTTGTTATGTTTATCGATGCCAGTGTGTACCTTCTTCTGAACCTTCCGGCTTTTTGCAACCTTTAGATTTTAATCAACCAGCAGCAACCTGTCAGAGAGAAAGGTGAAGTCAGAGTTCAATCCAAAGTTCATTACCAGACTTTAACCGCACTGAAGGCTTCTGGATTTGAATGTTATTCTTTTATAAATGTCAACTAGCACCTGTGGTATGGGTGTGGGTGTAGGAGGACATTATAAAGGGAAGTGGAGTGTAAAGAGTAACTTTTACAATCACACGTCTTTTGCAATAGTTAGGAAAGAAGCCAACTAATCTTTCCTCAAACAAAAGGGTGTAAGAGTGTTTATAATAGAGACAAGACTTGACAAATGGAGGATTACTTTTCATGCATCAGAGGAGCTTATTGTCTTCAAGGACCACCATCTTCACTGGCGGAAGGGGAGAGCAAGGGAGCGTTTCAATTCAGATTCTGACTGCTATGTCTCTGAATATGCCCGCTTCTTCACACTGTACCTTTAAAGCAACAACCTCATGTTGTAGAGCAATGTAGCAGTAATAGTTCCTCTTCTAGCCTGCTTCAGTGCTGCCAGCTGGAGCAATCTGCAGGAACAAGTCCACTTTTTAAAATTATTTTACCCCCCAAATGTTTAAAATCCCCAAAGTAGTTTAAGATTTTTAGCCCAGATTTACAAATACTGGACAACAAACAGCAAACTCAGAGTTGAACGAAAAGTTAATGTGGAGTGTCCACTAGATGTTGTAAATGTCCAACACTACAGAAGCTAGCTAGCTGTTTTTTTTGCAATCATTTTCCAAAAATTTGACACATTATTACCTTTATATACTTGATTCTGATTGGTCAAAACCTCATAACAATTGTAATTAATTGACCCTCCTGTTATGCTGCAGGTCAAATTGACCCTTTTTAAAGTTAAATAAAAAAAAAAAAAAAGTAAAAACAAATGTTTCGCTATAAAACTTCTTCTGCTTGGCATAATTAGTGTGAACAGCATATAAAATGAAAATAGCTAATTTCACACATTTTCAACCTCACCCCCACTGCATGTTTATATTACATAAATACTGGTTGTGGGTCAATTTGACCCTGCAGTCAAAGTGGAGGCTAAAAGGGGTCAGAATTGTCAAATCCTAAATGTTTCTTTGCAACTGTGCATAGAAAAACAAGTGAGTTATCCTCATTCAACCATGATCTGTGCGATTTAAAGAACATCATTGCACTAAATATTGATTCAAACGGTTATAAATGGAGTTAATAATGAGATTAAAAAATGTTTATTAGGATTTTTTGGGGTTCTGACACTTTTGGATCATTAAATATGCCGCGGGTCAAATGGACCCAGGAACATTATTGCTGTCCCTAAGAAACGAACATAACAGGATGGTTAAAACAGCAAAAGTGAAGCTGTATAGACAACCTGACACACCATATCAGATCAGTCTGCAGAAAGACCCAATACATTTCACCCCTGCCTGTTGACACTGTGGCATAAGGCAGCTCTCATCTCAGGTTGTTTTGAGAGTCGTAAAATAATGACAGTTAGCGGGCATAGATGTGAGAGAAGCATGGGAAGCTACGGGGCGTCAACTATCTGCAATAAACCATCCAACTGGTGCATTTCGTGTGGCCACTCGTAGAATACAAAATGGTATGTTACCAGTTTGTCTGTCCTGTACCAGGAAGAGACCCAGCAGTGCAAGATGGTGACCTCCATGGAAGTGGACCAGCTCCTGTGTAGATATAAAAGGCTTTATAGAAGTTAACCAAAGCAAATGATCTTCATATTTTTGGGATTCTATGCTGATTCAAACATACTTATGAAAATTATATTCCATTTCTACAAAGTCTGTTCTCATACATGTGGGTAGTTATTGCACACTGTACCTTTAAAAGTTGTGACTTTTCCCTCACTCATGTTTAAAGTTGAGTCAGCTCAAAGGTTAAAGAGAGAAGGAATATGATAAGAATCTTTTGCCCTGGAAAATGGAGGGATCTTTTTTAGCTCTAAATAAATCATTTTTGAATGAATATAATCATCTTTAGGTAAATAGTTTGGGTCACCTTGTTTATGTCTTTAGTTGGTAGCCAGGTAATATTCAGTGTGAGCTCCCAGCGTCATGTTGGTTTTACTCACCCTGTCGGATTCTTTTTTGCATAACCACCCGCTCCCTTTATATCATTCATCATGGGTTTTGCTGCTGACAAATATCCAATATTACAAAATTAAAACCAACATACCAACTTAAACTAATAAAAAATAAACTAATAACAAAAAATAGACCAGAATTAAAAACAAATAAAACTAACTTAGATTAAAAAAGGTAAAAATTAAACAGAAATGTAAACTAATGACAAAATCAAAACTGTAATAACCTTGTTCTCAACTCCACCCCTTCACCTTCTTCTAGATTAGCAGGAAGCAAGATTGAGTCAGCATTTCCAATATCTCTTGGCTTCTTAACACTCCGCTAACCTCCGGGAAAAAGGTTGGGTTGTGTGGGAGTGATTTTCCCGGGGCACTCTGGGTGGATTTTGGTGGCAGTTTAATTATCACAAGAGTCAAAGTTTGATGTGACATTTTGGTTTCTTGATTCTTTTGTCTGTTGAGAGATGAACTATCCATCTAATGACACCTCCTGATGTAGTGAAAGGTTAAACAGCTGCCTGAGGCCAAGAACAGGAGCAGAGGACATGTTTGGATGTGTCTTTAAATGTTAGTAAGTACAGACTGATGAGCGTTGATGGTGGGAGCGACTCTGAGCTGTGATTATATTTCCCTTTTAGAGAAAACAAGCCCCTCATAGAACATATCATCCACAGTCAAATAATGTGTATTATGATCTCAAAAAGGTAGTAGAAAACTTTTTCCCAGGGAGTTCATATTTTGCATCAGACTTCAGGAGTCTGTAGTCAACTTCCATGATGAGACATCCCCCCTTTAAGTGCTCTGCCTGCAGGTAATCCAGTGGAGCAATTCCAGTTTCTGCAAGGGAACGTGCATGGCAAGCATTTTTAGAGTTTGTAAAATGGGATATCTCAGATAATTGTAGGCCCACAAATCATGCTACTCATACATACTCACTCACTCATATATCATAGCAACTGAGCACATCTGGAACACAGACTATACAACATGGACAGAGCAACAGCTATTTGGAGTGAAGCTAAAACTTTGAGAGCTCTCCCTGGTGACTGGCTGAAGTATAGGTCCCAAAGCCCTCTCTTCAGATTAAACATGGGTTAAACTATAAAACTTAAATACATGTCAAATAAATTATTCTGTCATTAAAGTAAGTTCTTATCATGCTAGTTTTAATTAGTTATAGTTATAGTTAAGAGGAATGTGACATCATGATTGACAAATCAGGCTCCTGCATCATTTTACGAAGCAAACAAATATAGTACACTCCACCTCACGGTTTAAAGAACAATGTTTTGAAGCCAATCGTCGGCGGCAGCCATATTGGTAATGCTGAACTCAACCAAACTTAGTATGAGATAAAGAGGCGGGCTTTGAGCCTCCTAGCCAACAGCTACAGCGTTCCTGCCTGTCAGTCAAGTCAGTCATGTCCTTAAATGGGCAAAACTCGTAATCTTAATATATTCTGAACCGTTGCGTAAAAAAAAAATCCGACCCCCGTACATTGTGTACTGATAGAGAAATTAGCGACGTAGGCCGAAGCTGTTTTTTCAACGAAGCTGTAAACATGTTTATTAATGCTGCAAAGATTGTCTTCTTTGAATGAGTGTGTATGTGGTTTCCTTTGTTTCTGCAACCAGCCTGTGGACGCTTGATGAATTGCGGTTTAAAACTCTTCTGCATGGGCTTCATATTTTGAGACTGGAGGTTGCTGCTTGTTTTTGGCGTGAGATACTGTTTAAAGATTATTGCCACCTGCTGGTCTGGTATGCTTATGTGGAATTTCTTTTTTCAAACATTTAAAAGATATCTGTATCCCAAAAATATCTGTATACATGTGGACATAGAGTTAGACAAGAAGCTGTTTTTCTCTTTGATTTCCAATGTGACATTTGACATGACCTGTAGCTCCCTCACTTTCATTCCTCTAATGCAGGGGTGTCAAACATACGGCCCACGGGCCAAAACCGGCCCACCAGAGTTTCCAATCTGGCCGGCGGATGACTTCCCAAAATGAAAAAAATGACAGAGAAGACATAAACTGCAATTGTGCAGACAGTGCACACCTGAACAACACCGGTGAGTGGGAAACCTGTGTGTTTGGTGTGTTTGCAGCAGGTTTCAGGGCTTAAATAATATAATATTCTGCCCCACTATGAGACTCATCATGGAGAAAATGGAGGAACAAAGGGAAACATTTGGAGTTGTCATTATTTATAGGGTTATTGAGTTATGATTTTACTGGTCCGGCCCACTTCAGATCAAATTGGGCTGTATGTGGCCCCTGAACTGAAATGAGTTTGACACCCCTGCTCTAATGGTTATGTAAGATGTTTTTTCTCTTCACATAAAAGTTAATCTCATGTTGGATTATCCTCTGAATGAGTCTTTTTCTTTAGCTCCTTCTTTTATTATTCAGCCTAGATATAGTCAGTGATGTGTGTAAACTGTATTTCTTTTATTACCCTCCAGTATTTTTTTTTCTATTTGCACAGTTTATCTCTGAAACCCTCACACTGTGAACCTGTTCACAACCCTCCACTGTGAGCCTGTTTATGACCTCTTCTCCTCATTCCAACCTTTGTCAAACTTCACGCCCTCCTCACAGCGTCCTGTCTTTCATCACCAAGGTTCTGCAGGAATGATCACGCCCTGATCAGCACTTCAAACAATCCACACTGTACAGATAAATAAAATGCATGAAAATGGCTGCAACGCTTGGTTTGAATCTAAAATCGTATTTGTTAACAGACCTGTTTCTACACCCTGAACATGAACTCACACTCTCTGTTAGGCGGCACAATGCCAGAACTTCTGCAAAGAGTGAACCCATCGCTCAGCAGGGGATCTGCCACCCAGAAATCTAACTCCACAGGCCAAGCCAGTCCTTTAGCAAACTTTTACAGGGCCAGAGCTTGTTAAAATATTTCTTTATCATTTTCTTTATGAGCGTCAGGTAAACACTAAATTCCTAACAACCTCTATTGTTAAGTTAAATGAGAGATTACCAGAATGTCTGCAGAGTGAAACTTTTAACAAACTACATGATGGATTGTCACAGCTTATTAAAGTATTTTGGCACAAAGTTTCTGTTGGCTGATGGACTAAACTGAACCATTCCTGCTTTGAAAATAAGATCCTGTGTGTTCACATTTACAGAATAAAATGTTAGCTATTTTTGACATTCACCTTTTTTTCAATTGAGGCTAATGTTGTTCTCCAAGCACACTTAGAAGTGGACAAAGATGTTATTTAATTGCTGTAAAATGTTAAATTTACTTCACCAACTTTATGTCACATAAGGAAACAAATCAAGCTAGTTCATGTAAGTTGAGATGTTGGTGATTTTTTTAATTTGTCAAACATTTTGGTAAATGTGATTGTATTGCCTTGTGGTTTTTGATAGGAACTACTTTTTAAATCAAGTTTCTTCTCTTTATGACATGGTTTGGTTGTGGTGGCAGCAGACTCAGCAAGTCGACCCAGATGTTGGGTTGTTCTCGTCCTAGGGCACACTGAGGCGTTCAGGGCCAGACAGGATATACAGTAAAATCCTTCAAAGATGCTCTAGGTCTAGCTCTGAGTCTCTAGGTGTTCAGGATTTTCTTACTATATATTGAAGACTAACCCCAAACACCCTTCATTTTAACTGCTTGGTGAGGGTGGAACTGTCTTCACTACGCAGCCTAGCACACCTGCAGTTCTGCTGATGCTGCACCATCCGCCTGTCAATATAACATCCCATTTTACCCTCACTGTGAACAAGACCTGAGAAACATGAGCGCCTTCACTCGAGGTAGTAACTCCCCACCCTTATGCCTCAATCCACCGTTTTCTGGAGAACCACGGTCTCCAGCTTATAGGTGCTGACCTTCATCCCAACAGCTAAACACTCGGCTGCAGACCAACCCAATGCCTGCTGGAGGTACCAGACTGAAGAAGCCAACAGAACCACATCATCGGCATGCCATAACCATTGACTGTATAATTGATGTTATGTATGTTATGGTAATTGTAAAGTGGAAAAAGATCAGGCATCATGCCTTCACTGCAAGGGTAACCATTTTGCGGGGTCTGCACAGTGTCTGAAACGAGCAAAAGAAGAAAGGGTTGGTAAAATAAAAACTGAGAAGTGACATTCATATGCAGAAGCAGTGAGAAGATTGGACAGAGATTGAGAAGTTGCAACGGTGCAAAAGAGAACCAAGGAAGAAAAGATTGGTGCTGAACAAAATATCTGCATGGACATATTGGACAACATTGGGACGAGTTGGACATTACACTTAGGTAAAGACTAACCCCAGGTCAAAGGTCAAAGTCCGGACAGTGGAGGGACTAGTTTTTAAGACCCTGGAAATGACTAGAGAATGAAAGGTTAGCGCATCATTTTTAAAACCTCCAGTGCAGGAAACAAAATTAGAGAGACTCCTCCCTCAATCGTTGGGTACACATTCACGCATTTCTTCTGTAGTCCTGACCGTTCCTCGTATCTGATTGGTTGTTATCATAGACATCATAGGAGGTTCAGTGCTGCAGGGATGTTGTGTTGACCTTCAGTGTTTTGCTGGTGGGCAAGCTGTCACATTCATTCAGGCGATAGAGAGATGCAATGCAAGGTTAACCTTGAGGTAACCCAGATAATTATGTCTGGGTGTAGAACTGTGTTTTTTAAAAAGAGGGATCACTTTGGGTGGACGTCATCCCTTTGCTATGTAAGACTATTACAAACCAGTAGGTGGTGGTAATGCAACTTATATGGATGCCAACTGCCATAAAACTGAACAGAAGAAGAAGAAGAAGATGATGATGATGATGATGATGATGATGATGATGATGATGATGATGATGATGATGATGAAGAAGAAGAAGAAGAAGCAGGAGTTTGGCCCCTGAATGTGGCTTTGTGAATGTTTACTACCGACGGAGCATGTGTTTTTACCATAGACTGTATAATGTTTCTCCACTGCAAAAAGTGAATTGCTTTGATAGCTGATGCTGTGTTTACAGAGACGTCTGGACTCACAGATCTTTCTCCTGTGCAGACGACTGGAGGCCTTTGACATGAGAGGCGATTGTTGCCAATGATTGCCCAGAGTCAAGGATGGTCATCTTTACTCCTGGTGGGTGTGTGGACCTTGCTGTTCATCATTGCTGAGATACTGTGTGTGTGTGTTTTGTTATTTCATGCTTTTAAGTTCCCAAGAAGGCTTTTATATTCCTGTCACTTTGCCTAGTTTCACATTAGCCTCTCAGAAGTTATTAAAGTGAGTAAGAATCATATTTTACCCTTGACAGTTATTTTACATGGAGATGTCTCTCTCGCCATCAGATAGTATTTGAGGTTAAAGGGGTTTCAACCTGTATCCAGGGCTACATACAGTGTTATATTGCAGAGCCAATGGTGAAAGAGTTACATGCAAACATCAGAGATGAGAATCTGAGGCCCCCAAACTGGACACTCTACTCCCCCCTGGCTGTATCTTGGGATAATGTCTAACACATACCAGACCAGCACACACGCAGCTCTCAGGTTAGTCATACAGCAGCCGTACCAACAACCCTGATGACCCAAATTCCTGCGATACTCCTTACATGATCCCTGGGGTGGGGGGTCAGGACCCTAGACCTTCTTAAAGTCCACAAAACACATATGAACTTGCAAACTCCTATGCTCCCTCAAACAAAACTCCTCAGCACTGACTTACTTCAATAAACAGTGAAGCCTTTGAGAAATATTAAATATTCATTCTAGTGTCTACACTGTAAATGATCTGCTGACCTCTGAGTGATCCACCAAACAATAACTTTTAAAAACTGCATGACAGTTTCAGCAGAAGTGTTTTACATTTTTTTAATTCCATTTATATCCACATTATGGAACAATGGATCTCCTGTGTGGTATGACCTCAGGGCTCATGGCACTGAAGGAACTACCTCTGAAAGCTTTAGTTGAACAGGATCGTCTTTATAACAACTGTGAAGTGATTTATTGCTTTTCAGTCACTGACATGAAGCCTCATCCTGTAAAGTAGTTTCTGAACCTCAGGCAGTTGGATCGTCTCCAGCTGCAAACACCCAAACATATCAGAGGAATCGTAAAGGGGACAGATTACATAGACTAATGAAGGGGAAATTATGAAATGTGTTGGATGAAAAGGGAGATGTGTGAAATAATCCACACAACGGGGAACACGTTAACACTCAGAGGAGTTGAATTCACATTATCATTCCAGTCCTGTGTGTGCATAAATACCTGAAGTTCTGATGAAAACAAAAGGCTGTTGTCTTTGACATCTAGAGGCTTTAAAAGACCAATATAAGGAAATCAAAGATTTGTCTCTTGAAATCTTTTATTACAATTTTTTTTTTTTTTTTTTGATAATGGTAATCTTGAAAGGCAATAGGAGGAGTTTGTAACCAGCTGAGAAACAGACTGAAACCGATACTGCTGCCTCTTTATGACCTTCAAAACAACAACACTGGAACACTATCGCTAAAATTAGTAACAGCATCACTAACGCCGGGTGTTTTTGTTACCTGATATAATATATCCAATAAAAAGTACTTTTCATGAAAATATATTTTTATATTTTTTATATATTTTTTAAAATATTTTTTAAAATATGACAAATTAGAGTAGTGTTCTTTTATTTTAAACTGTTCCATGTCTAACAAAATGAAAAAATGTTTCATGGGGAGACCCTATAAAAATGCTACAAAATTACTGAAAATTTGGAATTCAGGACCAAAAATTTCTAAAACAAAAAATAATGAAACTGGAAACTTGGTGTTCGGTCCACCCATTCCTGGGACATTTGCGACTTCCCTGATGAAGGCACAGTCTCCTTGAGACAAAAACAGCTGGAGTAGGGAAACACCCACGCCTTCAAATACGTCAAAGATAATGCTGAATCGACCCAGGGACCCAAGACACTCAGACAAACATAACATAATGAAAATCATGCGAAATGTGTTTGCTCGGTTGAAAATCACCCGGTGATAGTGTTCTTGGGTTAAACTGCTCAGAGGGGTTAGGTGTCAGACCACATGATTGGCATTTTGCTTTAGAAACACCCTTTTTTGGCTGTTTGCATGTCAAGTAATCAGATTGAGTGATCCACCTGACTGTTGAAAGACAGTAGGGTGAGGTTTTTGTTGAAAACAATACTTTTGCATGTCCAGAACAAGAGAAAATGGGTATCACTTTGTCCACAGGGGGGCGCCAAAAATGATAGAAATGAAAAGTTCCTCACAGCAGCTTTAACTTATTATCGCACATTAACTAGGGTTGTTTTTGGCCCGGTTTTTAACTAACAGTTAACTTACCTGAAAAAAAAAAAAACCTGTAAAAAAATGTGTGTATAACATTTTTAGATTTATGACCATCCAATTCAAATATAAATGACCCAAGCTGAAACCTTTGTTGCTTAAAAATGAACCCGATGCAGAAGTACAGAAGACTGCAGTTCCTTGAGTGTCCACACGGGGCTGTATCTAAAAATGAGTCAATTCCCAAAGAATGTTAAAATGTCTAACTTCCCAACAGAAATAAACATGTTCACAGCCTGGTACAAGTGCAGTTTTGGTCTTTACATTACTCATCAGTTTTTGGTTAAAGCTAAAAGTATTCTGCATGATGAGGCGTGGCTTGTTTGACAGATGCATCGCTGTTTGCTTGTTCCTCGAAAAATCAGAAGTTAGTTTGAGTGAGCATTTTCAATATGGCGTCCGTCATCGTTGGGCTTCTTCAACATGTCCAGATGAATTTTCCTGCTGACCAGTGCCCAGTTTGATTACCTGTTAGCTAAGATCAGCACCAGAACTTTCTCTGAGGGACACCAACAACCAGCGTTCTGATTCAGCTGTGGACACCTGATCATCAGTGGCTGAAATCTGTCTTACTGGAGCATTATGAACACAAAATAAACAAATTACGACTTAAACGACTTCATTTCTTACAAAAAACTAACACAAAAAACAAAAATAAGGTTGAAAGGAAGGTGAAATCAGGAACTGTCAGGTCTGTCAGTAAGACAACTTCTTACAGTCTTCTTCTTTGAAAAGAGTTTGTTATGGATATTTTTGATGCATCATGGATACTTCAGGAAATCTTTTAATGCAGCCAAGAATAGTGAGAATCTGTCTCGCTTACAAGCGTACTCCTGGTGCCACAAAATAAGCATCATGCTACCTGAACACGTTTGAACAAGCAATTCGACTCTACTGGAAATTCATAAGAGAGAGGAGGGGGGGAGAAACACTGCATCACAGTAATGAGATGCAGCTGCAGTTCTTAGTTCGGCCACCAAAGGGCGATATTCAACAACATAACATCTGTTCTCAATACAGCTGTGACTTACAGTCAACTCAGTAAATGTTATGATACCCTGAGCTATGGTATCATCACATACATGTCATGCTTTACTAAAATAATTTGCAGATTATAAAAATCAAATAAATTGTACTTAAAATGAAAATTGCCTGTGTACACAACCTCCACTCATAGACCTTAAGTGTTACTGCTTAAGTTACAAGTAAAGAGATAACAATACAACTTATTTTTCTCATTTAAAACAGTTTCAGTATCAAAATACTTAAGACTTATTTTTGCATTTACAACATTTTTACACATTTTTTTTTTCCATACGTCAGTCATTGATTAACACTTGACTGCAGGCTGGACATCTTCATCTTTTCTCAACAGTTTTCCACATCAATATTTGTACAATACTGGGAAAAACATCAGACAACAACATCTCCTTACATTCCTCTTTAGCGGATATAGTTCGCATTTTTGCTCAAAATATCACCAACTTTTTACAAATATGTCATCTTTGCTGATTTAGGATAATGAGACTGTTTGACTTATTCAGGCCTTTAAATATCCTGTCAGTGTTCTTATCCTAACGCATTTTGAGGGGTCAAAAAATGTTAACATGATAAGTTTGAAAAAAACAAAAACCCCAATGGTGACTAAAGAACAGTTTCCCATACTTAAATCATAGGAAGTCCAATTATGTATTCACAATAAAGAATAACTGACAAAAAGTAAAGCTTTTGTATTTTAATAATTAGATCGGATGTGTGTAAATAAATTAAAGAAATAAATAAAGAAAAAATAACCAAGAAGTCACTTACAAAAGAAAAATGCTTCAGGCTCTCAGAGGCAAAATCAAGCACAGAAGAGTCACGTCAACTTGAAAAACAACAAAGCCGCTGACCTTGTAAAAAAAATAAAAGACAATTCTAACCTTTCCGTCTGTTCACAAAACAGGACACAGCAGTTGTTTAAGCAAAGAGTAGCCCAGTTCAGCTTTTTTGTCTGAAGCTGAAGTGAAGGTGAAAAGCTCTCTGATGTTTTAGCCACAGCTCTAATAATGATCAGAAGAGTCTCAACTCAGCTCAGAGAGATGTGGCAAACTAGGAGCAGAGGGGGTGTGGCAGCCTGCAACACATTGAGGGCCTGATCTACTAAGATCCCAAATAACGAGCGCTAATTTGCGTGTGCAAATAATAATTTTGAACGTGCTATTTCTGGGCGTGTTGCGGGTGATCTACTAAGACTGCGTGCGCAAATGATAACGAGTGCAAAAGTGGCGCGGACCGCCCTATTTTAGGAGGATTTTGCGTGTGCTGTCGGCTGTCACCATGGAGAGTTTGAGAGAGCAGAGTGGCCTTAAGGGATAAATGAAGTTTGAAGCCATGGAGTTGGAGATCTTTGTGGAGGAGGGAAATAAACACATCAGTGAACTCCAGCAGAGACATCTCAGCGTTAGAAACACGATTTGGGAGGCCATCTGTGAAAATGTGAATGATGTGAGAAAAAACAGAAGATCTGCCGCTGAAATAAACGCATACTCTACTCCAAAACGCAATCAGTGTTTTGATGGAGTTTAGAGAGCGATTTCATGAGGCTAAGTCTGCCACTCTTGCTCTAGAAAAGTTAGGCGTCATTTGGATGAAGACAGTCGCCTCACTGTCCCAGGGAGCAACTTTCGGGTGAACGTTTTTAATGCCTGATATCATCATCCAGCAACTGTCCCAAATATTCACCAGCTGATATTGAACTGGGAACAGGTTTAAAGCAATTCACCCCAACACACTGCTGCAAGCACGAGACGAGGAGTTGCGCTGAGCTGCCTGGCGCAGCTCAGTGAGCGCTCATTCTCCAAGTTAAAACTAACTAAAAACCCCTTGATGAGCACGATGGGACAGGAAAGACTGAGTGGAAATGTCATGTTTTATATTGAGAATGACAGAGCAAAGAAAATGGACATATCGTGCATTGTGGACATGTCCGCGGAGCTTAAGGCTCCTTCAAACAGAGGTGAGCAGGCCGAATACTAAATATTGATTTTTTGTTTGTATGTGAACATGTGGGCAGCTGTGCCTATTTTCCTAAACTTTATAGCTGTTGATACAGTGGCCTGTGTGCTCTAATTATATGAAAAAGTTAAAGTGGGTGTCAGAATGATGCGGTCGCTATCCGTGGTGCTTAACTGCTTCGAATTTGTGTTTTATTATTATTATTATTATTATTATTATTATTATTATTATTATTATTTAAATTATTATTATTATTTTGTTCTCTTGGTTTGATTGACTAAAAAATGTACTAATACTTGTAAGCCCCACTGTTGCGGGCATGTTGTACAGAGATGTTATGATGAGCTTTACAGTGACCGCAGCCATGTGTGCATAAAGCTGTGCCAGTTTGCACCTGCCTTTCAAACGTGCTAAATATAGACGCAAAAATACCGCACGCTATCTGCTTCAGGCTTGATAGATCACATTGCGTGTGCTAAATGATTACATTTGCATCTCCTCCTCCCAGTATTTTGCACGTTCTGATGATCTACATGTGTTCCACATATTCATGAAGGCAAACACGCTAAATAGATAGCGAGTGCTATTTTGCTCATTTGAAAGACGCAATCCTCGGTGCACCCGTTTAGTACATCTGCTTTGCGCGCGCTATCAAGTTTGCACGTGTTTTTATACACGCAAACCTTTAGTAGATCTGGCCCTGAGAGCGTTAAAAAAGTGAACACACAGCTCCACAAGAGACGCCACACTCTTTTGATGAAGTACATAGTTTGTTATTTGATGACATCTAGCGGTGAGATTGTAGATTGTATATCCAATTTATTACTGCATAAAGTTGGCTTTCAGGTACACTACCAGTCAAAAGTTTGGACACACCTTCTCATTCAATGGTTTTTATTTATTTTAATTATTTTCAACATTGTAGATTAATACTGAAGACATCAAAACTATGAAATAATCTGGTTTTGCCATAATCTGGATTACAACAGTAGTCAAATAGGACTATCCATTGTGTACTAACCCTACCTCTGATCAACACAACTGATGGTCTCAAACACATTAAGAAGGCAAGTCATTCTACAAATGAACTCTTGACAAGGATCATGTTAATTAGAAACCAGTCCATGAGACCACTTCATGAAGCAGACTGAGAGAATACAAAGAGTGTGCAAAACTGTCATGAAGGAATGAGGGGGCTACTTTACAGAATCTGAAATCTAAAACATATTCTGCTTTGTTTAACACTTTTTTGTTAATTGAATAATTCCATATATGTTCTTTCATAGTTTTGATGTCTTTGTTAATAATCTAGTGTTTCAAATAATTAAAATAAACACAAACCCTTGAATGAGAAGGTGTTTCCAAACTTGACAGTATATATCACTGATTTCAGATCTTAAGTGAGGTCTTAAGTATTACAGAGTTAAAAAAGTAGGATCATCTGGAGTTCTTCTTCTTATATTGGACAGACTTTTGAGCTGAATTCTATTAATTCCCTGTTAATTTATTTTATTACTTTACTGACCTTGAGATATTGAGGCTTTTTTAAAAGTAAACTAAAAACGTATCTATTCAGTCTGGCTTTTATGTCGGGTTTAACAATTGTATTACTTCAATGTTTTATATTTATTTTAACGTTGTTTTATTATTTTATTTATTTCAACTATTTGTTTTTGTCACATATCATTCTTAATGTTAAGTTGATGCTGTGACTTATTTTAGTTACATATATTTTATTGTTGTTGATGTGCACTAGTCTCTATTTTAAAATCCATTTTTATTTTTTAATATGTCTTGCCATTATTTTATTTCTGCTTCTTTCTTGTTTTCAATCGCTGTAAAGCTGTCTTTGATTTGAATAAAAGGTGTCATATAAAAAGAAGCTTGATTGATTGATTGATTGATTTCCTGCTCATTATTCTCTCAGGTGATCAAGATGCAGGGGTAGAATGAGGAGGATTCTTTGGACCCATGATTAATAGTGGCACCTCAAAGTATCACAACATTTGGGTTAGTGAAGCAGTGGAGCCCGATGTGATTATTTGTTTAGTTTTATTGGGCCCAAACCCCCTTGAAGTGTCCCTGGTGAGAAGTGTCAAAAATCACATGCAAAGCTTTTATTTCACAAACTAACAAAACAATGCCAGTTTTACTTTCCAAAGGATTAAAATTTTGTCAATACAGTAAGCTTATTCAATTCAATTCAATTCAATTTATAAAAAAGATTAAAATGACCAATCATCAATCAATTAATCTTAATTTGTATATCGCCAAATCACAACAAACGTAATCTCAAGACAATTGTACAAACAGAGTAGGTCTAAAACCCAACATCAAGACAGGGTATGACTTGGTCTTAATCCACCATGCACTCTTAGAAATTCCCCTTGTTAAAAAACGGTAAACAACTGGCAGTAGGGTTGCCAGGAAGTTACTGTAAAATTCACGGTATATTGCTGTTGCTGAAATTTACAGTTTGCTAATGCTTTTATAAATACTGCAAAAAGCTGTTATTTTAAACCTTAACAGGAAAATACTGTTGAAAAGTTTAGCAGCTTCTTAACGTATATTTACACTTTTTATATTATAGGTATATTTGCAGATTGTTACTGTTAATTGTAGCAAAATACTACACTTTGCTGTTAATCAATTCCCTTCTTACAAAATTGACAATATATTTATTTTTCTAAACCTATTGATTTGGTAAATCACCCCTTGCATGCCAAGTTATAAACAACATGTTTTAATGTGATAAATAAACAGCCTTTGAAACTGCAACTTAAAATGTCAAGACAAATAATCAAACTTCAAAGTGTCTTTTCAAACCATGTCTGTCTTTATTGAAATTGAACATACATACAGCTATGAACTGTATTAGGTATCGCTGTGTGTGTCTGCATGTGTGTGTCTGCGTGTGTGTGTGTGTGTGTGTGTGTGTCTGTGTCTGCGTGTGTGTGTGTGTATGTGTGTGTATGTCTGTGTCTGCGTGTGTGTGTGTGTGTGTGTGTGTGTCTGTGTCTGCGTGTGTGTATCACTGACTACATGAAGTCCCACTCGAAGTCCATTACTCTTTTTAGGAGACTTGAGACCGGAGGTCTGCCAGAGCTCTTTTTGACCTTCTCTTTGCCCTGTACAGCCTTTGTGCCCCGCTCAGGGTTGATCCCTATATGTCCCGCCTGAAAAACAAGAGTGCATGTTCAGAGTTGGGACTATTAGTTATTGAATTACAGGAAACACTTTGGTGGCTCATCTAAACATAAAAAGAATAAGAAAATATCATACATACCATGGAGTATCAGCCGAGGAGTTGTGAGAAGTGGGAGGGTTCTCTCCATATCAGTTGCTGTGACGGATTCCTAGGACAGTTCAAATTGTAAATAATTTTATGATTGGTAGTTTGAAAAGAAGTTAAAAAGTATGACAAGGACAAAATAAAAGTAGCAAAAAAGCAAAAATAATTCTCTGTATTGTATTATTGATACTATTATCAGTGTCTCCCTTTTTGAATAAAGAAAGAGGAGGCCTGTTCTGCTTGTCAGACCAATCTCTGACCAATTCGGTTTTATTTATGAGGCTGTGAACAACACGCACAATTTATACTGTAAAAACTGCCTTTTTGGAGGTCGCCACTTTTAATTTATATGTTTCAACGCATTGCAGACCCATATAACAACCCCTACCAACATTTAAATTACAAGAAAATGCTTTGTGGAGATTTCCCATTCAGCAACTGTTAAGATCAAGCTAATGTTAGCTGGCAAAATTTACTCACTCTGTGTGACTGCTGTTTTTGTGTCATGTCAAACTCTAGCTAATGCTAATCTTACAAATGACTTCAAACTTAGTAAGTGATGGTTTTTGCCAATTTTAACAAGCAAAGCAGTAAGGCACTCACCTGTTTGTTGTTAGGATGGAGTTGGGTGGAAATTTGTCTTCTTACTCCGCTCTCCTTCCAAGCATGTGGTCTCACATTATTTTTCCCAAAATGCAATGCAAAAATTACAAGACATTGCTGTTTTCTTTCCTTGAAGCAATATTACAGTACAATAATGTTATAAACCGTAATTATACAGGGTTGTCCTGTATTTAAACATAACAGGATCTTATTGTTGAAATTTCCTTGTAAATTTACAGCAATTCGTTAGCAGAGCAATTTTCAGCATTTAACAAGTTACAGTGACAAGGACATACTTCCCTTTAACAGGCAGAACCCTCGAGCAGAACCAGACTCATGCTAAGACAGACATCCGCCTTGACAGAGTTGGGGTTGGAAAGAGGGATAGAAGAGATAAAGAGAGAGAGAGAGAGATTATAGTGATGATACAGATAGTAGTAGATGTTGCCGCTGGAGTCTGGCATGTCCACAGTAGCTGGAGTCTGGCAGGTATACAGCTGCAGGCCGTCACCAGCAGCAGGACGTCTACGGCAGCAACCATAATTTACCTACAAGACAATGGAGCTCAGGGACTCCAGAAAGGTCTATGGTTACCAATGTGGTTAAACTGTGAGTTGTCGAGGTCTAAGTCAAGGTGCAAATAGAGAAAATGTGCCTCCTCTGAATCTGTCTACTGAAAGTTGTTTACTTCATCGCTTACAGGCTCAGATTGTTTGAGGTGTCTAACAACATTCTAGAAAGAATCCCGAGTGTTTCATCTCTCTCTTCAAAGACACCAGACTGCATTGACAAAAACAGTAATTATATCCTACAACACATCGAATTAGACAGCTTGGTTGTGCTTTTGTGTGGCTGGTGATTTTAAAGGTGAGTACAGATACAAGAAAAAGAAAACAAGCTCACACACGTACTCAGTGCTCTAAGACAGGGGTTCCCAAAGTGTGGGTCGGGACCCCCTGGGGGGTCGTAATATGTCTTCCAGAATGTTTTTTTTTAAAAAGTTATCTAACAATAGTACATTTTACCCATTATAGTTAAAAAATATTGACAAAACTAGTAGCTTCATTTGAAATAAAACTTTGAAAATACAAAATGTAATGAGTTTTCTGCTCTTCTTTGTTGCCAGATGACTCCTAAGTTTAGGGTTAGTGAACAGTTAATCATCAAACGCATCAGTAGCAGTAGGTTAATTCATAACAGCGCAGGAAACACAGCCAAATGCTCATGTAAGTAGGGTCATTTTCTGCAGACCAGCTAAATTAATTCACATTAAATCCCCTCAAGGGGCAGGGGGGCTCGTGACTCTTTGGCACCTTTATTTTGGGGATCAGGGGCTGAAAAGTTTGGGAACCCCTGCTCTAAGACCTTTATTAAGCTTATCCTCATTAGGTCATTTTGCGCCAGTTGTTTTTGGATTGCCCTGCACTCATGTGATACACGTATAACCAGCTCTTTGTCTTGGGTCACAAACACATTATACATGTAAAACACATCCAAACACAACAACAACAACAACTACGGCCATAAAACTAGGCTGTTGCAGAGCAGCAACTCTCACGTTCTGCACAACAACTTCAGCAGGTTTGTCCATGGAGTTTGGTCTCTTTGAAAAAGTGAAGTTTGTTCTTCTTAAACAAAAAGGTCCGTCTCTGTAGGGGTCCTCTTTGTAAGGCTGTCAGATTCTTCGAATAACAATTGTGAGCCTCTCAGGGACCAAACAAGAACTGTCAGTGGTTGTACACATCAAGGGTGGTGCACAATCACCTCGGAGGGTCACATTGCAGCCATTACAGCTTGTTTTTCACTGCTGCAGGCTGAATGAGCCAACCCAGGGAAAATACAAAAACTTGCACTACTTTTAAGTCATTTTAATCATTTACAGAACTTAATGAGTATAAAGTTGTAATATTATGAGAATGAAGCCATACTTATATATATATATATATATATATATATATATATATATATATATATATAAATACAGTATATATAGGTGTATATATGTATATATTTTATATATAACTATATATACAAATACACACATACATGAGTCCAAAAGAGGCTGTAAGACAAATGATCAGGAATTTAATTTAAAATACAAAATTTTCACTTTTCATTATTAACAAACATTCTTAAATAATCTTCTCAGGTAATTGACTTCCCTCCTTTTTGATAAATCAAACTGTACAATTATCTGATGCTAAAATATAATTAATTTATGTCTTGTTTATTTCAGTTCAGCTTCAGTTGTCAAATAAATGTTATGTAAAAGTTTTCTTGTCTCCTGTTACAGTGATGGTAGAGAAAACTCTTTTAAATCTCTGACTTGTGAGGTGTTCAAGGTCTGACTTGATGTATAGACCCCAGGGCTCTGAATTCACTTACTGGACTGGACCTTCAGGTACAAGCAGCATTCTGTGGCCCGTGGGTCCATGAGTCCCCCCTCCCTCCTTCTCTGATGGTCAGGCAGCAGGGAAATTGCTGAGACTCTCCCTATTAGCTGTAAACTCACCCGACCAGCTGGACCTCACCCGCTCATACTAGACCTGTTTGCTTTCATGCCCCTGAGGCTGCACTGAGACTCCCTGAGGCATGTTTGGCAACCCAACCTGACCTACCTGGCCCCCTTCCTCACCCCCCAGCCTCATTTTGGAACATAAAAGGAGCCGATATCCAAGCAGCTCCTCACTCTCCTCTTGAAGACACCATACAGTCATGACCTCCTACTCCAGCCGCAGCAACTACTCCAACAGCAGGAGCTCCATGATGATGGGCCCCTCCATCTCCTCCTCTTCCTCTCGCAGGCTGGGTAGCTCCGGGGCCGGCAGCGTGTACGGAGGAGCAGGAGGGTCAGGAGTGCGGGTCTCCCAGGCCTCCTACGCCTTCGGCTCCAGCCCCTCAGCCAGCGGCTCCATGGACCTGGCCAGCTCAGTGGACATCGCTGTCAGCGAGAAGGAGACCATGCAGAACCTGAACGACCGTCTGTCTGTCTACCTGGAGAAGGTGCGTAGCCTGGAGAAGGCCAACGGAGACCTGGAGCTGAAGATCAGAGAGTTCCTGGAGAGCAGAGCAGGCCCCAAGGTCCATGACTACCGCAGCTTCAGCGTCCGCGTCAAAGACCTGCAGGGAAAGGTGAGAACAAACGCACACACACACCCACACCCACACCCACACACACACACACACACACACACACACACACACACACACACACACACAAACCTAACATCTGAAGATTTAGTTGAATATTATCAGACGATAGAGATGCTAGTGGGTTAACTTTATAGAATGAAGAGGTAAAAGAATGAAAATTATTCTTTCTTTAAAAGGTCAAATAATAAATACAATTTGGTTGGTGGCTGGACAAAAGTTTTTCAGGTAGATAAACAGTTGAACTGAGCAAAGAAGTGCCCATATGGCAATGAAGAATACATTTGTAGATACAGTATGTGGAAATGTAGCGGCCCGCCCAAAAGCAGTTGATTGACAGCTTGGCTCTTGAAAGTACAGCAGCATCACCTGGGACACAAATGTGGTTAAAAAAAAGGAAATATGAGAAATAGACGCATATAAAATAAAAATGAATTTGCCTGAAACAAATAAAAAGCATTCTATTGTTTTTGTATAGTGTTAAGCATATTATATGCAGAAAAATAAGTCATAGATGTTGACATCAAGTTATCTACTAATGAATATGAAAACGAAAAAATACATCCTTTTTAACATTTTTTTATTCCAATTTAAAATTACATTTTTTCCATATTATTATTATTAATATTAATTTTGTTTTAATAATTTGGATTAATATTATTATTTTCTTTTTTGGCATTTTTTAACCTCCATAGTTTGTCTGCATCCCTTTTACTCTGCTCTGTTTTCTGTTTGTTAGACTGCAGTGCTGTTTGTTCAAGTGTTTAGTAATTGTTAATCCAGTGTGTCTAAATGGTTAACCTAAAAGTTAAGACATTATTTCAGTTTTCTCTTATAAACACAAACAAACATAACTTGACATTTGTATTGATGCTATTTTACAGCAAATGTATTCTGTAATTCTGAAGAGTTTGAATTAAGTAAATTTGTTGAGCGCTCTGGATGAAGTTCACATTATACAACAGACAAATAGCTCTGAGACATTGTTGACATAAAGAGGTAAACATGTGACTGCTTACATGTAAATATGTTCAGTTCTCTTTTAATGAGCAGGCCTCAGTAAACACCTGTGCTAATATTGACTCTAAATAATGTTTGACTTTCAGACTAATGTAAACACTCAGTGAGAGACAAATTCAAAGTAGAGAAACCTGTCTGATAACGCAGGTGTGTGTGTCTGTGTGTGTACAGAGTGTTTACTGACTGACAGTAAATGTTATTTTAGTCTCTTTTTTTCATTTTTTCCGTAATTATTATGAGTTTACGTTTTGGTAAAAGCTTTCAGGATTTTTAGTCCGACAGGTCGTAAAGATTAAAACATATTCAGCATTTTCAGTTTCAAAATCCATGACTAACTTTATTCTGTTATTAATAAGAGGGCAAAAAAGCACACTTGGCAAAGGGGTTTCCTCACTAAACCAAGAAATTAATCACATTTTCAAAATTTATTTTTTGCTTTTAAAATCTTGAAATTGAATTCAACTAAAATGTTATTTAGTTTTCTAATAACACTTTATTTAAATGTTACATTGTTAATCTTATAATGACAATAATATATTTTATTGAAAAAATAATTTATATATTTCATTCACTTTCATAAAATTCATAAAATGTCAAAAGTTGTTGATTCTTCTTCTTCATCATCACTTTTTTTTTTTTTTTTTAACTCATCCATGTTATAGATTTTTAACATTTTAACATCTTGTTTTAAAGTATATATTGTGTTAAACACTGGGATTTTAATTGTCTTTATGGCTCATGACTTACTTTTTATGTTTTGAGTAAGTTCTCACTCTTTTTTTTTTAACATCCGTAGAACTATTAAAAAAATTATAAAAATTTTAAATAGAATAGAATAAAAGGAATAAACTCATAAACTTAACATTTGTTGTTAGGGTGTTTGTAGCTCCACCTGGTGGCCACACAGCCCCACTGATATTTCATATCCTGAAATATAAATTGATTCAATCTACTGAAGCCAAACTTTCAGATGTTCACACACTGTTTTCTCTCCCATCCTTCCTGCTCAGATTCAGGTTTCTGCTCGCGGAAACGCTGCTCTCATCCTCGCCATTGACAACGCCAAGCTCGCCACAGACGACTTCAAAGTGAAGTGAGTGTGAGACTTAGACTCATCCATTGCTGAAAACCAAAACTTGAAATCTTCTGAAGTCTTCTGTGTTTTTATCGAACACTGCCTGAACTCCTTTTCTTGTGTTCCTCTTCAGGTTTGAGAACGAGCTGGCCATGCGTCAGTCTGTTGAAGCTGACATCATGGGGCTGAAGAGGGTCCGTGATGAGCTGGCTCATAGCCGGACCGACCTAGAGATGCAGGTGGAGGGTCTGAGGGAGGAGCTGCTCCAGCTGAAGAGGAACCACGAGGAGGTGAGAATCAACAAAACACAAACAGAAACAAAGACATTTAAAAAAGAAAAAGACAGGGAGTAACTGGGTTCTTCCTGCAGGACCTGCTGGCTCTGAGGAGTCAGGTGAGCTGCCAGGTGAACGTGGAGGTGGACGCTGCACCTCAGGAGGACCTGGCTGTTGTCATGGAAGGAATCAGACAACACTACGAGAACGCCGCCTCCAAGAACCGCAAAGACCTGGAGACCTGGTTCCAAGCCAAGGTGAGACCACGGAGTCCTATTCACTGCCCTGATCTTGCTGATGCTGCCCCCAGCTCGACACACACATTTGGAATACGGCTCATTTCTAACTCAAGATAACACCTGATATTGTACCACTAACTTCATTGATTGTTGATCTCCACAGACGGCTGAGCTGACCAAAGAGGTGGCAGTGAGTAGCGAGACGTTGACATCATCAAAGAGTGAGATCAGTGAAGTCAGAAGAATGCTTCAGACTCTTGAGATCAAACTGCAGGCTCAGATCAGCAAGGTGACACAACACTTTTATTCCAACCCTTATTTTGACTTATTACGAAGAACTCCATCTGAATCAATGGTTTAAATAAAAAGTAATATTTTATAAAAGCAGTATACTCACTGTAGGTATAAATAATTGTTAGTAAGTATTGCATCATAACATCAAAAAAGTATTTAGCTTCATATAATCCAAATTTTTTACAGTTTCAAAGGTTTCTAGACTCAAACCCTGAAAGTGATCAGTAAAGATGAAACAAAGCTGACCTTCTCCTCTTCCCCCTCTTCCTCACTGACAGAAAAGAGCTCTTGATGCGAGTCTGGAGGAGACCAGGAGCCGCTACGCTAACATGCTATCCGGATACCAGAAGCAAGTGGTGAATCTGGAGGACCAGCTGGCTCAGCTGAGGGGCGACTTGGAGAACCAGAAGGTCCTGTTTGTGGACCTGCTGGACATCAAGACCAGACTGGAGCTGGAGATTGCCGAATACAGGAGGCTGCTGGAGGGAGAGGCCGAGAGGTGAGTACAGGGACACTCTGAGAAATCCTGTGTGGGAAAAAAAGACCGCCATGACCCAAGTCCACATAGTTCATTGTTTCTGAGTCACTTATAAAGGGAAACTAAACCAAGGAATGAGAAACCAGAGAGACATCTAAAAATAGACCAGAGTCTGACACAGCCAAACTGAGGACGAAGCTGTGAATTAAGTCTGACTGAATGTTTAAGCTACCTCTAGAAAAGAGCTATCTTAATTAAGCTAGCTAACTTAAAAAGCAAATGTAAAAAATGTTATGTTCATGTTTAGACCCAGATTAGGCTAACACAGGAAGTTGGTAAATAAGGAGTTACTAAAGTAGCAGAATTAATATCTACAGCTAGTTTACCTACAAAAACTACACAATTGAAATAATGTAAGAAAGGTGAGACGTTACTTATACATCATTAGATTTACAGACAAAGCTAACGTAATAAATGGCTTGCTTGAATCAGCTAACACAAACAAGGTAACGTAAAGGTTAACATGATTTTAGGAAAGAAAGGTGAGATGTTTTTTTGACTTACTTGAATAGAAAAAAGTAAACAGCTAACCGATAGCTAGAGCGATTTGTTCATTGCTCATATTTGATGTAAAAGGTATGAAGTTACTCTTACACCATTAAATTAACATGCTAAGCTAACGTAAGTATAAGCTAAAATAAACAGTGAAAATGATATGTTGTTTGAGAGATTAAAGATTATTTAACACAATTAGTTTTAGACAAAGCTAAAGTTTAACTAACTTCACTAAGGTAGTGAACAGCCCTGTTAAGCTCAGTTAACTAGTATATGATTTGTGTTTGATGAGAAAGATGGGAAATTATTTTCTCAACTAAAAGAATACAGACTTTGATAGCATGTGTCACCAGCTTAAAAATGCTAAAGAAGTAACATGTCATCAGTTCTGAACACATGAAGTTCTGCCCTGATGATGGCCCTTGTTGAAAAGTCAAAGTGTTACTGGAGTCATTACAGTTTATTATGCCAAACTAAAAAAAAATTGTCATTGGCTTTTTGAAATTTGATCAATGATGTTCATATTCATGGAAGTACAAACCAAAAGCTGCAATAAGCTGACTGACCATCCTGTGTTCCCGTAGTAACACCACCACCACCACCAAGACCACCCGTGTTGTAACCATCGTGCAGGAGGTGGATTCTTCAGGAAACATCGTGAGCTCCAACACCAGTGCGGATGAGAAGAAAACCATCACAGAGACATCAACCAACTAGAGATTTTCCTAAACACGTTTTTACTTCCTGGTACCAATTTTCAGACTTGGACTTTGCCATCATCATATGTCAAGTATCCCTCTGAGACTAGCAGGATTTACAATAATAACTTGCTGTTACAATACTGAAGCAAAGGCTTATGCCAGAGCAACTCTCCTGTGAAATGTCTGAAATTCTTTAATAAAGCTGAATTTTGGCATCATGATGACTGTGTTGATTTCCCACTGACTAATACACTGTCTGTCTGAATCTATAATGATAATCATAAATCAGTGCACAAACAGCTAGCAATTTTTTGTTTTAAAAACGTTCTGCCAATGTTACAGAGAATGTTGTTGTGATGTTTTCAGCAGAAAGTTTTCATTGTGCTCACAGAATGTTCTCAAATGACGTTCCCTAAAAACATTCATAAAATGTTAAGCAACAACTTTGTTAGAGCATTACAGCCCAATGTTCTTGAAACCTTCTCAGTGGGAAGTTCTCTTTCTAAAAAATGTTCCTTTAAACATTCTAAAAATGATTCATCATAACCTTTTCACAATGTTTCCTTAAAACATTCTTAAAATATTTCCTTAAAAGATTCTGAAAATTATTGTTTATAACCTCAAAATGTTTCCTCAAAGCCCTCTTTAGATGTTTCCTTGTTACCTTCTAAAAATATTTGATGATCATCTTCTGAAAATGTTAAATGACAACAATGCTAGAACATTATGCCCTAATGTTCTTGAAACATTCTCAGTGGGAAGTTTTCTTTAAGTTCTCAGGATGTTCTCTGAGAAAAAAAAAATCATGAAATGTTTGGTAAAAACCATTCTAAAAATGTTTCCTTATAACCCTTGAAAAATGTACTTGAAAAATTCTGAAAATGTTTCCTTAAAACCTTGTAAAAATGTGTCCTGAAGAACTTCTAAATATGTTTCTAGAACCTTCTAAAAATGTTTCCTTGTTACCATCTACAAATTTGTCCTTAAGACCTTCTAAACATGTTTCCTTGCAACCTTTTAAAAATGTTTCCTTATAACCTTCTAAAAATGTCTCTTTATGTTCATAAAATGTTCTCAGATAACTTTCTCCAAAAACATTCATAAAATGTTAAGTGACAACATTGCTATAATACTGTGTCCTAATGTTCTTAATACAAGTACAGCTTCATTTTTATTTCAGACAATAATAATAATAATAATAATAATAATAATAATAATAATAATAATAATAATAATAATACATGTTATTCATATTGCGCTTTTTAAACACCTTAACTAATCATTAGATCACATATTGCATACAAAATGGATACTTAGTTATTAATGGCTTCAAAGTCTAATCATTCTTGCTCCAAGACCTAAAACTACAGACAAGTAATCGCTTACAACTGAGGCAGGCCTCTCAATTGGTTGTCTGTCTGTCTGTCTGTCTGTCTGTCTGTCTGTCTGTCTGTCTGTCTGTCTGTCTGTCTGTCTGTCTGACATGTACTGCAGTTCTGCCATGTGTGAGGCAACAGTTTTAATGCCATGGAATCAGGCTCACATGCACAGGCTGCCAGGCCGAATCCTACTTTGCTTGCACTGTCTCTGTAACTATACATCATACACACCAAAAATCTGCTGTAGCACCCACTAGTGGCACCCACTAAGCAGTACTTCCCACTAAAGGCTGATTTATACTTCTGCGTTGAATCGACGGCATACCCTACGCCGGGGGTCCGCGTAGCTCCCGTACCTACGCCGAGGCCTACGCACGTAGCTGACGTGCACCTCCTCCAAAATGTAACTACGCGTAGAGCCGACGCGGACCGCAAGCTCTGTGATTGGTCCGCTCGGCAGCTTTGTCTTTCCCGCATTCATATCACTTCCGGGATCCCGGACATCGGCCGCACATCGGCCGTGTATTTCATCTCCTCCTCTCTATTCTTCATGTAATCATGTCTGTATGATAAACAGCAACATGTGTCAGCTGTAGATTAACATAACACGCTCTGAATCTCTGTGGAAAAGTAAACAGAGATCGTAGCGGGACCGGAAGCAGGCGACCGGCTATCAGAGAGACCACACTGCCCTGAAGCGTTTCGGTGGAGAATTGCTGCGCGACACGGACACATCGACGCACAAGTATGTGGGGCTCATGTCCGCGTCAGCCCCTGCTGCGTAGGGGAGACGCAGAAGTATAAATTAGCCTTAAGTGGCGGGTGTGCCTGTGAGCCTGAGTTTGGGCATTATAATCATCACTCTCTCTACTTTTTGATAAAGCTTACAGCTAGGGCTGGTTCAGGTTTACATAAGCTCTTAGTTATGGTGCTATAGGCTTAGACTGTTGGGGGAACTGATACGCTGGGATCCCCTCTCTTTCCTCTCTCTTCCAATCGCTTACTTTAACTCTTCCTGTCCAATTAAAGTTACCAACCATGGACCTTTCTGGAGTCCCTGAGCTCCCTTGTCTCGTGGGTTCCTCTGGATCTCTGCTGCAGACAGCCTACTGCTGCTGTGGATGTTCCATCTGCTACAACTTCTTCTGTCTGTCTCACCACTATCATCTCTCTCTCCTCTATCCCTCTTTCCAACCCCAACTCAGTCAAGGCAGATGTGTGTCTAACAAGAGTCTGGCTCTGCTCGAGGTGTCAACCTGTGAAAGGAAGTTTGTCTTTGCCACTGTAACTTGCTAAGTGCTCTGCTCATGGTGGATTAAGATGAGATCAGACTGAGTCCTGTCTGTAAGATGGGACTGGATCTTCTTTAACATAGAGTACAGTCTAGACTTCCGAAATTTGAAAAAGAGTCTTCAGATAACATTTGTTGTGAATTGGCTCTTTATAAATAAAAATTGATTAATTGATTGATTGATTGATTGATTGATTGATTGATTGATTGATTGATTGATTGATTGACTGATTGATTGAACTTTAAAGAAAATGAACCCTATTTAAAAAACTTTGGGTATTTATTTCATGTAATGTGTTGAGTTTTCAACCAAAATATGAGTAAGACTTTGGACCCGTTCAGGTCTAAAAAATGTCTATTTTCATAATAAGTGATTTATAAAAAGCAATCAGACACCAAAGTTACAGTTCATCAGAATGTTTTTATTGGCTCGTTTCTGAGAACGGCTCGTTGCATGCTGATGTATGTTTGATGGTTCATTAAGCCACTGTAGTTTCAGAGCTGATCTCTTCCCCGTCGACGACCTCTCTGGTGATGATTACAACTCTTTTAGTTGTTTTTGTGGTGGTGGAGGTGAGAGGTCTGTAAGGAAACACAGAAAAAAGTGTCAGAATTTCTAATATGGCCACCTCTAAGCTTTATAACACCTTCTCAGAAAGTGTCACCACTGAGACTCAACCAGGTTTTATCTAGTGGATGATAATACAGTTTGTTTAGGGTGGTGGTGGTGGTGGGGGGGGGGGGGGGGGGGGCGATGGATGAAGCAAACATCAGGGGTTTCAACAGAGTGACTTGGGTTTTCATCGTGTGTGAAACTAAAATCCTATTTTGGATTATCCTAAGATACATAAGCAGTGTCCCTTTAACTTATATATCACAAAATCCTCTGTTGTAAATCAACCAGTGACTCAGGATACTCATTGAACTCAAGTCACAATCTTACTTATCTTACACAATACATACATATTGTTGGATATGGACTGGTGAACTTACGTTGTCTGCTCTCCATCCAGCAGCCTTCTGTACTCAGCAATCTCCAGCTCCAGTCTGGTCTTGATGTCCAGCAGCACCTGGTACTCCTGACCCTGGCGCTCCAAGTTGGCTCTCAGCTGGCCAAGCTGTTCCTCCAGAGCCATCACCTGCCTCTGGTACCCTGCCAGCATGGTGGCATAGCGGTTGTTGGTTTCAGCTAGGGTTCCTTCAAGAGATGCTTTCTGAAAGGGAGAAGAGTCAGTGTGAGAATATTTAAAGACTTTGTGCGTTTGCATAAAAAGATGAAAAGAGAGCAAAAAAGTGGAATCCCACCATGCTGAGCTGAGACTGGAGCTCGATCTGCAGTCCCTGCAGAGTGCGTTTGACTTCTGTGATTTCGGAGCGTGAAGACTGAAGAGTCTCTGTGCTCACAGCAACTTCCCTATTGATGTCTTCAGTCTGCATAAACCACAAAAACATAAAGGTTAACATCCAAAACCATGTACATGTTGAATAAAGTTTATTAATCAAGCTTTATGCTGATGACACTGTGCTGGTTGTCGCTTTTATTTCAGATTCTTTCCTGTTTTTTTTCCCATGTGCTTTCTGAAAAAATGTGGTTGGATAGGATTAGGAGATTTGAAAGACTCACCTTGGCCTGGAACCAGCTCTCCAGGTCTCTGCGGCTCTTGGTGGCGACAGCCTCGTAGTGTTCTCTGATTCCAGCCATGACAGCACTGAGGTCTGCCTGAGGAGCAGCATCAACCTCCACATTCACCTGACCTCCCACCTGAGCCCTCATGGCAAGCAGGTCCTGCAGGAAAACACGACCACAGCAGACAGAAATTAGACCATGATGTTGTAGGGTTGCTTTTCAATTTGTGAATCAAAGTAATTGTTAGTTTGCCGATGCTCACCTCCTCGTGGTTTCTCTTGAGGATGATCAGCTCCTCCTTCAGGCCCTCGATCTGCATCTCCAGGTCAGATCTTCCCATGGTCAGCTCGTCCAGGACTCTCTTCAGTCCGGCAATGTCGGCCTCTACGGACTGACGCATGGTCAGCTCGTTCTCATACCTGTACACCACGAACAGGCAACACATCAGCTCTCTCAAATATAACCACTGATTGTACTTAAGTAGTTTTAGTGTTATCTAAAAGAAAATCCCAGTCCATTTCACAGGTACCATTAATTAATGGCTTTACTTTGCAAACTAAGCTGGTACCACATTTGGCTGGTAACTTAGCAAAGTCCTGTGCTTTGATTGGCTATTTGCCTTGTCAGAGGCGGGACTTATTCTAAAATCAACTATTTGGCAAGTGTTTACTGTGCCTTCAGTTGTGGATTTGGAAAAACATTATTTCTAAGTCCTTTCGGAATGAGGATGGAAAATGTCAAAAGTTTCTTATACTCACTTAACCTTGAAGTCATCAGCAGCCAGCTTGGCGTTATCAACAGCCAGGTAGAGAGAGCCGTTGCTCCTGGTGGCTATTAAGATCTGAAAAACAGAACAGACTTTTGTTTGAGCAGGGTATCTTATCATGGTCTGTAAATGGAGCTTGTTTGTCTTGACACTCAAGACTCTAAAGTAGCAGACATCGAGATGTGAATGTAGTTTGTCCTATTTTATATTAAAGTGGAAAGTTTCCTTAATCTTAGGGTTTTAGTACAAATTTAGCTCAGGGTTTCATGTTACAGCTCCACTGGTATCATGCAGATAAGAGCAAACATGAATACAATTTCCCTTAATTTGTTTAAGTAGTTCTTGTTCTGCATCAAAATGCAAACTAAGAACTGGATCTCATGTGTCTACCCTGCAGTTGAGGTTCAGGGTGTGGCTGCACCTTTGTACATCCTGCAGGAAACTATCATCATATTCAACTGTGCAACTGAACACCTGACTCAGGCTGCAGATCTTTTCTCTCTTTGATGCTGCAGAAGATTTATTATCAACCTTGAAAGCTCTGTGCATCTTCAGTTTCAGGCTTCATTGTTATCATGATGCTTTCACATGATCTAACTCACAGCTTCAGTCTAAAGTCAGTCTTTAACTTGTGTTAAAGAAAAATCAGTGTACAAAAACCAGAACCTGGTCTCACCTTGTTCTGCAGGTCGCTGATGGTGGCGCTGAATGCACTGAAGTTGTGGGCCTGAGGTTTAGTTTTGCTCTCCAGGAACCTTCTGATCTTCAGCTCCAGATCAGCATTGGCTTCTTCCAGCTTGCGCACCTTCTCCAGGTAGGATGCCAGGCGGTCGTTCAGGTTCTGCATGGCCATCTTCTTGTTGTCTGAGATGTCGACAGCATCGGCCAGGTTGAAGCCAGCGCTGGCCCCAGCACTGGAACCAAGAGAATAGTTTCTGGAAACGTTTGCGCTGGAGATGCGGACCCCTGAGCCTCCGGCACCAGCATACATGCTGGGAGCTCTCTGGGAGCCCAGACGGTTTCCAACCGAGTAGTTGATCGAGCGTGCGTAGCTGGACATGGTGGAGGTTTCTGTCTGCTCTGGATGGAGTGGAGAGAATGAGGCTGAGGTTGGACTCTGCCCCTTTTATCCTGCCTGAAAGAGAGGGAGGGGAGGAGGGTCCAGCCCTGGCTTCACGCCTCAGGGCCAAAGACTTGAGCGGGTTTAGCCACATGTCAAACAGACAATCACAGCAGGAATGTGAAATATACATCTGTTACATAACACTAACATCCAGAACCTCTGTTTCTTCTGCTTTCAGGTGAATCAGTCATCCATTTATTCAGCTGGATCTCCTCCTCTGTTACCCCGTGAAATCTTCTGTTATCTTATCTGTGTCTGATTCTTGTACATTTCAAATACCTGCAGACCCTCAACCATGCCTCACACCTAGATTCCTCTTTGCATACTCTGACCTGTCTGTTGTTTCTGAGCAGTTTGTATGTTACCCTGGACCTGAAGGTTTGCACTCACACTCCCCCCTCTCTACTTTATTGTGCATGCAAAAAATGAAATCCTCTGTGGCAGCTCCTCATCCAGGCTTTGTTTGCTTTGACAAAACAGGGCACACACAGTCATACACTCAGGAGCTGGTGTACGGTGACAGAAGATATCCCTTCATTGGGACTAAGATTCTAAACCTGGAAGGACTGGCCTGGACCAGTACTACCCTTCAGTTTGTCAAAGTTTGTTTTACAGACAGGACTGGATCATGTTTGTATTGTCTGCAAAAACATCTCAACAGATTTCACTTTAAAGTTGATCAAATGAATGGAGTTTATTGGAGGGACATTCACTTTCCATGACATGATTGTTGCATGATGATCGAAGGAAAATGCAGCTCTTGTGGTGTCTTGACTTCTTTTGTCTTGTAGAAATATGAGAGGGACAAACCGCTGACACACAAGTATGTGGACTGCCAACATAGTTCTGCCTAAAAGCTGTAACATAAACTTGTGTCATACATCAATGTTTGCTGGAGCGGACAAATTCCCTTCACATTTCTGTGTGAAAGCCTGCTGGACCACAAATTGGTGATTAGCCATAATAGCTCTCTCGCTCTCTCTTTTGGGATGATTATTCTCTTCTTAGAATTGTTCAGCATTTCATTCAACAAAAAATAATAACGGTTAAAACATTGCTCACGTAAGTCTCCAATTTTCAAATGTTATAAAACAATTGAGCCATTGAATGGGGTCCTGTTTAACTATGCTCCTGAAATAATATCAGTCATGTTCTGAAATCTGGCAGAACACCGTGTATTTTTATTTTTCATCAAATCATCTAAAACACGTCAATGGTTAAGATTACCATGTATATTAGATTAGAAATTGTATTCAAATGTGTGTGTTGTGTATAAGATTTTAAATGGCTTGGCCCCACCTCCGCTGCGTCAATTTATCAACTTTCGGTCAGTGGACTCCGTTAAATCAACAAGAATCTCTTCGTTCAGAAATTGCAATGTGCCCTTTCGCCGCACTGCCTTTGGGCAGTCAGCTTTTTCTGTGAAAGCCACAACTCAGTGGAACACCTTACCGGAGGACATTAAGAACAGTGAATCTCTCAGCAGCTTCAAAACCAAACTGAAAAGTCTGCTAAAGGACACTCAACACTGCAACCGATTTGATACTTTTAACTTGATATACATACTGTTTGTTTGTTTGATTGTTTGTGTGTGTGTGTGTGTGTGTGTGTGTGTGTGTGCGTGTGCGCATGCGCGTGTGTGTGTGCAAGCAAGTGTTTTTACAATGTGATGTTTTAATTGTGACCTGCCAAGGGACTGCAGATGTAAATTAGCTTTAAAGCTGACATATCACGCTTATTTCATCAATATATATTGGTCTAAGAGCTCCCCAAAACATGTCTTTAAAATTTATGCTCAAAAAAACACTTTGAAATTAGATTTTGGCCTGCCTGAAAATCCCTCTTCATCAGTCCTCCTCAGAACACTCTGTTTTCTCTCTGACCACGCCCCCTCAGGAAGTGGATGTGCCCTCGGCTCTCCGGCACGTTGATCTAATGTTTACATGTTGGCTGAATATACACGGCTGCTCAGAGATCACGTAACTTCAACCCTCTGAATCTGATCCAGAATCTGATCCTGACGGAGAGGCGCCTGTAGCAGGACCTTTCTGAAGGATTGGTCACAGATTTAGTGTTTCTTGTTGTTTTATTTATCAGTATGTAGACGTGTGTCTTGATACACAGCTACGAACATGAAGCTATGTGGCTATGCTAACTAGCGCTAACACTTATCCATGATAAATAAAAATCATCCACTAGATCTTCAAATCTGCAGACGTGGGGAGTAAAACCGACCTCTACCAGAAAGGCAGCGGGACCTTTCTGAAGGATTGGTCACAGATTTAGTGTTTCTTGTTGTTTTATTTGTCAGTGTGTCTTGGTACACAGCTACAGCTACAGCTATGAACATGTAGCTATGTGGCTATGCTAATTAGCGCTAGCACTTTTCCATGATAAATAAAAATCATCCACTAGATCTTCAAATCTGCAGACGTGGGGAGTAAAACCGACCTTTGTGTTTATTAAGACAGCCTACAACTAGCATGCCTCCTTCCTAAGCTCCTTGTTAGCACACATTTGTGCAGGTAATGAAAAACGGAGGAGGGGTTGAGTTGTATTTTATACAGTCTATGGGCTGAACAAGCTCTGAGCTCTGACTCCGTGACAGACCGGATATTGTTGTTACGTAACAAAAACACAGAAGTCTGAAACGGCTCGTTTCACACACATTTACAGAAAGGTGTAGAAATCAGAACAGGGGCAGAATGGATTTTTTTAATTCTCGGGGGGTTCGGAGACATGCCAGGGAAACATATTTCAGGTAGAGAACCATTAAAAAGTCCATTTTGCATGATATGTCACCTTTAAGCTAACTCTGGTACAATGCATCAGATGGTGACATTTATGTTAAATATTGTACATGGTCCCTTTACAAATAAATCGAATAAAAAAAAAGAAAGAATGTCCATCAAGTAAAGGAGGTTATTATAATTGTTGTTTTTTATCAAATGCAAAAAAAACCCAACATGATATCAGAATCATGTATAAGCCAACCTGCTCTCTAATTAACGATATCGGCTGTTGAAAACCAACATCAGTTGACCAACAATTAAGCTTGCTCCAATATGGAATTCAATAGAGAGATGTATCAATAGATTGCCCTGAAAAATGCATGGAACAGTTTTGCTAGCTGTAAGTCGAAGATATGCAGAAGGTAGGTCATTCAGAGTTATTAAAACAATATATAAAAAAATATCATCTGCATAGAGATATGGACATTATGCTGTCATTCCGCTATCTGAGTGCCAATGATTTTAATGTTGTTTATTGTTTATTTCTGAATTTTCATTGTGAATACAGCTTAGTCTAACCACTTCTTCTACCTTTCATACTTCACATTTGTTCCTGACCTTTTGGTTTGTAGTGAAAGAATGAAACTATGCATACTATTAAAATGAGGCACATTCCATTGAGGTAGACGCAGAGCTTGCTAAAAGGATTTGGCTATATGTCAGAGGTGGACACAGGCTCTCCCCCAGCAAGAGGAAACTGGACTAACTTGCTGAACCTGCTTTCACCACTGCCACACCTGACAGGCAGGAGTAGATGGATGCATAGATCAATGGACAGATAGCTGAATGAATTGTGGAGTTGTTTAATGGATGGAGGTAACAAATTGATGACATGTTTCAAAGTGAACTCGTCATTTCCAGTGTATGCAGCTTCTTACACATCTTTGCCACATTGGCGGCTCGGGGTGCGGTTCTGCTTGGTAGAGTTTGCATTGTCCAGTGCCGGGGTCTGGAGGAAACAGTGAAGAGATATTTTGTCCATGTCCAACCCTTGATGCTTGACTGGAATGCTTGACATGCTCATAATTCACTTTCATTTTATACCTTGTTTTCTAAATGATTGTATGTATCGTGAAGAAAACTGACTATGTCTCTGAAAGGCATACAGATTAGAGGGCATCACTTCAGATCTTTGGTTAAAGCTCCTGAAGTGAATTTTTGGCTTGTGTTGATTTTGGTGCCCCGTGGGCAAAGCACTACTACTGATCTCGTTGTTGATTTTGTAACCTACACCTACAAAATGTTTATAAAGGCTTGGTGTGGTTTATCACTTTGTCTGACTCATACCCCTCTTAAATATATAGAAATAGTCCATGTTCATGCTGGTGGTCTTTTCATCTTTTGACACGTTCATCAGGCATCAGTATCCATTTCAGTCTGTTTCATGACCCCAAAAACTCTTCACGTGAGCTTTGAATATTTGAAAACCCTGGTGAAGAATTGAAGTGTTCAAATGATCTGAACACAACTCTCTCTCTCTCTCTCTCTCTCTCTGTCTGTCTCTCTCTCTCTCTCTGTCTCTCTCTCTCTCTCTCTCTCTCTCTCTCCCTCTCTCTCTCTCTCTTCATCTACTCTATCCCTCTTTCCAACCCAAATACGGTCTCAGCAGATGTGTGTCTAACATGAATCTGGTCCTGCTGGAGGTTTCTGCCTGTTATAGGAAGTTTGTCCTTGCCGCTGTAACTTGCTAAATGCTGCTAAGTGCTCTGCTCATGGTGGATTAAGATGAGATCAGACTGAGACCTGTTGGTCAGATGGGTCTTATCCCACCTTGAAGTTGGGTCTTCCTTAATGATTTTACATAGAGTACGGTCTAGACCTGCTCTGTTTGTAAAATTGTGTTCAGATAATATTTGTTGTGATTTGGCGCTTTATAATAGGGGTGAGCCCGACTAAGGATTTGCTTAGTTGAATCTGATTCATCAGATTTTGCCCATAGTCGACGAATAGTCGAATGTTTGTTGTTTTTCCTTATTGACCCAAAGTCTGCATGATGGTGACTGCATGACAATATTATGCATAACCCTTTACAATTAAGAGACTCGTAGCTTAAAGTAAAAGAGACAACAGAATATTATAAGCATAAAACTTAGATTTTTTAAATCTATATTGCACGCAAAAACAACGAGGTGATGATGGAGAGAAAACTCAAATAAGGCCACCATCTGTTAAACATGGAACAACGCTCCACTATAGAATAAGGAATCAGGAGATATTTAAACAGTGTTCACACAGCAGAGAGCAGCGCTGCGGAGGGTAGTCTGTCCAACTTAAAGCTGGGGTTGGTAATCAGATTTAGATACACTTTTTGTTATACTGGTTAAAATTATCTTTATGCCCTGATGGTAATCAATACATAATGTGTTCTTAAAAAAGAGCGAAGAAAAGCTGCTATCTACAGCCGGAGCAAACCTGGGAAAACACCAACCAATCACCGTTTTTTGGGACCCAAATTTTAAACCATTCAAATCCCGTCCTGCCGTTCTGCCCGCCTCCTGCGCGTACATTTCCCCAGCGTGCACTCTGAGTCCCCGTCTCCTGCCTCTTCTTCCCCTGACTCTACTGACTGACCCTCTTGCTCGACCTCGGGCCCGATGAGGTGCTTCGCTCAGGACTGTAGTCCGGATCACAGTGTAAAAAGCTCTCACCACGGGGGCTCTGACAAGCAGAAGAATGAATGACATTTAGTAAGTCCTACAGAAAATGTAGATGTACTGTAGCGTCTATCCGGACGCTGTAGGGATGATGAGCCGATTCGTGAACACGTTGATCTTTACTAACTGGTCACTGTCGGCCGTGATCACGCCAACCAACAAAACAACAATCAATGTTTGAATGAATGAACAACTTCTCCTGCTTGTCTCTCCTCTCTCTAGCTCACACACTCTACACCACTCCTGATGCCTTCACTGACTGTCAACACTGTAGGAATTAAGAACATCTACACTGAACCCGTTTAACAAACAGCAGAGCTGTTACAGTATTATATGTGTTATAATTTTTCTCCTGATATTGTGTCACCATGACAACTGGATAATGCTAGAATGACAGTTGTGAGTGCTAACAGCAGCCATGTTTATTTGTGTTAATAACTTTCACTATGATAATGTTTTGGTGAGGACCAGATTTGAATCAGTCACGATCATATGGTCGCAAGTCAGCGGCGCTCGTGCATGCGAGCGGGGGGGGGGGTCGTTTTGGAGGAGCTCTGAGGGAGGAGGGGAGGGGTTAGACGGAGTCCTGAGGAAATGCTACATTCAAATTCATGCTAGTTTTCCGAGACTGCCAACCCCAGCTTTAAGGCTAAACATCTGTATAATGTTCAAAATCAAACCTGAACCAACTAAAAGGTTTTTAAATCTCTTAACAGAACCTTTTAAAACAGTCTTTCATCGCGTCTTTGTCCGCGTGAGTCTTTTCAAATTGTACGCGAGGAAAACCATCGTGTTTACAGGCAGAAGTGCACTCCTTGCTTTGTTGACTGTAAATCCTGTCTTTGAGAATATCCTCTCTGATGGCGTGGAGGTGGATGGGATGCTATGGATTGTTTCTGAGGCTTCGGACAGCTTTGGGTATCCCTCCTCGTTCTTTTGGCCCCGTACAGTTTTTGTGTGGTCCGGTAATCCTTGATCTCACAGCCCTCTTCATGAAGCTGCTCCTCATCTTAATCACTATTTTTTAGGGTCAACTGAAGTTTTATTTCCTGACATTTTGAGCTACCATGAACATAGAAAGATTTTAAGGCCCGCTGAGGTACGTCGGCTCCACAGCTCCCGCTAAATGGGAGAGTCCACCTTCAATTACCAGGGGAGATTTAATTACCACCTTAAGGAGATTTAACACTTCAAAATCTGTTCTCAGAATTACATTAATTAAGTCTATATATATAAAACAAGGCTAAATGAAATTATTTTTACGGGAAACAGGAAAATAGTGTAAAATTAGACATTTAGCACCCCCATGGTAGGGCTCGTTAGAACGAATCGTCGAATATTCGACTATTTGGGGTCACCCCTACTTTATAAATAGAGATTGATTGATTGATTGATTGATAGATTGAACTTTAAAGAAAATGAACCCTATTAAAAAAAACTTTGGGTATTTATTTCTATGTAATGTGTTGAGTTTTCAACCGAAATATGAGTAAGACATTTGGACATGTTCAGGTTTAAAAAATGTCTATTTTCATAATAAGTGTTTTATTAAAAGCAATCAGACACCAAAGTTACAGTTCATCAGAATGTTTTTATTGGCATGTTTCTGAGAACGGCTCGTTAAGTGCTGATGTATATGTTTGATGTTTCATTAAGCCACTGTAGTTTCAGAGCTGATCTCTTCCCCGTCGACGACCTCTTTGGTGATGATTACAACTCTTTTAGTTGTTGTTGTGGTGGTGGAGGCGAGAGGTCTGTAAGGAAACACAGAAAAAAGTGTCAGAATTTCTAATATGGCCACCTCTGAGCTTTATAACACCTTTTCCAGACCAGTGAATGTCATCACTGAGACTCAACCAGGTTTTATCCAGTGGATGGTAATACAGTTTGTTTAGGGTGGTGGTGGTGGTGGGGGGCGATGGATGAAGCAAACATCAGGGGTTTCAACAGAGTGACTTGGGCTTTAATCATGTGTGAAACTAAAATCCTATTTTAGATTATCATAAGATACATTAGCAGTGTCCCTTTAACTTATACGTCACAAAATCCTCTGTTGTAACTCAAGCAGTGACTCAGGATACTCATTTAACCCAAATCACAATCTAACTTATCTTACACAATACATACATATTGTTGGATATGGACTGGTGAACTTACGTTGTCAGCTCTCCATCCAGCAGCCTTCTGTACTCCGCAATCTCCAGCTCCAGTCTGGTCTTCATGTCCAGCAGCACCTGGTACTCCTGACCCTGGCGCTCTAGGTCGGCTCTCAGCTGGCCAAGCTGTTCCTCCAGAGCCATCACCTGCCTCTGGTACCCTGCCAGCATGGTGGCGTAGCGGTTGTTGGTTTCAGCGAGGGTTCCTTCAAGAGATGCTTTCTGAAAGGGAGAAGAGTCAGTGTGAGAATATTTATAGACTTTGTTCATTGGCATGAAAAGAGAGTAAAAAAGTGGAATCCCACCATGCTGAGCTGAGACTGGAGCTCGATCTGCAGTCCCTGCACAGTGCGTTTGACTTCTGTGATTTCGGAGCGTGAAGACTGAAGAGTCTCTGTGCTCACAGCGACCTCCTTATTGATATCTTCAGTCTACAAAAACCACAAAAACATAAAGGTTAACATCAGACACCATGTACATGTTGAGTAAAGTTTATTAATCAAGCTTTACGCTGATGACGCTGTGCTTTTCCTGTTTTTTTTGGATGGGCTTTCTGAAAAAATGTGGTTGGATAGGATTAGGAGATTTGAATGACTCACCTTGGCCTGGAACCAGCTCTCCAGGTCTCTGCGGCTCTTGGTAGCGACAGCCTCGTAGTGTTCTCTGATTCCAGACATGACAGCACTGAGGTCTGCCTGAGGAGCAGCATCAACCTCCACATTCACCTGACCTCCCACCTGGGCCCTCATGGCAAGCAGGTCCTGCAGGAAAACACGACCACAGCAGTCAGAAATTAAACCATGATGTTGTAGGGTTGCTTTTCAATGTGTGAATCAAAGTAATTGTTGTTAAATTGCAGTTAATTTGCCGTTTGATTCTCACCTCCTCGTGGTTTCTCTTGAGGATGATCAGCTCCTCCTTCAGGCCCTCGATCTGCATCTCCAGATCAGATCTTCCCAGGGTCAGCTCGTCCAGGACTCTCTTCAGCCCAGCAATGTCGGCCTCCACGGACTGACGCATGGTCAGCTCGTTCTCGTACCTGCAACAAATCAACTCTCTCAAATATAACCACTGATTGTATTTAAGTAGTGGGCATAAGCTACAGGTCTGAAAATTCAAACTAGAACCAAGGTTTCTTAATCCTGCAATCTTTCAGTGGCCAGTAGGGGGCGAATCCACAAGTTCATTTTCTCAATCTATAGTTTTAAGCCTTATTCTATAGATCAAGGTTATTATTTTGTAATTTATGGTCCAATTTAGACTCAACTTGGCCAGAGAACAGGGGAGGATTAGGGGCAGGGCTACCTGTGATTGATGAGAAGCCATTACACTAGATGTTCTGTCAGGCGTTCAGTTTTACCAAAAGACACTCTGAGGAGTTGGCTGCTCAATTTTTGGTTAGCTAAAAGAACATCCTAGTTGATTCCACAGGTACCATCAATTAATGGCTGCACTTGCAAAATAAGCTGGTACTATTTTTAGCAGATCATTTCTAGACCCATCTAGTCCAAATATTGTCCCTTCTTGCCAGGGGCGTGTCTGGAGTGGTGGCACTGGTTCACCTTGAGGACCTTGTCGCCCCAAAGTCCTGTGCTTTGATTGGCTATTTGTCTTTTCAGAAGCGGGACTTATTCTAAAATCAACTTTTTGGGATGTGTTTACAGTGCCTTCAGTTGGGAATTTGGAAAAACATTATTTTCAAGTCCTCAAAGAGGGAAGCTTGGAAGAAAAGTAATAAATAAATACAGGAATAGTAATCTGCTGACTCTGTATAGCAGATTTCTTGCCTTTTGTGACAGAAATGACATGTTGCCCTGTATGTTACAGATCAGATCTCCATTCGCCAGATGTATTAAAGCTGTTTGTGATGTAAATGTCAAATGTTTCTTATACTCACTTAACCTTGAAGTCGTCAGCAGCCAGCTTGGCGTTGTCGACTGACAGGTAGAGAGAGCCGTTGCTCCTGGTGGCTATTAAGATCTGAAACACAGAACAGACTTTTGTTTGAGCAGGGTATCTTATCATGGTCTGTGAATGGAGCTTGTTTATCTTGACACTCAAGACTCTAAAGTAGCAGACATCGAGGTGTGAATGTAGTTTGTCCTATTTTATGTTAAAGTTTGGGTTTTAGCACATATTTAGCTCAGGGTTTCATGTTGCAGCTCCTCTGGTATCATGCAGATAAGAGCAAACATGAATAACATTTCCCTCCATTTGTTTAAGTAGTTCTTGTTCTGCACCAATATCATGCAAACTAAGAACTGGATCTCATGTGTCTACGCTGCAGGTGAGGTTCAGGGTGTGGCTGCACCTTTGTACATCCTGCAGGAAACTATCATCATATTCACCTGTGCAACTGAACACCTGACTCAGGCTGCAGATCTTTTCTCTCTTTGATGCTCCAGAAGATTTATCATCAAGTTTCGGGCTGCATTGTTATCATGATTCTTTCACATGATCGTACTCTCAGCTTCAGTCTAAAGTCAGTCTTTAACTTGTGTTAAAGAGAAATCAGTGTACAAAAACCAGAACCTGGTCTCACCTTGTTCTGCAGGTCGCTGATGGTGGCGCTGAATGCACTGAAGTTGTGGGCCTGAGGTTTAGTTTTGCTCTCCAGGAAGTTTCTGATCTTCAGCTCCAGATCAGCATTGGCTTCTTCCAGCTTGCGCACCTTCTCCAGGTAGGATGCCAGGCGGTCGTTCAGGTTCTGCATGGCCATCTTCTTGTTGTCTGAGATGTCGACAGCATCGGCCAGGTTGAAGCCAGCGCTGGCCCCAGCACTGGAACCAAGAGAATAGTTTCTGGAAACGTTTGCGCTGGAGATGCGGACCCCTGAGCCTCCGGCACCAGCATACATGCTGGGAGCTCTCTGGGAGCCCAGACGGTTTCCAACCGAGTTGATTGAGCGTGCGTAGCTGGACATGGTGGAGGTTTCTGTCTGCTCTGGATGGAGTGGAGAGAATGAGGCTGAGGTTGGACTCTGCCCCTTTTATCCTGCCTGAAAGAGAGGGAGGGGAGGAGGGTCCGGCCCCCGCTTCACGCCTCAGGGCCAAAGACTTCAGTGGGTTGAGCCACATGTCAAACAGACAATCACAGCAGGAATGTGAAATATACATCTGTTACACAACACTAACATCCCTCTGTTTCTTCTGCTTTCAGGTGAATCAGTTATCTATTTATTCAGTTGGATCTCCTCCTCTGTTACCCCATGAAATCTTCTGTTATCTTATCTGTGTCTGATTCTTGTACATTTCAAATACCTGCAGACCCTCAACCATGCCCCACGCCTAGATTCCTCTTTGCATGCTCAGACCTGTCTGTTGTTTCTGAGCAGTTTGTATGTCACCCTGGACCTGCAAGTTTGCACTCACACTCCCCCCTTCTCTACTTTATTGTGCATGCAAACAATGAAATCCTCTGTGGCAGCTCCTCATCCAGGCTTTGTTTGCTGTGACAAAACAGGGCACACACAGTCATAAAGTCAGGAGCTGGTGTACGGTGACAGAAGATATCCCTTCATTGGGACTAAGAGTCTAAACCAGGAAGGACTGGCCTGGAACAGCACTACCCTTCAGTTTGTCAAAGTTTGTTTTTCAGACAGGACTGATACTGTTTGTAAAGTCTGCAAAAACATCTCAACAGATTTCACTTTAAAGTTGATCAAATGAATGGAGTTTATTGGAGGGACATTCACTTCTAGGACATGATTAAACATTAAAAGATGCGTCATGACCTGCTTTAACTCTCAATAAGATAATCTACTTCTTGCATCAAGACTGTTTAACACTTTCCACAGCGTCAGCAATATTCTCCACACATCCCTATGCTGTTTACTTTCAAAATAAGAGTCTCAAAGTAAAGTGCAGCGCTTGTGGTGTCTTTTCTTTTGTCTTGTTGAAATATGAGAGGGACAAACCGCTGACACACAAGTATGCGGACTGCCAACAAAGTTCTGCCTAAAGGGTGTAACATAAACAAGCGTGCTTGACCACAAATTGGTGAGCGGTAATGATAGCTCTCGGCTTCTTAAGTTTATCTCTCTTTTGGAGTGAAAATTTGCTCCTTGTTCAACATTTCATTCAACAAAAAATTGTTATTGATGAAAAATCTCTCACATAAGTTGCCGGTTTTCACATGTTATGAAATACTGGAGCCATTGAATGGGGTCCTGTTTAACTATGCTCCTGACAAGAGTCAGTATAAACTCTATTATGAATTTAAAACATTGAAAGTAGAAATGTTTCTGAAAGCTCTTCAGAACAGAAAATTATTTTGGCCATCGTGTTCAGGAAAGTCATGGAAGTGTGATTTAAAACTGTCAGTGAAGTTGTTGTAAATGTTTCACCTCAGTAAAAAAAGTTCTGTGTTTTTTAAAAAGTTTAATTATTTACTAGTGCACCTTAAAATCCTTACATATTCATCTGTCTCACGTTGAATGTTGTTTTACAGGCTCCTGTTTCAAACTCGGATCATATGCATATCACATGCAAATCTTCACCTTGCTTCACCATGGTTACTCTCAGGTTGATGTAACACTGAAAGAACCTGAAGCTGCATCAAAGTGGAAGATTAACTACGACTGTCTGCACTATTGGATTACTCTGTGTGTGGTTCTCTGTGTTTGAACTGTGAAGACATTTTAGAAGATAAAGACATGCAAGCATGCTTGTCGTGTGCTGGCTAGCCAGTATGACCCACTCAGCTACCTTATCCCCTACACCACCCAGGCTACAGTACTGATCCAGTGCCTGTGGGATAAAGAACTGGGTTGGGACGATCCTTTACTCCCAAACACCTTACTACAAGAGTGGAACAGCTGGGAGGGGGAACTCGAACACCTTCCTGAGATAGTCCTACAAAGGTGCTACCACTCAGGTGATGACAGATTCCCAATCCACATCTTCTATGACACCTCAGTTGATGTTCCTGAACCTTCAATAAAACAAGTGAACCAAATTCCTGCTTGCGTGTCCTGACTGACACCCCACAGAAATAGTCAACCTCATCTAGCCACCTTTTATCTCCTACAATGCTACTGTCTTCTCATCACTCCTCTAATTTAACTCAGACTTAAGTATCTCTTGGATGGATTGTGGCTTAAATATAGTTAAATCAGGAGAGACACAACTTGAAAATGAAATGTTATTTATTACAACTTAATGAATAATGAAACTTGACAGAAATCTTTGGCATAAGGACTCTATGGGGATAAATTTGTGAGTGTAGAATGTGTGAATTAGGCAGCGGAAGAAATCCCCCTAGAGTCCAGGCACTGGTGGTGGTGGTTGACGAATTCCAGGAATTGAAGACTTTGTGGAGACCAGGTGGAGAGGGGGAGGTGGAGGGGTGCGCGCCATCAACGCAAGATGGACCTAGCTGGATAGAGAGATACATGGGCGACTGTGGCTCAGTGGGTAGAATCACTCGTCTTAGCCAGCTCTGGAAGTCACATCTCGAATTGTCCTTGAGCAAGACATTGAACCCCAAATTGCTCTCGCTGTTGTTCAGCGATGTGTGAATGTGTATGAATAAGATCAGCTAATACTGATGGTCCCTTACATTAGCAGCCCTATACCATCAGTGAGTGAATAGGTATGAATGGGTGAATGCGACGAGTAGTATGAAAAAGCGCTTTGAGTGGTCAGACAGACTAGAAAAGCGCTATGTAAGTACAAGTCCATTTACCATTTACATTTAAAAAGACAGCAGAAAGTTGATAGGCTGACGATAAGGGCATGCCACTGAGCTATTGGTTGACAGCCGCCGCTGATTAACCAATGACAGCTCCGGAGCCTGCAGCTGGAAGTTCCTGTCATGATAAACTGCAATAACTTGTTAATGTTCTTGCTTTTCATCAAACGCCATCATGAGTGTACACAATATATCATGTTTTCAGTACTTTATTTTAAGATTAAAAACATCTCAAACTTGTGACACTATCTGCTCCAGCTGTTCCTCAGTGTCTGGTGAGTCTCAGTACCCCAGTAAATATTAGCTTACACAGAGACTCCTCCCTGCCTTACTTTTGTGGTATGAACGTGAAAAAGAAACAAGTTATCTCTGCATTTACTGGCAAGAACGGGTCATATGTTTGCTGAAACAAGACCATAATGCAGATTAATTTGTATATTTAGGTTGTGATGGAACTATCAGGGACAAGTTAGCCCCCTGGGGTAGCAAGTACACCCAGAGACTTCCACAACTTTGAGTTGGTGAATATTTCAGTTGGGGACAGTGCAATATGAAACGGTTGGGTGAATTTCACCACCCCTGAGCCTGAGGCCTTGGTTCTCTGAAAGATAACGGGAGGATTCCTCCTTTGGGTTGGGCCTGGATTACAGCCTCGAGAGTCCCTGCTTTTTGAAAGTAAAATTGACTATGTGGGCAGTGTGATGGATAGTGAGGTTTTGTGCTAATTTTTTGGGCCTCTCAAAAAAAAGGACATAACATGAAAGAAATGTAAAAAGCCCTTTGCGAAGAAATTTTTTTTGTGGCTATTTAAGAGATAAGATAAGAGAAGAGATTCCTTTACTCGTCCCACAATGGGGAAATTCAAGTGTCACAGTAACAGAGTAGACAAAGTGCAAAAGAAATAAATAAAGCAAACAAGAGCCTAAAATTAACAATTATTAAAAAGTTATTAGCAATTAATATTAAGATTAAAGAGGTTAAAAATAAGCATATCGTAAACACACATAGACACACAGACACACACCCACCCACACACACACTTATATATTATTGGTTATAGAGTCTGACGACTGCAGGAAGAAAAGACCTGCGGTATCTCTCCGTGAGACACCGCGGTGAAGAAGTCTGTCACTGTTTGAGCTACTTAGTGTTGTTATGGTCTAACGTGTGACGTGTTGTCCATCAGAGAAGATAGCTTTGCTATCATCCTCCTGTCATTATTAACCGACATTGACCGAGGCTGTTATGTTAACAGTTTTGCAGTCACCATCGTCTTTCACCATCCTAAATGACAGCACATCAAATCTCAAACAGTAACTTGCTAGTGTTGAATATAAATTCTGTTATGATGTCTAGATTACTGCAGTTGAATATTGCTACTGACATAACGTCAGTCATGTTCTGAAATCTGGCAGAACCCCATGTATTTTGATATTTCATGAAAACATCAAAAAAAAAAACTTACTGGCTAATGTTTATTAGATTAGAAATTCCCATCGAGTAATGCATCTTAAAATATATATATATATTTTTTTAATCAATTGCAAAAAAAACAACATGATATTAGAATTTAAAAAAGCCAACCTGTTCTCTAATTATTGGCATTGGCTGTTGAAAAATTGACATCAGTTGACCAATAAGTAAGCCTGCTGTATACTGATACAATTCAAGGAGAGATGTATCAATATATTGCCCTGGTAAAAGCATGCATCCAGTTTTGCTGGCTGTAAGTCGAAGGCATGCTGAAGGTAGGTTATTCGGAGTAATTCAGCTATCAGAGTGCCAATACATTTAATGTTTATTGTTTATTTCAGAATTTTCATTGTGAATACAGCTTAGTCTTACCAGTTCTTCTACCTTTCAGCTGAATTAATGATGGAGTTGTTTAATGGATGGAGGGAACAAATTGGATGACATGTTTCAATGTGAACTCGTCATGTCCAGTCTGCCAAAGGCTGAATTATGCAGCTTCTTACACATCTTTGCAACGTTGGCAGCTAGGGGTGCTGTTCTGCTTGGTAGAGTTTGCATTGTCCTGTGCCGTGGTCTGGAGGAACCAATGAAGAGATATTTTGTCACAGTCCAACCCTTGATGCTTGACTGGAATGCTTTACATACTCATAAATCACTTTCATTTTATACCTTGTTTTCTAAATATATCTGATTTGAAAATGATTTTATGTATTGTGAAGGAAACTGACTCTGGTTCTGAACGAAATACAGCTTAGAGGGCATCATTTCAGATTTTTGGTTAATGCTCCTGAAACGAATTATTGGATTGTGTTGATTTTGGCGCCCCCTGTGGGCAAAGCACTACTACTGGTCTCTTTGTTGATTTTGTAACCTACACGTGTCATCCTGCTGTCTTTAAATGGCCAAATGTATCACTCGTTGAGTTTCTTCCATGCTGTGAAATATATTTATAAAGGCTTGTGTGGTTTATCACTTTGCCTGACTCATACCCCTTCTAAATATAGAGAAATAGTCGATGGTGTTGCTGGTGGTCTTTTCATCTTTTGACTCATCCATCAGGCATCAGTATCCATTTCAGTCTGTTTCATGGCCACAAAAACTCTTCACATGAGCTTTAAAGAGTTCAAAACCTTGGTGAAGACTTGAATTGTTCAAATGACCTGAACACAACAATAAAAAGCATACACAGTATGTGTATATCTATTACAACAACATGCTTTTTACTTTCTATGCCAGTCTATGAGGCACTGCTTTATATTTCTTTGAAAGGTAGAGGGCACTCCAACCCGCACAAACACAGCTTCATCCTCATACCACAAACTGTGTACAGTATTTCAGCCTCTGGTTAAAAAATGAAGCTAGTGAAGAGGAGTCTCCAACCTGCATTCTTTCTCATATTCAGCAGGGCGTGGGGGTGGGAATTGATAAGATTTAATCAATGTCAATGCCATTGTCGGTTCTGCTTATCAATCCAATTCCTTATCAATTCTCCTAACGATTCCTGAGTATTTTTTTAGGGGACAAAAGGTGTTCTACACAGTCTTCCAAACCAAAAGGAACCATTTTATTTTTTCCAAAATTATGTCTGCACAAGACTGAACATGAACATATTCAACTTGAACATACTGAACAATACGTTGACCTCATTCTCTGCCACGTGAGTCCAGACGTGGCCCCTTGAGCCTGGAGGAAAAGACTTGAAATTTAGAGAGAAAAAAACGCTTTTCCTCTGGGGGTCATCGCGGAGGTATTTTACCCACTCTCTGTTCCTCATTTTCGGCTGCATGAGTCCGGACGTGGCCCCTGGAGCCTGAGGGAAAGCGCCCCGACTCTGAAAGGGGAGATGTAGGTGGGGGTTCGCCTCCACGATGTGAACATGTTCACATGGAACCCTTCTCCATTTCGGTCCGACGCGAACCCCAAGCTTCGAGGCCGAGTCGACAAATGCTTCAGCATAGTTGCGGAATTGCACCTAGGAGTTCTGCGTCACAGAGTGTGTGATGTAATGCAATGTACCGCAACGTGACATGACGTCGTGCTGGGAAATGAATCATTAAGAAGAATCGATAACATTTGAGGTGTACAATTCCGATGGAATTGATCAATTGGAACCGGTTCTAAGTCGGATCCGGTTTTCGATTCCCACCCCCAGCAGGGAGCAACTCCACTGGTTGTACAAAGCACTCTAACTGTATAGAAGTCTATAAGAAAATGGTTCTATGGTTCTCTAGTCTCAAACTCTAATTTCAAGTTTTCACAAATAAAGCATGGTGTTTATTTTGTAAATGGAGGTCCCATTTAGAGTCGAACAGAGCAGAAAGCAGGGGAGCTATTGGACAGGGGATTGAGTTGTGGTGGCCAAGGTGACTTGTCAATCAGCGATAGCAATGTGTCAAAAACAAAACAAAATCTTAGAAACAACTTTGACTGGTTTCACACGGAATCAAATTCTCAGTCACGTTGGTTATAAAACACTATTGTGGCCACTAGAGGTCGCTATCTGGTTAAGATCATGAACTCATGATTTGTACATGTGTTTTTTTTAACTATTGAGTTGTCTGAGGGTGCATTTGTGCATTCAATATTGCCTTCTAAAGTAAAGTTCTCCTGGTTCTCCGTGGCTCAGTGTTGGAGTTAGTTGTATGTCAATCAGAAGGTCGGGAGTTTACTCCCAGCCAGGTCCCAATGTCCAAGTACCATAGTGTCTTTTGGCAAGACATTAAACCTCCAACTGCCCTGTGCCTTTGTTGTGTGAATGGGATTTAGTTCATCCTGATGGGTGCTTCACATGGCGACCTCTGCCATCAGTGTATGAATGGTGAATGTGAAATGTCATGTCATTTGAGTAGTCGGGAGACACAATCCATTTAGTAAAAAATCTAGTTTTCCTACCCCAAAGAATATATTTCTAAAGAAGGGCAAATATTGAAGTGCCTTTTACCTGAAATCTTTCTCATTTCCAGTAGGGGGCGACTTCACTTGTAGCTAAAAAAGGTTGGTTTGTATAGAATTAGACCAAACAACTACGGCCTTTACAGGTTGCTGCCTCTCTATAAGCGCTAAGCTGTTATAAAATGAATACAGTCAGGTTTATAGAGTGAACAACTTCTGATTTTCTTTACGTGGGTTGTCAAAAAAAGGCATTTTGTTTGCCTCCTGAATAATTTAACCCCAAGTAAAACTACATCACTATTGTAACTTTGTTTTGAGAAAGACGCAATAAAATGAAATGCTTATAAAAACCAAACCAGTCACATGGAGGTGTTCCAAAAGGGAATATTAATCTGCACTTTTAATATATTTGTACATATTGCAGTAAACTGCCTGAAATCCATCCCTGAGAACGTTTTGGTGACTTTGTGCTCACAGCTTTTTGTGAAACAGTATAATCAGAAAAAAAGAGATCAAGAAATAAATGTTGACCTTCTTTTAAAAAATAATCTTAAGTTTTGTTGGGTCCTATTTTGATACGTAATATTTATCAAACCTTTTTCTTTTTGGAGACACATTTGTTGATTTTGTCAATGATTTAAATTTTTTTTTTTATTTGCCCTTTGTTACCTTTCAGCAATAACAGCACCTTGTGGCCATTAGAGGAACTGCAACTTAAATCCCCCCAAAACACAACAAACAACCATATATTTTTAAGCTCCTCAGCAAAATTTTATTTCGGTGTTAGTTTCATCATTAGCTGAGTGAGTGCTCCTCCTGCAGTTGCTCACAACTGGTTGACGACCTCGGAGCTTGTGGAGCTGACCACCTGCCCATCCACCACTTCCTCCACGATGGTGATGACTTTCTGTTTGGTGATGGAGGTGGTGGCAGGGGCAGTGATGACAGTACTGCTGGAGGAAGAGCTGGAGCCGGAACCGGAACCAAAGCCGGAGCTAGAACCGGAGCCAGAGCCGGAGCTGGAAGAAGTCATGGAGGACGACATGGACGAGGAGAAACCAGAGCCAGAGCCGGAGCTGCAGGAGGACAATAAGTTTGCATTGATCTCAGTCATGTTTAATACCAGGAGTCATCTTTAAGCTGCCTAAGAGTTTAAAGCTAGTGAGTATGCAGGTGAGTTCTTTAGCTTTGGTAAAAAATTATAATATATCTAAAACAAAAAACAAATATTCTTTTTTTTTTTAAATGAGGATTTGTGTTAAACACATTTCTTCAAACCAAAGAAAAATAAATAAATGTGAAATATATGGAGAAAATTGGAAATATCAAGAATGCCAATAAAGTTAATCGACAGCTTGATCTTTAAAGTAATGGCTAAAGAATTAAAGAAATAAAAGAAAGACACGAAATATTGAAATAATATATGGAGAAAATAATTGCAAATCGAAAAGCAAAGAAATAAAACAAATTTACATAAAAAAAAAACGTTTTGGTTTGTATATTTCTAAATTTACTTTGCAGCTATTCTTGCTTTGTTTATTGTTCTTTGAATAAATATAATTTTGGGATATTCTTTACATGTTAATACATTATGATAGGTTCCATACTTTTCTGTATGACTCAAAATGATTTCACAACACAAACAATCCTTAACCTTTGGAGATTATTTTGTGTTTTGTTTGACTTTACAGGATGAACTTGCAGTACTTTTATCCAGCAGGTACATCCTGTGAGCAATCCTTTAATTCTCTTACCCGCCACCCTCTCCATCCAGCAGCCTCCTGTACTCTGCAATCTCCATCTCTAGCCTGCTCTTGATGTCCAGCAACATCTGGTACTCTGAGGACTGTCTCTCTAGGTCGGCCTTCAGCTGGGTCAGCTGGTCCTCCAACATTAACACCTGAAGAAGAAGAAGAAGAATCAAGTTAATGTCTTGAAGTCTAACAAGCAGCATCATTCTCAGGGGAAATATATAACGGCTCGCTCACCTGGTTCTGGTAAGATGACAGCATCATGGCGTAGCGGTTCTGAGTTTCAGACAGGGTGGCTTCCAGCGACGCTTTCTGCAGGAGAGAGAGGCTGGTTCAGTTTCTTTGTCTTATCACAGCAGACACAGGTAATAAAAAGTGTGTAGATAAGTAGGTGTGTGCTGTGTGTGATGTGATGCTCACCATGCTGAGCTGTGACTGCAGCTCGATCTCCAGGCTCTGCAGCATTCGCTTCAGGTCTGTGATCTCAGATTTGGACGTAACGAGAGTTTCTGTGCTTTCTGCAACTTCATTTTTCAATGACTCTGACTGTGTAGGGAAGAAGACAACAGCATGTTCAGTACACTATGAAAGTACCCAGAAATATTCCTTTAGTGATTATACAGCTATAATGCCTTCATTTTAACCCATTTCTCAGCAAGAAATCGATTTAACCTGATGAATCCATGCTCTTCTTCATACTGAATACTTTTAATTTGAGTAGTTGCAAATTGATAATTTATCTATATTTTTTTCGCTGAGAAAAAAACAAAAAGAAAAAACTTAATATCTGGACAGGTGTTCAGAGTAAAGTCTCACCTTTTGCTCGAACCAGTTCGCCAGATCTTTGTTGTTCTTGTTGGCAAGGGCTGCATAGTGCTCCCTCATCTCTTCCAAGACCTTATTAAGGTCTTGTCCCTGAGGAGCGTCCACCTCCACGTTCACCTGACCACTCATCTGGGTCCTCATGGCCAGCAGCTCCTGCAGACCAAATCATAGACACACACTAATGAAGGATTCGGAACTTACCCAACCAGAAATGTTTGCTCTGATATTTCTCATCTAGAGGAAACTTATTTTGGAAACCATTTTTTTGTAATATATTATGCCCCATTAATGAGACCCCTTAATTAATATTGGGATCAACAGACCTCCTCGTGGTTCTTCTTGAGGAAGATCAGCTCCTCCTTCAGGCCCTCAATCTGCATCTCCAGGTCAGATCTTCCCATGGTCAGCTCATCCAGTGCTCTCTTCAGCCCGGCGATGTCCGCCTCAACTGACTGCCTCATGGCAAGCTCGTTTTCATACCTGCATCGAGAATTTAGTCATAAAAAGTCAGTAAAGCTTTCATTTGTGAGTCTAAGTCTTTTCATGTGAAATGTCAGCTCATTAACTTCCAATTACTTGGCTGAAAAGATCACACTCACTTCATCCTGAAGTCGTCAGCAGCCAGTTTGGCGTTATCGATGGAGAGGTAGATGCCGCCGTTGAATTTGGTTGCTTCCAGAATCTGAGAAAAAAAAGAAGAAATAAATACTTTAACCTTTTTCCTGTTTGGCCTTTCTTTAAGTGTATGGAGTATAAAGTATTTCAGCCTGAGTCTCTTGTTCTTTCACTCTCAGCAGAAATCATCTTAAGCCCTCCTCTTTTAGTCAGTTCAGTTCAGACAATTCTTGTTAGACTGGCTCGGGGAACAGCACTTAAGATTATGAAAATGTAAGCTGTCAAGCAGTGAGTACACTGTTTATTACTCTTCAGTGATAACATGGCTCACATTTGCAGACTGCATTTTAACATCTGTACTGTGTTTTAAGAGCTGTGGTGTCTCTTTAGGTGTTGCACAACTATTTAACTCATTTTCATTCAGTAACTAAATGTAAATACTCTTCTTTGGTACAATTTCAGCACAAATGTAGATGCATGAAAATAAGACTATTAAAAACTTTAATTCCACACCACAGTCCTCTGCTTTATGTTTCTCCCACTGAAAATAATGTTTTGGTAAACATTGTTTTATTTTGAAGTGAATATTTAAAAAGTACGTTTTAAAAACTACAACTTAGATTGAAGCTTCTCGCCATTCATTGGATGATATTTACTGTTAGATGGCAGTGATGGTGTCAGGAGCTGCCTTCCTGCTGCTGTTTGGAGGTCACATGATAATGACATGTCAGAGATGAACTCACCTGTCCCTGCAGTTCTGCGATGGTGGCATAGTAGGCACTGTAGTCTCTGGAGGAGGGTGAGGTCTTGCTCTCCAGGAACTCTCTGATCTTCAGCTCCAGCTCGGCGTTGGCAGCTTCCAGGAGGCGAACCTTCTCGAGGTAACTGGCCAAACGGTCATTCAGGTTCTGCATGCAGGCCTTCTCATTGGCAGAGATGTCCATGCCACCACCGCCGCCGCCGCCGCCGCCGCCACCCGCACTAAAAGAGAACCCAGAACCACCGCCGCTTCCAGACATGGCAGCTGCACCGCCGAGGTACTGGAAGCCATATGCTCCAGCACCACCTCCACCACCTCCACCACCTCCACCACCTCCACCACCTCCACCACCTCCACCGTACTGGGACATGGACATGGAGCGTGAAGAGACGGAGGCCCTGGCTCCACCAGCTACACCTCCACCATACATGGAGTAGCTGCTGACACCACCAGACTTTCTGTGCGACATCATGCTGAAGATAGTGGGGACTGTCTTTCTGCTTGAGCTGAGGAGAGAACACAGTGTAAAGCTCAGAGAGCAGATGATGTTTTATACTGTTAGAAGAGTTTGGGAGGAGGAGGAGGAGGAGGAGGAGGAGGAGGGATAGATGGTGCCAAACCTGGGTGGAGACACCTGTCCTTGTTTAACTCTCAGGAGGGTTAACGGGCTTTAGGTGTGTCTGAGAAATGTGGAATCCACCCTTCATTACTGTGTTCACCTGTTAGTGTACATACAGAAAGATCGCAGCCCGTACCAAAAGATTAAAGTACATGAAGAGCTGCAGGCAAGTTCAGACCTGGATGACATTTAGATTTAAAGATCATTCGCTACATGAAAAAAATAAATCCAATCAATCCGCAGCCGTAAAGATGACCTCCCTCACAATAACCACCATCTGTTATTTCAGTTTTTATGACAGCAAGGTTGGGTAACTCTTGTCTGCAGGTTATTGTGTCGGAACTCTTGAGCCAAAGAGGATTAAAGAGTAAACCACTTGTTTGATGAAACAGAGTCTTTGTCAGCTCAGTAATCTTAAGTAAACACAGCTGACAGAGAGCCGTGACTGAGGAGGGCTTTGTCACACTTTGTTGACATCATAAGTCAAGATCGAATGCTATTCAAACAAACAAGTGTCAAAAACCTACCAAAAGGTCTGGAAAGATTCTTGCATGTAGGATTCAGGAAAACTGCAGAGCAAATTTCACTTAGATCAGGTAGTGATGTGTTTGCGTCCTCCACTGACACCTCCAAATCCATGGCTTCAAACGTCATTTTTCGTTTACGGCCACTCTGCTCTCCAAAACTATCCATGGGGACAGCAGATTTAGCCCACGCAAAATCCTCATTTAAAGGCGGTGCTTTCAACTTTTGCACTTGTTATAATTTGCGCACGGAATCATAGTAGATCACCCGCAACCCGCCCAGAAATAGCAAGTGCAATGTTTTAGTTTGCACTTCTATGTATTCTTGGCTGCATTTATGTATTGTGAAAATACGTTTCAAGATTTTTTACGTACTTTGTATACTTAAGTATTATTAAAAGCAAGTACTCCAGTACTTTGACTGAAGTAATAATTTGACAGAGCAACTTTTATTTGTATTGGAGTAATATTTGACCTCGAGTATCTATACTTTGACTTAAATAACGAAGCTTTGTACTTTGTCCACCACTGATGTTACTCTTGACTTGTCATCTGAGTCGGCTGGGAGTTTTTAAAGATAGATGTAGGATTCAAAACCCCAGCGGTGTTATTATTTTTCATCATGGCTTCAGCGTTAAGCAGGACTCTTCAGGGCTTGACTGGGTGAGAAGAGGGAAAAAAAATCAAGTATATTGAAACAATGATTGTACGTTAATTTCAGACCTTAATCCCATCGCGTTAATGCTGACAGTCCTCGTTAATCCTGCCGGGCACTCTACATAGCAGCCTCTGTCATCAGTGTGTGTGTATGTGTTTGTGAATGTGCCATGTGGTGTAATAACTCTTTCTTAAGACTAGAAAAGCACATTTTAAATACATTCATAAATGCAATTCATCATTTACCTCCAAACTTTGATCAGAGTGACAGGATCAGGATCAATACAAAGACAATGAAGGTACATTCAAAATGTTAAGGCCTTGAAAGTTAAAGTGAACACATCACATGTCAGAAGGGCGGACATTTGGATGAAGCTTGTCATAATACACACATCAAAATCTTTAACATAATTCTGATGAAGCTTTAAATAATTATAGTTAATTATAAGGGTGCAGTCTCGCAGAACCAGATGTAAGCAAGTTGTATTTCATGTCAGAATGCAGTACACTTAATCCACTCTTAATATTAATACTGCACTGAAGAGGTATTCAGACTAAACTGTCAAGGTTTCAAAGGAAGATTCAACGTGAGAAACACGTGATCTGTTGCAACCTGTGCTGCTGTTCCTGAGGGAGCTCACAAAAACAGTTTTAGGGCCCGATCTACTAAAGGTTTGCGTGTATAAAAACACTTGAAATCTTGATAGGGTGCGCAAAGCAGATGTACTAACCGGGAGCACCAAGGATTGCGTCTGTCAAATGAGCAGAATAGCACGCGCAATCCAATACCTCTAAATCCATGGCTTCAAATTTCGTTTTTCGTTTGTGGCCACTCTGCTCACTCAAACTCTCCATGGTGACAGCTAGTAGCACATGCAAAAACTTCATTAAAATAGGGCAGTCCGCACCACTGTTGCACTTGTTATCATTTGCACATGCGGTCATAGTAGATAACCCTTAACACGCCCAGAAATAGTATGTGCAATGTTTTAGTTTGCACACGCAATATAGCGCTCGTTATTTGAGATCTTAGTAGATCAGGCCCTTTGTTTTGGTTGGGCACTCACATTCACATGACTTGATTTATTGTATGTATACTGGGACTGTACACAAGAAGACTTAAGACTTAGGGCCTGATCTACTAAGATCCCAAATAACAAGCGCTAATTTGCATGTCCAAATAATAATTTTGCACATGCTATTTCTGGGCGTGTTGTGGGTGATCTACTATGACTGCATGCGCAAATAATAACAAGTGTATAAGTAATGCGGACCGCCCTTTAATGAGTATTTTGCGTGTGCTGTCACCATGGAGAGTTTGAGAGAGCAGAGTGCTCTTAAGCGATAAATGAAGTTTGAAGCCATGGAGTTGGGGATCTTTGTGGAGGAGGGAAATAAACACATCGGTGAACTCTAGCAAAGGTGATTGCTGTGAGAAAAAAACAGAAGATCTGCAGATGAAATAAACGCATCTACTCTACAGTGTTTTGATGGAGTTTAGAGAGCAATTTGATGAGGCCTGTCCCTGCTTTTATTTTTACTCTTCCCGTCAACGTTGCACCTTCTGAGCACTCATTCTCCAAGTTAAAACTAACTAAGAATCCCTTGATGAGCACGGTGGGACAGGAGAGAATGAGTGGACATGTCATGTTATCTATTGAGAATGACAGAGCAAAGAAAATGGACATACAGCGCATCCTGGGCAAGTCCATGGAGCTTAAGGCTCTTTCAAATAGTGGTGAGTAGGTCGGATACTTCTTATTGATTTTTTATTTGTATGTGAACATGCCGCTATGCCAATTTTACTAAACTTTATAGCTGTTGATACAGTGACCTACTGTGCTCTCATTAGTTGAAAAAAGTTAAAGTTGGTGTCAGAATGATGTGGTCGCTATCCGTGGTGCTGAACTGCTTTGAATTTGTGTTGTTTTATTATTATTATTATTATTTTTGCTCTCTTGGTTTGTTAGACTTCATGTCCGTTTGATTGACTTCAAAATGACATAACTGTGTGTAAAAACTGTAGTGCTTGTAAGCCCCGCTGTTGCGGGCTTGTTGTGAAGTTATGATAAGCTTTACAGTGACTGCAGCCATGTGTGCAAAAGGCTGTGCCAGTTTGCACCTGCCTTTCAAACGTGCTAAATATGGACGCAAAAACAGCGCCCGCTATCTGCTTCAGGTTTGAGAAATCACACTGCGTGTGCTAAATGATTACATTTGCATCTCCTCCTCCCAGTATTTTGCGCGTCCTGATGATCTACATGTAATCTGCATATTCGTGAAAGCGAACACGCAAAATGGATAGCGAGTGCTATTTTTCTCATTTGACAGACACAATCCTCGGTGCTCCCGGTTAGTACATCTGCTTTGCGTGCCCGCTATCAAGTTTGCACCTGTTTTTTTACACGCAAACCTTTCGTAGATCGGGCCCTTAGATTTAAAGCTCACATCTGACTACCTGTAATACTATTCTGCAGAGTAGAAAGATAATCCATTATTTACCACAGCTGTCCTCGTGTGTGCTATCCTTTCAAGCACCTATTGGTCTGAAGGTTTGTCTGACCTTACAGTGGTTTGCTGATGATGTGATTGTATTGCTATCAAAAGCTCTACAATAAGCAAGTTTTGAGTCAAGATTGTATCACAGCAATTACTTCAATAGTGATAAAGGATCTGTCAAGCACCAGAAGACAGAAAGGGCTCCCACTATTAAAAAGTTTGAACTAGATGCAATACAAACAGTATTTAGTAACATGACTACTGCCGCCTTTTTGAGAGTTAGTGGGGATGCATGAAGGTTTGGCAAGGTTCAAAGGACAAAATTTTTTGTGTTAAAAGCGTCCCAGTGTCTATTCGTAGGTCATTTACTATTGCCCAATCAACTTTCAGCTTGTTTTGGCTGTATGCTGAAAATTAGTCAATGCAGACAGCAAAATAGGTGAAACATGTAAACCTTAATTCAATCCTGGGACTCATGTGCCGTCATTTAATTTAGATTTAAACAGCTATCTGCATTAAATGCATCTGGAGCTCAAATTGGCTTATCTAAACCACTTCAGGGTACATCCAAACCCTGAAATATTTGCGGTTGTCTTCTGAGGCGTTGCAGTTTTTGATTTTGGAAAGCTCAAGAGTGTTTATGGGTTCTATTTTATCTTCAAACATATCAAAAGTTTGAATTTAAGAGTTAAAAATTTGGCGAATGCAGCTTGGTTTCTGCAGAATCATCAGTTTCATTGCATGTCATGATTGAATAACAACATTTACACAAGAAGTATTAAACTGGGACAGATATGTCAGTACATTCAATTTATGCATAAACCTGCCCTGAAGCAATGTCAGTCACTTTAGTTTTAATGATTAAGGTGGAAAGTGTTTTGGTGCAGAGTGGGTGTGGCTGTGTGGTATTCTGCTGCAGGCCTGTTCCCATGATGAACATCTTCTCTCAGGCTGCAGGGAAAACTGACAGGTATGTACAACACCCACACTTTCTCTTCATCATCGTTCATTACAGGTGAACATTTAATTTTACCTGGATTCAGACAATGCCCAACATGTTTGTTAAAAGGTGAGTTCACCTGAGTCTCTCAGAGATAAAGATGAGAGGAGGTTCACCACTCAGAGAATCTGGAGAAATCTCAAATCACAAAAGGGATAAGGCTGAAAACCAATACTGGATGGCTGTTATCTTGGTGGCACTACATCAAAAACAGACGTGCATCTGTAATGGAGCTCACTGCATGGACTCAAGAAATCTCTGTCTGTGCAAACAGTTTGTCACTGCATCCACAAATGCATGTTAAAACTGTACCTTACATGACATATAAAGATGACCCAGAAATGCCAGCGATTTCTCTGGGCCTGAACCTGTTTAAGACGCACTGAGGCGAAGTGGAAAGCTGTGCCCCAAATTTTGTCATTCTCTTTGGAAATCATGGACGCCATATTCTCTTTTCTATAGAGGTGAGGGACTACTCGGCACATAGTTCAAAAGCCAAAATCCCTGATGGTATGGGGATGCATAAGTGCTCATGGCATGGGTAGATTAAGCATCTGAGAAGGAACCATTAATCCTGAATGATATATAGAGGTCTTGGAGTAACATATGCTGTCATCCAGACAATGCCTTTTTCAAGAAGACCTTGCATATTTTAGGAAAACAAGTCACACCAGATTCTGCATGTTGTGCAACAGCATGGCTCTATACTGCAGTACAAGACTGCAGGCAGGCAAACTGGCCTACCTATCATGAAACCCTTTACAAATGTACTAACAGACACCATAATATACACCTAAAACATGACAGCTCAGTTTGGACCATACGACTCCTTAGACTAATACAATTATTTGAACACTCTACTAAAGCTAACACATCAACCCTCCTGTTTTTAAAGCAAACACAACAACCCTCCTTCATCTAGAGCAAACATAACCCTCCTGCTACTATAGCTAATGTCACAACTCTCTTTATACTATAACTCGCATTATAACCCTTCCTCTATTATTGCTAACATAATAATCCCCATGCCATTATAGTTAACAGAACAACCCTCCTGCAGCAACAGCTAACGTTACAACCTTCCTGTTGACGAACATCACAACCCTCTTGCGGTACAGGTAGTAGCATAACTCTAGTGCTGCGAAGGCTGACATCCTAACCCAAAGCTGGATCCGTAAGGCAACTGGACTGGTAGAAATTCTTGAAGACGTTTCACCTCTCCTCCGAAAGGCTTCTTCAGTTCTGACCAGACTAAGGCTAAGGACTGAAAATATAAGCCTCTAGCAGTCGTGGGTGTGTCCAGGTAGTCATAATAGGGTCCTAAGTAGGGTCGTTTGTCTAGTTCCTTGCAGTGTTCTCCTATCACCTGACAGTATTCAGTCGTTCAGTACCTCCTGACAGTCGTTACCTAGGTGATGAGTCAGTTGTGGGTCGTTAGAGTCACATGGTGTCTGGTGTGAGTATGGTCTTACTTGACAGATAATTCAGAACAGCATTGAATGTTGGAGACAAATGGTGTCTTAGTCCACCACCTCTGTTAAGAGAAGGGTGTTCAAGCTTAACGTAGATGGCTTCCTTGACACCTCTTTCATACCAATACTCTTCTCTGTCCAGGATCTGAACCTTGCTGTCCTCAAAGCAAGGAGTTATATGATCTACACCGTTACAGTAGTCTAGTCTGCTAAAGATAAATGCATGGACCAGTTTTTCAGCATCCTGCTGAGACATAAGTCCTTTAATCCTTGATATATTCTTAAGGGGATAGTAGGCTGACTTTGTAATTGTCTTAATGTGGCTGCTAAAATTAAGGTCTGCGTCTATGACTACACCAAGGTTTCTGGCTTGTTTGGAACATTTTATCTGTGCAGATTGGAGCTGAGCAGTAACCTTTAACCTTTCTTCCTTGGCTCCAAAGACAATCATTTCAGTTTTTTCTTTAACTGAAGAAAATTCTGGCTTGTCCAGTCATTGATTTGTTCAATGCATTTACGCAGCGTTTGTATGGGACTATAATCCCCTGGTGATATGGTGATGTAAATGTGTGTGTCATCTGCATAGCTATGGTATTTTATTTTGTTGTTTCTTATTATCTAACCTAAGGGGAGCGTGTAGATGTTGAATTGCAGAGGCCCCAGAATGGATCCCTGAGGTACTCCACACACCATTTTCATCTGCTCAGATGTGTAGTTACCTATAGACACAAAATAGTCCCGGTCATTTAAATAGGACTTAAGCCAATTCAGTACTGCACCAGAGAGTCCCACCCAGTTTTCAAGTCTGTCCAGTGGTATCTTGTGGTTTTTAGATAAATATAGTGCAGTGAAAGTTTAACATTTTCTTCTTAGGTGTAGAGGGATAGAAAATATCTGTCTCAGGTTTGTACTGATGCAGTACTGGGTTTTGCAGAAAAGTTCAGCATGAAGTATGTGTTTAGTGTCGGAACCTTTAGAAGAGACTGGCGGATCAACAAACAGAAAATGTTCAGAACCACAAATCATCATCAGCAATCGAGACAAAACAGGGACATGATGTTGGCATGGGCTCTGCTCACTGACTGACAGCTATTGTCTGATAACAGATCGACACTTCAATAACTTCACCCTCCCTTGCTGTAGGAAACCTGCCCAACCCTCTAAACCTGCTCCAACTCTACCCCCCCCATAAAGCCCACACCCGAATCCTTCGCCTGCAGCTCCAAACTTACATAACAGATGTAACCTGAGAGGGAGGGGCTTACAAAGTCTACTGTCAAACCAGTACATGCAGGTGAGTCTCTCTGACCCAACTTAATCTACAGTCAAAACGAAGGTTGTCAAAATGTTCTGCTCTTTTCAACCATGTCATTTGAAACCATGCATTCAACGTTATTCTTAAGTTCAACAATATTGAAAAAGCATGTGCAAGCCAAAAAAAAGCAAATTAAAATTCATTCATTTCAACTCAAAGTAAGAGAGAGAGAGAGAGAGAGAGAGAGAGAGAGAGAGAGAGAGAGAGAGAGAGAGAGAGAGAGAGAGAGAGAGAGAATGGTGGTTGAAATAGCATGATAATGTACAAACACTCTTGATTACGAGTACCTTGTAACACCTTCTGGACTGACTAATGCTCCGGCTACTTTCGATATTCAGAGTCAGAATAACAATATAGAGATGGACATTACGCTGTCATTCTGCTATCTGAGTGCCAATGCTTTTAATGTTGTTATGCTCTCCCCCGGCAAGACAAACCTGGACTTACTTGCTGAACCTGCTTTCACCATCGCCACACCTGACAGGCAGGAGTAGATGGATGCATAGATCAATGGATGGAGAGCTGAGCGAATGAGGAGTTGTTTAATGGATGCAGGTGTAACCGGTGGGAATCTGCGTTGTGTTTGTTAAAGATGACTGACGACCAACACCAGGACTTCGTTTGTTCTGCGTTTATTCTCTGTTAATCAGACAGACAAGAACCTCTGAGTTTATAAAGTATGCAGCCCGCCTCGGCTCCTCTCCCCAAGGGATAACATACAAAAGGGCGGCGTAACAAGCCTAAACATTACACTCACATAAAAGATATAAAACACAATAATCATACCTGTTAATCAGACAGACAAGAACCTCTGAGTTTATAAAGTATGCAGCCCGCCTCCGCTCCTGCACAGATGAAAGCACATTTCGACTAGCTTAAACCTTCAGTGCACGTAAACCAGCACGTGCATGTTCAGTTAGTCTGCTTAAACATGACTTTAAAAAGGAATAAAAGTAAACTCTGTTTAATATACACATAGAAACATTATACAGGACAAAAGCACACATAGAATAAGTAAATATATGGAAACAGAAAAGTTAAGTGACGGACACCTACCTCTCCCCAAGGGATAACATACAAAAGGGGAGAGGGAAGGGGGCAAATCAAATATAAAGGTCAAGATACCAACGAAGAAGAAAATGACCGGAAGACGAGGCTGCACTTCAAAATACTTTTAGAAAAAGAAATATACAAAGAGGCTGTACACACACACAGGTATACTTTGTGTAATTATAAAGAAATAATAATTAATATTGCATTTTAACCCTGTTACACAGGGAACAAATTAGATGACATGTTTCAATGTGAACTCCTCATTTCCAGTCTGCCAAAGGTTGAATTATGCAGCTTCTTACACATCTTTGCAACGCTGGCAGCTAGGGGTGCTGTTCTGCTTGGTAGAGTTTGCATTGTCCTGTGCCGTGGTCTGGAGGAACCAATGAAGAGATATTTTGGCCCAGTCCAACCCTTGATGCTTGACTGGAATGCTTTACATACTCATAAATCACTTTAATTTTATACCTTGTTTTCTAAATATATCTGATTTGAAAATGATTTTATGTATTGTGAAGGAAACTGACTCTGAACGGAATACAGCTTAGAGGGCATCACTTCAGATTTTTGGTTAATGCTCCTGAAACGAATTATTGGATTCTGTTGATTTTGGCGCCCCCTGTGGGCAAAGCACTACTATTGGTCTCTTTGTTGATTTTGTAACCTACACGTGTCATCCTGCTGTCTTTAAATGCCCAAATGTATCACTCGTTGAGTTTCTTCCATGCTGTTAAATATATTTATAAAGGCTTGTTTGGTTTATCACTTTGCCTGACTCATACCCCTTCTAAATATAGAGAAATAGTCGATGGTCTTGCTGGTGGTCTTTTCATCTTTTGACACATTCATCAGGCATCAGTATCCATTTCAGTCTGTTTCATGGCCACAAAAACTCTTCACATAAGCTTTAAAGAGTTCAAAACCTTGGTGAAGACTTGAATTGTTCAAATGACCTGAACACAACAATAAAAAGCATACACAGTATGTGTATATCTATTACAACAACATGCTTTTTACTTTCTATGCCAGTCTATGAGGCACTGCTTTATATTTCTTTGAAAGGTAGAGGGCACTCCAACCCGCACAAACACAGCTTCATCCTCATACCACAAACTGTGTACAGTATTTCAGCCTCTGGTTAAAAAATGAAGCTAGTGAAGAGGAGTCTCCAACCTGCATTCTTTCTCATATTCAGCAGGGCGTGGGGGTGGGAATTGATAAGATTTTATCAATGTCAATGCCATTGTCGATTCTGCTTATCAATCCAATTCCTTATCAATTCTCCTAACGATTCCTGAGTATTTTTTTGAGGGGACAAAAGGTGTTCTACACAGTCTTCCAAACCAAAAGGAACCATTTTATTTTTTCCAAAATTATGTCTGCACAAGACTGAACATGAACATATTCAACTTGAACATACTGAACAATAGGTTGACCTCATTCTCTGCCGCGTGAGTCCAGACGTGGCCCCTTGAGCCTGGAGGAAAAGACTTGAAATTTGGAGAGAAAAAAACGCTTTTCCTCCGGGGGTCATCGCGGAGGTATTTTACCCACTCTCTGTGCCTCATTATCGGCCGCGTGAGTCCAGACGTGGCCCCTTGAGCCTGGAGGAAAAGACTTGAAATTTGGAGAGAAAAAACGCTTTTCCTCCGGGGGTCATTGCATAGGTGTTTTACCCGCTCTCGGTGCCTCATTTTCGGCTGCATGAGTCCGGACGTGGCCCCTGGAGCCTGAGGGAAAGCGCCCCGACTCTGAAAGGGGAGATGTAGGTGGGGGTTCGCCTCCACGATGTGAACATGTTCACATGGAACCCTTCTCCACTTCGGTCCGACGCGAACCCCAAGCTTCGAGGCCGAGTCGACAAATGCTTCAGCATAGTTGCGGAATTTGCACCTAGGAGTTCTGCGTCGCAGAGTGTGTGATGTAATGCAATGTACCGCAACGTGACATGACGTCGTGCTGGGAAATGAATCATTAAGAAGAATCGATAACATTTGAGGTGTACAATTCCGATGGAATTGATCAATTGGAACCGGTTCAAAGTCGGATCCGGCTTTCGATTCCCACCCCTAGCAGGGAGCAACTCCACTGGTTGTACAAAGCACTCTAACTGTATAGAAGTCTATAAGAAAATGGTTCTATGGTTCTCTAGTCTCAAACTCTAATTTCAAGTTTTCACAAATAAAGCATGGTGTTTATTTTGTAAATGAAGGTCCCATTTAGAGTCGAACAGAGCAGAAAGCAGGGGAGCTATTGGACAGGGGATTGAGTTGTGGTGGCCAAGGTGACTTGTCAATCAGCGATAGCAATGTGTCAAAAACAAAACAAAATCTTAGAAACAACTTTGACTGGTTTCACACGGAATCAAATTCTCAGTCACGTTGGTTATAAAGCACTATTGTGGCCACTAGAGGTCGCTATCTGGTTAAGATCATGAACTCATGATTTGTACATGTGTTTTTTTTAACTATTGAGTTGTCTGAGGGTGCGTTTGTGCATTCAATATGGCCTTCTAAAGTAAAGTTCGCCTGGTTCTCCGTGGCTCAGTGTTGGAGTTAGTTGTATGTCAATCAGAAGGTCGGGAGTTTACTCCCAGCCAGGTCCCAATGTCCAAGTACCATAGTGTCTTTTGGCAAGACATTTAACCTCAAACTGCCCTGTGCCTTTGTTGTGTGAATGGGATTTAGTTCATCCTGATGGGTGCTTCACATGGCGACCTCTGCCATCAGTGTATGAATGGTGAATGTGAAATGTCATGTAATTTGAGTAGTCGGGAGACACAATCCATTTAGTAAAAAATCTAGTTTTCCTACCCCAAAGAATATATTTCTAAAGAAGGGCAAATATTGAAGTGCCTTTTACCTGAAATCTTTCTCATTTCCAGTAGGGGGCGACTTCACTTGAAGCTAAAAAAGGTTGGTTTGTATAGAATTAGACCAAACAACTACGGCCTTTACAGGTTGCTGCCTCTCTATAAGCGCTAAGCTGTTATAAAATGAATGCAGTCAGGTTTATAGAGTGAACAACTTCTGATTTTCTTGACGTGGGTTGTCAAAAAAAGGCATTTTGTTTGCCTCCTGAATAATCTAACCCCAAGTACAACTACATCACTATTGTAACTTTGTTTTGAGAAAGACGCAATAAAATGAAATGCTTATAAAAACCAAACCAGTCACATGGAGGTGTTCCAAAAAGGAATATTAATCTGCACTTTTAATATATTTGTACATATTGCAGTAAACTGCCTGAAATCCATCCCTGAGAACGTTTTGGTGACTTTGTGCTCAAAGCTTTTTGTGAAACAGTATAATCAGAAAAAAAGAGATCAAGAAATAAATGTTGACCTTCTTTTAAAAAATAATCTTAAGTTTTGTTGGGTCCTATTTTGATACGTAATATTCATCAAACCTTTTTCTTTTTGGAGACACATTTGTTGATTTTGTCAATGATTTTAATTTTTTTTTTTTATTTGCCCTTTGTTACCTTTCAGCAATAACAGCACCTTGTGGCCATTAGAGGAACTGCAACTTAAATCCCCCAAAACACAACACAACACACAACCTTATATTTTTAAGCTCCTCAGCAAAATTTTATTTCGGTGTTAGTTTCATCATTAGCTGAGTGAGTGCTCCTCCTGCAGGTGCTCACACCTGTTTGACGACCTCGGAGCTCGTGGAGCTGACCACCTGCCCATCCACCACCTCCTCCACGATGGTGATGACTTTCTGTTTGGTGATGGAGGTGGTGACAGGGGCAGTGACGACAGTACTGCTGGAGGAAGAGCTGGAGCCGGAACTGGAACCAAAGCCGGAGCTAGAACGGGAGCCGGAGCTGGAAGAAGTCATGGAGGACGACATGGACGAGGAGAAACCAGAGCTGGAGCTGCAGGAGGACAACAAGTTTGCATTGATCTCAGTCATGTTTAATACCAGGAGTCATCTTTAAGCTGCCTAAGAGTTTAAAGCTAGTGAGTATGCAGGTGAGTTCTTTAGCTTTGGTAAAAAATTATAATATATCTAAAACAAAAAACAAATATTCTTTTTTTTTTTAAATGAGGATTTGTGTTAAACACATTTCTTCAAACCAAAGAAAAATAAATAAATGTGAAATATATGGAGAAAATTGGAAATATCAAGAATGCCAATAAAGTTAATCGACAGCTTGATCTTTAAAGTAATGGCTAAAGAATTAAAGAAATAAAAGAAAGACACGAAATATTGAAATAATATATGGAGAAAATAATTGCAAATCGAAAAGCAAAGAAATAAAACAAATTTACATAAAAAAAAAACCTTTTGGTGTTTATATTTCTAAATTTACTTTGCAGCTATTCTTGCTTTGTTTATTGTTCTTTGAATAAATATAATTTTGGGATATTCTTTACATGTTAATACATTATGATAGGTTCCATACTTTTCTGTATGACTCAAAATGATTTCACAACACAAACAATCCTTAACCTTTGGAGATTATTTTGTGTTTTGTTTGACTTTACAGGATGAACTTGCAGTACTTTTATCCAGCAGGTACATCCTGTGAGCAATCCTTTAATTCTCTTACCCGCCACCCTCTCCATCCAGCAGCCTCCTGTACTCTGCAATCTCCATCTCTAGCCTGCTCTTGATGTCCAGCAACATCTGGTACTCTGAGGACTGTCTCTCTAGGTCGGCCTTCAGCTGGGTCAGCTGGTCCTCCAACATTAACACCTGAAGAAGAAGAAGAAGAATCAAGTTAATGTCTTGAAGTCTAACAAGCAGCATCATTCTCAGGGGAAATATATAACGGCTCGCTCACCTGGTTCTGGTAAGATGACAGCATCATGGCGTAGCGGTTCTGAGTTTCAGACAGGGTGGCTTCCAGCGACGCTTTCTGCAGGAGAGAGAGGCTGGTTCAGTTTCTTTGTCTTATCACAGCAGACACAGGTAATAAAAAGTGTGTAGATAAGTAGGTGTGTGCTGTGTGTGATGTGATGCTCACCATGCTGAGCTGTGACTGCAGCTCGATCTCCAGGCTCTGCAGCATTCGCTTCAGGTCTGTGATCTCAGATTTGGACGTAACGAGAGTTTCTGTGCTTTCTGCAACTTCATTTTTCAATGACTCTGACTGTGTAGGGAAGAAGACAACAGCATGTTCAGTACACTATGAAAGTACCCAGAAATATTCCTTTAGTGATTATACAGCTATAATGCCTTCATTTCAACCCATTTCTCAGCAAGAAATCGATTTAACCTGATGAATCCATGCTCTTCTTCATACTGAATACTTTTAATTTGAGTAGTTGCAAATTGATAATTTATCTATATTTTTTTCACTGAGAAAAAAACAAAAAGAAAAAACTTAATATCTGGACAGGTGTTCAGAGTAAAGTCTCACCTTTTGCTCGAACCAGTTTGCCAGATCTCTGTTGTTCTTGTTGGCAAGGGCTGCATAGTGCTCCCTCATCTCTTCGATGACCTTATTAAGGTCTTGTCCCTGAGGAGCGTCCACCTCCACGTTCACCTGACCACTCATCTGGGTCCTCATGGCCAGCAGCTCCTGCAGACCAAATCATAGACACACATTAATGAAGGATTCGGAACTTACCCAACCAGAAATGTTTGCTCTGATATTTCTCATCTAGAGGAAACTTATTTTGGAAACCATTTTTTTGTAATATATTATGCCCCATTAATGAGACCCCTTAATTAATATTGGGATCAACAGACCTCCTCGTGGTTCTTCTTGAGGAAGATCAGCTCCTCCTTCAGGCCCTCAATCTGCATCTCCAGGTCAGATCTTCCCATGGTCAGCTCATCCAGTGCTCTCTTCAGCCCGGCGATGTCCGCCTCAACTGACTGCCTCATGGCAAGCTCGTTTTCATACCTGCATCGAGAATTAAGTCATAAAAAGTCAGTAAAGCTTTCATTTGTGAGTCTAAGTCTTTTCATGTGAAATGTCAGCTCATTAACTTCCAATTACTTGGCTGAAAAGATCACACTCACTTCATCCTGAAGTCGTCAGCAGCCAGTTTGGCGTTATCGATGGAGAGGTAGATGCCGCCGTTGAATTTGGTTGCTTCCAGAATCTGAGAAAAAAAAGAAGAAATAAATACTTTAACCTTTTTCCTGTTTGGCCTTTCTTTAAGTGTATGGAGTATAAAGTATTTCAGCCTGAGTCTCTTGTTCTTTCACTCTCAGCAGAAATCATCTTAAGCCCTGCTCTTTTAGTCAGTTCAGTTCAGACAATTCTTGTTAGACTGGCTCGGGGAACAGCACTTATGATTATGAAAATGTAAGCTGTCAAGCAGTGAGTACACTGTTTATTACACTTAAGTGATAACATGGCTCACATTTGCAGACTGCATTTTAACATCTGTACTGTGTTTTAAGAGCTGTGGTGTCTCTTTAGGTGTTGCACAACTATTTAACTCATTTTCATTCAGTAACTAAATGTAAATACTCTTCTTTGGTACAATTTCAGCACAAATGTAGATGCATGAAAATAAGACTATTAAAAACTTTAATTCCGCACCACAGTCCTCTGCTTTATGTTTCTCCCACTGAAAATAATGTTTTGGTAAACATTGTTTTATTTTGAAGTGAATATTTAAAAAGTACGTTTTAAAAACTACAACTTAGATTGAAGCTTCTCGCCATTCATTGGATGATATTTACTGTTAGATGGCAGTGATGGTGTCAGGAGCTGCCTTCCTGCTGCTGTTTGGAGGTCACATGATAATGACATGTCAGAGATGAACTCACCTGTCCCTGCAGTTCTGCGATGGTGGCATAGTAGGCACTGTAGTCTCTGGAGGAGGGTGAGGTCTTGCTCTCCAGGAACTCTCTGATCTTCAGCTCCAGCTCGGCGTTGGCAGCTTCCAGGAGGCGAACCTTCTCGAGGTAACTGGCCAAACGGTCATTCAGGTTCTGCATGCAGGCCTTCTCATTGGCAGAGATGTCCATGCCACCACCGCCACCGCCGCCGCCGCCGCCACCACCCGCACTAAAAGAGAACCCAGAACCACCGCCGCTTCCAGACATGGCAGCTGCACCGCCGAGGTACTGGAAGCCATATCCTCCAGCACCACCTCCACCACCTCCACCACCTCCACCGTACTGGGACATGGACATGGAGCGTGAAGAGACGGAGGCCCTGGCTCCACCAGCTACACCTCCACCATACATGGAGTAGCTGCTGACACCACCAGACTTTCTGTACGACATAATGCTGAAGATAGTGGGGACTGTCTTTCTGCTTGAGCTGAGGAGAGAACACAGTGTAAAGCTCAGAGAGCAGATGATGTTTTATACTCTTAGAAGAGTTTGGGAGGAGGAGGAGGAGGAGGAGGAGGAGGAGGAGGGATAGATGGTGCCAAACCTGGGTGGAGACACGTGTCCTTGTTTAACTCTCAGGAGGGTCAATGGGCTGTAGGTGTGTCTGAGAAATGTGGAATCCACCCATCATTACTGTGTTCACCTGTTAGTGTACATACAGAAAGATCGCAGCCTGTATCAAAAGATTAAAGTACATGAAGAGCTGCAGGCAAGTTCAGACCTGGATGACATTTAGATTTAAAGATCATTCGCTACATGAAAAAAACAAATCCAATCAATCCGCAGCCGTAAAGATGACCCCCCTCACAATAACCACCATCTGTTATTTCAGTTTTTATGACAGCAAGGTTGGGTAACTCTTGTCTGCAGGTTATTGTGTCGGAACTCTTGAGCCAAAGAGGATTAAAGAGTAAACCACTTGTTTGATGAAACAGAGTCTTTGTCAGCTCAGTAATCTTAAGTAAACAGAGCTGACAGAGAGTCGTGACTGAGGAGGGCTTTGTCACATTTTGTTGACATCATAAATCAAGATCGAATGCTATTCAAACAAACAAGTGTCAAAAACCTACCAAAAGGTCTGGAAAGATTCTTGCATGTAGGATTCAGGAAAACTGCAGAGCAAATTTCACTTAGATCAGGCAGTCCATGTAGAGGTAATAATGATGGCTATAATTCTCCACCTAAGCACCCCATGGCCATATCTTCAGCCCGTGTTAGAAGTTTTTAAAATTAAGAATGATAGGTACCGTTTGAAATGTTCTCCCTGTTTCCCACTCTGCCCAAACATACAAACATTCACTGTCCAACCTGAGAGAGCGTGATGAGCTACGTAACATTTGTTTCATTCTAGATGAACATTTCAAACTAAGTTGTCTGTGCTTGGAGTAACTTAGGGCCCGATCTACTAAAGGTTTGCGTGTACAAAAACAGGTGCAAACTTGATAGCGTGCGCAAAGCTGACATAGTAAGCAGGAGCACCGAGGATTGCATCTGTCAAATGAGCAAAATAGCACTTGCTATCCATTTAGCGTGTTTGCATTCATGAATATGCAGAATACATGTAGATCATCAGAAATCCAAAATAGAAAAAATACCAAAATACTGGGAGGAGGAGATGCAAATGTAATCATTCAGCACACGCAATGTGATCTATCAAACCTGAAGCAGATAGCGTGCAGTGTTTTTACATCTTTATTTAGCACGTTTGAAAGGCAGGTGCCGATATCAAGACAGGCAGTAAAAACGTTCACCCGAAAGATGCTCTCTGCGTCAGTGAGGCGACGGTCTTCATCAAAGTGACGCCTAACTTGTCTGGCCCTGGTTGTTTCAAAACTGCGATTGACTTCCCAATTAAGTAGCTAGAGAAAGAGTGGCTGAATATTGAACTAATTAAATGTGTCCAATATTAGAGATTTCATTTAGGGAAAGATTTTCCCTTTTTCTTCTGCGGATATTTTGCCATATTCTTGTTATTTCATCGGCAGATCTTTTGTTTTTTCTCACAGCATTCAACTTTTCACAGGCCTCACAAAAATGCTGAGATGTCTCTGAAGGAGTTCACCGATGTGTTTGCGTCCTCCACTAAAACCTCCAACTCCATGGCTTCAAACTTCATTTTTCGTTTACGGCCACTCTGCTCTCCAAAACTATCCATGGGGACAGCAGATTTAGCCCACGCAAAATCCTCATTTAAGGGCGAACCGTTCAACTTTTGCACTTGTTATCATTTGCGCATGGAATCATAGTAAATCACCCACAACCCGCCCAGAAATGGCACGTGCAATGTTTTAGTTTGCACACGCAATATAGCGCTCGTTATTTGAGATCTTAGTAGATCAGGCCCTTTGTGTTTTGGGGCACTCACATTCACATGACTTGATTTATTGTGTGTGCACTGTGACTGTACACAAGAAGACTTAAGACTTAGGGTCTGATCTACTAAGATCCCAAATAACAAGCGCTAATTTGCATGTCCAGATAATAATTTTGCACGTGCTATTTCTGGGCGTGTTGCGGGTGATCTACTATGACTGCGTGCGTATAATAACAAGTTTAAAAGTAATGCGGACCGCCCTTAAATGAGTATTTTGCGTGTGCTGTCACCATGGAGAGTTTGAGAGAGCAGAGTGCTCTTAAGCGATAAATGAAGTTTGAAGCCATGAAGTTGGGGGTCTATGTGGAGGAGGGAAATAAACACATCGTGAACTCCAGCAAAGGATGAAATAAACGCATCTACTATACTCCAAAACGCAATCAGCGTTTTGATGGAGTTTAGAGAGCAATTTGATGAGGCCTGTCCCTGCTTTTATTTTTTACTTTTCCCGTCAACGTTGCACCTTCTGAGCACTCATTCTCCAAGTTAAAACTAACTAAGAACCCCTTGATGAGCCCGGTGGGACAGGAGAGAATGAGTGGACATGTCATGTTATCTATTGAGAATGACAGAGCAAAGAAAATGGACATACAGCGCATCGTGGGCAAGTCCGCGGAGCTTAAGGCTCTTTCAAATAGTGGTGAGTAGGTTGGATACTTCTTATTGATTTTTTGTTTGTATGTGAACATGTGGGCCGCTATGCCAATTTTACTAAACTTTATAGCTGTTGATACAGTGACCTACTGTGCTCTCATTAGTTGAAAAAAGTTAAAGTTGGTGTCAGAATGATGTGGTCGCTATCCGTGGTGCTGAACTGCTTTAAATTTGTGTTGTTTTATTATAATTTTTTTTTCTGTTCTCTTGGTTTGTTAGACTTCATGTCCGTTTGATTGACTTCAAAATGACATGACACGCTGTACCAGTTTGCACCTGCCTTTCAAACGTGCTAAATATAGACGCAAAAACAGCGCCCGCTATCTGCTTCAGGTTTGAGAAATCACACTGCATGTGCTAAAGGATTACATTTGCATCTCCCTCTCCCAGTATTTTGCGCGTCCTGATGATCTACATGTAATCTGCATATTCATGAAAGCGAACACGCAAAATGGATAGCGAGTGCTATTTTTCTCATTTGACAGACACAATCATCGGTGCTCCCGGTTAGCACATCTGCTTTGCGCGCCCACTATCAAGTTTGCACCTGTTTTTATACACACAAACCTTTCGTAGATCGGGCCCCTGGATTTAAAGCTCACATCTGACTACCTGTAATACTATTCTGCAGAGTAGAAAGATAATGCATTATTTACCACAGCTGTCCTTGTGTGTGCTATCTTTTCAAGCACCTATTGGTCTCAAGGTTTGTGTGACCTTACAGTGGTTTGCTGATGATGTGATTGTATTGCTATCAAAAGCTCTACAATAAGCAAGTTTTGAGTCAAGATTGTATCACAGCAATTACTTCAAAAGTCATAAAGGATCTGTCAAGCACCAGAAGACAGAAAGGGCTCCCACTATTAAAAAGTTTGAACTATATGCAATACAAACAGTATTTAGTACCATGACTACTGCCGCCTTTTTGAGAGTTATTGGGGATGCATGAAGGTTTGGCAAGGTTCAAAGGACAACATTTTTTGTGTTAAAAGCGTCCCAGTGTCTATTCGTAGGTCATTTACTATTGCCCAATCAACTTTCAGCTTGTTTTGGCTGTATGCCGAAAATTAGTCAATGCAGACCGCAAAATAGGTGAAACATGTAAACCTTAATTCAATCCTGGAACTCATGTGCCGTCATCTAATTTAAATTTAAACAGCTATCTGCATTAAATGCATCTGGAGCTCAAATTCGCTTATCTAAACCACTTTAGGGTACATCCAAACTCTGAAATATTTGCTGTTGTCTTCAGAGGCCTTGCAGTTTTTGATTTTGGAAAGCTCAAGAGTGTTTATGGGTTCTATTTTATCTTCAAACATATCGAAAGTTTGAATTTAAGAGTTAAAAATTTGGCGAATGCAGCTTGGTTTCTGCAGAATCATAAGTTTCATTGCATGTCATGATTGAATAACAACATTTACACAAGAAGTATTAAACTGGGACAGATATGTCAGTACATTCAATTCATGCATAAACCTGCCCTGAAGCAATGTCAGTCAGTTTAGTTTTAATGATTAAGGTGGAAAGTGTTTTGGTGCAGAGTGGGTGTGGCTGTGTGGTATTCTGCTGCAGGCCTGTTCCCATGATGAGCATCAAACTGACAGGGATGTACAACACCCATACTTTCTCTATATCATTGTTCATTACAGGTGAAAATTTTATTTTACTTGAATTCAGACAATGCCAGACATGTTTGTTTAAAAGGTGAGTTCACCTGAGTCTCTCAGAGGTAAAGATGAGAGGAGGTTCATCACTCTGTAAAAGGCTTACTGAGCAAATACTTCAACAAATTGAGAATAATGTTCAACATAAAATTGCAAATAATTTGAAGGTTTCATCATCTACGGTAAATAATATCATTAAAAGATTCAGAGAATCTAGAGAAATCTCAAATCACAAAAGGGATAAGGCTGAAAACCAATACTGGATGGCTGTTATCTTGGTGGCACTACATCAAAAACAGACATGTATCTGTAATGGAGATCACTGCATGGACTTAAGAAATCTCTGTCTGTGCAAACAGTTTGTCACTGCATCCACAAATGCATGTTAAAACTATACCTTACATGACATATAAAGATGATCCAGAATTGCCAGTGATTTCTCTGGGCCTGAACCTGTTTAAGACGGACTGAGGCGAAGTGGAAAGCTGTCCCGTGACATGAATCAAATTATGTCATTCTCTTTGGAAATCATGGACGCCATATTCTCTGCTCTATAGAGGTGAGGGACGACTCGGCACATAGTTCAAAAGCCAAAATCCCTGATGGTATGGGGATGCATAACTGCTCATGGCATGGGTAGATTAAGCATCTGGGAAGGAACCATTAATGCTGAATGATATAGAGAGGTCTTGGAGTAACATATGCTGCCATCCAGACAATGCCTTTTTCAAGAAGACCTTGCATATTTTAGGAAAACAAGTCACACCAGATTCTGCATGTTGTGCAACAGCATGGCTCTATACTGCAGTACAAGACTGCAGGCAGGCAAACTGGCCTACCGGCAGTCCTTGTGCTTAATTTTCTTTAAAAAAAAAGGTTTGCTCAAACTTTGTAGCTTTGGATTTTGTAATCCAGCAATTGTTTGAATTATTGACATGTATCGTAAAACCCTTTACAAATGTACTAACAGACACCATAATATACACCTAAAACATGACAGCTCAGTTTGGACCATACGACTCCTTAGACTAATACAATTATTTGAACACTCTACTAAAGCTAACTCATCAACCCTCCTGTTTTTAAAGCTAACACAACAACCCTCCTTCATCTAGAGCAAACATAACCCTCCTGCTACTATAGCTATTGTCACAACTCTCTTTATACTATAACTCGCATTATAACCCTTCCTCTATTGCTAACATAATAATCCCCATGCCATTATAGCTAAAAGAACAACCCTCCTGCAGCAACAGCTAACGTTACAACCTTCCTGTTGACGAACATCACAACCCTCTTGCGGTACAGGTAGTAGCATAACTCTAGTGCTGCGAAGGCTGACATCCTAACCCAAAGCTGGATCCGTAAGGCAACTGGACTGGTAGAAATTCTTGAAGACGTTTCACCTCTCCTCTGAAAGGCTTCTTCAGTTCTGACCAGACTAAGGCTAAGGGCTCAAAATATAAGCCTCTAACAGTCGTGGGTGTGTCCAGGTAGTCATAATAGGGTCCTAAGTAGGGTCGTTAGTCTAGTTCCTTGCAGTGTTCTCCTATCACCTGACAGTCGTTCAGTACCTCCTGACAGTCGTTAGCTAGGCGATGGGTCAGTTGTGGGTCGTTAGAGTCACATGGTGTCTGGTGTGAGTATGGTCTTACTTGTTTTGACAGATAATTCAGAACAGCATTGAATGTTGGAGACAAATGGTGTCTTAGTCCACCACCTCTGTTAAGAGAAGGGTGTTCAAGCTTAACGTAGATGGCTTCCTTGACCCCTCTTTCATACCAATGCTCTTCTCTGTCCAGGATCTGAACCTTGTTGTCCTCAAAGCAAGGAGTTATATGATCTACACCGTTACAGTAGTCTAGTCTGCTAAAGACAAATGCATGGACCAGTTTTTCTGCATCCTGCTGAGACATAAGTCCTTTAATCCTTGATATATTCTCAAGGTGATAGTAGGCTGACTTTGTAATTGTCTTAATGTGGCTGCCGAAATTAAGGTCTGAGTCTGTGACTACACCAAGGTTTCTGGCTTGTTTTGAACATTTCATCTGTGCAGATTGGAGCTGAGCAGTAACCTTTAACCTTTCTTCCTTGGCTCCAAAGACAATCTTTTCAGTTTTTTCTTTGTGTAACGAAGAGCCCTTCGTTACTCATGACGGATGGCTGTTGTGTTGTAAATATTGCACCAGGGTTTGGGCTCATTGCACTTTAATTAAGAACACACAGTATTGATGGCACTTTGCACTTTATTAGCGATCTTTGCACAGTACATTTGCACATTGCGTATTTGCACATTTGTTGTTGTTATTGTTATTTATTGATTAAGGAATTAAGCCGGAGTTAGGCAAACCATAGTGCGTGGTTGAGGTGTGGTTGTCCGGGGGTTGCCGGCGTGGGGTCGCTGCTCCACCTGGAGAAGAGAGGAGAGTTAGAAGGCTCCGTGATACGATGTTTAACGTCAGCAATAAGTAATCATGTGTGCAGTGAATATGAATGTGTGTGGTTGTATTAACGTTAAAGTGTGCCAGAGCAGTAGTGTGAATATGTCGAAATTGTTTGTTTGACTTACCTGTGGTTGTTCTGTGTCTGCTCCAGGGTGTTCCGGTTAAAAAATTCCCTGAGGAACGGACACCCAGATAAAGGTTCCGGGGTGGGACCAGAGCACAAATTGGTCAGGGGAGAGTCTGAATTTAGCGGTGCAAGGGAATCAATTAAATGGCATGTTTTAGATGTATTTTAGGAAATGTGGGAATTATAAAATGTTGTTAATATTGGTGACATAAAGTCAGGAACAGGGAAGGTGTCTAAGTTAATTGGAGAGCAGAATAAATTGTGAACACCTCCAGATGGTTTGGTTCAGGAGGCCAATTAGTACCACAGTATAAAAGGTGCCAGTTATAATCTGTCTGTGTTCGTTGTTGGTTGGTGTCTGATGTCGCTGTGGCTGTTTGTGTAATAAAGAAGTTTGTGGTACACCTGAACCACCGCCTGTGATTTTGTTTATCATGCCTGCTGTATCATCCAGCCGCTACAGGGTCATTCTAACACTTTGTTTAACTGAAGAAAATTCTGGCTTGTCCAGTAATTTATTGTTCAATGTATTTACTCAGCGTTTGTATGGGACTATAATCCCCTGGTGATATGGTGATGTAAATGTGTGTGTCATCTGCATAGCTATGGTATTTTATTTTGTTTTTTCTTATTATCTGACCTAAGGGGAGCATGTAGATGCTGAATAGCAGAGGCCCCAGAATGGATCCCTGAGGTACTCCACACACCATTTTCATCTGCTCAGATGTGTAGTTACCTATAGACACAAAATAGTCCCGGTCATTTAAATAGGACTTAAGCCAATTCAGTACTGCACCAGAGAGTCCCACCCAGTTTTCAAGTCTGTCCAGTGGTATCGTGTGGTTTTTAGATAAATACAGACAAGCTGCTACCATGCTTCCCTTTTTACCAGGACATAGCCAGATGTGTCCTCATATCTGACAAAATAAGGTCTCTGCTGGCTCACAAAACAAAACAACAAATGCTTAAGACGGTCAAGATTAGCCAAACTCACAGCCTCGTTAGTCCACTTCAATCTCCTAGTTTAAAAACATCAACTACGGCCTTTACAGGTTGCTGCCTCTCTATAAGCGCTAGGCTGTTATAAAATGAATACAGTCAGGTTTATAGAGTGAACAACTTCTGATTTTCTTGACGTGGGTTGTCAAAAAAAGGCATTTTGTTTGCCTCCTGAATAATCTAACCCCAAGTACAACTACATCACTATTGTAACTTTGTTTTGAGAAAGACGCAATAAAATGAAATGCTTATAAAAGCCAAACGAGTCACATGGAGGTGTTCCAAAAGGGAATATTAATCTGCACTTTTAATATATTTGTACATATTGTAGTAAACTGCCTGAAATCCATCCCTGAGAATGTTTTGGTGACTTTGTGCTCAAAGCTTTTTGTGAAACAGTATAATCAGAAAAAAAGAGATCAAGAAATAAATGTTGACCTTCTTTTAAAAAATAATCTCAAGTTTTGTTGGGTCCTATTTTGATAGGTAATATTTTTCAAACCTTTTTCTTTTTGGAGACACATTTGTTGATTTTGTCAATGATTTAAATATTTTTTTTTTATTTGCCCTTTGTTACCTTTCAGCAATAACAGCACCTTGTGGCCATTAGAGGAACTGCAACTTAAATCCCCCAAAACACAACACAACACACAACCATATATTTTTAAGCTCCTCAGCAAAATTTTATTTCGGTGTTAGTTTCATCATTAGCTGAGTGAGTGCTCCTCCTGCAGGTGCTCACACCTGGTTGACGACCTCGGAGCTTGTGGAGCTGACCACCTGCCCATCCACCACCTCCTCCACGATGGTGATGACTTTCTGTTTGGTGATGGAGGTGGTGACAGGGGCAGTGACGACAGTACTGCTGGAGGAAGAGCTGGAGCCGGAACCGGAACCAAAGCCGGAGCTAGAACGGGAGCCGGAGCTGGAAGAAGTCATGGAGGACGACATGGACGAGGAGAAACCAGAGCTGGAGCTGGAGCTGCAGGAGGACAACAAGTTTGCATTGATCTCAGTCATGTTTAATACCAGGAGTCATCTTTAAGCTGCCTAAGAGTTTAAAGCTAGTGAGTATGCAGGTGAGTTCTTTAGCTTTGGTAAACAATTATAATATATCTAAAACAAAAAACAAATTTCTTTTTTTTTAAATGAGGATTTGTGTTAAACACATTTCTTCAAACCAAAGAAAATTAATAAATGTGAAATATATGGAGAAAATTGGAAATATCAAGAATGCCAATAAAGTTAATCGACAGCTTGATCTTTAAAGTAATGGCTAAAGAATTAAAGAAATAAAAGAAAGACACGAAATATTGAAATAATATATGGAGAAAATAATTGCAAATCGAAAAGCAAAGAAATAAAACAAATTTACATTAAAAAAAAAACGTTTTGGTTTGTATATTTCTAAATTTACTTTGCAGCTATTCTTGCTTTGTTTATTGTTCTTTGAATAAATATAATTTTGGGATTTTCTTTACATGTTAATACATTATGATAGGTTCCATACTTTTTTGTATGACTCAAAATGATTTCACAACACAAACAATCCTTAACCTTTGGAGATTATTTTGTGTTTTGTTTGACTTTACAGGATGAACCTGCAGTACTTTTATCCGGCAGGTACATCCTGTGAGCAATCCTTTAATTCTCTTACCCGCCACCCTCTCCATCCAGCAGCCTCCTGTACTCTGCAATCTCCATCTCTAGCCTGCTCTTGATGTCCAGCAACATCTGGTACTCTGAGGACTGTCTCTCTAGGTCGGCCTTCAGCTGGGTCAGCTGGTCCTCCAACATTAACACCTGAAGAAGAAGAAGAAGAAGAAGAAGAAGAAGAAGAAGAAGAAGAAGAAGAAGAAGAAGAAGAAGAAGAAGAAGAAGAATCAAGTTAATGTCTTGAAGTCTAACAAGCAGCATCATTCTCAGGGGAAATATATAACGGCTCGCTCACCTGGTTCTGGTAAGATGACAGCATCATGGCGTAGCGGTTCTGAGTTTCAGACAGGGTGGCTTCCAGCGACGCTTTCTGCAGGAGAGAGAGGCTGGTTCAGTTTCTTTGTCTTATCACAGCAGACACAGGTAATAAAAAGTGTGTAGATAAGTAGGTGTGTGCTGTGTGTGATGTGATGCTCACCATGCTGAGCTGTGACTGCAGCTCGATCTCCAGGCTCTGCAGCGTTCGCTTCAGGTCTGTGATCTCAGATTTGGACGTAACGAGAGTTTCTGTGCTTTCTCTAGCTTCATTTTTCAATGACTCTGACTGTGTAGGGAAAAAGACAACAGCATGTTCAGTACACTATGAAAGTACCCAGAAATATTCCTTTAGTGATTATACAGCTATAATGCCTTCATTTCAACCCATTTCTCAGCAAGAAATCGATTTAACCTGATGAATCCATGCTCTTCTTCATACTGAATACTTTTAATTTGAAAAGTTGCAAATTGATAATTTATCTATATTTTTTTCACTGAGAAAAAAACAAAAAGAAAAAACTTAATATCTGGACAGGTGTTCAGAGTAAAGTCTCACCTTTTGCTCGAACCAGTTCGCCAGATCTCTGTTGTTCTTGTTGGCAAGGGCTGCATAGTGCTCCCTCATCTCTTCCAAGACCTTATTAAGGTCTTGTCCCTGAGGAGCGTCCACCTCCACGTTCACCTGACCACTCATCTGGGTCCTCATGGCCAGCAGCTCCTGCAGACCAAATCATAGACACACACTAATGAAGGATTCGGAACTTACCCAACCAGAATTGTTTGCTCTGATATTTCTCATCTAGAGGAAACTTATTTCGGAAACCATTTTCTTGTAATATATTATGCCCCATTAATGAGACCCCTTAATTAATATTGGGATCAACAGACCTCCTCGTGGTTCTTCTTGAGGAAGATCAGCTCCTCCTTCAGGCCCTCAATCTGCATCTCCAGGTCAGATCTTCCCATGGTCAGCTCATCCAGTGCTCTCTTCAGCCCGGCGATGTCCGCCTCAACTGACTGCCTCATGGCAAGCTCGTTTTCATACCTGCATCGAGAATTAAGTCATAAAAAGTCAGTAAAGCTTTCATTTGTGAGTCTAAGTCTTTTCATGTGAAATGTCAGCTCATTAACTTCCTATTACTTGGCTGAAAAGATCACACTCACTTCATCCTGAAGTCGTCAGCAGCCAGTTTGGCGTTATCGATGGAGAGGTAGATGCCGCCGTTGAATTTGGTTGCTTCCAGAATCTGAGAAAAAAAAGAAGAAATAAATACTTTAAACTTTTTCCTGTTTGGCCTTTCTTTAAGTGTATGGAGTATAAAGTATTTCAGCCTCAGTCTCTTGTTCTTTCACTCTCAGCAGAAATCATCTTAAGCCCTGCTCTATTAGTCAGTTCAGCTCAGACAATTCTTGTTAGACTGGCTCGGGGAACAGCACTTATGATTATGAAAATGTAAGCTGTCAAGCAGTGAGTACACTGTTTATTACACTTCAGTGATAACATGGCTCACATTTGCAGACTGCATTTTTACATCTGTACTGTGTTTTAAGAGCTGTGGTGTCTCTTTAGGTGTTGCACAACTATTTAACTCATTATCATCCAGTAACTAAATTTAAATACTCTTCTTTGGTACAATTTCAGCACAAATGTAGATGCATGAAAATAAGACTGTTAAAAACTTCAATTCCACACCACAGTCCTCTGCTTTATGTTTCTCCCACTGAAAATAATGTTTTGGTAAACATTGTTTTATTTTTAAGTGAATATTTAAAAAGTACGTTTTAAAAACTACAACTTAGATTGAAGCTTCTCGCCATTCATTGGATGATATTTACTGTTAGATGGCAGTGATGGTGTCAGGAGCTGCCTTCCTGCTGCTGTTTGGAGGTCACATGATAATGACATGTCAGAGATGAACTCACCTGTCCCTGCAGTTCTGCGATGGTGGCATAGTAGGCACTGTAGTCTCTGGAGGAGGGTGAGGTCTTGCTCTCCAGGAACTCTCTGATCTTCAGCTCCAGCTCGGCGTTGGCAGCTTCCAGGAGGCGAACCTTCTCGAGGTAACTGGCCAAACGGTCATTCAGGTTCTGCATGCAGGCCTTCTCATTGGCAGAGATGTCCATGCCACCACCGCCGCCGCCGCCGCCGCCGCCACCACCCGCACTAAAAGAGAACCCAGAACCACCGCCGCTTCCAGACATGGCAGCTGCACCGCCGAGGTACTGGAAGCCATATCCTCCAGCACCACCTCCACCACCTCCACCACCTCCACCACCTCCACCGTACTGGGACATGGACATGGAGCGTGAAGAGACGGAGGCCCTGGCTCCACCAGCTACACCTCCACCATACATGGAGTAGCTGCTGACACCACCAGACTTTCTGTGCGACAACATGCTGAAGATAGTGGGGACTGTCTTTCTGCTTGAGCTGAGGAGAGAACACAGTGTAAAGCTCAGAGAGCAGATGATGTTTTATACTGTTAGAAGAGTTTGGGAGGAGGAGGAGGAGGAGGAGGAGGAGGAGGAGGAGGGATAGATGGTGCCAAACCTGGGTGGAGACACGTGTCCTTGTTTAATTCTCAGGAGGGTCAATGGGCTGTAGGTGTGTCTGAGAAATGTGGAATCCACCCATCATTACTGTGTTCACCTGTTAGTGTACATACAGAAAGATCGCAGCCCGTATCAAAAGATTAAAGCACATGAAGAGCTGCAGGCGAGTTCAGACCTGGATGAGATTTAGATTTAAAGGTAATTCGCTCCATGAAAAAAACAAATCCAATCAATCCGCAGCCGTAAAGATGACCTCCCTCACAATAACCACCATCTGTTATTTCAGTTTTTATGACAGCAAGGTTGGGTAACTCTTGTCTGCAGGTTATTGTGTCGGAACTCTTGAGCCAAAGAGGATTAAAGAGTAAACTACTTGTTTGATGAAACAGAGTCTTTGTCAGCTCAGTAATCTTAAGTAAACAGAGCTGACTGAGGAGGGCTTTGTCACATTTTGTTGACATCATAAATCAAGATCGAATGCTATTCAAACAAACAAGTATCAAAAACCTACCAAAAGGTCTGGAAAGATTCCTGTTGCATGTAGGATTGAAGAAAACTGCAGCAGTCAAGAGAGCTTATTGTGCTAAAAGGTGTGGCAAAATAGTTAATGAAGAACTAAATAATTACCAGATTCATGACGGACAGTAAAATAGTATCAAACTAATTTGTCTCCAAGAACAATCAGATTGAAACTGATTGAATACAACGCGGTAAGGCATTAATTTCCTTTCACAGGACTGATTTCACAGGAATATGTGAAATGGACTTCTTGACAACAGATAACCACGTAAAGGTGCCTGATGTTGTAAAGGTCAACAGTTTGGTAAAGTTTAAAACACATTTTTTATGGGTCGGCACTTTCCTTATTTTACGCAGAGATGGCTTTAGGGAAAGATTTTGGACCCAGAATATCACATCCAAACGTCCAACCATCTGAGGTTGAGGTCATGCCAAAAGGCCACAGGTCTTGCCTGTATAACTCCTTTAATGTTGCGTATCCTAACCCACTTCCTGTTTGTTTGCCTTTTTACAAATACAAAAAAAAAGAATAAAACATGAACACAACACCAGAGACCACTTCCCTGAAAAGATTCTGTGACTCAAGTCACAGATGGTCAACTTCAGCCCAAGGGGATCTGAGCTGTGTTCTGGATGTTATGGCCTAATCTGCAGGTAGTTTAATTTTGGTCCACAATGGTGTGAATTAAAGCCAAATATTCGGTAAACCACACCTGTTGGATTTACCTCTGAATTTTGACTTGCATTGGTCTGACCTAAGCTTACACTAAGATGATCTGAGCCAAGCCAGAAATGACCCAATTGTCTGATTTCAATATCAGATGGTTAATTTAATTAACACAACACTACCTGATCTTAGTCCCACATGGTTCAACCTTAAGCCTGGTTTATGCTTCTGCATTGACCTTACGCAGCAGTGGACAACACGGTCATGACCACTCCATACTTGTGCGTCAATATGTCCACGTAGCTCTGCAGTACCACTCTACACGCTTGAGGACAGTGTGGTATCTCTGATAGTCGGGTCACCTGTTTCCTGTCCCGCTATGTTTTTTGCTTGCTTTAGGGCTGATACATGTTGTTGTTTATCATACAGCAATGTTTACATGGAAGAATAGAGAGGAGACTTCGGAGGAGATGAGATGCATAGTCAATGGACGGCAATTCCGGAAGTGCTGTAAATGAAAGAAATACAACGCGCCGAGTGGACCAATCACAGGGCTTGTGGTCTGTCGTTTTGACGCGTAATTACATTTTGGAGGAGGTGCACGTCAGGCTACGTTCTTACCCCCAATTTAAACAGGATGCACCGCGTTGTGTTACAGCTGCCCCGAATGTTTGCTCCGTCCAACGGCGTGCGCCCTGCTATACAGGACACCTGTTTGACGCGTAGCACCAACTCAGAGCAGCCAGGATCAGCTGGGCCCAGTAAAGAAAGAATAACATACAAACAACAGGTTACAGAGCTTTTCTGTGGTTGAATTTCTGCTCAATTGGATAGTAGTCTGTTACTTTTGTGCTTTAATCATTGCTGAGTAAGCTGCACAACTACAAAGTTTAGTTTTGCAGGTTTAGATGAGTTTAATATGAATAATTCTGCTCTATTTCGTTGTTCTGTTACCTTCTGACACAGTTATCGACTTCCTGTCCAGGTCAATCTTTTCTGTGGATTGACATGTGCTGGATGTGGGCTCCGTGGAAAAAACAAATAGACTCGACATGTAGCGGGTGCATATGAACATGAGCATTGACTAGAATGGGAAAATATTGGCTGAGCCGTGTGCTGCGAAGCCGTAACGCGACGCAGTACATCCTATGTAAATGGGGGGTTAGGTTTATTCTGCTGCGTCTAATCTGTAGCCTACACTGTAGGTCTGTGTAGCTTTTTTTCGACGCAGCAGAATAAACCTGGCTTTAGCCATAGTTGGTCTAGGCTAGACCTAAAATCCTCTCTGCCTTAGATTTTCTCTAGGACCAGACAGTCTGGGCTAAGCCAAGATAACCTTGGTCTTTCATCGAACTTCTGCCTGGTCAGTGTTCGATCCATCTCCGATCTGTCTCTCATCCGCTGCGGTTCAGCTCTGTGCTCTCTCAACACCCAACGGCTGCATTTTCAGAACGTAACTCAGAGCAGAACCACCGGACAGCTGTAGTCATGTGACCAAGATTTTCCCGCTGTAATTAATGAATCAAAGAGTATAGGACTTCTCTCCACATCCATGTTGTGGATTGGCCTCTGAAAACCTCTGACCTGGTGCAGTGACGGATCAGAGACGGACTGGACACGGATCAGGCGGAATTTAGCCAATAGCTAGAAAAGGCAGTCCATGTAGAGGTGGTAATGATGGCTATAATTCTCCACCTGAGCACCCATGGCCATATCTTCAGCCCGTGTTAGAGGTTTTTAAAATTAAGAATGATACATATTGTTTGAAATGTTCTCCCTGTTTCCCACTCTGCCCAAACATACAAACATTCACCGTCCAACCTGAGAAAGTGTGTTGAGCTATTATACGTTACATTTGTTTCATTCCAGATGAATATTTCAAACTAAGTTGTCTGTGCTTGGAGTAACTTAGTTTCTGTTTTTATTCCATGGTATAGTTTTTAGAGATTTCAAGTAATGGTTTCTAAATAAACATAATTAACAGAATGTACTTCTATGTATTCTTGACTGCACTTATGTATTGTGAAAATACAACGTTTTGAGATTTTTTAAAAGTACTTTGAATACTTAAGTATTATTAAAAGCTAGTACTCCAGTACTTTAACTCAAGTAATGATTTGACAGAGCAACTTTTATTTGTATTGTAGTAATATTTTACCTGGAGGATCTATACTTTGACTTAAATAACGAAGCTTTGTACTTTGTCCACCACTGATGTTACACTTGACTTATCATCTGAGTCATCTGGGAGTTTTTAAAGATAGATTTAGGATTCAAAACCCCAGCGGTGTTACTATTTTTCATCATGGCTTCAGCGTTAAGCAGGACTCTTCGGGGCTTGACTGGGTGAGAAGAGGGAAAAAAATCAAAGATATTCAAACACTGATTGCACGTTAATTTCAGACCTTAATCCCATCGCGTTAATGCTGACAGTCCTCGTTAATCCTGCCAAGCACTCTACATAGCAGCATCTGCCATCAGTGTGTGAATGTGTTTGTGAATGTGCCATGTGGTGTAATAACTTCTAATAACTAGAAAAGCACATTTTAAATACAGTCAATTTACCATTCATCATTTACCTCCAAACTTTGATCAGAGTGATAGGATCAGGATCAATACAAAGACACTGAAGGTACATTCAAAATGTTAAGGCCTTGAAAGTGAAAGTGAACACATCACATGTCAGAAGGGCGGACATTTGGATGAAGCTTCTCACACTTAATACTAATACTGCACTGAAGAGTTATGGAGGTTATGAGTTCAATTCATTGGCTGTTTTCTTGATACCATAGCTTAATGTACTGTTTTGTTAAAGTGTTTAATGTGCTCTAATCAGCTACATGCAGGCTGAAAGCACTGCTCAAGACAATTAGCTGTAATTACCTCCTTCCGCCACAAGGTGGAGTGTACTGTATAGTGAGCCCTCCTGCTGGGCGTTATCAGTATTGCTTAATTTTAGCACTATGCTGTAATACGAAGCTGTACAGACATTTGTTCTCAACAATGTACTCTTTTGTTCATGTGTAATTGCAGGTTAACAATAAAACTGAATCTCATACGTGTAAGTAGAGGCGGTTGGTTAAGCTACCTGTTTAATTCCATTAAAATGTTTGAATAAAAGTTGAGTTGTTGTTATTAGCTAAGTATTAGTTATTAGCTTTCTGTTGCTAAAGTGGCTGAAGTAGCTGCTTGTTGCAGCAGCTCTCTCTTCGTTGTTCTTTTTTAAACTCTTTTTCATATCTGTTTAGTTAAGGCCCGAGCACCGCTGGTGGCGAAGGCCCTATTGTAACCCTAAGGATTGTTCTTTCTTCCGCCACTTAAAACGCATTTTTGGACCCCTGAACATGAATGAAAGCGCGGATATTTTTGCACACTCATCGGGTCTGGTGAAAATTGCAAGTTTTTATTGGTCTCGCAAAAAAAAATCCTGTAGCGCCCCCTAGAAGTAAAAATAACATGCTATGCATAGAGTTTTTTTGAGCCACATGCATGAAAAGTCCTACACATATTCATGGCATCAGGACGCACAAAAAAGCCTCTTCCACCCATATTTGAAACTCAACAGGAAGAGCGCCACCTAGCTTTGAACATGAAAGATGGGGCCAAAATGGGTCCGTGCAAGGGTGCATACTTTTGCTAATTTCTCCTAGAGCTTTTCTCCGATTCAGTCCAAACTAGGCACATTCTATAGTAAACCCATTGATGATTAGTACAAAGTAAAGGCATTCCGTTCAGACGAAAGATGTGGGCGTGGCAGACTTTGGGGCGGGGCATAAAAAAAAAAACGTTGGAAAATTGATTTTTGTGACTTTAAAATGCACGTTATTTCACCTCATCCAACACACTCATCAGTCCTGGGGAAAATTGCGACATGTTATGGGTTTCGCAAAAAAAGTCGAAAAAATGTGCTCACCAACGCCCCCTACAGTTTAGCTATTAACTTCTAGAGCTTTTCTCCGATTCAGTCCAAACCAAGGGCAACCTATAGTAGACACCTTGACGACACAAAGTTATCAGAACAAATTTTGATCAGACAAAAAATGTGGGCGCAGCAGGCGTTGAGGCGGGGCATTAAAACGCACATACAGCTTTGAATGTGAAGAATGACGCCGAAATAAGGGTGCAAACTTTTGAGAGCTCCTCCTAGAGTTTTTCTCTGATTCAGTCCAAACAAGGCACATTCTATAGCCGACATATTGACGATTAAATTATTGTTAAAGGAATTCTGTTCACACTAAAATTGTGGGCGTGGTAGACTGTCAAGTTTTGAGGTTTTCTTGGCAATCTGCCAAAAACTTGGAACATTTGCACCACCTGAGGCAGTATATACTCTCAGATCTTGCTTTCGCATCATGTGATGTTAAATATCAGGTGACGGTTTACATGTGGCGGCGGCTCGCGTAGGCTGCGGGTGTGCGAGGGCCCGTTCATCGCCGCTTGTGGCTTTAATTATCTTTGTATTTAGAGCCTGTCGTGTCTTTTAATGACTCATTTGTTGGCCATGGACACCAAACTGACTACGTTTGCAGTGGTGTTTTTGCTGTTTTGTTCCTGTGTGTGTCCGAAGATCCTGCGTGTAACCATGGTCGCATTGTTTACATATGAGATCAGCTGTTAGTTGCCCATAGCACGTCGATGCTAAACAATGCTAGGCTCAATGTTCCCTGCAAGCTGAAGAGTTGGAGGCATGGACAACATGCTGGTATGGAGGTGACAACATCGACCTGGCCTTCCACCCACCGTTATGGGGAATGTAAGATCTATCTACGATAAGGTGGACGAGCTAACCCAGCACCAGAGGGAATACTGGCAGAGTAGCATCATGCTAACAGAACTAACACCGGACACAAATGCCATATTGGAAGAATTTCACCTGCTGTGGGCGGACAGGATACAGGAGAGCAAGACTGAACTAACTGGGGAAGAAGGCCAGCTCAGTCCTGGACCCTGTGGAGGTGGTGGCTGACAGAAGAATTATGGCCAACTCACTTCATTGCTTATTCCCAAAAGTTGAAAAATCTGATCTTTAGCAAATCATTCACACTGCTGGAAATTAAGGAAAAATTGATGGTGTCTGTGGGGGGGCTCCCCAAACGACACCACCTGTTTTTCTCGTTTGTTATATCTTAACAGGAATAAATGGAGTTGAGGGGGAAAGTGAGGAAAGTGAGTGGGGAGGTCGGATTATCTGGTAAGTTGTGAAAAACGTTATCTGTCACTTCATTCCAGCTATTGGTTGTACTGGCAAGTTAGCACAGTTAGTGTAACTGTAACAGACTTTGTGTTTTTGGGCATTCACATACACATGACTTGATTTATTGTATGTGTACCTACAGTATACAATGACTTTAAGTTCAACTGCTTGTCTTTTGTCTTGGAAACAAAAGTTGACTGTACACAAGACTTAAGGCTTAGATTTAAAGGCTCACATTCGACTACCTGTAATACTATTCTGCAGAGTAGAAAGAGATCCGTTATTTACCACAGCTATCCTTGTGTGTGAGATAATTAGCACAGTAGAGGAAGAGCGGCAAGAGACACTAACACAGGAGTAATTTAACTTTCCATAGCTATGAGTGTCGGCTTCAAATTAAGACAATTCCCTTTGGAGTCTTCTTCATTTTTAGCATCCATATGGCTTGATGCTTTTCACCCTTTTTGATGGAGTTGTAGATGTTCAGCCTCTATACATTATCCTTTCAAGCCCCTTTTGGTCTCAAGGTTTATGTGACCTTGCAGTGATTTGCTGATGATGTGATTGTATTGCTATCAAAAGCTCTGCAATAAGCAAGCATTGAGTCACGATTGTATCACAGCAATTACTTCCAAAGTCATAAAGGATTTCTCAGGCACCAGAAGACAGAAAGGGCTCCCACAATTAAAAAGTTTGAACTATATGCCATACAAACATTATTCAGTACCATGACTACTGCCGCCTTTTTGAGAGTTAGTGGTGATGCATGAAGGTTTGGCAAGGTTCAAAGGACAACATTTTTTGTGTTAAAAGCGTTCCAGTGACTATTTGTAGGTCATTTACTATTGCCCAATCAACTTTCAGCTTGTATTGGCTGTATGCCGAAAATTAGTCAATGCTGACAGCAAAATAGGTGAAACATGTAAACCTTAATTCAATCCTGGAACTCATGTGCCGTCATCTAATTTAAATTTAAACAGCTATCTGCATTAAATGTATCCAGAACTCAAATTGCTGGTCCAATGAAAAAAAGAATTGGGACATGGAAAAGAAAGTTTTTGACAGTAAATACTTTTTCACTTATCTAAACAACTTCAGGGTACATCCCAAACCCTGAAATATTTGCTGTTGTCTTCAGAGGCGTTGCAGTTTTTGATTTTAGAAAGCTCAAGAGTGTCTATGGGTTCTATTTTATCTTCAAACATAACAAAAGTTTGAATTTAAGAGTTAAAAATTGGCAAATGCAGCTTGGTTTCTGCAGAATCATTAGTTTCATTGCATGTCATGATTGAATAACAACATTTACAAAAAAAGTATTACATTGGGACAGATATGTCAATATATTCAATTCATGCATACATCTTCCCTGAAGCAATGTTAGCCAGTTTAGTTTTAATGATTAAGCTGGAAAGTGTTTTGGTGCAGAGTGGGTGTGGCTGTGTGGTATTCTGCTGCAGGCCTGTTCCCATGATGAGCAACAAACTGACAGATCTGTACAACACCCATACTTTCTCTATATCATTGTTCATTACAGGTGAAAATTTAATTTTACTTGAATTCAGACAATGCCCAACATGTTTGTTTAAAAGGTGAGTTCACCTGAGTCTCTCAGAGGTAAAGATGAGAGGAGGTTCACCACTCTGTAAAAGGCTTAGTGAGCAAATACTTCAACAAATTGAGAATAATGTTCAACATAAAATTGCAAATAATTTGAAGGTTTCATCATCTATGGTAAATAATATCATTAAAAGATTCAGAGGATCTGGAGAAATCTCAAATCACAAAAGGGATAAGGCTGAAAACCAATACTTGATGGCTGTTATCTTGGTGGCACTACATCAAAAACAGACGTGCATCTTTAGTGGAGATCACTGCATGGACTCAAGAAATCTCTGTCTGTGCAAACAGTTTGTCACTGCATCCACAAATGCATGTTAAAACTGTACCTTACATGACATATAAAGATGATCCAGAAATGCCAGCGATTTCTCTGGGCCTGAACCTGTTTAAAGGCACTATGAGGAGTTTTTAACTGGCTGAGAAACAGACTGAAACTGATACTGATGCCTCTTTATGACCCTCAAAAGCAAACAAGACCATCCACAACAACCCTGAAACCTTCTCTGTTGTCATTTTTATTGCCTGAAACTGTTCTGAGGGGGTAGGTGTCAGAACAGATGATTGACATCTCGCTCTAGAAACACCCTTTTTTGGCTGTTTTCATGGCAAATAATCACATAATGTGATACATCTAAATGTTAAAAGAGAACAGGATGAGGTTATTGTCTGAAGACACTAATTTTGCAATTACAGCACAAGAGATAAGATGTAACACTTTGTCCACAAGGGGGCGCCATAATCGATACAAACCAGAAGTTCCTCACAGCAGCTTTCAGACGGACTGAGGCGAAGTGGAAAGCTGTCCCGTGACATGAATCAAATTTTGTCACTCTCTTTGGAAATCATGGACGCCATATTCTCTGCTCTATAGAGGTGAGGGACTACTCGGCACATAGTTCAAATGCCAAAATCCCTGATGGTATGGGGATGCATAAGTGCTCATGGCATGGGTAGATTAAGCATCTGGGAAGGAACCATTAATGCTGAATGATATATAGAGGTCTTGGAGTAACATATGCTGCCATCCAGACAATGCCTTTTTCAAGAAGACCTAGCAAATTTTAGGAAAACAAGTCAAACCACATTCTGCATGTTGTGCCACAGCATGGCTCTGTATTGCAGTACATGGACTGCAGGCAGGCAAACTGGCCTACCGGCAGTCTTGTACTTGTCACCAATTGAAAACGTTGGGGGTGTCGTGAAACAAAATGGCAAGAAACAATATATTTTTTTTCAGTTTCATCATTTGATATGTTGTCTTTGCACTATTTTCAAAAAGGTATAGAGCTTAAAGCTGCTGTTGGTAGTCACAGAGTTAACATCTGTTCAGGGAGAGGGACCTCGAATGTCAACACTATCCCTCCCAACCAGATTTCCTTTTAGCCCCCCAACACAGATCGGCGTGTGCAGTCATGATAGTGCCGGACTCATAACTAATCGGAGGACACAGTAGGGGCCGGAAAACGCAGAGATTTCGCAATAGTCTCCAATTACTCCACTTACTGATCAGTACCGGTGGGTATTATGACCTTTTCTCCAAACCCAGCAGAAAAAAAGTAACATTTTTTACACCATTCCTGCCAACAGCAGCTTTAAAGGAATTGCAAACTATTAAATTTTATCTATCAACATTTTATGCAACCACCCAACTGTTTTGGAGCTGGAATTATACAATAACATCATTCAACAACACCCAATTAACTTAATGGTTGGAGTGAAAATAAATGAACTAAACCCTAATTTTCCTGTGCTATTATTCTACACTGAGGCCCAACCATAACCCAGCTGTCATTTTAGAAATAACAGTTTAAGTTGTGGGCAGAGTGGGAGAGCTGAAACAACTGGGAGTTGGTAATTGTGCAGGTATATTTGAGAATGCTAATTTAAAAAAAAAAAAGGTTTGCTTAAACCTTGTAGCTTTGACATTTCAACGCTCTTTTACTAAAACTAACACATCAACCCTCCAGTTTTTAAAGCTAACACAACAACTCTCCTGCTACTATAGCTAACATTACAGCTCTCCTGTTACAATAGCTAATGTCATAACGTTCTTGTTACTATAGCGAGCATTATAACCCTTCTTCTATTATTGCTAACATTATAATCCCCCTGCTATTATAGCAAACAGAACAACCCTCCTGCAGCAACAGCTAACGTTACAACCTTCCTGTTAGCTAACATCACAGCCCTTCTGTTACTATAGCTAACATCACAGCCCTACTGCAGCAACAGGTAGTAGCATAACTCTAGTGCTGCGAAGGCTAACATCCTAACCTTTCTGCTGCTACAGGTAAATCTAAAGCATCAAGAACAATTTGGTCTGTGGTCTTTTAATAGAAATAAAATGTGCTGGTACGGTATTGTTCTTATTCCCTTCGTAGGTCCTGAAAATTTAGATAAATGTAGTGAAAGTTTAACATTTTCTTCTTAGATGTAGAGGGATAGAAAATATCTGTCTCAGGTTTGTACTGATGCAGTACTGGGTTTTGCAGAAAAGTTCAGCATGAAGTATGTGTTTAGTGTTGGAACCTTTAGAAGAGACTGGCGGATCAACAAACAGAAAAAGTTCAGAACCACAAATCATCATCAGCAATCGAGACAAAACAGGGACATGAGGTTGGCATGGGCTCTGCTCACTGACTGACATCTATTGTCTGATAACACATACACACTTCAATAACTTTACCCTCCCCTGCCGTAGGAAACCTGCCCGACCCTCTGAACCTGCTCCGACTCGCCCCCCCATAAAGCCCACACCCCAATCCTTTGCCTGCAGCTCCAAACTTACATAACAGATGTAACCTGAGAGGGAGGGGCTTACAAAGTCTGCTGTCAAACCAGTACATGCAGGTGAGTCTCTCTGACCCAACTTAATCTACAGTCAAAACGAAGGTTGTCAAAATGTTCTTCTCTTTTCAACCATGTCATTTGAAACCATGCATTCAACATTATTCTTAAGTTCAACAATATTGAAAAAGAACCTGCAAGCCAAAGAAAAGCAAATTCACATTAATTTTCAACTCAAAGTAAGAGAGAGAGAGAGAGAGAGAGAGAGAGAGAGAGAGAGAGAGAGAGAGGACCGTTTTCATTAACATGTAGGCAAATACCAATGTTTGGTTAAGTCACTTTGGCGTCTCTTAAAGATGCTCAAGTTAAATATATGTTTATGTAAAGTCACTGAAACAGAACAGCGATGACACTTGGTCCCATATATGTTTTCACCAGGTCCCAACCTGAGAACTGGTGACAGGGAGTTTCACACTACTGCACAGTGACTGACACTTTTAAAAGAAAGAAGAAAACTGAAAAGCAGAGAAACAAACAGAAAGCAGACTCTTTGCAGGTTCAGACACCATCATGCATTTATTCTGAATTATGAATGTAAATTGAGAAGGAAGATTCATCAAACTTTTAGGATTGTGACAACTCCAGTCACAACTATAGGTCAATTTATCAAATGTGGATGAACATGACATTACATGAAAAGGTGTGTTCAGGTTCAGGTTATCTTATATGTACCCGTAGGTAACTTTGATTTGCAGCCATGTAGTTACAAAACAGATGTAACATGACAGACACATAGAGGTGAAAGCAAACTACTCTTAAGTGCTAAACATACCAAAATATCCTAAAACTAATATAACAATAAAAAAGTTAAAATCAATAAGCACAACAAAATGATAAAAGTGCTCAAGGATCCCTTTTAAAGGCAGGTCAGAAAACAATGAACCAATAAAAGCGATAAAAATTACCTGAAAAAATAAGAAGATCTGGACTTTAGTCTTAAAATTAGAGTTTTGTGTCTGCATGTACAAAGAAAACGCTATGGCTTGCTCAGTTCAGTGATAGCAGCAAGAACAAAGCTTTTTTTGTACCACTTTGTTCTGCACAAAAGAACTAAGAACTGTCTTCTGGAGTGAAGAAGCTGAAAATCACTGTGAAAAGGGTGTGAGGCATTATTTAAAATAGAGTTTGCTATCCGCTGTAACTTTCTAGTGTACAGGGATGCTGAGTAATGCCTGTGGCTCACCAATCAACCGGCTAGACCATATAACATTCTGGTTTAAGGAATTTCTTTCCTTTAAAGATATATGACCAAACCATGTTACTAGATAAAAAGACAAAACGTATTCAATAAAGGAAGAGAAAACATGGTCATAATGCTTTGATCAATGTGAAAGGGGTGACCCTTTTTGACACAGTGCTGCACAGTTGGCCTCAAAGTTCAATTTCATGTTGATAACAGTCCCAAGGTATTTATTAGTTTGCACAAACTCGATAGTGTATCGTTTCTAAAACCTCTAAAAACAACATCCAATTTTCTAATTCCACCAAACTCATCAACAGACTGCAAATCATTCAGAACTTGGCCACCCGGATCATCACCCGCACCAAATCATCTGACCACATCACTACTGTTCTCATCCAACTTCACTGGCTCCCTGTCCAACACCGCATCCACTACAAAAACCTTCTCCTCACCTACAAAGCTCTTCACAACCTGGCCCCCACTTACCTCCGCGACCTCCTTCATGAATACACTCCCTCCCGCTCCCTCCGCTCAACCTCTGCTGGACTATTAACCATCCCACCGTCACGCCTCAGTACCATGGGTGCCCGAGCCTTCAGCTGCTCAGCACCCAGACTCTGGAACTCCCTCCCCCCACATATAAGACAGTCGGACTCCACAACATCATTCAAATCCCAACTCAAAACTCACCTTTTCAAACTGGCTTACTCCCTCTAACTGGACTCTCTGCACTTCCCTAGTTTTTAGTTTTTATTTATGACTCTTTCCATTTGTTTGTTTGTTTGTTTGTTTTTATGATGTTTTAATGATGACTGTTTTTATTATCTGTAAGGTGACCTTGGGTGATTTGAAAGGCGCCCAAAATAAAATGTATTATTATTATTATTATTAATAATTCTGGTACAGCTGACTTTCAAGGGATCAAAGTAGAGATGACTTAAGGTTGACAAAGCTAGCTGGGTTGAATAAAGCAAGCTAGAGAGGTAAGATTTTTTGTGTTTGAAAGTTAGATTTTAAAAATGAATAATCATTGAGCAACTGAGTGTCACCACACAGTTTACACTTCCGTGTTGCCCCTACGCAGCAGGGGCTTACGCGGACATGAGCACCACATACTTCTGCGTCGATGTGTCCATGATGCGCAGCAATACTCCGAAACGCTTGAGGGTAGTGTGATCTCTCTGATAGTCGGTCGCCTGTTTCCGGCCCCGCTACAATCTCTGTTTACTTTGCCACAGCGATTCAGAGCATGTTATGTTAATCTACAACAAATACATGAGCAGGGATCCCGGATAAATACTGGAAATACAATGTCACCAAGTGGACCAATCACAGGGCTTGCGGTCCGGGAGCTCTCACGGGAGCTACGTGGACCACCGGCATAGGCTACGCCGTTGATTCGACACAGAAGTATAAATCAGGCATAAGTCCTCAGCAGTCAGCAACATAATACAATGGCAAATGAGAACAGAGTTTATATGACCAGTAATCTTTTTTTTTTCATTAAAATTGTGCAAATTTTGTCAACACCGTCAACCATCAGGTAGCAGCAGGTGTGTGCCTGCAGGTGGATGAGAAGGTCAAACAGAGTGAGGATGTGGTATTTATACAGATTATGTTCAGATCAGTTTTACTCGTTCAAACCAGCTTGTAAAATCTAACAGTAGCGTCATGTTCTCATGTTACAGCCTGCGGATGATAAATCAGTCTTACTTGAGGGTAACCTTTTCATAACTGTTGTGTTCATCTCTGCAGACTGTTTCAGCCCAGATACAAAATAAAACCACTACAAAGTTGTACTTGTTGAAAGAATTGGAAGCTGCAGACATAAACCTGCAGATCCAATGACAGACTTTTCATCTACATTCCATTTTGCAGGTGTGTGTGTGCTAAACATACTGGTGCATGCTGGTATACACAAAGAGCTGGGTGTGTCTACATCTGTCAGAGCACTACTGCAGCTACTCTGAGCTCATAACAAAGCAGAGGCAGACATACTTTTTATTAATGAGTAAAAGAGAATATTTCTTATTCATACTCATTTAGCATCAGTACCTGAGGATGCCAAACTGACTCACGTTGGTACAGTATGTGTTTTATGTTTTTTTACAGTGTTGAGATTACAGAAATATATAACTGTATTTATTTAATAACTGCATATAATCCCCCCAAAAAAGAGAGGTACTTCATTTGTTCACCTGATAAATATATATTCTCTTATCTACACACTGCACCTTTAATGTATCCCATCATTGTATTGGTAACAAAGCGTTAGTATTTCAAATATGGAACTTACTCTTAGATAGTTTGTGGAAGGGCCCTGAGTATTTTGTTGGTGTTTGGTGTTTGAAATGACTGGCCCATACTAGTTTGCACCATAGACTGTATAATAAATGGACGTATCCGTGACGTTGCTCATCTGTTTCTGAAGCAAGGTTTTGAAGCTGATCGTAGGCGGGAGCCATATTGGAAATGCTGAAGTCAATCTCACTGCTGTTGAGCTAGTGTGAGGTAAAGAGGCAGGCTTTGAGACTCCTCATGGAAACATGAAACAACATGGAAATCTTAATATATTTCGAACCTGCCAGGTTAAGAAAAACCTCACCCCTCTTACAGCGTGTGTCGATAGAGAAATGAGCTATCCAGACTACAATCAATTTTTGTTCCAGGCTGTAAACATGTTTATTTCTGCTGTAAAGATCGTCTTTTTGAACTGATGTCTATGTGGTATCTGGTACTTCCAGAGTCAGCCTTAAGTGGACACTGAGGGAACTGCAGTTTTTGACACTTTCACATTGACTTCATTTTTCGTAGCTGGAGGTTGCAGCTTGGTTTGCATACAAAGCTATCAAGTCCACTGAGGTGTTGTTGGAACTCACACAGCGCTGAGCCACCTGGAACAGCAGGAGAGCTATATGAGGATGCTCTTCCTTTACTTTGGCTCAGCCTTCAGTACGATAGTCCTGGACATTTTATTCAGTAAGCTGCTTGATTTAAACCTCTCAAGGTTTTCCTTGCAAATCACCCACAGAGCGTTGAACTTGGCCCTCACACACTTACACTTGAAGAAACTGGTTTTAATGACACTTTGACATTGATACTTTAACGCTAAAGAGTATCTTGTGTCTGTATCACAAAGCTCCAACGTGTTGAAATTGACTTGAGGATTACATGCTGAGTCGGTGGCTTGGTTCTCTTAAAAAAAAAAACATGCCCATCATGATTACAGACGTCTTTACTTTGGATCTCTGAACAAAATAACTCCATGCTATGGTATTTTTAATTGTACAACAAATCAGAGTGCTTCTGTCACCACTAAATACCTCATCATAGTCACCCTATTCCAGGATAATCTCACAGTAAATCTTGACATTTCAGTGTTTGCTTGATCATCGTCCTCAGAACATGTCATGAAACATGAAATAAATCAAATATCACCTGACTGAGATGGAAACCTCCACCCTCCCCCTCCTACTCCACCTCCTCAGGGTGTGACAACACCTGGAATTCTGTGGAACTTTCCTTAGACAACTTCTTGGCTTTCTCTCCTCTCATAAATCCTCCTCTTCTGTCTGTTTTTCTCCCATTATCAGACCATCAATCATTCAGTCAGTTGTCATTGCTCATTCCTCGTCAAACTGCTCTGCACGGAAACCAAACCTGTGCATGCAATCCTGCAGAAACCTGACTTCACTCCAACACAAACCTCAGTGGTTAAAGTTAAGAACTAATCCCCACTATCTTTTAGTGTCAGTTTTTAATGCATGTGTGATCCTGCAGAGAACTTTCACTGTGAGATTAGCTTTGTTGAATCTATAAGATAAACTGTGCTCTGTTGCAGCCTGCCCACTCCTGTTTTCTTTTTTTTTTTACCTACATTCTTCCCATAAAAGGAAATGTTAAAGTGCTTCTTACCCGAGGCAGGTGTGTAGCCTCAAGTAAAGCTGAAGCTGATTCCCAGCACTTAGAAGACCTTTTAGAAATGACAGAAGATTATTGAAAGCAGAATAAGACTAAAACTTGTGTTCTTTCTGATACTTTAAAACAGTTTGCATATTTGAAAAACACTTTCTTCAGCTGTAAAAGCTGAAGGTGAGAGCCTGCAAGAGCCTAAGACATGATGTTAAAATCATTTCTTATGCTCAGAGGAAATGTAAACCTGCGTTTGTGTGTGTGTGTGTGTGTGTGTGTGTGTGTGTGTGTGTGTGTTCTCTCTGGGTAATGTATCCATATGTGTGAGTGTGTGCGTGAAATTAATTTTCAAATGATTTTTTCTGACAATTCAAACTTGCAAAAGGATTCTGATAGTGGGAGCTGAGTTACTGAGTCTCAGCTTCCCTGGTTTCCAAGACCGTGTATTGGGGAGATGTAAAGATGGCATTAATGTTGCAAATTTCGGCAGGACTGAAGCTAGTGATACGTGCAAATGGTGTGAATATATAACGCATCCAAGGCTTCACTCACTTCATCCACAAGAGTTGAAAAATCTGACAAATTGATTGTATCTCTGTACGGCTTCCCCGAATTTTGTGACCCTTCCTGTTTTTATTGGGAACAGTTATAAAGTGAGGAGGTTAGATTGTTAGCACTGCCTCTTTTAGCATAACCGACTAAAGGGGGCACCCCTTACCTCTGGCAAAAATGTGTGTCTTGGGCGTACACACGCTTTGAAGCACAAATTGAACAGAAAGAGGGTAATGGCATCTGTTAAGAATTCCTGGAACATCAAAAAGCCCCAGTAGGCCAAGGGGCTCAATGAAGGAGTGGCAGTGCTGCATACTGGAGCATACCAACCCACTGAATACTCTGGGTACACCCCCCAGGTAACACTATAAACACATCTGTTTAGTGATGGAGCAACAACAACAAGCTTGAGCAGGTTCCTGTTTGGCATTTAATGACATTGATACTTCCATTGCATTCTACAAAGCCCCATGGGTGCCAGGTCAAGAAAAAAAGGAGCCAGGTGCAAATCTGAATGCATAGTTTGCAAATCCATGCACAGTTCATAATCAGTGCGTACTGATTTGTAACCATTGGGGATGGATTTGTAATTTGTGCTCATGGATTACAAATCCGTGAGTATGGACGGGAACCTTCTTAACCTGTGTGCACAGATTCTAAATTCAACCTGTGCACAGTTCACAGATCTGTACGCAGCGTCCTGCTTATAATCTTAAATTGTTCTTGAAATAACTCAGCCCAACCGTTCAACCACATTCTTATGGTGGCAATTTTCCTCTGAAATTACAGCTGGTAGTTCATTGTTTGGGTTTTCAGGGACTATTGGGAGATTCAATATTATTATGAGGTTTGGTATCAGATCTGTATAAGGCCATAAGCTGGGGCATTCAGGCATTGTGCAGCTGTTACCATTGTGTAAATGTATGAGGTTATGAGAGTTAGAAATGTTAGAACTTCCCAGAAGTTCTGAAGTAGTGTTGGGTCACTGTGACCTGGAACATAACATGTGTTGGGGGTAGAAAAACATCTTTTTTGGCATGAAACAACTTCTTACAGAAAACTTGAGTGTGTGTGTGTGTGTGTGTGTGTGTGTGTGTGTGTGTGTGTGTGTGTGTGTGTGTGTGTGTGTGTGTGTGTGTTGTGCAGAACTGAGAAGGGAGCCACGGGGTACTCTTGAGGAATATTATCAATGTTGTCAATGGACCAGGACATTGCCTAAAATGGAAAGGATGTTGCCAAATATTGACCTGGTGTTCAGGGAGACCATCACATAGCCGAGATTGGCCACAGTAACATGATGTTTTTTTAATTCGGAATTAATTATTCAGAACTAAATAATTCGGAATTTAAGTTTTCTCCCTCACGTTTACATGGAAATAGTCATTCCGAATTGAGGTTTACATGGAAAACACGTTTGATCGTCTTTATTCAATTCCGCTTCAGGTCCGGGGGTTGGGAAGGGTTCTGATTGGACAGGGGCGGGCGTGACGTATTTACGTTTACTGGAAGAAAACAGACTCCAGTTCCTGCTTCTTTTATTTTTGGTTACAACATAGAAGACCACACAATAAGTACAACTTTCGCTTTGATTTTGATTATAGTTTTGAATAAGCAGCTCGACACAAACATACTGCTTCACTTTCGTCAGCTGAGGAGGAGAAGAGAGATAGAGGACTGGAGAAGGGAGGCGGAAGACCGGACTTTGGCGAATCAAAGCCGGTTAGTGCAACAGCTGCTCTACCTCAGCCTGGAATATGTGCCTGCCAGCGAGGAATATGTGCGTCGTCGCGACAGGACAAGGGACCGAGCATGTGCAGAACGACCGGAATTAATTTAAAGCGGAATGAACATATACATGATAGAGGAATTATTCAATTCGGATTTAAAATCAGAATAAACCAGATACTTACATTGGATTTAAAGGTGACATATCATGCAAAATTGACTTTTTAATGGTTCTCTACCTGAAATATGTTTCCCTGGCATGTCTACAAACCCCCCGAGAATGAAAAAAATCCATTCTGCCCCTGTTTTGATTTCTGCACCTTTCTGTAAATGTGTGTAAAACGAGCCGTTTCAGACTTCCGTGGTTTTGTTACGTAACAACAATACCCGGTCTGTCACGGAGTCAGAGCTCGGAGCTTGTTTAGCCCATAGACTGTATAAAATAATACTGAATCCCCCCTCCGTTTTTCATTACCTGCACAAATGTGTGCTAACAAGGAGCTTAGGAGGGAGGCATGCTGTTGTAGCCTGTCTTAATAAACACAAAGGTCAGTTTTACTCCCCACGTCTGCAGATTTGAAGATCTAGTGGATGATTTTTATTTATCATGGATAAGTGCTAGCGCTAGTTAGCATAGCTACATGTCGTAGCTGTAGCTGTGTACCAAGACACACGTCGACATACTGACAAATAAAACAACAAGAAACACAGAATCTGACCAATCCTTCATAAAAGGTCCCGCTGCCTCTCTGGCAGAGGTCGGTTTTACTCCCCACGTCTACAGATTTGAAGATCTAGTGGATGATTTTTATTTGTCATGGATAAGTGCTAGCACTAATTAGCATAGCCACATAGCTACATGTTCATAGCTGTAGCTGTAGCTGTGTACCAAGACACACGTCGACATACTGACAAATAAAACAACAAGAAACACTAAATCTGTGACCAATCCTTCATAAAAGGTCCTGCTGCCTTTCTGGCAGAGATCGGTTTTACTTCCCACGTCTGCAGATTTGAAGATCTAGTGGATGATTTTTATTTATCATGGATAAGTGCTAGCGCTAGTTAGCATAGCCACATAGCTACATGTTCGTAGCTGTGTACCAAGACACATGTCGACATACTGATAAATAAAACAACAAGAAACACTAAATCTGTGACCAATCCTTCAGAAAGGTCCTGCTACAGGCGCCTCTCCGTCAGGATCAGATTCTGGATCAGATTCAGAGGGTTGAAGTAACGTGATCTCTGAGCAGCCGTGTATATTCAGCCAACATGTAAACATTAGATCAACGTGCCGGAGAGCCGAGGCACATCCACTTCCTGAGGGGGCGTGGTCAGAAAGAAAACAGAGTGTTCTGAGGAGGGCTGAAGAAGAGGGTTTTTCAGTCAGACCAAAATCTGATTTCAAAGTGTTTTTTTGAGCATAAACTTTAAAGACATGTTTTGGGGACCTCTTAGACCAATATATATTGATGAAAAAAGTGTGATATGTCACCTTTAAGTTTAATTTGGAATGGTCATTTTCATTCGGAATTAGGTGTTTACAAGGTCATTTTTAATCTTTTTAAAGATGATTTAATTTTAATTCTGAATTAAAGAGGAATTAAAAGTCTCATGTAAACGTAGCCACTGTGTGTCCCCCATGTGAAGTATATAAAAGCTGAGTGGCTACGTTTACATGAGACTTTTAATTCCTCTTTAATTCAGAATTAAAATTAAATCATCTTTAAAAAGATTAAAAAATGACCTTGTAAACACCTAATTCCGAATGAAAATGACCATTCCAAATTAAACTTAAATCCGAAGTAAGTGGCTGGTTTATTCTGATTTTAAATCTGAATTGAATAATTCCTGGATCATGTATACGTTTATTCCGCTTTAAATTAATTCTGGTCGTTCTGCGCATGCTCGTTCCCTTGTCCTGTCGCAATGACCCACATATTCCACGCTGGCGGGCACATATTCCAGGATGGCCACCCGAAGCAAGCGTTAGATTCGAGCCGAGACTATTTGTTTCTTAGGAGCCTTAGAAGAAATGGAGCGCCGCCTGCAAGCTAGTTCAGGCAGACAACTTGAGCCGCGCTCATCATACTGACACGTCACCACCTCTCCATCAGCTGATCTCAACATCCTCATTCGGCGGTCTATTTAAACGGCAAGCCTCGCTGTCTCTGCCTCTGCTTGCAGTGCTCCTGCTGTTCTGCTCAGTGCTGTGTGAAGTTTGTCCCCACCTCCTCCCCGGCTTCCACCTGCGGGCTCCGAGGGGGTTAGTCCTATCTCATTGCTCCTAATGTCTGCATTTAAATAATCTACGAGGAGTAATGAAATTCGGAGCCCACACGCCAAACACAATACTGTATGCTGCAATAAACTTATTAAGTAAACGTGAGTTGTCTGACTGAAATGGATATCATGAAAAGAGATGATGGACGGAAGCATAAAAATGTGGACCTTTTTAAAGCTGTAGCATCCAAATTAATCGAGGGAGGTTTCCCTGACAGAGTCGCCACCCAGGTGCAAATCAAGTGGAAATTGTTGAAGCAGGGGTACGACAAAGTTGTTTTCTTCAGGTATACGTAAATACGTCACTTCCGCCCCTGTCCAATCAGAACCCTTCCCAACCCCCAGACCTTAAGCGGAATTGAATAAAGACGATTAAATGTGTTTTCCATGTAAACTTCAATTCGGAATTATTATTTCCATGTAAACGCGAAGGAGAATACTTTAATTCCGAATTTTTTAATTCTGAATAATTCATTTAGCATTAAAAAACATCATGTAACCGTGGCCAGTGTGATCTATCATTAAACGAGCCTTAGGCCATCAGGCCAGACTCTGTCGTTTTTGTTCGAGAATATGCCACAACAGGACTATGTACAACTAACATTAACCTCAATGAGAGGAGATGCATCGTACAAGATTAAGCGGATTAGCTTAGTGGGAAAAACAGATATTTATTAACGATATTTTACAATTTGATTGTTGTTTCATTTTAGGGTGTCAGACTAATCATCAATGTTCACTGAAAAACCAGAGGGACATCAGGCCGAGTCAAAGTAAAAGATCTTTTTTAGAATATATGCTTCCTTCTGCGAGCGTTAATGTTAGCATGCATCCAAACATATATTATATGCAGGGACGGAAGGCTAGTACTGCAATGTGATGTTGTAGAAGTAATACTTCCCATCCAGTCATGTCAGCTATGAAGTTACACCTTTGCTGTTGTATCAGAAACACTTTTATTTGGTTATTTTAGCTTTCAACAACATCTTTGCTAACGGCAACCGATCAGTGTGGAATGCTAATTTTTTGCTCAGATTTTTTGGGGTTCTGCTGTGATTGTATTGCATGTAACAGGTTTAAAGGATGCTGAAATATATACACCATGCAGAAGATTTATAAAAGTCTAAATAAATGTTTGTAAGGTTTGTCTCAGAGACAACAGTGCTTTAAATGCCTGTTGTTTAAATGGAGTTTGGTTGCAAGCAAGTAAAAGATGTCTGGAAAACAGGCTCGCACTAAACAGTTTCACACAAACTTCTTGCAAAAAAAAATATATATCTGGCATTGATTCTGAGTGTCAGTTAACGACACAAAAATAACTGTTGGTTTTGGTCTGACACACCTGTGAAGTTCCCTTGTTTGAAACCGTTAAATTTAGTTATCTAATTAAAAGTGATTCAGGCAGTGACTCAGTAAACTGCTGTTACCAGTGAAATTCAGTGCTCATAATCCTGACAGGTTTACCTCTTGGTTTGACACTCGGCAGAGGACAAACCTGAGGAGAGTCACAATAAAAGATATAATGACATCTTAAGCTCACAGTCAAACACTCAGCACACACACCTCTGCACACCAAAGACTGACAGCAGATCCGTTTTTATTCATCTGCTGCCAAGTTTCTGCTCTTACTCTGATGAAACCTTTTTGTTCCAGCTGGGTCCAGTTCTTCCACTTGCAGCCTCTTTGTGAGTTTTAACTCCAAAGATTAATGAAACACAAACATCACAAGTCTATTCTACTCCTCTTAAGTATGATGAACATTTTCTGCAGAGAAGCCTGCAAACATTTACTGGAATAACCAAACAGTTTAGTGACACTTATCTTATACCAAACTCAATTCAATTTGTATCTAATTTAGTTGATAACTGTAAAAACTGACAGGTTTTTACCCTCTGCTGATCACAATGTTCTAGTATGGTCAAACACTCTATCATTTAAGTCTTAATCTTGATCCTTTTGACACAGATGTTTAAGACCATGTTTTATCAGTTGTTTTTTTCAGTTTCAAGCCCTCCAAATCTGCACATTACTCCAAAAGTTTGGTCTTGATGGTTTTAGAACACATAGTAATAATATAACTGAGTGATGATCATTCATGATGCATGTGGCAGATTATTTTCAACCAAGTAAAATACTTTGTTCATGGAAAAACTGAACACATCTTCTACCTGTGGAAGTTGATTTACAGCAGCTTCACCAAACTCCATTCGAATTTTAACTACTTCACGACAAATCTGACTCTGCAGCAATTTTTTCCACCCTGTTTTATTGAATTTCACAGATAAACATGATGAAATCTTGGATTCTACATTGTTAAAAGTGTGTGAAACACCCTCTTAATACTTGATGTTCTGGGTCTCATTTTCTTTGTGGTAATTCAGAATAAGTTATGTTTTAGAGAACTCTGTACCAAAAGTTTCTTCTGTTTTAAGCACTAGAAATGCCCAATTTACTTTTCATTCATGCATTCATTTTCAATGCTTGTCCAAAATTGCGGGGGCAGCAGTCTAAGCAAATCGACCCAGACATCCCTCTCCCCAGCAACGTTTTCCAGCTCATTCTGGGGAATACTCAGTCATTCCTAGTCCAGATGGGGTATGTAGTCCCTCAACTGAGTGCTGGGTCTACCCCTCGGCCTCCTTCCAGGCAGACACGCCCAGAATGCCTCCAAAGGGAGGCGTCCAGGAGGCATTCTTATACACCTCTTAATGTTTAATCTGTGCACAAATCTGTTATAGAATCAACAAGTGGAAAATTTGTCTTTTGTTGCGAGTGGTAGGCATTTTTTTAAAGAAGGGATTATGCAGAAAAAGCAGTGATAGTGCCATGTAGTTCAGTTGATTTGATGTTGAAATAAAGATTATTTTCAGTAGAAAAACTAGCAGGACCCTGATAATGATTAGCGTCTCTTTGTTTGCCAAAGGTAGATCTTTTGAAGTTTAACTGGATCTGTTCTTTCATGTCGTCTGTCTGATCTGAAAACACTTTACAGATCAGATGAGATTTGGAGTCGTGTCAACTTTAAAGAGGCTTGAGCTGGGTTTGATCAACATCCAGGTTTTGATGCACCAGAACCTGTTGCAGACAGACTTAGACAGTGACAGGAGTGTCGCCACCACGGCAACCGCCCTGCGAGCTGATTGGCAGATTGCCTATGAGAAAGAAAATATGAAGATTAAAAGAACAACAAACACGACAATTAACAGATCACTGCACAGATAAACGAAAGGTTAAGCATTCATTAAAATCTGTGTGTGTGTGTAGGTGTGTGTGTGTAGGTGTGTGAAATACTTTCACTTGTTCTTCTTGTCTTCTGCTTCATGCTTCACTTATTAAAGGTGCTCCAACAGGCCTCAGGGAAATAACTAACAGACAGGTTTATACATGAACTAACACACACACACACACACACACACACACACACACACACACACACACACACACACACACACACACACACACACACACATGCACCCTCTCCAGAATGTGGTTGGAAAAGAGCGTGCAGGACCCAGTAATCTACACACTCTTTTATTGAATCAGGCTGCAGCATACATTTGAATCAAAAGGTCTAAATCAAGACAGAAAACATATATGAAGGATAAGAAATGGCGATCATTGATCAGTGGAAGTTTGAAACTCTTGTTTTTATTTTGTTCTCTTGTATATTCTAAATCTAGAAGTGATATTGTGCATGTTTTCTGAAAAGAGAGAAGTCTAATACTATTCTAATCCAGCTCATTTTTACACTTTTTTGTCTCTGTTTTCAAAAGAATCCTGTCCTCACCAGAGGTGTTTTTGAATATTTATCTGTCCCCAAGGCAGAAACTGTTGAAATTAAGCACTTCAGCATTCCAGGCCAGTAAGTAGTGATGATGTGTAATCAGTATGTCACATCAAACACCATAGAAGAACATGGTGCCCATGCATGTTGAGCATCTTCTTTAGGGAGCCTCAATTGTACACCACGTTCTTTGAACTTTGCACAGAGTTTTGAAATGAAAAAGATTGAGTGTTATACATATATTCGCCTTTTTCAAATAATAAGTGAATGCTATAGTAGCAGTTTCGCTTTCAGTTTGGCCGTTGTCTACTTCCGCTTTCTGAAACCGGAAATTCAGCGACGCCTGACCAAGCATACTGCAAAACAGATCGATCAGAACAGTCATACTACATATCACCATCAAACACACAATGCAGCACTTACTGCATACTACATTTGTAGGTATGTAGCAAGTGGTTACAACAGCAACAGCCTCTGTTGCCCCTGTCCTGTTTTGGTGATTATGTCTCCTTGTCTTCTCCGTGCATTTCTTTCTCCCAGTTTCATTGTGTTTCCTGTATATTTAGTAAGTCTTGTTTTATCTCCTGTTGTGTTCTGTAATCTTATCCTGCACATGGGTCCTCCTCCATTATTTTCCCTAATGTGACAAAAACATAATTACGTCAGTCCATATACATGTGTATGGGGCCTCAATTTATCCTTCAATATCATTTATGTATAAGTGACTACTATGACTAGTCTAAGCTTATGTGCATAAGTATTTATATCTTCAAATATAATTACTACTACTGCACTGAACAAACCTTTGTGATAGACAGAATTCCTTTGTTGAAAATGTGACAGGTTCAAAAAAACATTCAAGTATTAAAAGTATTCAATTCAGAGAAATTCTTTGCTCCATACCTGTCAGTGAGACCACGCCCACCTGTCACCTCGATCCTTCAGCCACACATTAAAAGAACTCCATGCTGCACTAAGTCAACATCAGAGGAGGGAAAAGGTCTGCACACAAACCTGCAGAGATGGGGCAAGGGCACACACACACACACACACATACACACACACAGAGAGAGAGAGAGAGAGAGAGAGAGAGAGAGAGAGAGAGAAATATGCATGCACACTCATTGTTACTTTAGGTCAATGGTCAAAACGAGAAACTCATGTGAGCAGCTTTATATAAAAATGAATGAAGGTAGGGGCTGCAAATTGAAAAGATTTGATTGAAAATGACAAATAGTTAATTGCAAATGTTTGAGAAAATAAAGTTTCTTGAATTTAAATATCATCAGTTCAGGTTATACATTTAAACCTTAGCTTAATTTAATCTCACTTTACATTCTTAGACTAATTTAGAGTTAAAATGTGCTCCACTGAACATACTAAATTATTTACATCGTGAGTGAGTGAGTGAGTTAATTACTTAATTAGGTAATTAGGTAATTTGTTCGTTAACCTTAATTATAGCCAGCTGTAGAGACAGAGGTTTTTTTTTTACTGGTGTGGCCAAACTAGTGCAGACTTTTGCTGGAGTAGCAGGAAGCAGACACACAGATGAGCAGCATTGTGGACCGTCCACACAGATTCTCTTGTGGACAATCAACCCTTTTGTTTCCATTTATTTTGATCTTTTAACCCTCGTGGACTTTGCTCTGCATGGGAAGTACTTTGTGGTGAAATAGGGAAGGCTTTTGGCCTGAATGATTTGATAAGTAGACACTGTAGTTTGTTGCCCCCCTTTTTTTAGAAGTAAAACTTTGAAGCATATTTATTTATTCCTGTAAAGGGAGCTTTAATTCAGAGCAATGAATGTCAGAAACTTTACTGTAGAGGTTAAGTAGTGCTGCTGCCTCATGAAGGAAATGGCAGAACGTACATTACAGCAAATTTCAGAAGATAATATTCAGAAAACGGTCAAATCTGAATGCATAAAGTTTTCATTGTGGAATCCTCTCCACAACTCCACTAACCATTTCTACTTTGACAACTGACATAGAAGTATCCAAAAGATGATTTAATAATGTGTCCCTATTTTTCTGCAACAAGTAACAACAGAGTGGATTCATAAATAACGGACCCTATTGTACACCCTGTGCCCTGCCAGATGTTATTGTCGTTTCCATTTGCCACAGCTGATATTTTCACGTCTGTAAAAATATTTTAATAATCTTTATAATAATAATCTTTATTTCAATAGCACTTTTCTAAACAAAGTTACAAAGTGATCACAGAAAAACACAAAAATAAACAAAGAAAATGAAAAATATAATAATAATAATACGTTATTTAATAAATATAAAATGATAATAAATAATAATAAAAACAAAAGGAACTCTTAAGTTCTAGAATGCAAAATAAGAAATCAAGAGCAGAATAACTATGTTTCCATGGAGGTCTTTTATAAAAAAATATGTTTTAAGAAGCTATTTAAAATTACAGACAGAAGTAGCGCGTCTTATTTCAGCTGGTAGGCCACAGTTTAGGAGCCCAGATTGAAAAAGCCTGAAAGCCCTTGGACTTCAAACGAGCTCTGGGAACAACCAACAAGCCCATGTCGGCTGATCAATTACAACGTTGTGTAAATAGGAGATGAGCTTGCACGCATGGAGTAATGTGCAGCCTTCGGTGTGGATGGATGTCACTGTTTTGTATCCTTTTTAAATTTGATTGAACTGTTTAAAACAGAAGTAATATTAAAAAACGTTGTTGCTTCCAAACTTACAGATTTCCAGCAGTTTCTCCTGTTTTCTGAGTTAGAAATCACCAGACTTAGGAAGCCTCCAAGATTCTACACATCTGCCTCTTTTATTGTTATGAACTGTCAGGTAGGTTAGTGGTGTAATGGATATGACTGTCACCTTACAACTCAAGGTCCAGGGTTTAAATACCAAACAGGGGGTTTCAATGATCAAGGCAAGGATCTATTTATCACACTGAAGCCATGCAGCTTGGGCTGTGTGTTTGATTAACATAATGAACTTGTAAAATGAAAAGAAATGAAAAGGCAAGGAGAGCGAGGCAAGCCTGGGGTGTGGTGGTTAGGGATGTGACCTTCCTGTGAAACGATTCAAATCCTTGTTTGAGACTTTACATGAGAGGCAGGGATTGAAATGCTTTCTTCACATTATACTTTAAGTTGTGCTTTTGAACTATCATAATGAAATGATGGAATGACTGTAGAGGTAGAGTCCTCAGTGGCATCAAGGGGCCAACAAGGCAGGACAACAAGTACTTTCTGTGAAAAACTGAAACAAAGTCCCTTTACTTCCACAAAAACAGGAACTTTATGTTACCAGAGAAATAGTATGCCATTTAAATGAATAACCATTTAGCACTCTCACAAAATCTCTGCACAGCATGTGGAGTGTTCCTTGCTGCCATTTCTGTTGTTGTAGACATCTTTTTTTTAAAACCTAGTGTTTTTGTTTAACTATTTTTCTAAGTAACCTACTAGTAAATATAAAACACTTCATTTTCAAAAAATCCTGTGCCTTTTTCAAGACTGGAGAGAGGTTCATTTGATCCTAAGAGCAGAATCGGATGAACAGCAGGATATTTGTGGAGTCTACTGCCTCCTGCTGACCATCTGTAGATGTTCAAGGGTGTTTATTTTTAAAGCCTGATCAGCAATTCTCCTAACAAACAGTACCAGTCAAAAGTTTGGACACACCTTCTCATGCAATGGTTTATATTTATTTTCATAATTTTCAACATTGTAGATTAATACTTAAGACATTAAAAGGGTAGAAAACCGGGAGAGAAGGGGGGAGGGGGCAGCAGGCTGGAATCGAACATGCGACACCTGCTATATGGGCGTGCGATTTAACAATTAGGCTAAATCTGCACCCCTGTCCTTGTTTTTAACTTATAAATAATAGAACTGTAGAAAAATCCTCAATATGAACAACGTGTGTGTGTGTGTATGTGTGTATGTGTGTGTGTGTGTGTGTGTGTGTGTGTGTGTGTGTGTGTGTGTGTGTGTGTGTGTGTGTGTGTGTGTGTGTCTTTTTAAAGGCTGATGAAAGTGAAGTGAGAGAGAGACAGGTGATACAGGGAGGGAGCGTGTCTGAATACTTTGTTTATATGTGTTTGTGTCAGAAAAGTATCACACTACATTCAGCGTAGGCAGAGACAGAGAGTCTGAGTCTGGGTTTTTTTCAAAGTCAATTTAAGGCTTTACTTCTTAATCTGGATTTTAATTTGGAGCTTTTATTTTTTGCCCTGGACTGCATTGTTACAATCATTGTTTCAACAACATTTATCAATCTTATTTATTTATTCATCTATTTATTTCTAGTATTTATCTGCTCTCTTTAATTGTAACTGATTTTTTATTTTGTTTTCTCCTTTCACTTAATTCAATATTTTTACTGTATTGATTTTATCTTATTTTTATGTATTTTATTTATGATTGTCTTTTATTATTTTAGCCCTTACTGTTGTTTTCCGTCTCTGTTCTTTTGTGAAGCACTTTGGGCTGTATATCATTTGTAAGTCTCTTTTTAAAACTTTTTTTGGTTACAGAATTTAATGTGTCCATGTTTGTAGTATTTATGACATTTAAAGTCTGTTTACAGACAGTGAAGCTCACAGGGAGATACTGACTTGTTACAGCACACATCACGAATCTATCCGTCATCAGGTCTTTATTCCGTCTGTCTGAGCTGCTGGTTTATCCTGACACTCTGCTGCCCCCGAGAGGTCAGAGTGAGAATTACAACACAGGGCAAAAATGAAATCCCCAGAGAAGAGACAGGATTATTGTAAAGTATACTTCCTCCTACTGACCACCTCTAAAGAATCTTATTTTTTTTAAGCATAATTAGCAATTATTTGTTAATATATTACTGTATGTTTCTTTTTTTTTATATAGATATGTTTATTGATTTTTCTTTTCCTTTCAAAAACAAACATGACAAACAAAATATAAAACAAAACAAAACAAAACACTTGGCTCACAAATCCAGCAAACAATTGACATTTGAGAGGAGACCCGGGCAAGACATCATCCTACAAATATATACATATATATAGTCCTACACAAACCCCCTTGCAAGAACAGAAGAAACGTTCACTCCAATATACAATGTTACAATGTTACAATGTCATTTAGCAGACGCTTTTATCCAAAGCGACGTACATACGAGAACAACACAAGCAAAGATCTAGACAAGAGGAAACAAGATCAGTAAGAGTAACAAAGTGCTTCAAGTCAATTTGGGTGCAGGTACTGCCAAGCAGTGTAAAGGCAATGCACAAAAATAAGTAAGGTAATATAAGACATAAAGGGCTCCCAAGTATTATGAAATACATCGTCTTTAGAATGCAACACACACGTTAGGTAGTCAAGAGAGACATATTCAAGGATTAACTTATGCCACTGTGTTTTATTAGGGACTTTGTCTGTTATCCAGTTCAAGAGTATGCACTTCCTTTCACAAAATGTTGAAATATTATAAATATTTTTTTTACATTTGTTAGTAATGTTTCGATTTCGTGTTCCAAGGAGCATACATAATGGGTCATTTTCTAGATTGGTGGCTAAGATATTATTAATTTCTTGACCTATGAGGTGCCAGAGTCTTTGTATTTTCCAGCAAGACCACAGGCAGTGAGTTAGAGTAGCCACTTCTGTTCTTCTGGGAACAAGCAGCATTGAATTTAAGACGAAGTGAAGGGGACACATGAGCCCTGTGTAGTATCTTAAACTGGATAGATTTAACTCTATTGCACACACTCAAAGTTCTCGCGCTTTGCCAGACATCATCCCGTTGGTTGTCTGTAATATCCACACTACTAAGTTCTCTCTCCCACGTCTGTCTCAAGTGAGTTGTACCTCCAGCACCACACTCTCTCAGTACATTGTAGAATGACTTTATCGAGTTGCTCTGCCGTGATAAGAAAAGCTGTTTCTCTACACATAAAAAACTCTGATTAGAAAGAAGTGTAGTGTCCCTTTTAATGAAGCCCCTAACCTGTAAATAACGGAAGAAATCCTTATTCTGTATTTTATATTTTTGAAACAATTGATTATAGGACATTAGCGTGGGCCCGTCAAAAAAATCAACAAGACTAGAAAGTCCTTTAGACGCCCATCTTCGAAAACCATCATCATTTACTCCCGGCAGAAAATCCAGGTTATCACATATTGGAGTGAAGATGGAAGTGATCTGTGATCTGTCCTCCAGTCTTCGTATAGAGTGCCATGCTTTAATTGTACAGATTGTAATTGGGTTGTTACAAGCCAGTTTCAAGGATTTAATTTTTTTCAAAAACAGTAGGTTCATTAACGGAACTTTAGACATAGAGCCTTCAGCATCCAACCAAAGGGATGCAGAATCTTTACTCATCCAGTCAGATATGGTGCATAGATGAGCACTCAACTGGTACTTCCAAATGTCTGGCAAATCCAGCTCACCCTTTGAGGATGAGAGACGTAGTGTTGCTATCTTGTATGTATGTTTCTGATAGGGCAAGAGTGACCACGAAGAACAGGAAGCTTTCTCCTGGGATAATGAAGCCCATATTTGGCCAATCTGGGAATACATTCCTTACCAAAATTTTTCTTCACCAATCTGTTCATAAAGGTCTTTATTGACCCCGCGGTTGGCTCATATTGACCTTGCGATATATAGTCTGTACCTCCATAGTACCTCCATAGTACCTCCATAGTACCTCCATAGTACCTCCATAGTACCTCCATAGTACCCCCTTCTGCTTTTTGTGGTGATTCCATCCTGCACCTCCCTTCCTCTTGTCCTGCTCCTCCCTGCCTTCTCCTCCTTTCCCTTCCACAATCCTTGCCTCATCCTTGTACAGTCCCTGCCTCAACCTTGTACAGTCCCTGCCTCAACCTTGTACTGTCCCTGCCTCAACCTTGTACAGTCCCTGCATCAACCTTGCACAGTCCCTGCCTCAACCTTGTATGTTCCCTACACTGGACTTGAATCCTGAACCTTCTGACTGTGGCAGCAGCCATACCTCCAACACCACCGAGCTAACTGGCAGTGATTTCCCTTTTGAGTCTACTCATACTACTAGTTGTTTATGATCACAGCTCAAACACATTGTGAGGACACTGTTTTAGTTTCATCTCACATTAGAAGCCCTGTGTGGGAACCCACAACCATCAGACTAAAAGGTAGCAGCCCTTTCCATCACACCACACGACATCTTTTTTAAAAGTTAGATCATCCAAGTAGCTCTATTGTGCGATGGAGAAAGCTCCTGCCTTTCACTCTGATGGTTGTCTGTTCAAATCCCAGCATGGGCTTCCAATGAGAGGTGAAAATTAAACATTTTCCTCACAATGTGGTTGAGCTATGCTTTTGAAAAACTACAAAAAAAATGGTTGAATGAAAAGACCTAAAAAGGCCATCAATGCCTGGCATCTCTGTGGTGTTGTGGATATGACCGCTGCCTTTCCATGCAAGGATCCTGGGCTCATATCCCTGACATGGACTGCCCAATGGACATGGAATTAGGACACTTTACTCTTACTGTTATAAAATAATTGAGCTTTGAAGTACGATATACAAATGGTAGAATGAAAATGAGCTGCAAAAGTGAGCTTATCTGAACAGCCCTGTAGTGTGATGGACAGTGGTCCTGCCTTTCACTCTGATGGTTGTGGGTTCAAATCCCAGTATGGGCTTCCAATGTGAGGTGAAAATGAAACCGATTCCTCACTATGTGGTTGAGCTGTGCTTTTGTACAACTACAACAAAGGGGGTGAAACGAAAAGACAGAAAAAAGCAGTTGCTGTCAGGTAGCTTGGTGAGGTGATGGATAAGAACTCTGCTTTGCAGCAGATTGTTTGGGGTTTGAATCCCAGTGACAGTTTCCAGGTAATACCCAAAGACTTTGTCATGTTTTTACCTTTATGGTCAGTAAGTTGTCCATGTACGGACAAAACGTGTGTTTCTTCAATTATAATAAAAGCAAATCACCTCAGTGATATGAAAAAAAAAAAAAGACTAAGGCTGTTTTTATACTGCTTTTATACTAGCAGTACGTTCTGATTTGGCCAAAATTCAGTATGTAGCATGTGAAAGAGAGCAAAAACTTATGCCAAAACTACCCAGATGTCTTACTGATTTGGGAACATTTCTCAGTATGCATTGGACCAGTCTGCCTTGTGTACTGTTTCCCACAATGCACAGCGCTAACGTTATGCTTCTTTTTATTCTTCTTTGACAGTAGCACTCAGTTTTTAGTCTCTGTGAATATTATTAAATTCCATATAAACTACCTCTTCACTTTTTGAATTGTAAATGAATGCTGAAGAAGCAGTTTTGCGATCAGCTTGGTCATTGTTTACTTCTGGTTTCAAAAAACAGAAATCCAGTGACGTCTGGACCAGCATACTGTATAAAGATCGAACAGAACAGCCATACTACATACTAAATCCAAACGCAGTGTGTAGAAGGTAGTACCTATTGCCTACTACATTCGTAGGTTGTATGTAGCAGGCTGTTTTAAGAACAGCCAAAGGCTACTATACAAGCAGTCTGTACAAATACAAACTTCATTATGTAGTATGTGAAGAGCAAAATCTGCAGTATGCCAAAACTACCCAGGTGTTGAACCACTTTGGGAAAATTTCTCAAAAAGCAATAGAGCAGTCTCCCTTGCGTACTGTTCCAACAATGCACCGCGCTAATGTTTCCTTTTTCCAGCTATGACAGGTGGCGTTTTTAGATGCATTAGCCACCTACTGTGTTTCCATATAAACCACTTCCTATCTTTTAAAATCACAAATTGAATCTAAAGCACTTTTACTCTCAGCTTTGCCGTTGTTTGCACCCGCTTCCAAAACTGAAAAAACAAGCGATGCCTTGCCCAGCATACTACAAAACAGAACAGAACACTCAAACGTCATACTACCTTCAAAAGCAGTATGCAGCACATACTGCACACTACATTCTTAGGTAGTATGTAGCAGGCAGTTTTGAAAACAGCCACAGTTCATCAACTTGATTGGGTTATATAAACAATGAAATAAAAACACTCTGCAGGCTGTTGTTAGTTATCCCAACCATTTATTTTGGACAGATTTTTCAACCGAAGTGAGGTCTTACATAAAACATCTGAAAAACAAAAACAAGCTCAGGAACATAAAAATATTGGATTTGAGGCCTGTTAACCTCAGATGTTATTATTTTCCTTTAATATTTTCCGATGATTGGAATGGCCTCGCAGCTCATTCAAGAGTTCCCGTTGTGGAAACCCCCCTCCGGATGGGAGAAAGGGAGGGAGAAAAAATACAGGTGGGAGAGAAGGTGAGTGAGGGGAGGTGTGGGTGTGCGTATGTCCAAGTTTACATGGCGAACAGGATGAGGAACGCCACCATCAGACAGAAGAGACCCATAGCCTCAGACAGGGCGAAACCCAGGATGGCGTAGGAGAAGAGCTGCTGCTTCAGAGAGGGGTTCCTGTGGGAGGAGGAGGAGAGAGGTTAAAAATACAGAAACTTTAAATAAAGAACAAAAAAGATAAAACTCTGCAGAAACAGCTCGGCTCGGCTCTCCTATATGATACATGTGGTGTGTTCAATATTCTGCTAACTGTAAAAAATTCCAAGCTCACATACAGAATAAAGCAAGTGATGATTTTGGCTTAAGCATCAGACAACACCCAGGATCTCATGTGATATAAGGCATTAGGACTTGGAGTCCTGAAATCAAGACTACACCTGCTAAATCCATTTCTAATGTCAAAACACAGGCAGTAAACAAAGTCTCTTATTTAAAATATGTTGTTATTTATAAGAACTTTAGTGCATGTATTTTTCTGAAACCTTTTACTTTCCCGTACATTTTAACGCAACGATCTGAATTTTCTACTCCTTAAATATTCTAAAACAGGATTGTCACTCCATCTTTAAGACATTGTTAAGGTCCGCTCTAAAATTATTGCAGTACAGCAGGAAGATCTTAGCTTCCTTTGGAGGAAGCCAAAGGAATATTAGGTAGGGATGGGCAATAGTTTTCAAATATTTGAATAGTGAAAATCACTTAGTAAAAATTGAAGAGTTACTAAGAAGATTTTCTCATTTTAAAAAGTACAATATTTCATTGTTTTTACCAATGCCTGGTTGTAATACAGTAGTCCCGCCAGACGGTGGCTATAGAGCTTCTTAAAGCTGTTTATTAACCACATTAAACAGAAGAATGCTAACCACATTAAATAGCAAAAGAAGAAGAAGAAAACATTAGGGGCCGTTGCAGTGATTCTCCATTTCTGAATCTCACTACTACACATGTATTTCCAGAGACTGAGTATAGCTGTAAAATGGTAATGGTAAATGGACTTGTACTTATATAGCGCTTTTCTAGTCTTTCTGACCACTCAAAGCACTTTTACATGCTACTTGTCATGTTCACCCATTCATACCCATTCACTCACTGATGGTAGAGGCTGCTATGTAGTGACCATCAGTGTTGGCTAATCTCATTCACACACCTCTGAACAACAGAGGGAGCAATTCGGGGTTCAGGGTCTTGCTCAAGGACACTTCGGCACGGGACTGCCGGAGCTGGGATCGAACCGCCAACCTTCCAATTGACACTTTTTAACTGTATTTTAGATATTAAGTCATGGATGGCAGAGAACTTTTTACAGCTCAACCAGGACAAAACTCAGGTTTTAGTCATTGGTACTGGACCTCAGAGAGAGAAACTGAACACCAAACTCCAAGCACTGGCTCTAAAACCATGTGAGCAGGTAAAGAACCTGGGTGTGATCTTTGACTCACACCTCAATTTTGAGCCATACATTAGAGAAATAACAAAAAAGGCTTTTTAATCACCTAAAAAACATTTCCAAAGTGCATCAGTTTCTCTCTCAAGCCAATGCAGAGACACTAGTTCATGCTTTTATAACCTGTGGAATTGATTATTGTAATGCTCTTCTTTCTGGTCTCCCCAAAAAGAACATTTCTCAGCTTCAGCTGCTCCATAACTCAGCAGCTAGAATGCTGACAAAGACCAGAAAGAGGGCCCACATCACACCAATTTTAAAGTCTCTGCATTGGCTTCCAGTATCTTTTAGAATAGATTTTAAGCTCTTAATGGTCTTGGCCCTTCTTATTTATCAGATTTGCTTTTATCATATGAGCCAGTGAGAGCTCTCAGGTCTTCAGGTAGCGGACTTTTAATAGTACCAAACGTAAAAACTAAGACCTACGGTGATGCAGCTTTTTATTCATCACGGCCCACGCCTGTGGAACACCCTGCCTGAGGATCTGAGGGCTGCACAGAGCATACATATTTTTAAAGGCAAACTCAAGACCTACCTTTTTAGTCTTGCTTTTAACTAAGTTTTATTTTTCTTCTTAACAGTTTTATCCATCTATTTATTTATTTATTTATTTATCTATTTATTTATTTATTTATTATCTATTTCAAATTTAGTCACTTTTATTCTACTTTATTGATTTTAAGTCTCACATCTTATTTTCTTTTAAGGGTTTAATATTTTAGTCTTTTATTATCTTAGAAATGTATTTTACTTTGGTGATTTTAATTTCCTGTTTTGAGTTTTAACATCTTATTTTACCTCCAGTGTTTCCTCATTAAGATAACATGAGAGCGTTTCCTCAGTTCGTTCAGCAACTTAGTTAGATTTTTTTATTTATTTATTTTATTGTTTTTATTACTATTGTTGCATATTGTGTTGTTAACCTTAGGATTGTGGGGTGGGTTTGGGGTCGGGGCTGGGATCTTTTTCTTAATTTATTCTATTTTAAGTTGTTTTTCTTGTGCAGCACTTTGTGTTACAATGTCATTGTATGAAAAGCGCTTTATAAATAAAGTCTGGTTGATTGATTGATTGAATAGGCGACCGACTGTAATGTAAACATACACGCCGTGCCGCTTCACAGAAACACTGACAAAGATCGACTGCCACACAAACGGGATGTTAATGGGACAGGTGTGTGTTTAGGATTATTATTCGAATAATCGTTGAATAGATGCCGATTATTATCGAAAAGTATTTCGGCTTGAAAGGCCCACCCCCAATATTAGGCCAACCTGGACACATTTTAGCCAAGGGTCTCTCTTTAATGCCCTCAGGGTGGCGCCTTCTAGTATTTAGTGACACGCTCCCTGTTACATATCCGTTCTCACCGACATGTTCCCTCTTTTAACTTGTTAGAGGCAGATGTGTGTCTAACATGAGTCTGGTCCAGCTTGAGGTTTCTGCCTGTTAAAGGAAGTTTGTCTTTGTCACTGTAACTTGCTAAATACCACAAAGTGCTCTGCTCAAGGTGGATTAAGATGAAATCAGACTGAGTCTTACCCTGTCTTGATGTTGGGTCTCTGTTTATAATATATGGTCTACACCTGCTCTGTTTGTAAAAGCGTCTTGAGATGATGTTTGTTGCGATTGGGCCCTATACAAATAAAGATTGAGTGCTGAGGCTGTAAACTAAATTGCCCTCCTGGGATCACTAAAATTCTCTGAATCTGAATTTTAGTGGGTATTTATTTCTCATTGTACAAAGCCTTCCATGTCAAATGTAAAGGCTGATTTCAAGCTAAGCGGATGGACACCAACGCACAGAAGAGAAGATTTTTTTCGGCAAATTCAGTGTGAACCACATGAGGGTGACGCATCATGAAGAAAAATAAAAAACATAAGGATTAAGATTAAGAGCATGAGAGGGAAAGTCAAGTGTGGAGAGGAGGCTTCATGTGAATGTGATGCCTGAGTGACAGGGAGAACTTGGAGGCACATGAATGAAAGTGACACAACCAACATGGCCAACGTCAAGCAGCTGATTCAGTTATCAGGCCCCTCTCCTTTCAGTCAGGGTCCGGGAGGCAGACACCCTCTCTATTTTTAAGAGTAGGCTTCAAACTTTCCTTTTAGATAAAGCTTATAGTTGGAGCTAGATCAGGCTTGGACCAGCTCTTAAATATGCTGCCACAGGCTTGGATTGTCGGGGGAACTTGCACACTGACACACCTATCTCACCCACTTCCTCCCAACCCCCTCATCACTTATTTTAACTATACCTGTCCCATTGAAAGTTACTAACCATAGACCTTCTGGAGTAGATTGCTAACTTGAGTCTGGTTCTGCTAGAGGTGTCTGCCTGTTAAGACATTTTTCCTCACCGCTGTAACTTGCTAAATACTGCGAGGTGCAATGCTCATGGTGGATTAAGGCAGGTGTTGGGTCTCTGTTCATAATTGATAATGGTCTAGACCTCCCGTGTTTGTAAAAGCGTCTTGAGATAACATATGTTGTGATTTGGCGCTATAGAAATAAAGATTGATTGATTCAGAGCAAAGAGACATTCCCTATCCAACTTATCTACACATTGGAGCGAGTGAATGTTCATTTTTACTCTACTGTTCTTTGATTTGAAGTTTGAATGATTTTAGCCCAACTCCAAATATGAAGTGAGCTTCAGTTAGCTTAAAAAAAGTCCTTCAGAGAGATTGCCATTTACTGTGAGGACATTTCAGAGCCTGGATGCTGAACATTTACTTTAGGAAAGTAGTGACAGCAGTTACAAGCAGTAAACAAATGTCTGTACGTGAAGCTGAGTAAACAAAGTAAACTTGTATCATCTGAGCGCAGGAGTGCTGTGGTAAGAGGGTTGTCCCATGAAAACACACCAAACACTTAAAGGTATAGGTTTGTTGAGCCAGTTATGTTGTTGTCTGAAGCAAGTTCTCATGACTGTCAGGGACTTCCTCTCGTATTAATTTCTGTGTTTGTTTTTTAAAACACCATCAAGGAGAACTGTGGCCAATTAATCCTCAGATTATTGGAGACTGTTTAAGAACAGAATGACAGCAATCAGGGTCTAAAGAGGGGTCACGGTGCCGCCAACAAAGAGGAGAAGATCACCTGGCGTAGCCGATGATGAGGCTGCCGAACACTGTTCCGATTCCAGCTCCTGATCCGGCCACACCCACTGTGGCAGCACCAGCACCGATGAACTTAGCGGCAGTGTCGATGTCCCGGGAGACAGCGCTGGTCTGGAAGGAACGGGCTAGGACTGCAGACTGGCTGACGGGCAACAGGGCCTGCAAGACGAGGGAGAGGGAAGGATTAATACACCTGATTGCTGCATCAAAAGAGAGCTGGTTTACAAGAGCGAGAAGGTAAATAGATACCGGTTATACATTTAATGTCATGTTGACTGTATGAACTAGAGACTCTAACCAGATGATTTCTGCAAAGACAGACATACTGATGTCATACTTTGTAGCAGGCTGGATACATTTAACCAAAGACTCACTGTGCAGAGGTTTCCTTTAGGAGTTTAAGCATGAAAAGGCCATGAACTTTGAATACTGTGTCATTTCTCTGACCTCTCTCCTCCTTTTTACCCCTTACCATGTCCAATCTACTTTGCAGATCAAACTCTTTCTGGTGTCACGTCCAAAAAAAAAATTAAGCTGTGACACGTTGAATCCTCAGAGTAGAAAACCAAGCTCTGTACACACTAGTGTGATGAAAAGATGGAATATTTAGTACTCATTTGAGCACATGGTGAGGGGCAGGACCCAAAATAACAACATGAAAACTCTTGTTTAGCATGTTTGAAAGCCAACAAAGGCATATTTTGTTGCACATTGGGCCATGGTAGATGAGAGAATCATCCTTCCTTAATTTGCAATATGAGCCCACCAGTGATAAACAGCCACACACCTCATTTGCCGGGTTTCTTGGCAAGAGAGCAAATGCTATTTAAAGACAGTTGGGTGTTGGATTGTACAGGGAAAAGGACTGACCTGCTGCTCCACTGTGACTTCAGGTCTGTTGAAGAGGGAGACGGAGACTGGCCGGGCGAGGACTCTGGACCCCCCACGCAGCTGCACACGGATAAAAAGTTGAACAATGTTAGCCAAAGTGTCTCATTTTAATACAATTTCAGTGACCTAAACATAAAGAAACATTCATCCTAATGATCCTCTTTCGTACTGAAGATACTAAAAAAAAAAAGGAACTTATATTGTTTGGAGGAAGAGCAGTTGAAATGCACAGTCTGAGGGCATCATTTTATTTTCAATTTAAATTATTTTTTAGTTTTTTTTAACTTCAAACTAAAAAAAAAAAGTCAAGAATTTTCTAATTGGAGATCTTTTATTATAGGGAGGGAGTGAGATGAGTCTGGGGGTAGAGGGTTCTGTTGCCTAAAAATTCTATTCAAATTAAATTATTAAAACAATTTAAAAATAGTTACATAGGTCCAAAAAATAAAATACATCTACTCCAATTTACAAAACTGCATCAAAGTAATTTTCTTATCAGAGAAAATAATGTTATAAATAATAAACTTGATAGATATATGTTAAGAAACTTTTGTATTCATCACAAAAAACTTGGATATTGAAATAAGTAAAAATATAAAAAAATAAGTCAAACAGCTGAGAAAAAAACAAAAACACCAAGCACTCAAATAAAAGCCTTTAAAAATTATTGAACTCTATACTGCGATCAATGAAAAATAAAACTCAAGCACTTTAAGATGTACAACAGGGTATTCCAGCTACAAGCAATTCTGCACAGCAGTGGTTCCAAACGTTGAAGCTGTAATCCTGCATGACTCCAGCCCCATTGAGAGCTTACAAACAGTGTCAGATGCAAATGTGGGACTTTGCCCTCCACAGCACCTCTATGACTGAGATGCCCCACATGCTGCAGGTCAGCTGACACGCGACTCTGAAACAAGAGGCATGGTTCAAATGCTGCTGTCATTCAGAACTTCTGTGCCCTTGAAGACACAACAAGGGGTGCCTAAACGCCCTCAGAGAATGTAGGGATCCCTTGTTACGTCAATGACATTTAAAGTCTGCTCGTGTTGCTCTTGTTTTTTTGTTACTATTACGACAGAAAATGGCCCTGTTGAATCAATAAAAAAGGTTCTTCTTTCAATTCTTCAATGTTGCACAGTCAGAACAGCATCTTGAACAGTTACACCTGTGCATGTATTAAGATGTATAATTGTGGAGCATTAAATTTGACTTACCACAGCTGGAGAAGTGACAAACTTGGCGCAGGCATACATGGCTGGAGCTGCAAAGAGAGGACATAAGTACAACTTTAATCAGTGTAACTTGTGGTTTAAAAAAGCATTATGCAGTGATCAGGTTAGAGGCTTTGTGGCAAACAATTTCAAATATTATACTAGTTTTCAGAAGTGTAGAGAGCTCTGAAGGGTGCTACAATAGTCAGCTCTTTACTGCGAGATCCTGCATAACAGCAGAATGTGAGCATGAATACACCCAACAAGGACAGAGTGGTCCTCTAACTTCTCAGAAAGATTGTGCAGACATGATTCTGACCGATCAGAGAAGCTGCAGCTGCTGCAACACTTTGACCTACACTGACTGACCAGCAGCTTCTGACAGCTTTGCTGCACATTGAAGTTACCTCAGGTCCATTGTTCAGTGTCAAAGTGCACCCACACTTGTGCAAGACAGCTTCCAGTGCATTGAGTCCTCACTGTAAAACATGTCAGTTTGAGGAGAAATGAGTCCTAGGCGTGGATGAAATGTCTGCCAATCAGAAAGGTGAAGTCTAGGGAGAGAGATATCCTGTTGGTCCTGCAGGTTCAGCCACTAATCCAATTGCAGACACTACAGCAAGGATCAAGTCCAGATAAACCGCTAACACACACACACACTCACACTCACTGTAGGATGAATAGCTTTAACGCTTCCACTTTGGGACACCATTGGCAAGAACCTTGAGGATATTTTGCTCAAAGGCAAAAGTGTGAACAGACTTTTTGGACTGGGGTGGCCCAACTAAGGCACTGAAAATGACAAATTATATTTATTAGTGCGCATGTGTGCATCAATAAATATAATGTTTTACCCTGTGTCCCCACTAAATATCACACGTTATATTTCTGGCAACATTTTGGTGCTTATAGTTGCCAGAAATGTATTTTTGTCCAGAACTTTTTGACCAGGGTGGCCCAGCTGAGGCTCTCACATAGGCAGGGGTGGCCAGTGCATTTACAAATAAATAACATTACCCTTTCTGTCTTCAAAACCTACTTTCATTAAAAGTATTAAACCGTTATATTCCTTTTGACTTTAAAAATAACATGACAAAGTGGCATTAATCTTCTAAGCTTAATTCTTTAAGGACTTACAAAAGATGTTTTTTTCAAAGTCACATTTGAGGGCACTCAAAGAAATCTACTGTCAGCCTTTTAACTCATCCCAAATTACAGATTTCAACAGGAACCCCAGCTCTGACAAGGCAAACAGCCAATCATAGTTTTGGATTTTGGGGTGGCCAATTGGATGTCAAGGGGTGCCAGTGCCACCCTTGGCCTCCCCTCTGGACACACCACTGTGATTGTGCCTTCTCCTATGCACCTGCTGCATTACATGTGGAGGGAATAATCAAAATATTTCACTACAATTTAAGGTGTAACATCCAAATGCAACATAAACTACAGGCGGCTTTTGCAACACAGAACAAACTTGTGATGATTTCAACACAAGACCTGCCCCTGACAAAGCTAAGGACTTTGGGGTGGCCAATCAGATACCAAAGGGGGGCCTTGCACACCCCTCTGGACACATTCCTGCCTGGAAGACCCTCCAAAGTAAAAGTGTTCTGTAATAAAAGCACAATATAAATCTAACAGAGCCAGCAGGTAGGTTATCTTCCATAGTTGTGTCTCTTGATTCATGTGAGACTTAGGTCTGTCTGTCCTCAGAGAAGCTAAGTTGCTAAGCTAACCAGGCTGCAGACTCTGAAGGTCACAAATAAGCAGCAGACGGTCACTCTGGGCCTGGACAGCAAGCACGGGGGCACTGCCTGCAGAGATACACCTGTAGTGGTTAAAAAGCATTGCTCGATGTGACATCACGGGTGTCTGACAGGTGTGTCCTTGTAGTGGGGGACTGATCCCGAGCTCGGCAGGCCTCAAGACTGTCAGACATTTTACATCCAGGTGTCTGTTAGTGCAGCTCGACCGCGCTGTGCCCGCTGAGTGCTCTGCTATCACGAACAGTGCAACCACCGCCAGCTGGTGTCCACGACTTACATCCCTGCTGCCTGATTACATGTTACACAGGTTAACCACGAGAACACACATCGTAGGTCTCAGAGGTCCTTACAAGGATTCAAGTCATTGAATGGCCGACCTAGCTCTCTAGCTAGCAAATGTTAGCAATGACAGCTAGCTTAAGTAGCTCGTACTGCTTACTCACACCGTTATCTTATAATATCAGATTCACACACACTGAGAACACATGCTAACGTTCATATATGTGCAATGTGAGTGAGTAGAAGTCGAATATTACCGGTTTGTTAGGCTTTCGGAGGGTCCGGGATTAGCTGCTCTCGCACACAGCGGCAGTCAATGAATGTAGGAGGGGGGAGTTAGTCACCTTGTCATTTATAAGCTCAGCGCCTACGTCCTAAGCTCTCATTGGTCAGACTGAACCAGGAATTAACCCGTCATCACGTTACTTCCGCCCCTCTAGCCAATCAGAAAACGTTTTATAGAAGTCTCAATTTATGATTGGCCCCGACATTTAGAAAGGCGGGACTAAAGGAACTTTCATTAATTTGATTGGTCAGAGTTGCCGGGAATTGCAAGTTTATGAGGAACGACCTTTCAGAGCATATCCAGTGTCCTATGTTGTAACTGGTCAGTGTAAAGGAAGTCCCACCTCTATATCTTTTAGTTCAGTGAAACTACTGTTTTATACAGTGGCCCTGAAAGACAAAACAACACTTTTTTTGTCAAATATTTTTAATGAATTTTTCCATTTATGAGGTGGCACCGAAAAAGGAAAAGGACATTTTAGATGCACAACAATAAACAACCTCCCAACTTAAACAACTCACTCAATCACACACAGTCCCACCACAAGAGACAAAATGGACAAGACAATACAATCAATACAAACAATTGTCAAAAAGTATTAACAAGTGGAGAACAATGAACAACTCAGTATTTCATTGGATTTCAGCTTCAATATGTAAGGTTTCTATATGAAGTAAAAAAAAGGTTGCCAAATTTAATGGAAGGTCTGTAGGGAACCTTTCAGGGAGAATCTGATTTTCTCAAGTCTCATGCACTGTAAAATTTCTTGAATCCATCTATTATGTTTAGGTGGGGATGAATGAGACCATTTAAGGAGAATGAGCCTCCTTGCGAGCAGAATGGTGAAGGCAATAACATGTGAGGATTTGGACCAGCCGATTCCAAAAAGAGAAATAAGAGGGTCAGGGTTCACTGTACCAGAAAGGACTTTCTCTGATGTATCAAAGATGGCATGCCAAAATTCAATAAACAAAAAAGATTAACAAAAGATTAAATACTTTTACAAAATTGGAGAAAAAAAATTACATTTTGGAAAACAAATTTACATTTAAGAAAACAAATTTACAAAATCAAAAAAAACTTTTACAAGCGGTGAGATAATTTTACAAACGGCGGAACACCTTTACCATTTCTGAAACAAATTTACATTTATTCTTAACGGAAAGGGAATTTACCATAATACAAATTTGTTTTGTCCTTCAGGGCCACCGTAGTTTTAGAACCTTGCTTTCTAATACAAATGTGAAAATCACTATAACTTTTGAGAGCAATACAACTTGAAACTGAGCAAAAAAATGACACAAATAACAATACAGGAAGCCACATGACAAGCCTTCAAATGAGCTATGAAATAACAAAATTGAATTTAATTAATTTTAAAAAAGAAAAAAAAGATTTAAGACAAAAAACAGAAACAAAAACAAATGTAGGATTGCACTGCTGAACAAAAAAAAATGTTTTCACTAAACTATAATATGATCTATTTGTGTTCACATTACTTGGGACATATAAAACATCATAAAGTGACGTAACACTTGACAAAAAGGTGATATTAGGATGAAAATTTCCATAATAGTAATTTACTTCGGCCGAATGAAAAGACCAAATCAAGCAGTAATGCAGTGTGGTGAATAAGAGTGCATGTGTTTCTGTGAAATGGTCCTGGGTTCTGGGCAGAGTGGATGAAAGGAGAAGGCAGTGATACAGGAGGGATCAGACAGAGGAGACATAATAGATGTCCTTTTATATCCTAAAACCCTTTGTTTAGAAGTTACTGCACAGGTTCCTGCATTGTAAAGTTCTCTGATCTTACGTAAGCATAGGACTTTTGTGAATCTTCTTATTAATCTGTTTAGGTAGGCTCATATTAATCTAATAAAGTAATCTGATTGCATACTATATTTCTACAAATGCAAGATTGTTTTATGAGTTCAATATATATATGACTGTGGTTTGATCTCATACAAGCTGTTACTAGTAATCGCAGTAGTGCTAATTTCTCTGCCACTCTCCCTATAAACTTGGAATATCTCAGGGGGCAAGATGATTGATTTCTTCCATCCAGACCTCATAGCAGTGATTGGTCAGTGTTTTTATAGGTTCACTCTCGTTACAGATGGCTCATTTTTTTGTTCCTTTTTCACTGCACATCAATTATTGATTGCCATCAGGATGTAAAGACAATTTTAACCAATAACGAAAAGTGTATATGGACAAAAATATCAACCCTGCCTTCAAATGACCATCAAGAAAAACAGTTCTGTTTCAGTATAAATGAACAAATTGTCAACAATACATGGTGCCTTTAGATTAAATAATGAAACAAGTATTCAGTTGTTCTAGTCTGTAATAGGACCCAATTACAAGACCAGCCAGCAGGGTAAAAGGAGAAAAGAGATTAATGTACAAAAATAATGCCTTGCACGGGAAGACTGAAGGCAGACAGTGAGAGGGCAGGTATAGAGCAAGAAGGCTGGTGGAATTAGTGAGTGGCGCTGAAGGTTGGCGGCACTGAGGAGGCAGAAAGCAAAGGCTGTGAGGCTTACAGCGTTGGAGGGGAAGGCTGAGCGGTGTGGCTTAAAGCAAAGGTGGAGAGGTCGGGGATCTGGTCAAGGCACTGGGAGCAAAATAAACAAAAGCAAATGAGTCAGAGAAAAAGTCACAAGAGCTGCACAGGAAAAAAAACAAACACTGGAGTAGCCAGCTATAGCACATAAAGAGAGGAAACAATCTAGCAGCATGGAGAGAGAAAAACAAGGGTTCTTGAGCAGCCACTGATGAGGGAGAAATGAGGAGCAGGTGCGTGAACCAGGAGCGCCCGCACTGGGAAGCAACATAAAACAGCACAGGGTGGAAACAAACACCAAAAAATATGTATTTAAAATGTTCCCAAATCACCAAAACAGTAAAAACAACAACCTTTGCCTCACACTTCACATTGTATATCTGAACTTGTGAAATGGTATCTTACCTTTTAATTAAAGCACCAGTGAGTAGTTTTTTGGTTTGTTTCGCAGTACATCTTATTCCTACACTGATGTTGTCCTGTACATAAGTCATGTTCTTGAACAAAAAGTCTCCTCCTGCTTAATTTGATACTCAAATGTGTCACTCATTGAAACTATTTGCGCTGCAATGTTAACAAAGGCTGTTACGACAGCCTGCAGATATCACCTGCCAGAGATTTCAGACGTCAGAAATAGCTATGCAGAAATTGTCAGTTTTTATCATAGACTGTGTAAAATATGGACGTAGGATCCGTGACGTCACCCATCTGTTTCTGAAGCGCTGTTTTGAGGCCAATCGTCGTCGGCCACTGTGACATAAAGAGGTGGAGTTTGAGCCTCCTAGCCAACAGCTGCAGTGTTCCTGCAGGCGGCTGTGCCTCTCATCGGAAGACTCCTAATCTCAATATCTTTGAAATTGCCGCATTAGAAAAAAATTCACCCCCCCTCACAGTGTGTGCCGATTGAGAAATGAGCTATCCAGACTACACTCGTCTTTTGAACCAGGCAGTAAACATGTTTATTTCTGCAGTGAAGATCGTCTTTTTCCCATTCATGTGTATGTGACTTCCGGTACTTCCAGAACTAGCCTCAAGCGGATCCTCAATGAACTGCAGCTTTTAACACTTCCACATTGGACTCATATTTTTAGACCGGAGGTTGCTGCTTGGTTTTAATGTGAATGTTCTTGTTAGTTATAAAGAGACATTAATTCCAGTCTTTTTAGTGACCAGCTCCTCACGTCTTTTTAGCTCAACCGTAGATATTCAAAATGTTTAACAGAACTCAAAATCCTCAAAAGATTTGATTTTATATTATAAGCTGCTGACTTCCGTATACCCTACGTATTTTTTGTTGCTTCCCCCTTCCACCCATGACCAGTTTCTGCAACATTTGACCTCTTCACCTTCTACTGTACTCCAAACCAGTTTCTGCATTTTACTCCACCAGTGCACCCATTTGAGCTTCCTCGAGATGGGAACGTCAGCTAAATTTTAAAATATAAATAATTCAATGCCATTTACTGCCACCACTGAACAAGAGAGGCAAGCTGTCAGCTGATTTACAGTCTCAACGCTGACAGCTGATTGGTTGATCTCAGACGAAGGCCTTGCTCATAAATATTCATTATAACTTGTAAAAGAATAATAGATTCCTCTATAGAGACCGAGAAAGAGAGGAGAGAGAGAGAGAGAAAGAGAGAGAGAGAGAGAGAGAGAGAGAGAGAGAGAGAGAGAGAGAGAGAGAGAGAGAGAGAGAGAGAGAGAGAGGTGAGTGAAAGAGCTTATGCATTTACTCTTCATAGCAGCAGAGGGCGCCAGAAGATAACACCTAGGAGACTGAATGGTTACGTACTTAAAAATGTGTTTGCATTTGGATTCACTTTGTTTTCAGTCTTTCATTCTTTCTTCTTTCTTTCTTATAAATTATTTATATAGATACAACAATCCAAAAAGGTGTTTCATGAAAAAAATAAGCAAAGGGACGCAAAATACAAAAATAAGAAGCTGTATACATTACATCTGAAAATATAACCAGCCCAATGCTGTATGCCGTGGTGATTTTGAGAACAGAGCTGCCTCCATCATTGTACTGGCATTTTCTTATTTTTTTCCATTTATAAACAGGCTGATGCCAAAGTAATGCCAAAGGATACATATATTCATTATTGCATTAGGGTGCAACACAAAACAAAATAAATAACATGAGTAGGTCCTTACACAGTACACATAATGTAAAAATCGATCCCTCTTTTCTTCAATTCTGTAGCCTTTTCTCTTTTTGAGGACTTGTTTTAGCTTCTGTAACGATTTATATTGATTAATTTCACTAGTTCCATTATTCCACAGGTTAACCTCTTTAGTGGAGACACAATGTAGCTCTGCATTTGTTCTTACTGCTGTGTTTTTTGGACATATATAGTCCTCTAAGGTTGTGTTTAATTTCTACGTGTAAGAAAAACCTTTGGATACTGTTCGGAAGTTGTTGATCTTCAGAGAGACAGACCTTTAAGTGTCAATTACAGCTTTGACTACCTAAATACTCACCTGAAAAAATAATATCTCTATGAATAAAAAGGGGCCGTGACATTTGATCGCACCAAGCATCCCTCAACACTGCATCATCTCCTTCTTATCAGTTATCTGCAGCCGCTGGGCATCCGACTTGACAGTCAGCAATTGTCATGCCAACTCACTTCATGTTTGTTAATACACTGTAAACCTTTGTGTTCTCAGTATTAGTGGGTGATGTTTAAATTACTGAGGGTAACCACATATCGTCTCTTTTCTGTCAGCTCAGCTACAAGAGTCAGTTCTTTTGGCCCAAAATTTCTCTTCATGTCGTACCACTTCTGAAATCTATCACTGAAATTTCAAGAGTTTTGGATCTATGTTTCTTTGCACAATTCTCACCTAAATTATTACAAGAAGAACCAAACACTTTTTAATTCCCATTGTACGAAAATATTACATTAGCTTGGGTGTAAATGTGTAATTGTATTGGACCAAAACACTTTTTAATTCCCATTGTACGAAAATATTACATTAGCTTGGGTGTAAATGTGTAATTGTATTGGAAAATATCATTAAATATATGTTTTGATAGATTTTTATATGCTGCAAGAAAAACCATGCAAGTTTCTTCAACTTTAATGCACTGATATATAAACTTATCATTGATTCGGGATGGGAATTGCATGGTAACTGATACAACATGATGCATTGTTTGTGATAGTATCCTGATACAGTGATTGGGTGATAATCAATAAATTGGCAGATATTTATATGATGTTACATTTTATGATATCGGAAGAATACGAAGTAAATAAAAATAATAATTGATAGGTTTTGTATAGCGCTTTTCTTGGTACTCAAAGTCCAAAGTCAAAGTAATATGCCTCCATAAGGTAAAGTTCAAGATCAAAGTCTTTAAAGTCACAGAAACCAGAAATAGTGATGCAGTGAGTCAAATTGGAAGGAATGTGTGTTTAGAGTGATGCTTTATTTCTACATCAAAATATTGGTTTGTGGCGCCCGCAATACTATAGTTGAGTTGATTAAGTGCACTATTCAACACCATTCCATCTGGAGTTTCAAGTATGCGACAACCTCCGGTCTCAGAATACGAAGCCCATGCGGAAGTGCTAAAAACTGCAGTTCATCGAGTGTCCACTTGAGGCTGGCTGCAGAAACACTGGAAACCACATACACACCCATTCAAAAAAGACAATCTTTACAGCATTAATAAACATGTTTACAGCCTGGTTCAACAAACAGCTTAGGTCTGAATAGCTAACGTTTCTATCGGAACACACTGTATGGGGCTGAATCTTTTTTTAACTCGTTATTTTTTAAGATATTAAACATACATTCCTTATTTCGAAAAAAAAATAAAAAAATTCCTTACTTATTTTTGTGCATTGCCTTTACACTGCTTGGCAGTACCTGCACCCAAATTGACTTGAAGCACTTTGTTACTCTTACTGATCTTGTTTCCTCTTGTCTAGATCTTTGCTTGTGTTGTTCTTGTTCTCGTATGTACGTCGCTTTGGATAAAAGCGTCTGCTAAATGACATTGTAACATTGTAACATTGTAACATACGAGTTTTGCTCAAATAAGAACACAGCTGACTTGACTGACAGGCGGGCACCTTAGCTAGTAAAGTCTAAAGGCCTGCCTCTTTACCTCACAATAGCTCGACAGATGTTAGTTTGAGTTCAGCATTTCCAATGGGACACCCACCCACGATTGTCTTCAGAACAGTACTTCAGGAACAGATGGGTGACGTCATGGATGCTATGTCCATTTTGTATACAGTTTATGGCTTCAAGCCTTAAAACTAAGAAGCACTTGTAGAACATCAATGTAAATTCTGTGGTGAGAGTTCAAAACTTTTCATTACAGATGCCTCAGAAGAATCTATGATTTTCCTCGGTCCAACCTCCAACTCTACAAGCTCCCAGAGCATAATCAAGGAACTCCCTGACAAACATTTGAGATGGCAAAGTGACTTGTTACAAATTAGGGAAGGACCGGATCACAAGAGTGATCTTCAGTTCAATACCACCAGGCAAAAGAAAACCAGTACAACTGGGACTCAGGAGCTTTGAAGATGAACATTTCATGAGGAGAAGCTCAACATGCTGCCAAGGATGAGTGCAATAGAAGAAGCTCACTGATACCTGTTAGTATCTAGTTACTAATAGAAGAGGAGTGTATCAGTAACTAAACAGGACACCAGTGTCGTAGTAGAGACATTTTGTCACACTGGTATTTGTGATTTTAAAGCTGGGTATGTCAAATATTACTTTCCTAGTTGTCTCAAAAAGATAACAAATATTACACAAACATTTTAAAAGACGTATAGTGTTATAACCATTTATAGGATCATCCTTTTCTGATGCTTTTGAGAGATTTACCTGTTGAAAAACTGAATTCTGAAAGCAGCTTGTCTCTTACATCAGAGCCTACACACCATCAGGATTTTAGCAGGAAGTTTTTTTAAAAAACACAATGATAGTACTTTTAAAAGTCTGTAAAAATACCTTGACTTACTGGACCTTTTGCCTCTCTTTTTCTGAACCGTGCACACTCGTGTCAGCTTGTTAAGTATCAGTTCTTAACATCAGTAGCGATGTTTATGACAAGAACTTATTGTAGCTGTATGGCGGCATCAACATTGGTTGACGTAACATTTCTTATTGAAGGATTGTTTTTAACTTTTAGATTAAAAAATAAAATGTAGGGGTGCTGTTGGCCTAGTGGCTTAGGTGCACACCCAATATACAGAGGCTGCAGCCCTTGTCGGAGCTGTCGCAGGTTAGAGTACCAACTTCTATCATTTGCTGCATGTCTTCCCCCACTCTCTACTCCCCACTCTCCCTGTCTATCTCCAGCTTTCCATCCAATAAAGGCAAAAATGCCCCAAAACATAGCTTAAAAAAAAAAGAACATTTAGAGACGAATCCAAAATTTCCCTTTTAAGGCATCTATACTTGCATAAAACAAGTTCTAATCTGGTGTCTGCTGAATTTAAACACAGGCACACCTCAATCTGAGGTTCTGATTTTGTGATCACTTGAACAAAGCTGAGCTGCTTGGATTTGTGCTCTAAGAGTGGTGTAACATCAGCTAGCAGGGATATGGAATATCCTAATATAACTCTTTTTAAACTAAAAATGTAAATTAATGTTCTGTTGTTTGAAAAATATACAAACCTGTTTGTGTGCATTATTCAGTCTGTAAAATAAGACTTCTGTTTAGCTCATTTTCTGCAACAACAACAAAAAAAAGATCTAAATGAGAACATTTTGTTTTGAAGTTGAATAGTAAAACTGGGGAAAACCATATTTTTGGGTAGTGGTCTTTTATTTTTTCAAGAACTGTATGAATGTTTTGCTGTTTTTCATCTTTTGAAATATTTTGAAATCTGTTTATTTTGTGTATTGTGAAGGACAAATTAAAGAATAAAGATAAAAACATAGAAGCAAGCAAAGCAATTAGTTATCACAGCATAATCACTGTAAAGACTGATATGACAAAATCATTTTCGAAAATGATTAAAATGCTGGAGCGAGGTTGTTTAAGAGCGGCATTGGCCGACCAGCTCGAGGTAATGGATAGCTAAAAACTGGTGCTAACGAACGCTACCTTCTGTGTATGTGTGTATGGGACGCAAAAGGAAGGCTGTGATAAAAACATCGTTATTTAACGACCTAAACACTGCTACCCTTCAACCACAGGACTCTCTGGAGAGAAGATGTAACATGTACTACACCAGCGAACTGTCAGTACACACTGTGCAGAAACATGAATGGAATTCTGATGGAGGTGTGTCACTGCAGAAAAACAAATCCTGAAAACAAAGAAACTTCTGCACATTTTCTGTTTCTCTGAGGCAGACGCATCAGACTCTCCCTTTGGCATCCAGACATATCCGCGCATCACACACACACGAGAACACACACACTGCGAGAGACTGCCATCTTCATTAGTGCTGAGTGCCAATGTGGCCTCAGGATTTATAGTCAGGCAGAGGGGAAGCAGACATGTACACACACAGCTTCATGTGCATTTAAAAACACACGCACACACACACACACACACACACACACACACACACACACACACACACACACACACACACACACACACACACATCTCCTCAGCATTCCACTCCACAATAGCCGAGTAATAATGACCAACCTCGGTGGGATCAATAGACAGATGAGCCTGGTAAACACACACACACACCCACACACACACACACACACCCACACACACACACACACACACACACACACACACACACACACACACACACTCAATACACACACACACTTTTGCATCTTCACTATGCAGGTCTGGTCTTGGCTCAGGAAGATGGATAGCTGCATTCACACTGCAATTAATGATGATAGAGGTGTGTGTGTGTGTGTGTGTGTGTGTGTTAGTGTTTGTATGTGTTTGAAAGCATAATGGAAACACGGCTGGATATTATTCCTCCCTCCCTCACATCCATCCATCAATTTATCTAAACTGCTTCTCTTCTTTATGATGACAGAGATCTGGAGCGTATCCCAGCATGCAATGGGTAAGAGGTGTGTTTTTTTTTCATAGACTGAATGAATAAGGATGCCAGCACCCCGTGATGTCACCCATTGGTTTGCCTGCTTTCCTCTCTGGAGCCTGTAGTTCGTCATTTTGATCCCAAACCATGTTGGTTTTTGCCGCCATAAGTGACCACTTTTGACAGTAAAGTTTTCATGAACACACAACTTGTTTGTGCGATAAAGTTGGACACTGAAACATGGGACCATTTGAGGCTCGACTCACTGTTGGAGCTAGCCTCCAGTGGACACTTCAGGAACTGTAGTTTTTGGCACTGCTTTCTCAGATTAAATTGTCTTTTTGGGTGGGCATTGGTGCTTAATAGAAATGCATGAGCACTGCCAGTGATGTGTGTGTGTACATGAGTGTGTGTTTTTGTGTTTATTACAGTGCTTCTGTATGTATGTGTGTGTGCGGTGGCTGTGAGGGAGTTTTACAAGCAATCTCTCGACTGCTTTGTGTGGTGCACACCTTCTTTTACTACCCTACCACAGTGTAGGGAAGAACAGAACACACACACACACACACACACACACACACACACACACTCATATAGACAGAACCAATAAGCTCCATGTGAATGAAATAGGCTGCCTGGTTTGGTATTGAGTTCTCTCTGGCCAAGTTTATGAGGAAGCCGCCTCAGAGGGTTGGTGTGTGTGTGTGTGTGTGTGTGTGTGTGTGTGTGTGTGTGTGTGTGTGTGTGTGTGTGTGTGTTTCGGGAGATGGGGGGGTCATGCATTAGTTTAATTGTAGATGGGGTCTAAAGAAAAATTTAAGTCTAAAAGCATTCATGCATAGCTCAGACTCTTTGTCACACCTACAGAGAAACAGACTTAACCAGTCACCTGCATCAGATGTAACTAATGAAATCACAGGTGCATGCACTAATGCTGTTTTGTATGTGAGTAGGGATTTTTGAGAACAGATGCAAGTCAAATGTATTCATCAGGTAGTCCACAGTATTTTGCATTCAGTTGAGAAGATTTTGAGACATTTATTTTTAAATTTTCTGCCACAAGTTTTAAAAAAACTTTAAATGAAAGGAGCAAACATGGCTGCCAAACTGCTGTAGCACCCTGTAGTATTACACTACACTACTGGATTTCCCTTTCCCCTTATTTTTTAGTGCATCTAATCTTTTCATTTTGCAGTTGACTCATCACTGCAACAGCTTTGTCAGTTTAAATAAATATGTGTGAGTTAACTAACAGATTAGTGTGTGTGTGTGTGTGTGTGTGTGTGTGTGTGTGTGTGTGTGTGTGTGTGTGTGTGTGTGTGTGTGTGGATTTACAGTCCTTCATGTGGGTTTGTGGTTTTCATTCTTCTCCATCATCAGCCTCACTGATCCCCCCAATAAAGATTATGTTCTGCTTCATGATGTGACCTTCACTGCCACAGTAATTAGCATCAAAACACTGCTGCATTCCAGACCAACAGGAACATATTATTACACTAATGTGGCTCAGCGGTAGAGACGGTTGTCTACCAATCGGAAGGTTAAGGGGTTCGAGCGCAGGTCCTGCTGTCCACATACCGAAGTGTCCTTGGGGAGGACACTTTACCCTGAACTGATGTGGGAATGGGATTAATTAATATGGATGTGTGCTTTGCATAGCAGCCTCTGCCATCAGTGTGTAAGATGGCATGTAATGTTAAAAAAGGGCTTTGAGTGGTCAGAAGACAACAGAAAGCGCAACATAAAAATACAGTCTTTTTTACTGATTTGTCATATGTCATATGGCTTTGGATGCAAATATTTTCCTATCTATTTTTTATTTTTGGGGACATTTTTATTTTGTGTGCCTTTGGTTAGGTAGGACAGCTTGAGAGAGAAACAGGAAATGTGGGGAGTACAGAGTAGGAGAGGACATGCAGCAAATGGTAGAGGCCGGGAGTTGAACCTGCGCCTAGGACAACAGCCTCTGCTCATTGGGCGATTTGGTGTTGGTTATTGAAAAAACAATGAATGAAATTGAAGTTGGAAGCACTGGGAGAAGTTAAATGCTAAAGGAGCATATAATAATAATAATAATAATAATAATAATAATGCATTTTATTTATAGGCGCCTTTCTTGGCACTCAAGGTCACCTTACAACATTAAAAACAAACAGAGTTTAAATAACAAACAGAGTTTAAATAACAAACAGTAAATAAAACACAATTTAAAAAGTTTTAAGTGAATGGACAGAGGAGTTGTGGTCAGATGGAGTAAGCCAGTTTAAACAGATGGGTTTTGAGTTTGGATTTAAAATGTGGGAGTGAGTCAGTATTACGGAGGTCAGGTGGGAGAGAGTTCCAGAGCTGGGGAGCAGAGCGGCTGAAGGCTCTGCTCCCCATATAAATGAGCTCAGAGCACAGAGCACATTTTCACACTGCAAATTTAAAGTCAGACTCTGGGGGATGGATGTTTCAAACATCACCTGTACCTGCTACAAAATTTCTGGTTCACCTTCTCATTGCATGTACTGTTAATATGATGCAGTACAGACTAGTTAACCACAGGTGGCAGTACATGATGATAGTGCTCTGCAGAGTAAAATGAGTGTCTGTGAAAGGATGGGTTTGTCACCAGGAGGAGGAAGAGCTTACTTTACAGTCAGTCCCCTTACTGCTTGAAACTGAGTGAACATCCATCACACAAATGCTGGAAAAGACACTTTACATGCTTTACTGTTGTTCAGCACTTGTGTTTAAAATCTCCACAACTGTGTTAGACTTCACTGACATTCCTGTTTCATAATATTATAACCAGAACCAGGAGTTTGTGAATGTCAACAGCAAAACCAAACCAAACAGTGAGTCACTTTTTCCCTCTCTCTTACCTTTTCTCTCTCGTGAACTCAACCACAGTTTTCCACTCATCCCTGCTGGTCATAGTTAAACAGTCAGATTTGGTGTGTAATTGAGTGTTGACCATGCATTACAGGCTCCATAAAGCATGTCAAACACAAGCCAGCAACTCTAACTCAACCCCTTTTTTTAACCACCGAAAGGAAAATGATGGATGGCTTGGTTTTCTGAAGAAGTATACATGCTAATAAGTGCTAACAATAAATGGCATAGTTCTTACTCCGTTGATAGCATAAAGCGCACAGCAAGACAGATTATGTGTCTGATATTTACAGGAACAAATCTCCAAAAGCCTCCAACACCACAAACACGGCCCAGAGGTTAAATGAGGGGACTGAATTAGCTGTGGTGACACCTAGCAGACAGCTAACAGCTCCCGCCTGTCACTCAGAGGCCACGATCCAATTAAGCATAACTTTAAGCCACTTAACACTCCTGTTATGTTCTGGGTCAGATTGACCCATTTCAAAGTTCAAAAAGCCCATAAAAAAATTTGTCAAAAGTATTTTTTCGGTATGAAACTTCTGCTTGGCTTAATTAGCGTAATCAACTTATTTAAAAAATTGTTAATTTCACATATTTGCAACCCCCCTGCAAGTTTATATTACATACATAGTGTTTGGGGGTCAATTTGACCTGGCAGTCAAATATTGATTTAAATAGTTAGTAATGGAGTTAATAATGACATTTAAAAGATGTTAATTGGGATTTTTGGGGGGGGTTGTGACACTTTTGGATAATTAAATATGCCCCGGGTCAAGTTGACCCAGCAACATTATTGCTGTTCCTGTTAACCAAAAGTTAAGTAAAGTTGAACATTTTAACATGGGGCTCTATGAGGAGTGACTCACGTTTGGGGCCTGCCTCTAGTGAACACATGAGGTACTGCTGTGTTTGGCACTTCACATTGGGTTCTTTTCTAATCCAGTTTCTGTTTGGGGTTAATATCTACCAAAAGTTCTCTGAGATGCTGAATTGAAGGGACCTCAGAGTGCAGCTTCTCTGCGTTGTGTGAAACTGATGTGATTGTTTGACTGCAGATGTAAATCTATATCCTGTTATTCCCTTAATGTCAGTCACAGGTACGCAGAAGACGTCATGACTAAATTCTTGTTTAGACCCTGAGTAGAACAGACGCACTGTTGCCATAATAGAGAAATGAGCTTGAGCATGTTTTGTCTTTATTTCTGCTGTGATGACATTATTACATGCAGCTCTGTGGGGATTAACCATAGACTGTATAAATAATGGACATAGTATCCGTGACGTCACCCATCTGTTCCTGAGCGCTGTTTTGAAGCCAATTGTCGTCCAACTCATCCAAAAGAGTGTGACGCGGGGTTTGAGCCTCCTAGCCAACAGCTATGGGTTCCCGCCTGTCAACCAAGTCAGTGACCTCCTTATTTGGGCAAAAACTCGTAATCATAATATCTTCTGAACCGTCACGTTAAAAAAAAATTCACCCCCCGTACAATGTGTGCCGATACAGAAATTAGACGTAGACTGAAGTGTTTTTTTTTAACCAGGCTATAAACATTTCTGCTGCAAAGATCGTCTTTTTTGAATTGGTGTGTATCAAGCGGCAACCTCCGGTCTAAAAATATGAGTCAATGCGGAAGTGTTAAAAGCTGCAGTTCATCGAGGATCCGCTTGAGGCTGGCTCCGGAAGTACCGGAAGTCACATACACATGAATGGGAAAAAGTCGATCTTTGCAGCATTAATAAACATGTTTACAGCCTGGTACAAAAGATGAGTGTAGTCTGAATAGCTAATTTCTCGATGTCCTCTCACTGTGAAGGGGGTGAATTTTTTTCTAATTTGGCAATTTCAAAGATATTGAGATTACTAGTCCTCCAATCAGAGGCACAGCTGCCTGCAGGAACACTGCAGCTGTTGGCTAGGAGGCTCAAAGCCCGCCTCTTTACGTCACACTGACTCGACAGAAGCAATATGGCTGCCGCCGCCGATTGGCTTCAAAACAGCGTTCAGAAACAGATGGGTGACGTCACGGATACTACGTCCATATTTTTTACAGTCTATGGTGTGTATGTGGTTTCTGGTGTTTCTGCAGCCAGCCTTAAGCGAATTCTTGATGAATTACAGTTTATAACACTTCTGCATGGGTTTCATAGTTTGAGATCGGAGGTTGCTGCTTGGGGTTAACTCACTTTTGGAACAAGCCTCAAGTGGACACCGGAGGAACTGCAGTTTTGGGCACTCAGTTGCTGCCTTAGTTTTGAATATACTAATATTTTTTTGCATGCTAAACTATTGATATTTCCCTTAGTCTGACAGTTACTGCAAAGTTCTGTAAGCATGCAAACACACTAATTCAAGACAATAAGTAGAATTTAAATAATCAGCATGTTAGCATTGTCACTACATGTACGTTGGGATGCTTATGCTGCTGTAAACTCCTGTATTTTATATTGCAAAGTTTATTTTCTTTCAGTAGGAGGATTAATGAAGTGATGTAATAAGACACTTTGAGATTGTTTCTTTTGTTTCACACCTGCAACTGAAATAATATCCACAAAAACAAAGCAGCAGCTATAATAACGAGTTCCTTCCACTATGCTCTAAAAGCAACATATAAATGTGTTTCTGTTGTCCTCCTCTATGAAGAATGGATTGACGGCCTTTTCAATATTTTATAGTCCTAACGACTAAGCCAGCAAAATCAGAGCGAGAACACTGATACACTTTTCAAAGATGGACCTTAAAGTTTTATGGCAGCCAAAGTTGGAGTATGAACAAATAATATATGAATAATAAAAAGTGTGTGTTCATTGTGAGGACTTTAACAAGTCAACAGTTAGGCTTCATTGACAAATCAATAAGAGCTTTACAGAATCAAAGCACGGCTGTAACTGAAGCACATGATCTCCTCAGAGAGGGGTAAATGATATTTCCTTTAGTAGAATTAAATCCAGACTCAGCTGGTGCTCTGATGCTGCTGTGAATTCAGACAATGAGGCAAAAATAAGTGTCACAGTGTGAATAGAGGTGGCGAAATACACACATTGCTCAATAACATACAAATACATTATAAAAAATGAACCAGGTAAAAGTAGTTTTGTTACAGCTTCTCTACTGCAGTAAGTGTACAGACTTTTCATTTGACTCACAGTGTGACAAAAAGCAGTGTCTGTGTGAAGCTAAGTGAAGCTCCCCTCACGTCTCAGAGCAGCAGGTGTGCCTTTAAACCTCAGACACTCTGCACTGATTTCAAACTCACCTGGACAGGTGTTTACCGTGCCAGCCACCACTCTGCAGGCTGAAACCCGGAGCAGCTCTGTGCAGGCTGAGTGTAATAATGTAGGACAACAAACAGAAGGGTTAATTACAGGTGAGTGTGTCTGAATGCAGCTTCACGGCGGGACACGCGGAGGATACCGCTCAGATAATAATGTGGTTTAATCATGTGAGGGTATAAGTACAGGGGGGAGGCAGACTGGGCTGTCTGAACGGGCTCAGGTGGGATGTAGAGAGGTAAGAATTGAATGAGGGGCTTTAATGTGACATAATTTGCTGTCTGGTGGCTCTACTGGAGGTCCTCAGCTCCAGCAAGTCACGAGACAAGACAGGTTTGAGGTTTATACGAAACTTGCCATGTCTGCCTCGTGAACTTTAGTAGAAGTGATACATGTTAGTGAATTTAGAGCATAATTTCCATGGTACCATGCCTTTTCAGTCTCTTTTTGGAAGTTGTTGCAGGCAGTCTTCATGAAAAACAGATCTCTTATTAAGAGAGAGATTCATTATAGCTTCCAAAATATCAAATTATATCATAAACATGCACTTTAATGTTGCAGAGAGGGTCAAATTACTTGGCTCAGTGTTTTATTTTCGAACAACAATGCATTAGCATAAAAGAGAAAATATAAAACACCTGTTAAACTGACTAAACACAGCTCAGCTCTCTATCAGACAACAAGAGGAGCCATGAGGGTCTATCATTTCATCTTTGTGCTACAAACAATCAGTCATGTCATATTTCACCTTGTGCTTGCTCGGGCATGACTGCTATTTAGTGTTGCATAAATTAGCAGAGCAAATAATTTCTCTTTTCAGTTTAATGAGGCTGTTGTTAAGTCAGACCAGTTTTAACAAGTGACCAGTAACCAAAAAAAAGATTTGCAAGTCACTGATCCAAACCGGTCACACGAAAAAGTGCTGACCAACAAACACGGACAGATGTAGGAAGGTTGGAGCTCTGTTCCACCCATCGGCCATGTTTTTATAGGCCGGAGTGACGCGTTATACAAACATGTCAGTCCAGATGGCGTGATGGGACCAATGGAAATTAAATAAATGGATCAGATGGAGAAAAAAAAAAAAGGCAAGCAAGCAACCTCTAAAGCTGAGGGATGAATTCAACACTGGAGTGACAAAAACTGCAGTTCACCAGTGTCCACTAGAGGCTGTCTCCAAAAGTGAGGGTGTCCCCCAAAGACACAGGTTACAATGTCCAACTCTAGAACAGAAATAAACATTAAACTACAAACAGTGTGAGCTTTAATAACTCAACTGTTTAAATTGTTTTTGTTTTTAAGTTAAGTTGTATTTTGGATTTTACACCTTTTATTCAGAGAGGAGAGGAAAGTGGATAGAGCAGGAAACTAGGAAGAGAGTGGGGGAATGGCGGGAATGGCGGGTGACTACAGGCCGGAATTGAGCACAGACCACCCGCTACATGGGCGTGCGATTCAACCATTAGGCTACATTCACTTCCGTGTTTAAATTATCTGAATGTGAAAAGTTATGGATAATAGGGGCGTGGCCTCTGAGTGACAGGCGGGAGCTCAGTCACTGAACTTCACCTCTGGGCCGTGTTTGTGGTGTTGGAGAATTTTGGAGATGTTTTTATGTAAATGTAAGACAAATAATCTGTCTCGCTGTGCTCTTTATTGAGCCAACAGGCCGTTCAAGAAGTCCAATATCCAGTTTTTACACTCTTTCAAATTCTAACATTATTTTAAGAGAGCATTAATTAGCAGGTATCTGTGTCTGTGCTATACCTGGCTTGTTAGCTTGTTCAGTGTTTGTTTTAAGTTGATTTATTTACAGCAGCCCTTGCGTGGGAGTCAGGGTGGTTGTTGGCTTCTTCGCGATGCAGTATGCACTCATGTCCCAAGGATTTTATGGGAATCAGCAGCCAACGGCCTGATCGACTTTTCTGTCCAAAACCTTTTACAGCCTCTGCATCATTTACAAGACGAGCGCTGCTACGATCCGTGAGCACTGTTCGACAAAACAACAACATGTGTATTTAAACACTCATACATACATGATTTCAATAATACACCCACCAGATTTAAAGAAGATGAATATCTGTATTTAGTTAGGCCTTACACCCAATTCTTCTGTCTCTTTCCTCTTTGATTGTCTGTTTTCTATTCTACACACACACAAACACACACAGCAGTGTAATTTTTTAATCAGTTTATTGCTTGAGTGGAGGATTTGTGTTTTGGTTGTAAAACTCCATCAGACCACAGAGAACAGTTAATCAGTGTATCGCACTAATATGAATGGATGTTTTATTCCATTGCGTGAACATGACAGATTTATTATAAAAGTCACATTTAAAGAAACGTTTCTCTCTCTGTCTGTGGCTGGACTCAGATTGAATAGCATTTTAACATTTACTGTAAATTACAATAAGTCATCATGCATTTAAGAAAATTGGAAACAGAAAGAAAACGTTTTTTTTCTGCTGAGAGCAACACTGAATAAACGTTAAAACGTGCATTAGATAAACAATGATTTTTAATCTGTGAGTACTGAATCAACAGGGAGGTTCATGAATCATCAGGAGAGAATAAAAGCTGGTTTTAGTTTTTGGTTTATCTTAATAACTGTAACACAAACTGCTGATGTGGGGAGTCAGAAATAATATCGGGAGAATTTATAGCATCTTTGCTTAACACCGGGTTGCACTTTATCACTAAAATATTCATTTAAGTCACATAAACATAACAATAAAGAACATTTTGTCCTATACTCTGTCAACTGATGCTTCTATGATATTTCTAATACAACAGCAAGTATTGAAATTGCTCAGGGAAAAACACATCTGTGATAAAAAATTTTATGTTAAATATTTTACTTTGCGCCTCCTATAGCAACAGGAAGCTAAACCCTCTAAAACACTAAAATTTAGTGCAGAGCTAGACTGAAAATAATCAGACCACTGTGGTCTAGTGCATGAATTGAACCTTTTAATTTTACCCTAAACATTACAAAATCAATACCATCCTTAACTTAAATTAACCACATGTTTTGGTTCCTTTGGTTGCAGACACTGAGTTTGCAATGAGAAGTTAAAGGCACTGTGTGGAGTTTTCATGTGTTGATTCTGGTGCCCCCTTTGGAGGAATTCATTAGCGAGTCTGGGATGAGGATTGCATTTCCCATGAGCACAATTGTCCACTGTAAAGACTTAGCTCTTGCTGAAGAGTTCATTTTCTACAGATCTTTTTGATACTACCTTTCTTGATCAAGACAACTTTGTAGCTACGTCCTGTTTATAGCTATTTTGGTCTTTTAGCTAGCAAAGCCCTTGTTGTAGTTTCTGTTTAAAACAACACTTCAAGAGAAAGAGTAAATCTTTTTGCTAATCCTGCTCCAGTATCAGCCACGAGTACAAAACATTATGTCAAAAGAAAATGATGTAAAGAAAGAAAAAAAGACTCCTCCTGTTTACTTACTTCCTTCTCGCTACCAAACTTCACCAGCAGAGCACTAAACACAGACACTTTAGGGTGAAGACTGAATATCAACTTAGCTTTTTCGCAGAAAATCTGACCCAAACACAGGCTCTAAAATTCAGTACAAAGAATTAACTAGTCCTGTCGCTGGTCATTTCATTTTACCATGTAAGTCATGAGGAAGCATCAGTAGAAGAGACTGATTCAACATTATTCAAAAACTCCTTACAGTGCCTTTAAGTGAATACACTGATATTTGAACAGAAGTGTCAAATGACAGATGAGTCTTTTTCTTTCATGTGAGTGAAATCCAGAGTCTGCAGAGAAAGTTAAACCACCTGGGGTCTGACCACCTAGAACAGAGCAGGCCTGGATATGCAGAAGTGGTGACATAGCACAAACCTCAAAAAAGAGCACATGTCCCAGAGTTTCTAAACACAACACAAGTAGACACAAATGTTCTTGCACACCCTAAGGTCTTAGTCCAGAGGATTTTATTTGAATTCATTCTGTATGTTTTTTGAGCACTCAATGCTAAAACATGCATCTTACATGATCAGGCTATGACTCCATTCTACTAGAAGTATGTCTGGTTTAACAGGAGTTTCATGTGCCCTCACCTCTCTACTAAAACATGTCAGAGAGAATCTAACTTCAACTTAAAAATGGAGCAAATAAATAAAAGTAGTAGTCATTGGTGTTACAGCAGAGAAAACCATCAACCATAAAATGTAAAGTGTTCACCTTGTGCAATTTAAAGACCCTTTACAATGTTTGTTTGTGCTTTTTTCTCATCATTGTCATCGTTTTTTATCTTAATCGAATTAAACAAACACAAAACTACAAACCAACTTGTGCACTACTGTTGTAGCTGTGTACTGTTTGTTGATTTGCATCCCCCCACTCAGGCACAGGGTGAAAGAATCTCAGAAAACAAGCAGGAAGCGTTACCGATCGGAGCATGAACAAAGTGTTTGGTTTGCATTAAAGTGCAGAAAAAACTACAACAGCTCATCACTCGAGCAAACAGAGTGACAGATGTCAGTATGAAATGGAAGCAACATTAATAAGACAGAGAATCAGACAAAGACATTAATATTTAAGGCAACGTGAATGTTCAACTTTCTTGCAGACAGTTTTGAAATCATCATCATTTTCTATACAGCTGTGATTTTAGGGTTTTAAAGAATGGAAACATTAAAGTTAAATAAAGACTTTTTTTTAAAATAAGAATCTATAATTCAAGTTTCCAGTCGAAAAAAAAGTAACAGTTCTTATGATGATAGAAAACTTCAATTTCAACAAACTTATGACGTATGTAGAATGAAGAACTTAATTTTTCAGCCAGATCTTACTGTGAAGCTCGTCCTTTAGGATTTTTAAGAAGTGTTCAGACGAGACCGTAAAAAGGAGAAGACAATAAACAGAAGACAAAATGTTTCAGGCTGCAGGAAGTGAAGAAACTCGACATCTATGAGATATTTCAACTGATGCTCTAGATGCTTAAGTTTTATCACACCTCTATAAAAAATCCCCTTTAAGGTCTGAGCCCTCAACATCTGTACATTAGGCAGACTGAATGTTTAAGCTCAGATACTGCAGACTGTTCCAACAATCTGCCAGAAGTAGTCCTGAACATTAAAGACAAAGACATGCTTGGTTCAGTCTGGTGTGCTGGGAATTACTTTGAAAACTTTCTCTGCATGCTACTGAACAGTGATGGGTTCAAGTCCTTCTGAATTTGCTAAAATAATTGCAGTTTTTCTGATTTTTTGTCTGGTATTTAGAGTTCTGAGTCACAAAGAATGGAGGTGTTGTTTTTGCTTCTGCTAAACCCTACACGAAAGAGACACAGAGAAACCTCCATCTAACTCTCAAAGCAACCGCAGAGAGTTTAATGTCTCCCAAAACTGTGCTAGAGAGCAAAATAAGCCTCATTAAATTGCTAGTCTGAGGTGGGATACTTCGGCCTCAGTGACGTCTTGTCACCGCTGGCCTAGTGGTCGAAGCGCCACATATAAAGAGGCTATATAGTCCTCCTTGAAGCGGTTGCTGGTTCAACTCCCGGCCCTGTCTGTTTGCTGCATGTCTTCCCCTTTGCTCTCCACATTTCCTGTCTCTCTTCAGCTGTCCTATCAATAAAGGCGAAAATCCCCAAAAATATGACTTAAAAAAAAAAAAGGTTGTGGGATAAGTTGTCCCGTCGTTGTGCCGACATCAGGGTAGTAACAGGGTTGTTGCAGGGGCGTGAAATAAAAGAGGAGGCAGGGCGGAACAGCGCTCTGTGTGTGTCTGTACATGTCTCACTGTATGTGCACACAGCAAGACTCTTGCATGGGGAATTCACACACTGGACACCAATATTACACTGTTGCAGATTCAGTGTAAAAGCACAAAGGTGCAGTGACGGGAGAAGGTTGTTACAGCTCTGTTGTGCACTCAGAATATAGAAGAGGCCAGTGTCTTTGTGCTCCAGTGCTGCTTGCACATTTTAATATCAGACATAATAAAGACGGCCTCTTGAAGCTGCTGCAGCTCCTCTCGACAACCAGATTTATAAAACGAGAAAAGTCCAAATCATGCCAGGTGTTTTTGGTGGTAGATTATCATCACAAAAATCCTGTGTCAACGGGACCTTGAGAATGAGCACGTAGTGGACAGTCTGTTCTTTGTGTTTTCACCTCTCAGTGTTCTGTCATTCTGTTCAGCTCCATCATGTCGGTCAAAGTGATGAAGTCACAGTGAACTGCTGATTCTTCTCAGCAGCTTGGTAGACTAAGAGTGTCACAGATTTAGATCAGAGTGACGTAGTTCCTTTTTGATTTTACACCATCTCTTCCCTCCGCTCCAGACCGGCAGGCTGGGTTCTGGTCTTAGGAGTGAGGTCTTGGCTCAGTCCCAGCGCCTCCCCTCTGGCTTTGAGCAGCTGTTCTGATCCCCAGTGCAGGCAGAGCGGACAGGGACATGAAGCAGGGTGGTGCACGATGCTGCTGGAGGGGTAGGGGGCTGCCGTGGGTGGAGGCAACCCCGCTGCTCTGTGGTGGTACTGTGAAAGGCGGAGCGCATCCAGGGTCCTCATGGGGGCGCTGTAGCGACTGTGAGCTGTGGATGCGGGTGATGAGAGAGTCAGGGGGTAGTGATGGTGGAGGGGGAGGTGAGGGAGGTGGGGTGGGAGAAAGGGGTACGGCAGTGTGGAGGAAGGTGAGGCACGGCCCATCAACAGCGCCCCTAGAGGGTCGACGAGGTGGTGAGGCCAGGGCAGGGAGTGTCTCTGACGTTTGTCCTTCATCCTCCGGTTCTGGAACCAAACCTGCAGAAAGAGAGAGAGAGAGAGAGAGAGGGAGGAAGGAAGGAAGCAAGGGAACCGGAAAAGGAAAGGAAGGTATGGTCATAGAGTGAAGACTCGAACACTGGATTTGGTGCATACAAAAAGTATCATGGATGATTCACAAATGAACAAAACTTTAGACTTTCACATCCAACCAGCAGTCCATATCAGTTCTTTTCACCCTCATAGAGATCTACTTTAAAAACTTGAAAAAGATTTATTCTCAAACTTATTTTGAGTGTAAGGTTATTTTAAAGATGCTGATATATTAAGTCTTTTGCCAGAAGGATTTCTAAATGTATTGTCAGTTATTGTGTTGATAACTTAAGTGTGGACGTAGCTGCAGTCACGTCACCCTTAAGTTTGCTTTTTGTCTTTTTGAAGCTCTAAGTTCTGCTGTTTTTCTGTCGCCATGTTGCTTTTCAGGAGCCAGAAGTGACCATATTTGGATTAGAAAGTGGAACTGGAGAGGAGTGAGGGATTAATGCTAAATTATTTTAGCTAAACATCTGGCTGTTGAGTTATAAATCATGTTTTCTACAGAATTAGATTATTTTGAGGTGGTAGCCAGTGTTTGTACAAGTGTCATGATTCATTTTAATCACCGCTTCAGGTCAGAAATATCAGAAGGAACCAGAAGAATCACATCCCTGGATGATGTTTATTTGAGAGACTTGAGAAGTTCGGATTGCATCACTACAGTCTCAACAAAGATAAGCCTACACAAGTCCTTATGTTGTATTTAGGTTGTCCCTTCCTGTCTTTCATGGCCCCCAAACACTCAGCTGTTTCAGTCCGTATCCACACCAGAGCAGCAAACAGAGGGAGATATTTGACTCAGTGTGCAAATATGAATACAACTGAACTACCAACAAGCTACTGAAAAAATGTTGTTAATCTACCAGCTGGATTACATGTGGATTAGTCCCCAGTGCTACCTTTTTGTTTTCCTGTCCAGGCCAAAACTCTACCAGTTCATAGAATCTCCCGGAAGGCTGAGCTTCTAAAACGTCAGGTGGCAGCGTTTACGAGGCCTCGCCTCACATTCCTGCTCCGCCATAAAAGAGCCTGCTGTAGTTGGCAGAAAGGTGGGCGCATTTACTGCATATTAAAGCTGCTGCACTGCGCCAGCGGGCCTCTGCGGCAAATGTTAGATGCTGCTAAAGCTGTCACTACTCAATCCACCACACTGACTGAGTTCAGAGGAGTGAGATGGAATGTCAGAGGTGTTGACATTTAGGTGAGTGTCAGTCTCTGATTTCTCACTTCCTGTTTGACCTGCTTGGTTTTAGGTGGGGTTTTTTTTGCATTTGTCAGACTTGAGACTGGACCAAAAAGAAGGGAAATACCCGGAGCACAGTGTGTGGCAAACACCAACACTGAAGCAAAATGATTAGATGTTTAATTGCCTCCCAATTTAACAGGTGAAACTTTACACCTGTATCTAAAGCTACACTGGTTTGTTGGTGTGTGCAAGTAAATAGCTGGAACCATTAAGACAGATGAGGCAACACTGCTGAGGTCCAACACTGTACTATTTTTTTATTCTTTAACAAAGAAGTTACGGTTTTTATTTTAAAAAATAAATCTATATTGTCCCCAGAACAGATTTGCTTTGTGAAGGTGGATTTTTAGAGTAACTCTTAGTTTCCAAACATCCCAGCTAGCAATGTTCTGTTCTAAAAAACATTCTGTTAATGTTACAGAGAATGTTGCTGTAATGTTTTCAGCAGGAAGTTTGCTTTGCGTTCAAAGAATGGTCTTTAGTAACATTCTCTAAAAACATTAATAAAATATTTGGTAAACATTCATAAAATTTGAAGTGACAACAGTGCCCTAATGTTCTTGAAACATTCTCAGCGGGAAGTGTTCTTCATGTTTACAATTTGTTCTCAGATAACGTATTCTTAAAAACATTCAAGAATCTGTGACCCAAAGAATGTTATCAAAACATACTGTGAATGTTAAAGATAAAACATTCTATCTTTGTTCTAATTAAATATCACCGGAGTATTCTTAAATAAAACATTTTGTGATTTGAGGCGTCAGAAACATCCTGAAAACATTTTTTACATGTTGCTTTGATGATTTTGCTTCGTTGTTATTAAGTAACATTATGGGAACATTTTATAGAAAACATTCAATAATCTGTTACCTATTGAATAGTATCAAAACACCATGTTAAAGACAAAATGTTCTTCTTCCATATTTAAATCGATGAACATCCTTAAGATGTATTTTGAATATTTCACTCAGAGCCTTGTCTTGAAACATAATTAGAACTTATAGGGAATGTTGGCCAATATGGTGAGAACATTCCCTGCTATAACTGGAATAGTGATAACATACACCTTCCTCTATGGGAACAAGTTCTGATCCCATAACAGATTGATTGATGACCCTGACCCTCAGAACAAAGCTTCACGGCCCTTTTCACACCAGGAGCCGCAGGTTTGACCACACTACCTTGATTGTTGTCTCTGGTAGATTGAGCGCGGTGGCCAGCTCGCAGCGCCGAGGTCTGGACACGTAGCTCTCCTTGCCGTACTCCTGCTCCAGCCGGGACAGCTGCTCGCGCGTGAACGCGGTCCGGTGCCGCCGGCTGTGGTCGAGTAGAGCGGTGCGCGTGCACTGCTCTGTCTGCCGCTCTCTGTCCGGAGCGTGCACGATGGCTGCGGCTGCCACCGGTGTCTGTCTGCCCTCCGCAACTGAAATGAGGAAAACAGAGGGCACGAACTTACACAGGGCACTGGGGAAAGTTTGCATTAAGGCCTGAAACAAGTTCTGTCAGTCACAATATGATCAATGCCCTGAAATGTTTAAATGACAAACAGGGGGTTATTCTACCGCAAGTGTTGTATCAACTAATCAATCAAACAGTATAATTTCCCAGCCTCAGACAGGCTTTTGGAGCAGACCTAAATAAAGACTCAAAATATGGAATAAGATTTAATATTGATTCAAAAAAATCCAGACTGTTAGAAAACAAACTTCGTAAAAGATCAATAATTAGGAGGGCACAGTGCTTATAGATGCATATAAATGCAAAGTTTAAGTTAAACCCTATACATTCTTTCAGATTTGTCCTTTAATAATGAAGACAGCTAACAACAAACGTAATGCCATTTCCGGATTTTTAATGCATGTTGCTTGTTATTTCATTACGAGCTGGTGTCTCCGTTAATGTCACATTACTGATATTTGTTTTCAGAGACTCTGGTGAAAAGCTCTGATTAAGTTTTGCATACTTATTGCATAAACTCCTCCCCTCAAAAAAGTGTTTAATATTTTTTAACAATTCACCCGTTAATGATCCAAAACTCCAAAATGCCTCACAATATTCTTTTTTTTTTTTGCCAGGAAATAACAGAAAAGCATTATTTGTTCAGAGCTCATACATCTTTTATGGTTTCTGCATTTAATTAATTAACAGGGTTGGTCGTTTCTGAAATTTGTCATCATTATCAAATGTTCCAGATTAACTACTTCCAATGTCAACAGTTTGCACTCCGGTCTCAAAGGGGGGTCGATTTTGCAGGTAACCAAACAGAAGGGTTAATCACGTCGACAAAGGCCATTTCATGTCGTTATAACTTTCAAATCTGATTAAGACAAAAATTTAAAATATGATAGAGATGAAGACCACAAACTGAGATTTTTTGTTGTTGTTGTTGAAAGAAACACGTCAGAGTTAATCCCTGAGTTTTAGTGATGAACAAAGTTTGCACAGAGCAGCTTTAAAGTTTACTTACGCATCAGCAGGCTGTTCCTGTGAGAGGTCAAAACTTTAAATCCTCTTTACTGCTCCGTTTTCTCTCGGCTGTTCTTGAGATGAAGTGTCCCCCCTCCACAGGCAGGAAGGCCGCTGAAGATGCTGCAGCAGCGCGACAGAAACTTTTCTCACTCACACACAAACACACACACTTCACCCAGGTCTGCTCAGACAGTCAGGAGGAAGATGAGGTGTTTTTGTCCCGACACCCCCTACCTCCTCCCCCCCTCTCTTCTCCTCCTCCTCTGTGTCCCGGGGCTGCTCCTCTCTCCTCCTCTCCCCTCTCTCCGGCGCTGCAGACGGGCCGCGGTGTGCGCGTCGGCCCGGCGCGGCGCCGCGGCCCGGAGAGGTGTTAAAGGTGTTAAGGGATAAAGCCTTTGGTCTCCGTCTCGGCCTTTGTACTTTTGTTATGGAGAATTAAAGACGCGCAGGCAGAGACAGCAGCCAGGCCCTCATTGTTCTTCTACGTTTGATGTTTGATGTTTGGAAGTCAATCATTACGCACCTAATGGCTCCAAATCAGCTGAGGTGGCGCACGAGGGGGAAAAATAAAAATTTAAAGTAATATTGTGGATAAATCATCAGATATTTATTTATCTTATATGTGTTATGTGAGATTTTTTTTTATCAAATACGAAAAAACAATAATTTTCTCAGCAATCTAAGTCGTTTTGAAATGAACTAATCATGTCTAGTTCATGTGTTATGACGAACACTGGGGCTCCAACATATCTTAGTGTTTATCTCCCAACATTTCTCCTAATTGTCTGAAGAGTAAAAGCGATATTACAGTATACTTTTCGAAGATTTTAGTGAAAAAATGTAGTAACATGTGTTTTATATTTTGTATGTAACCCAAAAAAGTTTGAAAAAAATCAGGTAACATAGGACAAATTAAATAAATAATTCCAGTATCGTTGCTTCAAGAGTTGAAATAATAACCCGTTATGACAGCACTCCACAGAGAGGATTAATTGAGCTTTATATAGCAGTAATAGCAGAGCAGTATCAATGAAAACGCGATCCTCTAAGTGTACAGGCTGGTCTGTAGCGCAGGAGCGGACCCTTGAACCTGTGTTTTGGAGCTTATTACGGCTATAATCTGCACTGATTGTTAATCCAGCGGCCAGATGATGATAAAGAGGACAGGCGGGGGACGGAGACAGACAGACGCCAGGTAGGGTGGAGTCTCTGTTACATGCAGGAAATTTATCATCAAACACCCACTGTTAGTAATACGTGAGCTGTATTCTATGGCACCAAATCTGCTGATATTTTAGATTTTTTAACATGATGCTCCTTAAATGATTTATATCTGTTAATGTTTGTTTTTTAAAGTTTTTCTGCGTCCTTTCCTGGAAAACCTGTCCTGTTTCAACCTCTGTGTTTGTGTTGACGCCACAAACCCATCTGCTATTTCAGTGTCCTGATAATATAGCTAGTATTGTTTTAATTTTTTCTGTCAATTATGTCTGTCTTTCTTTTTGCAAACTTAAACCAAACCAAACATGTATCACAAACATAACTGAAATTATCAAAAGAGGACCACAACATTATAAATATGAATGTGACAAGATCATAAAACAAATGTTATTGCTCCTAATGGGGAAATATTCAGCGCATAAGCAAACATCATTTTGATTTATGAGACCCCAAACTGTTTGGTGTAACTTTGATTTGTGGTGCACTTCTGAAACATGTCATCAATTCAAAATCAGGGTCAAAACCAATTGTCATGTAATTAGTGAAATAATGAAATTCAAAAGTGATGACCTGGATCATGTCTGACACAGAGGAAGCTGTTGCTGCTGTTCTGGATGTCTTCTGTGTACTGGTGACTAACATTAGGGGAAAAAGATGAGATAGATTTACATCCTCACTCTGCCTGTTCTTTAGCAAAACAATCACATCAATTTCACACAATGCAGAGAAGAGTCACTCTGAGGTCCCTCATTCAGCATCTAAGAGAACTTTAAGTAGATATTTATCCCAAACAGCAACTGGATTAGAAAATAAATTGATGTGAAGTGCCAAAAACTGCTGTACTTTATATGCCCACTAGAGGCAGGCCCCAAAAGTGAGTTGCTCCTCATGGAGCCTCATGTTAAAATGTTCAACTTTACTTTTCTTTTGGTCTCTATTACTTATTAGGCTGAAAGTTATGCAGAATTTGGGCGTGGCCTCCTCGAGTGACGAATGGGAGCTGCCAGCTGTCTGCTAGTTGTCAGCTCAGTTAATTCAGTCCCTGAACTTCACCTCTGGGTCATGTTTGTGGTGTTGGAGCCTGTTGGAGATTTGTAGCTTCCTCATGGCAGTTAAAATGCTTGTTCTCTTTCTGTTTCCATGGAAGATGGTGAACTATAGTGATGAGAAGACTGTTTTGTGCCACATGACTGTAGCTCTTTCTCCCACCAGAGATGTGGGAGGGCAAACTAAGAATATAATCTACAACAGATACAATTCAATTCTGTTGACAACATGGGGTATTACCAGTGGTGGACAGTAACAGAGTAAATTTACTTGAGTACTGTACTTATGTGCATTTTTTGTGTACCTGTACTTCACTTGAGTATCATTTTTTGAGGATACTTATTACTTTTACTGCACTACATTTGAAAGAAAAATGTCACCAACACTGGCACCTTCTCTGCTGTAATGTTTAATGCCTGAAACCGCCCTGGGGGGTAGGTGTCAGACCAGATGATGGACATCTCGCTTCAGAAACAGCCTTTATTTGATTGTTTTCATGGAAAGTAATCACATTGCCTGATAAAGTTGACTGTTGAACACAACAGGATGAGGCTTTTGTTGAAAACACTACTTTTGCATGTATAGGACAAGAGATAAGAGGTATCACTTTGTCCACAAGGGGGGCGCCCCCTTGCACAGCACCTTTAAGTATTTTTAGAAGCAAGTACTTCAGTACTTTAACTCAAGTAATAATTTGACAAAGCAACTTTTACTTGTATTGGAGTAATACTTGACCTTGAGTATCTATACTTTGACTTAAGTAATGAAGCCATGTACTTTGTCCAGCTCTGGGTATTACTACCTTTTTAACCAATTTACAAGTTAGCCAAAATGCAAAGACTGTTTAGCCTTGACAGCTAAGCATTTGCGAACCCCTCACTAATCTCAAACTCCACCCTAATTACTTAAAAACGGTCATTTTAAGCTCCAGAAAACCAAGATGGAGATGTCACAATGTTATACTCAAGCATTCAATAAGTTAGAGGACAAACCAATCTCTGATGTCATAGCTGGAGCTATAACAGGCTAAATCATTACTCTAAAAATCTCACAAATAAAAAGACAAGCCATGTATTTCTTCAATGTCATTATATACAAAGTTGATACAACAATACAAATAGAAGACAAGTCCTGCTGGATGTCACATGAGTTCACATGCTTTCTTCATCTTGAGAAAATACTTGAATTATACCATCAATCACAGCCCAGTAGCTTGTTGTCCATCCCTTTGATTAATCCAGTGTTGTTTTTCTCTCTCTTCAGCACAACAATGCTCTGACCTGTGTCTGAGGTCATGAGAATAAAGGTTTTTCGGGCTGTCAGTAGAGTGACAAAGCATCCTGTTCTGCCTGTGATCAAACACTCAAACTGACTCATATTTGAAGAACAATGCACATGTTGGGTTACTTTCTCATGCAACATGTGTTTGACACGTGTATCTACGCTGCACATGTTTCTATAATGTTTAAGAAGAGCTCACAGAAAATATGCATGTTGTCCCAAGATCCACCCCGAACTGAACGTGTCAAAAAGGAGAACATTTCTCTAACAGTTTGTGCAACACATGCTACTGCCTCTGGTATTTTTGTTGTGGTTTTGGCCTCTACCAGTAATGCCTCAGTACTTCAGTAGCAAAGATGATAAGCAGCGTGAGTGGTGAAAAGGTGGATTGCAATCCTGTGTGATACTATTGGTCCACCAGTCTTACCATTGGAAAAGACTGAGGTCATTGTATTTGGACAGCCCCAACAGTTCGATGGGAGCACTCTCGGCCCTCTCGCAGCAAATGTTCACTCCTCTGTAAAGAGCCTTGGAGTTCATTTTGACAGAGCCTTCAAATTTAGGAAACAAATCTCTTCTGTGGTTCAGTCCAGCTTCTTCCAGCTGAGACTCATAGCGAAGGTGAGGCATATCTCCCTCCTAAGGATCTAGAGAGGCTTAGACATGGCGTCTATTCAGCGCCTGCAGCTTGTACAGAATGCGGTAGCTCGCCTCCTGACTGGCAGGAAAAAGAGGGAGCACATCACACCTGTGCTGCGTGCTCTCCACTGGCTCCCAGTCCGTCACAGGATTGATTTTAAAGTTGCCCTTTTAACATACAAGGCCCTAAATGGATTGGCACCATCCTACTTGGCTGATCTTCTCCATGCTCACAACACAACCTGAGCACTGAGGTCAACAAACCAGCTGCTCCTGGATGTGCCTAAAAGTAGCCTTAAAACCCGGGGAGACCGAGCCTTTGCAGCAGCGGCCCCCAAGCTCTGGAATGGCTTGCCACTCCAATCAAGATCGGCCCCAACTGTTGAATGTTTTAAATCTTTGTTGAAGACCCATCTCTTCTCTTTGGCCTTCTACTCGTGAAGAGGACATTAATATCCTGTTATGTTGTTGTTTATTGTTGTCTTCATGTAATTTTTACTTTTTACCTTGTAAAGCACTTTGGCCAACACTGGTTGTTTTAAATGTGCTATATAAATAAAGTTGACTTGACTTGACTTGACTTAAAAGTCTCATGAGATTAGCCAGTTGACCTTTTTGTTTTCATCGTGTTTGCATAAACTGGAGCTTTAACGTCTGTTAGCAGTTGATGTTTTGTCATCTTGAAACAAACACTGATGTCACCGAAACCTTCAGGATGTCCTAACAGAGTGGTCAGTGTGGTTCTGTAAAACTCATGGGAACACTTGTTTCTTGTTTGTGTTTTCTGTTGAGGTTACAACTTGTTTTGACATGTCAGGGGAGTTTGCTCCTCCAGTCTACATGTGCTTTATGGACTTAGTGAAGGCTTCTGACCCAGGAGAGTCCTGTGGGCGGTACAGTGGGAGTATCTGGTAAAGGTGGAGGGAAACATTCCTGATATGAGGAAATTCATCAGAAGAGCTGGACCTAAATGGAAACAAATCAGTCGGAACAAAACACAGTTAATAACTATGTCTGAAATATGACTCATACAGGTTTAGAAACACTAATATTAATTTAGTCTCTATTTACAGATTCTACACAAAAATGTACTTTGTACCCGTAAGTTGCAAGAAATTCTTATGAAATGTGTTCTTTTTTGGGTTCATATCGCTGAAGTAAGCCAGGGTTAAGTCTCTGTGTAACTCAATATTTACAGTGAAACTGAGACTGACCACACAAATGGAAGGCACAGCCATGGGGTAATGAGGGGTACACGAACAGGACTGGACTTTACTTTGAGAAGTGTTCTGGTTTCAGTTTGTGGCCTCAGTAGTGTTGACCATTCATATATAGGCAGGCTTTGCAGGTTTCTCTGTGTAACTTAATATTTACAGTGAAACTGAGACTCACCACCAACAAATGGAAGGCGCAGCTCCGGGGTAATAGGAGGTATAAGAACAGGACTGGACTTTACTTTGAGAAGTGTTCTGGTTTCAGTTTGTGGCCTCAGTAGTGTTGACCAATCATATATAAGCAGGCTTTGCAGGACAAACTGTCTATGGAGAGCAAAAGCAGGCAGAACACAATCCACCATAATGACATCCTAAGTCACATCAGAGGTAATCTGACCATCATTTATTTATCTGCATGCAAGTGCAGCTAACAATCTGCTCTAGAATGGAGATTTCAACTGGAGCCACAAATCTGCTCAACACTGTGTAACGAAAGCCAATAAGCGTTTCGATCTCCCTGAAGTAACAATAGTCAATCTTACCTTCGTCCTTTATCACTAACCAATGGCTACAACAAAAATACAGGGAAGTGGGCCATCATTCCCAGAGGAATATATTGTTGACAGACAAAAACAAATGGGGTATAAGATTGATACCTCTCATATAGATGTATCTAGTGGGGCTTTTATAATACTCCAGGGAGGATCTGACAGAATACCCAACGGTTGTAAGACTGAAAATATTTCCAAACACACAAATAGCCCAAAGTCGGGGTAAAGTTTCCTTGTTTGGGGCAGTTAGGGACAACTTTCTGCTTCACTTGACGATCCAGATCTCATCCGGATGGGATTCCCAACAGCTCAGACTATTTCACAAGCCACATGCCAACACCTTGCCCCAAACTCTTTGACAGCCTGTTCCTCAGTGGCAAGTGCTTTGTTTTTTTAAAAGAGCAGATCGCACACATTGTAGAATTAAAAATTAAGCCTTACATGACACATCACAGAGACAAGGAAGACTTCCCATACAGACACCTTTGAACACATATGTATGTCAAATGAATACAAAGCTTCATTTGTGACCATGCATACCAATGAGTTTTGCATACTAGCTTTGATTTATGCCTCAGCAGCATGACTTTTAGAAATGTAATGCTCACCAGTGTTTGCTGTCTCGCTCTGCCAAACTCTGATATCCCTAAGGATTGGTAGTTTTCATCAAATGATCAAAGAACACTTTAGTATCTGTAAAACACATGGCTATTGAATCTGCTTCATCGGCCACACTCTGGTATTTAGCCATCCAAACTCTGCGAAATCTGCCCTGCGGGGTTCACACTTAGTGAGCTGAACAGATGGTGATGATTCTGTTGTTGTAGTTTTCTTCTGGTGTTATTACAGTTCCTCCTTCCTATCAACTCACCGTGTCTGCTTTTTATCACATCCTTTAATGCAACTTTAACCAGAATGTTCTTCCTCAACTTCAAACTCAGTGCATGCTTTTCATTTTAACCCAAAGGGGAACTTCCACATTGACAACATAACTTTGACAAAACAATTGTAAGCTTTAACAGGAAAGTAAGATCGGTATTTGAGTTAAGGTTGAAATATGATTATATCATTTTACAGTGAACTATTTACATACAAGTTTACAAAAGTAAATTTATTTGTGTATTTATGTTGTTAGAATTATTTCTACCGCATCTTGCAGTTGGGACCAAAACATGTTGAATGTGTTTCTTTGGTTCTCATTATGTTTACCTGGAGCTTGGTCATCCTCGCCTTTGATTGGTTGGTTCTGTGACATGTGATTGAGAGACAAGGAAGTGTTGAGGTAATGCTGATCAAGTGTGGCTACAGCATAGACATTGGCTGTTTCCGAAATCGCCTACTATACTAGCAGTACGTACTGATATGTCCAAAATTCAGTATGTAGTAAGTAGTATGTGAAAAAGAGCAAAATCTGCAGTATGCCAAAACTCCCCGGATGTCTACTGATTCGGGAAAATATCTCAGTGTGCATCGGACCAGTCTTCCTCGCGTACTGTTTCCCATAATGCACAACGCTCGTTCTGCTTTTTCTTTTTCCTCATTTTTTGACGGGAGGAAATCCGTTTTTGGGTGCTGTGAAAGTTATCAAATTACATATAAACCACTTCCTAACTTTTTAAATCATAAATGGATGCTTCGCCGTTGTTTACTTCCGCTTTCCGAAACCGGAAATCCAGCGAAGTCTGGCTCAGCATGCTGCATGACAGATCGAACAGAACAGTCATACTACATACTAAATTCAAATGCAGTATGTAGTAGGCAATACCTACTGCCTACTACATTAGTAAGTAGTATGTAGCAGGCCGTTTCGGAAACAGCCATATAAAGAGTAGATGCCGCATCGACCGCTACTACCTATTGGCGCTGACGAGCCGTGGGGCCGCCATCTTGGTCCCGTCACCCGCTCCACTCAGTTTAATCTGTTTGGCAGGCGCAATTAAGTGTCAGCACATTTAATCAATCATAACTCGCTGAACACTAAACTGATTTTCATGCAGGTTTTTTTTCTGCAAACGTCATACATGTAGGTATGATACAGGAAACATGGTTCAGCGTATTTTAATATTCATAGTGGGCTTAACAGTGATAGAATATTCTGATATGTGATATATGTGATGTATGATAGGTATTTTTGCCGCACAGTGCTCTGGCATCTTGAAGTCTCTGCTGCTTCAGTTTAGGTTTACAGGTAGGATCATGGATAGGATGACTGGACCAAGATGGCGGTCGTATTTCTTGCGTCCCAGCAACCAATGCGGCCTCTACTCTTTATACTGTATGTCTATGGGCTACAGTAGAGTGCTCTTAAGGAAGTTATCCGGCTCCATCCTGCTGTTTCTTATTAATAGAGGGACCCAACCAACACACATCGAACCCTCAAGTTAAACAAGTACCCAGAATGCATTCTGTTTTGCTTCAAATATGTTCTTACCAAGAGTTTGTTGACTACAGCAGCTCAGTCAATAACTCCATTGACCTATGTCAAATGTATTTGTGGTGACATGTTTGACACAGATTGTACCTGTCCACTTTTATCTCTCCACTGTTCGTCTTGAAAAGAGGGCAATAGGGAGAGGTAGAGTGCGCAGCCTATCCCACACGAGTCCTAGCCCAAACAGGTGTCTTGCCTTAGCTCTTCCTTCCCTGTTCTCTCTCTAGCATCTTGTTACATATTCATCCCTTTTTTTCTCTTCTCTTCCTTCATAAAAATGAGTGAGTAAACGGAGGTAGAGCATACAGCCTAACCAAGGTGAGTCCTAGCCTTCCCCGGCATCTCTCTAGTCTCTTGTTACATATTTTCCCCTGGGTTTTTGTCTTTTCTTCTTTCATAAAAGTCAGGGTGAATGGTGAGGTAGAGTGTACAGCCTAATCTGGGGGGGGGGCTCTACCCCAAACAGACTTCTTGCCTTAGCCCTGCCCTCTCTCTCGCATCTTGTTACATATTCACATCTCTTTTTTTTCTCTTTTCTTCCTTTCTAAAAGTCAAAACAGGTACTTTCCCTGGCTCTTCCTTCCTTGTCCTCATTCTAGTGCCTTGTTACATACCCTACCCTGTGTTTTTCACTTCTCCTCCTTCATAAAAGTGAAGTAGTAGTGGGAGGTAGAGCGTATAGCCTATCCCAGGTGAGTCCTATAGCCCAAACAGGTGTCTTGACCTGGCTCTTCCTCATTCTAGTATCTTGTTACATATTCTTCCTTCAGTTTTTTTCTCTTCTCTTTCATTATACAAGTGAGGGAGTAGGGGGAGGTAGAGCGTACAGCCTAATCTGAGAGGGGGAGCTCTACCCCAAATGGGCTTCTTGCCTTAGCTCTTCCTTCCCTGTCCTCTCTCTAGTATCTTGTTACTTATTCGTCTCTTTTTTTTTCTTCTCTTCCTTCATAAAAATAAGTGAATAGATGGAGGTAGAGCATACAGCCTAACCAAGGTGAGTCCTAGCCTTCCATGGCCTCTCTCTAGCCTCTTGTTACATATTATTCCCTGTGTTTTTTATCTTTTCTTCTTTCTTAAAAGTGAAGGAGTAGGGAAAGGTTGAGCGTACAGCCTAACCAAGGTGAGTCCTAGCCCAAACAGGTGTCTTGACCTGGCTCTTCCTTATTCTAGCATCTTGTTACATATTCTTCCTTCAGTTTTTTTCTCTTCTCTTTCCTTATACAAGTGAGGGAGTAGGGGGAGGTAGAGCATACAGCCTAATCTGAGAGGGGGAGCTCGACCCCAAATGGACTTCTTGCCTTAGCTCTTCCTTCCCTGTCCTCTCTCTAGTATCTTGTTACTTATTCGTCTCTTTTTTTTCTTCTCTTCCTTCATAAAAATAAGTGAATAGATGGAGGTAGAGCATACAGCCTAACCAAGGTGAGTCCTAGCCTTCCATGGCCTCTCTCTAGCCTCTTGTTACATATTATTCCCTGTGTTTTTTATCTTTTCTTCTTTCTTAAAAGTGAAGGAGTAGGGAAAGGTAGAGCGTACAGCCTAACCAAGGTGAGTCCTAGCCCAAACAGGTGTCTTGACCTGGCTCTTCCTTATTCTAGCATCGTGTTACATATTCTTCCTTCAGTTTTTTTCTCTTCTCTTTCCTTATACAAGTGAGGGAGTAGGGGGAGGTAGAGCATACAGCCTAATCTGAGAGGGGGAGCTCGACCCCAAATGGACTTCTTGCCTTAGCTCTTCCTTCCCTGTCCTCTCTCTAGTATCTTGTTACTTATTCGTCTCTTTTTTTTTCTTCTCTTCCTTCATAAAAATAAGTGAATAGATGGAGGTAGAGCATACAGCCTAACCAAGGTGAGTCCTAGCCTTCCATGGCCTCTCTCTAGCCTCTTGTTACATATTATTCCCTGTGTTTTGTCTTTTCTTCTTTCTTAAAAGTGAAGGAGTAGAGGGAGGTAGAGCGTACAGCCTATCCCAGGTGAGTTCTAGCCCAAACAGGCGTCTTTCCCTGGCTTTTCCTTCCTTGTCCTCATTCTGGCATCTTGTTACATATTCTCCCCTCTATTCTGATCTCGTATCTTCCTTTATACAAGTGAGAGAGTAGGGGGAGGTAGAGCATACAGTCTAATCTGGGAGGGGGAGCTCAGTTATGTACTGGCCCTTGCTACCCATCCATCTACATCTATGTTTATGCTTGGGTTGTGGGAGACTTGACCACATGACCATAACCATGTGTCAGGTTATAAGTCATTGGTAGAGCAGGGGGATGAGGTCGTTATGGGATGGGTCTCTTCCCTGAATGCTTATCCTTTTCATTAGAGCACTAGTACCTTGAGTTTATTTTAATTTTTATAGTCAGCCTAAGAATTTCTCAGTAACATCCTCATCTGATCCGTCTCTTTCTCTTGTTCTTATTGACATCTGTGATCAAACTTGGAAAGTACAGGTGAAACCCTTGAGATTATACACTAAATATTAAATATTGATACTATCAGGCAGCTCCAATGAGTCAGGGAGTTTGGAAGATTTAGGTCTGGATGAGTGAATGCCATTACATTACCAGTTAATCAAGAGCTCCTTTTACAATGCATGTATGAGACGGGAGTGTCAATGCCTCTGTTACGCCCAAGCGGCAACCTCCGGTCTCACACTATGAAGTCCATGCGGAAGTGTGGACTTCATAGGAAGAAGTGAACTGCAATTCATCGAGAATCCGCTTGAGGCTGACTGCAGAAACACCGGAAACCACATAGACACCAATTTGAAAAAGATGATCTTTGCAGCATTAATAAACATGTTTACAGCCTGGTTCAAAAAACGGCTTGGCTCTACGTAGCTAATTTCTCTATCGGCACACACTGTACGGGGATTGAATTTATTTCTAACGCGACGGTTCAGAAAATATTAAGATTACGAGTTTTTCCCCAAATAAGGACATGACTGACTTGACTCCCAGACGGGAACACATAGGTGTTGGCTAGGAGGCTCAAACTTCACCTCTTTACGTCACACTATGCCTGGTTGAGTTCTGCATTTCCACTATGGCTGCCACCGTGAATTGGCTTCAAAACAGCGCTCAGAAACAGATGGGTGACGTCAAGGATACTACGTCCATTATTTATACAGTCTATGGCTATGCCTTACTGCCAATGTAAAATGTGCAAAGCCGTAATGGTGGGAATGTAGTTGTTCTAGTGCTGAGCTTGGATCAGAGGAAGACAGGAGAAACTGCATCACTGTGAAGAGTGGAGTTTACACTCTGTGCCAGCCATGCCTCCGCCGTAAGACGCCATAAGGCAATGTGAAATCCCACGCTGGGACACCAATAATGTGCATTTGCTGAATGTCGGTGTTCAAGTACAAAGCAGAAGTGACAGCTGCAATATAATCTCAATGCAAGAGAGATATATAATTCTGTCAATCTATGTAATCTGGGCCAAACAATGGTTCTAACCAAGGGCCAGAACCAGAATCTCCTCTTGAGCTCAAATTGGGTATAAATAGGCCCTAAACTCCTGAAAACTGAGCCTAGCCTTCAACTGGAAGGAGGCAATATAGATAGTTGTTTTGTCAGGTCTGGGCCACTCATTGTTAAAACGGTCTTTGTTTAAAAGGCTGGTCTCGGTTTAAACATTGAAAGGAACGTTACTTTTTAACAGTCCACTTGTGCTAATACCTGCTGCTTATCTACAGCTAATGCTACCGTGGTATATCTATTAAGGACTTGTCATGACAGATTACTCTGATCAACTGTGTTAAGTGTTTACAGAAGTACAGATAAGATGTCTGATCATGTCTCAGCTGCTAATTACATCAGTAAGGTCACATCTATCTGCAGGAGCACTGGCTGAGTATCAACTCCACAGTTTTACTCCTGACCTCTCTAAAGTCATCTCCTGCTCACTCAACACTGTGATCATCTTGTTGCTCGATGTGCAGCTGTTCAGTTTTCATCTGTTTCAGCTGACTCTGCTGAGGATCTCACTGCTGCACAGATGTGATGTTTGCTCAATAAATCTGTGGCTTTGTGTTTAAGAGTCAGTGAAAGCAGCTGCTGCTCCGAACAACAGAACTCATTTTCTCCCCAAAAACTGTGACACTATCACGTAGTGGCATTTTACAGCATGTTGGAAATAATCATATTATAACCACCATAACCGTAGCGTGCTCTATTTGGTGATTTTTTATAGCTTGCAACATTTTTTCTTCTTTAATCCGAGGGTTGGCTTTGCAGGACTTTAAGGCTTGTTTGTTCCTCTGTGTTCCTGATGTGAGGCAGGCACTAGATGGTCCGACACCTAGGACAGACCAGGAAATGTTTAAGGCGTAGAACACTAGTCTCATCTCGTGATGGGGGATGTTACCTTTGAGCTTATAGCTACATCCCTTTCCATGAGTAATCCATTGGGAATTTCCCAATCTTTGTTTGGCTAATTCTTCATGGACTGCAAAAATAAGGGACATCACTACTATAAAATCACCCACCCACTTTTTTGAGGCCCTATGTTCTGCATTTTAGTCGTCACCATGTTGGTTTCCTGGAGAAAAGCAAGGGGCGAGCCAGCCCCAAGTTATCTAAGGTTAACCGTTGAGTCTTGCGGCTAAATCATTTGCCAGAGGATGAGCTAGTTTACCATCGTGTTTCCTACAGATTGAGATTATCTCAGTATGTTGGTACCTTTTTTATTTATTAGACTTATGAAACTAAAGGAGCTGGGTTAGGGACCTAAAATACTTGGCTTTCACCATTGTCGTCTCTGTATGGGAAAGCCAACAGTAATTCTTACTCCCATCCAGGGGCTGCCACAAAAGAACTAAAATATGATAAACACAGAAACAAATACTTGCTAATGAGTGCTAGCTTAAACAAAGCAATACTAGAAATCCACTTAGTGTAAGAAAACGTGTCAGATGTCTTGGATTAGTCCAATAAATTGTACAGCAAGACAGATTATTTGTCAGATATTTATATGTACAAATCTCCAAAAGACTCCAACACCACAAACACGGTGCAGAGGTCAAGATCAGTGACTGAATTAGCTGAGGTGACACCTGGCAGACAGCTAGCAGCTCCATACATAGGGCTCTATGGGGATGACCCACTGTGTGAGACAGCCTCTAGTGGACACTCTAAGAACTGCTATGTTTCTCAGCTCCAAAGGTTTCCACTTGCTCTGCATTATCTGTCCACAAAACCTGAATTAAGTCACTCTTTTTTCACCCTGGTACTTGCTACCATCATCCTTTATGCATTGTTATAACAATAGTCATCACTCATGATAGGAATTTACAGTATGTTTGATTTTCTAGAGATCGTTTCTCCATTGTTTTTATGAACTTCCAGACAATCACTTCATGTCATACGTAACCTGCAAATATTCCAAAGTAAAAAACAAAGTTAACCTCAGATCTACATTCTCCATGTTTATGCACAGAACTGGTCTAAGCACTGGTGGTCAAAAACTGCACATTGTGTAAATCCCTTGAGATGAATTTGTGGTCGAGCTTTTGGGCTGTAAATGAAATTGACTAAATTATTCCTACAGCCAAGCACAGCTGGAGTTGATTTCCAATTCACACTGACATCCAAACTCATGTTTACTATTAGTGAACTATATTTGTCTCTCAGATCCATCACAGCTGCTGAATCCTCTCTGTTTGAACAGGAAGGAGGAACTTTGGCATAACCACGAAGCTGCAGAATGCAGCCAGAAAGTCAACCACTGACGGTTTGTTTTTGTCTCCTGACTCTTTTTAAAGCTCTGAGTGAGAGTCTGGATGATCACCTGAGCTGCTCTCAGAGGTACAAGGCTCCCTCCTATTGGCCGCAGAGGGAACAGAACAGTACAAGGAGACCTGTCACAAAGAGCTGCATCACCATCACCACCACAGAGAAAAAAAAACAGTGAATTACAGTGACAGTGTCCTTACAATACTGGGCCCTGATTGGCTGACAGTTTAATGGAGAGAGCTGAGGCTCAATGCTGAAAACCGACCTCAGAGGAAGGACTTCATTTAGGAAAGGGAGCAAATGGAAATCAAGTCTTGGCTGTGATTTAAACATGTAAGAGTGTGAGAAGATGCTGAAATGTGGGTCACAATAAGGGTTCAGATTATGTACTTCAGTAATGTCAGATTAGATTATTTGTACTCCATTATTGCAGATGTGTATTTGCTCAGCATTTAAAAGCAGAAAAGAATCAGCTTTTACAGAAACATGAACCATTATTTGAAATCAAATGGACAGTCAAATGCAAATATTTTGATAAATAATTAAAAAACAAGGTGAAGTTGTATAAATAGACCTGTAGGTGACTTCTGCATGCACATTCATTAGAGTGTGAAGTGACTAAATGAACATGAGTTTAGTCCTCTTCAAACTAAAACAGAACGACAGAAATGATTGCATTTGTCACGAGGGAGAGAAGACATGACGTTTGTGTGATTCCACAACTTTAAAGACGACAACTTCATGTTAGACGCCTTTGTGTTTAAAACCGACTTAGATTTCCATTTAACAGCAAGAGTCACAAGTCCCATGTCCTGAAAAGGTTCAGAGGAACTCATTCTGTCCTTTATTTCCTTGAGGCTCTGTCCTGTAACGGTCTTTTTCTCTGTTTACAACAGAAATAACTTCAGCTCATTCAGAGAACCACTTGACTCCTTTTCTGACATTTCAGTCCTCACTGTCATCGCACAGACTCTTGCACTGATATCATTTCCTTTACAAATCCACCCTCGGACTGCTGCCCTTGTATCTATCCTTGAAAATGTCACCTTAACAGTGAAGCCTTAACAGGACTGTCACAGTCCCTCAGTCCATACAGAGATCGGCAGAGAGTCATTTTGTTATTCTGCCCCCGGAAACACCAGAATCTAAAGCTGTCCAGTTTGACTCTACGGATGGATTTCAAAATCCTTTAAGAAGCAGTGGAGAGAGCATCTTTGGGTACCTGCTATTATTTCTCGCCTCAATCAGAACTTTAACAAATTTGTTTTATGATGTTGTGTTTTGTGTTGCATAACATGTTTTTCAGTAATTTAATGTTGTATTGTTTGTCCATATTAAATCTTTTGTGTTGTATAGACAGGTCTCTCTTAAAATGAGACCCCATGTCTCAATAGGATAAAACGATAATATTATCATGCACTCTCTTTCTTTTGGAATAGCTTTTGTTTTTTATAATCAATAAATTATCTTGTTGAATTTTTAAAAACGCAGATTTCTGATTTGCTTTAGAATCCAGGTTAAGACTCTGTTTGGTGCCTTCGACTCGAGGCGTTCTCTCCCGCACTTTTATTTTCTTTGTCAGACTTTTGGAGGCTCAACACTCATTATGCACTGTCATCTGCACTGTAGCTTCCTCATGTATTCTTTGTTATTCTGTTAAATAAAATGTGCTCTCTTAATTGATCTTATTGGAGTTTTTTTTTTATTTCTTAGTGTCTGTAAATGCCAATATTTGTCTCTGCCTTCATAAAGCATTTTGGATTGTTTGAAATTCTACTTGAATTAAGCTCTTGCTGTGTCTGGTATTCCTTAAATGAAGATCTGTATAAATGTGAACTAGTCAACACAATAACCAACTTTAAAATAACTGAAGAAATAAACTCATCAGGATGCATACTAATGTAATGATGTAAATAAACAGAGATATTTACAGCTGTATTTATGGGGAGAATATATGTCTGTTTTTTTTATTTTCCTGGCACTTTGTTTCTTTTGAGAACTTCTTAAAGTGGTTTTGGGTCTGCAGTAAAATCATTCACATAAAGTCTGACAAAACGGGGCAAATCACTTTAAATAGCAGGTTTCTAATCCTCTGTATGCACTCTACAACTTTTATTAAACAGCACATCTCTGCTTTAGCCAATATTTTACATTTGGTAGCTCATTTAAATAATGTTACTGAATATATATTTATGTTGGCGTGTCTCTATGAAACCCCCCTACTGTTTACAGTTGCATCATATAAAACAAGCTGACCACTCTCAGCTCAGGTAACAGCACGTCTTACTGGAGTTGAATTCAAAATGAATGGTTACTTTTTGAAAAGGTGAAATTATTCTGAATTTGATGCTTAACTGTGGAGAGATTTGAAATGACACCTTAGATGTGAAGAATCTTTCAATTTCAGTCAAAGGAAACAGGATTTTTGTTCCCTTAAAAAGGTCAGAATCAGAAATCAGAATCAGAAATACTTTATTTATCCCGGGGAGGGAAATTCGGTCTTAACAGAGCTCATATAAATAGTAAGAAAAGAAAAAAGTTGAAATATTAATAGAAGAAGGAGTAAAATAAGATATAAAGGTCAAAGGTCATTGTAGCCACAGCTCTGTCTGATCAACATGTGAACACAGATAGACATTTTTTGATGATGTTTGTATTTTGAAAGAGAACTCATCTGAAAGATTAAAGCTTGACTTCTCTGACTGCTGCATCGGACAGTCGCTGCAAACAGGAGGAACCGAGGATAAAGATACGATCATCTTAAAAGTTTGACCTTGTGAAGGTCAAGATCTGATATCTACAGTAGTCTCTGTTTGGTTAAGTTGGGGTAACGTTTAAGTCCTATAAGTTTTCCTAACAGGGGTTACTGTACATTCAATTCAGTATCACTTTCCTTCAATAAAATGAGAATGCAAACATCACTGCCGGCCTTTTCATTTCCTCCTCCAACATCTCTCTGCTTTATGTTTTCTACACCCTCCTTCTGCCCGGTCTGAATATTCCGGAGGAAATAGGAGCTTTAATATTCTCATTTAAAGGTTTGAAAAAGTGGCTTCAGAATGAGTTGGCTTTGATTTGGAAGTTAATGGATATTTATGAAAAAATGACTGGAAGAGGAAAAAAGGTCAGATGCTGCAGTGAGTTTGAATCTCTCATCAGCTGATTCTGGTGCAACATGAAACACACCTCTGTTTCTGATCCAGTTTTCATGTCAGTGTTTGTTTAGATTATCACGGCAGAACAAGACTTTCCTCAAAAACTGCAACCTTGGACAAGATCCCTGAAGAAGGTTTTTTTTTTTTAAGAAAAGCTCTGATTAATGCCACAATAAAAAAAACAGTAACATCCTGAAGTGATATTCCTGCTTTTTAACAACTCACCCCTTTTTTAATTCCATTTTAAATCTCATTAAACCTGACATTTAGGCAAAACACTCTGAAGTACATTCATGCCAATAAAGCAACTGTATTCAGTGTGTCTATGAATTACTTTAAGGGAGAACATCCTGGACACTGTAGAATATTTTCCAGTATCATACTGTCTGTAGACATGATAGTTGCATACAGTGTGAGTGATTCAACACTTTAAACCCAGAGTAACGTATTCAGCTGGACCTGATCCTGAAGCAACGGCTGACTGGGAGTGAGTTTAATCAATGGGAGTAAAAGATGCGTTCACTGACATCTCTGGAAACATTGGAAATTAAAGAAATTATACAGATATCCACCAGAATATTCTCTCAGAGAAGTGAAAGGTGTTGTGTAATTTCTAATGGCTGGATATAAATATTATTCACAGCCTAGAAAAAAATTAACATGAATGAAACTCCTGCAGGGTGTCAGTTTAACAGAAACTTTGTGTGGTACATTCTGACTTAAATAATCAGATCGTGTCTTCTAGAAAAAAACGCAATATTCAACCTCGTCGTGGTCTAATCTTTAATTGCGAAACATTTAATTTGTTTCTGCCCTCTTTCAATGATGGCAGCATTATAGAAATGAGTTTTATGACCATGTTCTGAAAAAGTTAACGGCAACTGAAGTCATTAGAGTTTAATTCAAATTTCCCCACATCACGATATTTCCTCAAATTCAACCACAGGGTTTCTTTTCTCTTGTTCGGGTGCATTATTTGCAGGTCAGCTGTGACGCGCGGCTGCAAAATTGCTCTATATTTTTAAACAATGTCATACTTTTGAATTATTATTTGTGGTCTTGTTGATGATGATGGTGGATGTGTGTGACTGTGAGGTTACAGCTCATTCAAAACCGCGGACTCTTCTTCAATATAATAACTTTTTTTTCCCTTTTTTTTTTTACCTGAACTTTCTAACTTGAAACTGAAAAAAAGCAGTTTGACCAGGAGGAAAACAAAACAATATTTTGCTCTTGATTTGGTCATCATATGAGATGTTCAATAATAATGTAGAGAAAAAACTACAGAGCGACATTTATTCCTTCCAGCATGTCAGAGGTGAGCGTCAGACTCGTGTTTCGTAACGCTGATTAGTGTTTGTATTTCCGTGAAGCTCTATGTCTGTAAACTCCTTTCTTACAGCTCCCTGTGTCTGTCAGTGAACTTTCATTTCCTAAACTATCTGCATTACGCAGCCCCTTAACGAATTGTATTCAACTTTTAAAAAATAGTGAGATAGTCTTGTGATCAGGGTGAATTTAAGATTCGTGAGTATACGGTACCAAACAGGCCCAAACTCTTTCAAACATTTAATGTGAGTGAATGCAAACACGGATATAAACTTTAAAATGCTCAAGAGAGGTCCGAGAACGTAACTTCACATTTCTGCATTTCTGAATTATGCAGCTAAATATATTTGAAATGAATCAAATTATACAGAGTTAGACAAGGAACTACAAATTAAAAATAAACAGATAACATCACGATGGACAGACACCGCGTTTTGTTTGCATCTTCGATCATCAGGAGATCTTCAAGACTCTCTGAAGATGTCATGAAGATTGGACCACCGTGATTATACTACTGGACATCAGGCTACATGTTGAGATTAAGACCAAACGGCACCAGACCAGGAGGAAACTTGTCTGGAATTTTAGTTGAGAATTGGAGCATCAAGGGAGGCCAGGTTCATCAATCGGTGCAGTCATTTAAAGGGTTTTCTTGTTTGAGCGCTCTTATAGATTTAGGGTAGGCCTACAGTGTCAGGTGTGTTTGTTTGTGTAAGATGTGTTGTATCTTAATCATGATTGTTGCTTCTCGTGTCCATCATTCCGCTCAAATCACCAGGAGACATATAGTGGTAGTTTTAGATTTTAAATAAGAGTAAAGATAAATTAGTTTGAGTACTCTGTGCTCTTATTTTGAAAGGTAAGGATTGATTTTTGTCCTGTGATTCAGTTCCTTCAGTCTGATGAGTCTCCTCTTCTTCTTCTGTGGACTTATTTAAGTTAATGATTTATGGAGACCAGTCTGAATGTTTGTCTTTATACCAGTTAGACTGGTTATATTGGACTGAGCTGGTGCCCATCACTGAGACAGCCCGGCGTCTTCTGCGTCATCACACACACACACACACACACACACACACACACACACACACACACACACACACGCACAAACAGACACACACACGAGGAGCTTCAAGGTGTGTGGTGGCCTTGAACTTGAGCTCATTACATCTGTCGGTCTTTCTGTCTGCGCCCTGCCTTCCCCTTACCCTCCCCCTCCCTCCCTTCTCTCTCTCTCTCCGTGTTAAACTTGACCTTGACCCTCTGGGGCCAGGCTGCCCCCCCCCCTCCCTCCTCCCTCCTCTCCCCGGCAGACCACACTATGGGAGAGAGACTGCCTGTCTGGGTGGTTTGTGTGTTTGTGCAGGCGGATGTTTTTCTGCTGGTTTTGAACATTTCTGTGAAGAAACAAAGACACTTATTTATGTATGATTTAATGGAGAAATACAAATATTAAACACACATTGCTGCATCGTTCACTTGCTGCACTCTTGCAACGTGTCCTCATCCCAGGTCGTCAAAAACGACGCTTTGGGGATTAAAACTAGCATCCCAATCAACCTCTTATTTAAATGGACTGTTTTAACATTTATTCCCTGAGTTTCTTTGTGTCCTTTATTGTCTTAATGTTATGTTTTACTCTGTATTAATGGTCTCTCGATATAACTGCATGGTTTTCTTAAAGATGTAAACAAAGGTTGAATATCAGGACTACACTGATGTATTCTTATCTGTAATATCTGTAATCTGCAATCGACAGTTTCGTTTGAAGAAAGCCTTTCATTCAAAGTCCCAAATATTTATAATTGACTTTATTTTATTTCTACATTTCTCTAATGTTATTTGAAATTAGGAACTTGCTTCTAACATTATAGGAGCAGTAGTGTAGTAGTAGAGCAGAAATAAAAAGCGGCACACAAATGTAGAATATTTTATAAAGAGGCAACAACTCTTCGTCAAAGTGGTCCAGGTGGAGCTTTCAAACGCACCTCACTGTACTGATCAGCAAACTCAGTTAGATTCAGATTAGCCTGATTGCTTCACGAAACACAAAAACGCATAACAAAAAATTTAACGCACGTGTGCTTGTGGAGGAATCCTGTAAGGGCATGCGTAAAAGTACACCCAAGCATAAATGTGAAATCACAAACCACCTCAATATACATATTTTAACGACTCTACTGATGATGGATATGATATTATTTTAAAAAGACATACAATGACATTTTATTCAGAGAGATGGGATCTACAGTTTCATTTCTATAGTTATTTTTATTTATATAGACCTGTTGTTTATTTATTTAATTTTCATTTTAGAGGATATATTTCTTTATATGAATGCCAAAAAAAGATAAAAGTGTAACCTTTTTTTTGTATGAAAAATACAATATTAAAATAAACCTTGAACAAACGTCTCCGCTCATTTGATCAGGGTATATTACAGTGGAAATATATCCGTCCTCTCTGAACATACTCTATAATCCCTTCAGTCAGTTATTTATTGATATGTTCTGCACGCGCCACACTGCTCAGCTCTGTGTCGCTCTCATCCTCATGCTGCCTGCATCACCTGGAGCAGATTCACACCTGCTAGGAAAGAATCGGGAGTGCTTTTCTACATTCAGTCTAATTTCAAAAAATGTATTTTATGGAATGAGCTCTCAGTTTGGACCTCAGCAGCCCCCGTAGTTTTCTGACTGCGAAAACAATAAATACACAATTAATTATAATAGTGCGCATTACCATGGTCACTGAGCAGTAAATACAATAAGACAAAAAATGATTAAAAAGAGCATATTAGCCTATGTTACAGTGGAAATAACCCTACATGGTCCTTACTGACCAACCGTCAGTATTAGCTACGACTGGAAGGCTTGTTTCTTTTTCTCCTGGTGTTGTTACCATCAAGTGTGGGATGTCTTAAATATTAGTACAAGTATTATTCCCAATGTTGATTTCTAATTTTCGCGTGCCGTGCAAAATACATGGCGTCCAGTGCGCATCAGAGGCGCACAGCTCAGACGTGTTCGTCAGGTTAATATCTTTGGAATATTTGTACTATGTGTCATGATAATAATCTGAGTCCCTGATGTTTATGTTTTTGTTTCTAACTACAAAATATTACAGTTGAAGTGTTCCGAGTCATGTTTGCAGCACAATAAGCGTCCACCGGTTTGATTTTAAAGAAACAAGTCTGTGATGAGATCGAGACTACCTAAACTCTAGATTAAGGGTTAAATATGGAGCTATCTTTTTATACACAAAACACTCTTTTTTCGTTTTATTTTATACATGCAGAAATAATAAAGAGTACACGGTTGAGCCCTGAAACACATCAAAGCCTGCTGTGCAAAAAAAAACTGCACTATGCGCAGTCTGAGCATCCCTCTCATAAACTGAAATCCATAAGCAGTCAGTGAAATGAAGACGCAGAACGCGGCTCGGCACTGCTGTGAAACCCGTCCTGAAGCACTTTGAACCAAAGCCATTTCTCTCAAATCTCAAAACCTCCAAATCTCCTCCATAAATCCCCTTCACGCTTCCTACAGTCAGATTATGTGAGAGAGACCGAGGCATGCACTCACATGTCCAAGCGGGGCCAGTTATTTCAATAATTAAAGGTTTCTTTCGAAAAGGTGGAAATAGTCCTAAGTTATGATTTCAATAATTTTACGATATGGATAAACTTCCTTGTTCATGCGCTTGCAGCGTCCATTATAGACTTTAAAAGTGTCCATAAGTCTGAAATGTTTTATACCAAGGTTTCAATAATTATAGGTACCATAAACCAATATCTTATTTCTTATTTATTCAACGTCAAGGAAGTTTTAAATTATGAATACTTCATCTTTGTGTTAAAACGAATTCGTCTTCCCTGTTATTGAACTGACATGAATTAGAAACCAGTCAGTTGTTCAGTTATTTCTGTTTGCATTAGCGCGTGCAGCCTACTCAAAACACAAATCATATGGAGTGATCTATTTTTTGAATGTTTCTCAAATCATACAGACATGTCATTTTTCAAGGGATCAGAAACTTCAGTCTGACATCACAAAGCTGCACGAGGAACCTCGGAGCTGCACCGCTGCACGCAGCCCATGCCCCTCTCGTGCCACAGCTCGAGTCTCATAAAAATATTTTTCTGTGACTGACAATCTCCAACAAGGCTCGTCTTCTCCGCCTTTTTTTCATGTTTCATCACGTGACTATCCAGTCTCATCCAATAGACACCCGGCCTCCCTCCTCCCCTGCTCCCGGGGGCTCGTTGCGTCAAGGCTGCGGCTGAAATGTAACTGGAGGTTCGGCCGGTTACCGGGACTCTTTGCCTCGAGCAAGCACCGTCACTAAACGGTGCAGCAGAGCGCGTGCTATGACAGTGCGCGTGACGGCACATGAGAATTACCTGAGCCGAGTGTGAGCAGGAGAGAGCTCAGAGGAAAATCAATGCGTAAACCTGCACAAACTCATTCAGCAAATGTAGCAGCCTTGCGCGCAGCAGCGGATAAACTGAGAGGAACAGGCGACGAACGGAGACCAGACCGGGAACAGGAGCGCATATGACCGCCTCCCTGGTCCTAAACCCTCGCTGGCCAGGGGACACGGTTATGTTTGTGTATGACAACAACTTGGACGACCTGAACAAGAACATGGAGGGGCTGGTGGGTAGCGGCAACTTCGCCGCTAGCCAGTGCCGCAACATCATGGCGCACTCCGCGGCTGCCGCTGCTCTGGGCGGTCATCCGTCCAGCCTAGTGCACTCCTCTGCCGGGTACCCGACGGTGGATGTGTCCGCTTCTAGTTCCAGTGAGTCAGGAACGTCTTCTGGTAAGCAATGCACGGCTGGACCGTGTCCTGCGGCGGCCGTGCCGCACCAGAGCTCCTCTGCCGCCACCGCGTTACCGTACAGCTACTTTGGTAACGGGTACTATCCGTGTAGGATGGGGCGGGGTTCCCTGAAGTCTTGCACCCAGGCGGCTGGACCCGCGCTCAGTTCACAATACATGGACACCACGGTGAACTCCGACGAATACTCGAACCACCGGGCCAAAGAGTTCGCCTTCTATCACAGCTACCCGAGTCCCTACCAGTCCATGGCCAGCTATCTTGACGTGTCGGTGGTCCAGACGCTGGGCAGCGGAGAGCCGCGACATGACACCCTGCTCCCCATGGACAGCTACCAGCCCTGGGCTCTGACCAACGGCTGGGGGGGACAGATGTATTGCTCCAAGGATCAAGGACAGGCCGGGCACCTCTGGAAGTCCGCTCTTGCAGGTAAGACAGATTTTAACGTTCCTAAAAATAAGACCTTTAAAATAACTCTAACACTGTTTCTTAATAATGCAAAGGTCTACTGCTAAACAAGAAGTGTATTATGAGTTTATTCAGTGAATGATAATCTAATAACAGCTCTCCGTTGAAGGTACACATGTAACAGCCTAATAAAGAAGCTCTGATGGATAGAAACTGTCCTTATAAATCTGGAGTAAAGTCAGACATGAAGATCTTTCTCTACTTCACTTTAGGCTCCTGTTGATCACTTTTAAAGCATTGTTTGACACTGTTGTGTCTGAACTATTTGTGCAACTGGTGCGTAAAATAGAACAAGCAGTTTGGAGTGAAAGGCAGCCTAGATGATTATGTTAAGTTACACTGTGCATTATCACCCGTCAGTAGAAGGCAATATATCTGCTTCTGCTTCATCATGTTAATGAAGGCTTTTTATGAATGTAAAGGTCATGTGTTGCCTCATATGTTACTAGATAATTACCGGGTCTCTAACACTTGTGTTGTCAGCATAGCGATAAAAACCCTCGACTGAATAATGATTAATTATAACAACAGCAAAATAACCTCGTTCAACTGATTTTATTTGATTTCAAGATAGACATCTGTGTTCAGTGTGGACGTTGAGCTGTAGATTTTTCTCTATTCGTGAATCACGCACAGTGCATGTGTATAAATGCAATGTTAAAACAACATAACGCAAACTGCAATGACAAGGGACAAGGATTCCAAGATCATTTTTCATGTGCACAAACAAATACGTGAGTACATTTGTGGACAGATTGTGCAGCTGCATGCTCGTGCAGAGAGAAAATATCCTCCATGTTGTTTGTCCGTCGCAGCATGGCTGACCAATCAGCTCCAAGCACGAAGCCTCTGTCCTCTCCGTTAAGCGTACAGACACCTAGATGCACACAGCTCGCTTCTGTCTGTGATATAGTTTATTTGAAAGCTAGCAGCGTGTCCCAGTGTATGCAGTCCCCCCTCAGCCTGCCTCTCTACCCTCTTCTCTCTGTCCGCTCTCTCACAGATGTGGTGGCTCATCAGCACGATGGCTCTCCTTTCCGCCGCGGCAGGAAGAAGAGGATCCCCTACACCAAGCTGCAGCTGAAGGAGCTGGAGAAAGAATACGGTGCTAACAAATTCATCACCAAGGACAAGAGGAGGAAGATCTCCGCCGCCACCAACCTGTCGGAGCGACAGATCACCATCTGGTTCCAGAACCGGAGGGTGAAGGAGAAGAAGTTCGTGGCCAAAGTGAAGACCACTGCGCCGTAGCATGAAGGCTCGCGCGCTCTGGACGGTTAAATGAGTGAACTGGATGTTTTCTGTGTGTTCTACATGAAGAATGGACTGAGATAAATCGTATAAGAGGAAAATAAATAAACTCGATGGTGCTCCTGGTGGACTAGGGCTGTGCGTAAAAGCGTGCGTTGACAAATGGAAGAAAAAAACGAATAATGAAGGACAAAGAGGACAAAACAAGAAGAAAGAAGAGAACCAAAGCCCTCTCTCTGTATATACAGCACCTTCCTGCCTGCTTCGATGTAACTGTCTGTCTCCTGTCTGTGGTTTAATGTTTGTCCGTGTTGTCCGTGTTGTCAAAACACACTATTATGCTGTTCATACTGTTTATAACGCCTGTAAGCCAGTAATCAAAGTATAGTGCATCACTTAATAAATACGTTTAATCCTGATGCAGTCTCCAGTAGATCTTATATCTTTTAATTCACCATAAAGTTTGGATCCGTGCGCGTAATTTGCTTCTGGTCTCCTCCTCCGTTAAACTATTCCCGTAAAATGAGCAAACAAATCCGCATTCAAAGGCTGGAAGATGATACCCGCAGAGTGGACAAACAGCAGGAGGATTCAGACTGCACGTGCAGATTAAAACGCGTTTATGAGACTGTGAACATCACCGCAACAATGCTATCCATTTCCTGATATCTGTTCACAGGCCAGCACAGACCCGTGTGAACAAAACGTGCAAAATATCTCAACAATGAACTGCTGTAAAAAAAATAAAAGGAGCAAACTAAATTGTATTTTTTTAATCGCATTCACGTGTTATCCTAAATAAGACAGAGAAGTGTTGGGATTTTTCAGTGCTAGTCAGGAGATTATCACGATCCAAAATGAAAATATAAGTTTAATTCGCCAAAACTAACTCGAACGGCAGAATAGGTTTAAAAATAAGTTCTTTAATTTAATTTAATTTTATCTCTTCTATTTTATCTTATTTTATAGCAGTGGGTAATATTATTTTACTTAAAATTTGAAGTGAACTCAAAGTCAAAAATAAAACAGCTTGAGCAGTAAAACGCAAAAACATTGGTGCAGAAAATCTCTGTAGTTTATTTTTCAGTAATGCACGTTATATGGAATCAAACTATCTGAAAATGTTTTGAATATTCTAACTTTTTCTTTTTTTTGTTAGTTTTTTTGCGAACTATTGCTTTTTTTCAATAATAAAACGTATACGGTTTTAATATTTGACTTTGACTTTTCAGTTATACACTGAATTACATTGGGTTTCAAAAATATAATAAATTTAGTCAAAAAAAACATGAACATAGAAATACGTAAAATCATAGCCAAGCATACAGGAAGCGAAATTGTGCATTATTAAAGACATTTGGGTAAACACGTTTTGTCTCGAGGTCCAGCTGCTTTAGGCGAAGAGTTGTGCGTAAAACATCAGCAGGTACAAGGGACAGATGTGTTTTAGCAGTGTTTGGTCGACCTGTGAATATCCTTGCAGTTTGCATTGTGTGTGTGTGTGTGTGTGCGTGTGTGTGTGTGTGTGTGTGTGCGTGTATGCGTCTGTCTGTCTGTCTGTAGGAGAGAGAAGCCCTTGACCTTGAAAGTCACGTGAGCAGCTAGAGGCTCTTTTACGGCAGCAGATCCCCCCTCCCCTCACGCACACACACGCACACACACGCACACAAACATACACATACACACGCATTGGCTTCATTGATCGGCCGTTCACGTGGAGCTGCGGGTTCCCGCTGCCTGTCTGCTCTCTGTGAGCGGGTTTGTGGGTCACCAGCAGCGGCAGCAGTTGGGCTCAGAGTTATAATTTTCCGCAGAGACATGGTGTCTTAAAAATATCTGAAAACACAAGCTTTCTGAGGGGGAAAAACACCAGATGAACGTCTCACTGCGCGTGGAAACCTCACTTTCCTAGAATAAACATGTTAGCATTAAACACACTCCTTCGTGCTGATGTTAAACAGGCATTTTCAGATGACTTGTTCAATAACTGAATTTCTTTGAAGGGTGCTGATTTGTCTCAAATCAAATTGAGTTCATGACCATCGTCAAAATTAAAACGCTCATTGATTTCTCTTCTGAATTTTCCACTCCGTTATATTACAGATTTTGAGGTATGTGCACGCAGTGTTATGAGGACGGTGAAGTGAACCTCCTTCATGTCTCCAATGTTTCAAACTATTTAAATACGCACGGGAAACTACACTATGTGGTTTGGTTTTGAGGAACAACTTCAGCCCATTCTCCACCCAGACATTAAGAAGTTATACACTAATCATTAAGTGACAGGAAAATATCCCCCTCAAAAGTAAAGAAAGGAAAACTTCTTAATATTTGGTGTGTGCTGTTTCCTGTTTGGAGTCCCCTATCTCACATTAAATAAACAGAAGCATAAACTACGATGCTTTAGCCAGACCATTAACTCCTGTAAGACATTAAAAATGTATATGTCCTTTTTTAATTATTGTGGCTGAAAATTCGTGATCCAAATGGTTCTTAATATTTCCCAACATTTTTTCAAGGCAGTTTCAACCCTGTGAGGTTTGTCTTTGAGACGAAATGCTGATAAATTATTTAAAGCCTATTTTGCATCGTGGCGAAGAGTATGCGACGTTTTTCCTTCACTCCCAGCAGCACCTCTGCAACACTGCTGTGCGTCCCCAGCTTTCTCTACTGCTCGTGCTACAACGTGTTGAATTCACACACGAAATGCGGAAAAATGAAATAAAATCAAGTATACCAGGAGCTTTATTCTCTCTATTGGTGTGATTTTTACTTATTTGACGAACTCAGTCTCAGGTTATATTCTTGGTCTGAACGGAGTTAAATTATGCAGCAAGGCCATTTGAAACGTGATGATAACATTTTTTAAAACTGCACTTTTGTAAGTCTTATGCCAGCAGACTAAACGCCTTTACAGGAAAAAACAAACAAACAATATGAGCCCTCATTCAGAGATGCTGTTTTTTTTATCTAAATATTTTCCTACACATGATTTTTTTTTTTGCTCATGCTTGTTGACCTCCCAAAATCTCAAAGACGCATAATCTCTGCGTTGAACCCTTCGTGTTATTTTTCACTTTACAAATTTGACCTTCACAGTTTTATTTGCCCTACTTTTTTGGAACCGCAATATATCATGAAGGTACAGTTAAAAAAAAAAAACGAACTGCGCATGTGCATTGCAACTCCAACTCGTTCGTAAAGATTTTTGAGAAATTAATGTTTGTTTTTTTTACTCATTACTGTGTCTGGGAAAATATTTTTTGATGTAAGGGGTTTGTTAGAGTATATATTTTTTTATTGGCAGTGCTAATGTGATTAAAATGGAATAAAATAAAGTTTCCAACTCTTTAAAAGTGAAATGAAACTTCGAATTTGACAGGTTTAACAGACGCTACAGTACAATGAAATAGTCATCAAAGACAAAGCAGGAAACATGAACAACCTACCACAGAAAAATGAAAATGATAGCTGCATGTATGAAGAGTATGGTTTATGATTTCTATCTGTGGAAAGATAATTTGATCAGATTCAGAGTGAAAAGGAGAAGCTGGTTTTCGTTCAGTGAAATCTATTACATTTCCTCCATGTGGGTGTGAGTGAGTGAGTGAGTGTGTGTGTGTGTGTGTGTGTGTGAGAGAGAGAGAGAGAGAGACAGAGAGAGAGAGACAGAGAGAGTGTGTGTGTCGGACCGTTAAACATTAACATTGAACTTGACAAACGGCGGTGTGCTCTGCTGGCCTGTTGACTCTCTTTACTGCTCCGTCTCTGTCCTCCTTTAAAACCAACAATACGGACGGAAGCCCTGAAGCTCATAAAGCTCTGTCTCCCCTTTAGTCCAAATACCAGAGAGAGGAGGAGGAGGAGGAGGAGAAGGAGGAGGCCTTCAGACCGCACCGTCGTGCCACTCGTGTGGTCCCCCTTCACTCTGTCACACACATCGAGCCATCAGTCAGACATGTTTCTGAATGAAACAGCAGCTGTAAGATCAACTCAGCTTTATATTCTGTATTACTCACATCAGTCAGATCATAATGGTGTGGCAGTGAAATGTGGAGTATCAAGGAAGATCAGTTTCTAATATAGGTCACTTTGGACAAAATAACCACTTCAATATATGCAGCAGTTCTGTTCACAAGTACTGTGATATTAAACCTTAGTGGCAAAGATGCAGTTACTGTGTCACCTAACTCCTTACTTACTGCTGAACCACTCAGACACACTTGATGCATCTGAGCGAGCAATAATAAAAGGAAGACAGACAGAAAAAAAAATGGCTGTTTGATACACATTCAACTTTTCAGAGGAGGTAAATCATAGAAAAAAATATGTTAAAACCAAAAGTGACAAGAAGAACTATGCGGAATAGGAACTGAAGTGAAATAAAGCCATGATGCGATTTGTATTTTAAATTCACTTTATTAATGGTTCTCTTTTATTCTCTCCTTGTTTTTTATCTGCTTTACTGTTTTCATCTGTTTAACTGATTTTTTAAAATTGTTTTACTGATTTTTTAAAATTGTTTTACTGTTTTTAAATGTTTTTAGTAGGTTATCTTTTATTCTTTTACTTAGCTGTAGCTTTAAGTTGTTCCTCTTAGATTCCACATGTCTTGCTTTGTTCATTGCTATTCGTATTGTTGTTGTTTTTTATGATGTAAAGTACTTTGTAAGGTCTGTTTTGATAAGTACTGTATAAATAAACGTTATTATTCTTATTATTATTATTATTATTATTATTATTATTATTATTATTATTATTATCAATATTATTATTACTATTATTATTATTATTATTATTATCAATATTATTATTATTATTATTATTATTATTATTATCAATATTATTATTATTATTATTATTATTATTATTATCATCATCAATATTATTATTATTATTATAAATTAAATGTTTTGTATAAAAAAGAAACAGTCAATGAGAAACAGAATTTATAAATTAAATAAATTAAAATGTATTATTATTACCAACACAGAGTGTAGGCTCTGTTGGGACGCCTGTTAGTTCACAAATTTTTATTAATTATATATATTATCTTATTTATTTTATTATTATTATTATCCAGTTGTTCAAATAATGCACCAATCACTCTATGCCAGAACAAAAAAATCCACAACTTTCAAGATCTTACACATTGTGAGAGAATAAACTACTCATGTGATCTATTCTTGTTGGCTGATAACACCATGCTGTTTATGTAGCCACAACATTGAGGTATCCAATAGTTTATACAAGATAAAATGCTTAATGACATAAGTTCCAACATGAGTAATGAGTTAAACAGTTGAAGTCATGTTGCTGCTGTATTTTTGGTGAGGTGCAAGTTTTAGACTTTAAACATGCAGGGAATTTTTCACAAGTGATTTCTCCTTAAATCAAACAATTTAAGTAATTATTTTTCATCTCTAGCTTTAAATTCTTTGAATATTATTAAACTACAATATCATTCTATTTTAAAACAATTAGAGTGTTTAAACTTGTAAAGCTTAACACTACAAGGACATTTATGAAAGCAGGAGGAAACATAGTTTTAGTTGAAATAAAAAGGCTCTGTAGGTGCTAGAATGGACGTGAGGGATTTTAAAAATGACAGTAATATTGACGGTTAATTTAAAACATAATTATTATAGGAAGAAAATGCCTTAAGTTAGTGAAGTGATACTCAGATGAAGACTTTGTGTAGCAGGCAGCTGCAGTGATGCACCACCAAAACTAAAGAGTCACTCAAAAGAAGGTCAAAGGTCAACAGCATTACTGCCTGATAATCCATGACACAAACACTCATATGGCTCTAAGAGGGGAAACATAATACAGAAAATACATGTGTAGATAACAATTATAGCTCTTTATCACTTATTAAGACCTTTCATGGTTTGTGTTTCAGATGAATGGAGCGAGGTGTTGGTGGCGGTGCGGCGCAGTCTGACCTGCTGTGGCTGTAAAACCAGAGTGAATAGACTCGGAGCACTTTACATTCCTGCCTGCAGACAGCTGCACGCTCAGAGAGGAGAGACGGAGGGTCAGGTCTTATGTAGCGCTTATTAAAACTATTTCAGACCTACACTAAAACTATTCAAGAGGGGTGTAACTTAGCACAGTTTAGTCAGAGCATCAAATCTGCACAGTGAAATACTAATTTACAAGAAAACTGATGTACTGATGAGCCCTTAATATGCAGGAATGTCAGGTTATTTGTGCTCAAAGTTTCAAAACAGAGTGGTCAAAGTAAAAAAAAAAAGTACTTGTTAAAGTATTACAGATTATGAATTATGTTATCTGATGAATAAAATATGCATTGTGGTGTTCAAAGCATGTTTTATGTACATTATTTGATGCATTTTTATATAAACATCAAGAAGTCAAAGGCTGGTATGAAGAAAAGTGACATTCCTCAAAATTATGCCCATAGCAATATTTCCCACAGATGAATACATACATGGAGTGTATTTTTTACAGCAGAGCAGTGATTGGCTGATGTCAGCACATTACATACCCCATCAGATGGATTTCAGCCATCCTGGGAGGAGATCCAATAAAGACTCCAGTTGATGTGACTGCTGGTATGAAAATGGCTAAAACAGTTTGAGTAAAATCCTTATAAACCCGTGTTGAGATGTTTTTAACATATTTACACTCACTGAGACATTTGTAATGTGCAAAGCTCTAAGGCTCTAATAAGTTAGTGATGAAAATAATCATAGGAGAAACAATCAAGTCCTGCCCCTTTTAACACTGCTTTATGTCCAAGGGTAAAGGAGCTGAAAGATCATAAAACAGTTAAGATTGACTTTTTTTCAATCCACACACGCAGTAATCAAAAACTTTGTAGGTATCTCATTACAAACAACAATGTAACTGACGGAAATTTTGTGTCCAAGGTAGTAAAAATCTGATTTCTATTTCATGATTTCACTGCAGCCACATCTGGAGCATGTGTTTGCAGAGCCCGAGGCTGCAGATTCAGGACATTTCCAGGACTACATTTCTATGAGTGTCATTGTTTGCAATGGCACCACCTGGTGCATTGGATCACAGAAGACCACATTTTTAAAGGAGAACGTAACCAAATTCATTGTCCAACCATAAGCCATTACTGTCACAACAAAACAAGGGTCCTAGAGACGTGATCCCAGAGTTGTGGTCCTGAAACTGAATCCTCCAGCTCTGCAGACACTAGGGATGTGTGGATAGATACTGAAATATCGATACTTCCGATACCAGATCTTTATGCTCTAAAATCAATTCTCAAATCAAAATATCGATACTTTTGATACTTCAGTCATTTGAGGCAATGTATATCATTAACATGAACTCAATGGAAAGTAACTAAACCATTGAGACCTTGTCTAAATGATACGCAGTTTGTGGGAACTAGTTCTAGTTCTTAATAATTTATTGTTAAGGTTTTATTGTTTTACTTATTTTTTATTTTTTTTGTTTAAAACACCATTTTCACATATTTTGTATGATTGTGTCCTCTGTTTGGTTTATCTGTTGTTGTATTGGCTTGGCTATATTGTAAATGAGGCCACTGCCTTGATATACTTACAAGTTTAAAATAAATAAATAAATAACTCAGAAATACACTCCTTTTTTTAGATTTAACAGACACATAAAGTGTATTTGCACAAAGTATCGGTATCGGATCGGTATGGCCGGTACCAGCCTGAATTTTACTCAGTATCGGATCGGAAAGGAAATCGGTGGTATCGAACATCACTAGCCGACACATCTCATTGACATCTCGGGGTGAGAAATGAAGTCAACTTGGAAGTGACTTAACATTGACATTAACTTTTGTAATTTACTGAAAAACACTAAAGTTCCAAATTTATCTTACATCACTCATCACAACATTGTTGACATGCTAGCAGCTACCTCCAAGAGTAGATTCTGTTAGCCTTGTTGTTGCTGTCTGTCATTTGTTGGGTGTAACTTATTTCACGGTCTTCTTGCTTATTTGCTTGTTATGCAAAGAAACAATAAAAGAAAAAAACAATATGAAAGTGCCTGAAATCGCAGTTCCTGTAGTGCCCATTTGAGGGTTCTCTGAAGTTGAGTCAATTCCCATAGAGCTCAATGTTAAAGTGTCCATTTTTACAGCCTGGTACCAAAACAGATATTTATCTCTATAGCTCTTTTCTTTATTCATGACAGATGAACTGGTTGAATTTAATAAATTTACCATATGCGAAGGATTAAAGTTATGCAAAATTGGGGGCGTGGCCTCTTTGAGTGACAGGTGAGAGCTGCTAGCTGTCTGCTATGTGTCACCTCAGCTACTTCAAGAAGTCCATCCAAGACATCTGAGGTAGTTTTATTTTACTGAATGATGCTCGAGTAGTATTTCAACAGTATGTCAAAACTAGAAATTACCAGGCCTGCTTTCTTACTAATCAGCTGGTTGTAAATACTTCATTCTGATTGGTCGGTTATAAAAAAAAACAGTTAACAGCAAGATCAATGCCAGGGACAACAAAATCAATCTGTGGAAAGGAGTCCAGCACAATTGTGAAGTTAAGGATTTGACTCTGTCCTGTTGACAATGTGGCAAAAACGTAGCCTCTGTAAACAACAGCTTAGTATTGAATATTGCTCTAAATTTAGTTAAAGAAAAAAAACTTAAGATTGGTGGTTACTGGCTGTCCAGTTGCCAGAAGAGAAAAGAAGATGAGAGACAGCAAGAAACAGTGAGGGGTGTTGAAACATGGAGATGAGTGACAGAGAGGTCAACCAAACTGAAGAAACAGACGCAAAGCAACCACAAACAACGACACGGTATTAGCTTTGGCAGAGTTATGGGACCGTTTGAGAAGAAAATGTTAACAGAAAAGTTACTTGGAAGAGGATCTTATACAGGTGCTGCTGGATTTATTTACCATGAATAGAAATGTTAAGTTCAATGTGATTTATTACAGTAGGCTCATGCTAACACTTTAGTATGAATGAAACAGTTAATTTGACCTGCAAGTAGGCTGACAATAATACTGTTGCCATGGAAAATTTTCTTAAATAATAAATAATTTCTATTAAATCGTCTTTTAATCCATAGTATCAACTTGTTTTTATTTTTGGTTGGTATCTGGGTAAGCAGGATAACATTGACAGTCACTTTGCTCCACGTTGGGTTCTTGTCTGACCCTGTTGAGACTCTATTTCACATAACTATACATTTTATCACCTAAATAGCACGGCAAATACTGTATAGCTTTATTACCAAGGATTTGCTAGCTATCACTCATGTGTAGCCCCGCCCACTTGTCCAAATATGGTTGCTTCCGTCTCCAGAAAACCCAACACCTAGGCCATGGAAATGCTGAATCAAGGCTTTAAAAAGGGAGATGACAGAGGTAAGGATTGATTTTTTTATGCAGTCAGTGAATGGGAGGTTACAATAGATGGTAACATTTTAAATATAGCATTCTATATTCCGGGGTGATGATTGACATTGACTGAGTCCGATCCTTGGATGGTATTAAGTCTTAGAAACTGAAGCAGAAAGCTTGTCTCCTCTCTGTTAGTGTAATAGTTACGTATGTGCAGGCGGTCTACCCATGCATCGTCCAGCTCACCAAATATTACAGGAACATTACAAGATAAACAATTGATATTTTACCCCGTATACTGCTCTGTTTTATCCAGTTCTGTCCTATTCTATTCTACGATGGTTTATGGGACAGTGAGACAGAGAGAGAGAGAGAGAGAGAGAGAGAGAGAGAGAGAGAGAGAGAGAGAGAGAGAGAGAGAGAGAGAGAGAGAGAGAGAGGACCCACCCCCTGACACACACACACACACACACACACACACACACACACACACACACACACACACACACACACACACACACACACACACACACAACTCCCTGGAGAATACTTTATGCTTCAGACCAGGAATGCAGGACAGAGGCTCGTTTTTCTGTCTCAAGTTCATGTCCAGCAGACCCCCCTTCCTGACACACACACACACACACACACACACACACACACACACACACACACACACACACACACATACACACACACACACACACACACACTCTTTCCTTGCCGGTTTTACCACCTTCCCTCTCCACCTCTCCACCCCTCCTCCTCCTCCTCCCCCTATGTCTGCATTGCGGACCGTCTTTTTGTTTCCCAGGTTGGACTCTTTGCAGTTGAACTTGAGACAGACAGACAGCTTGTAAACAGTTAGTAGTCTGGCCTCTGTCTGGTCTGGAATGGCCTGGAATGGCCTGGGGGGGCCAAAAGGGCGGGGAAATGGACACTAGGCTAAAGAATCCTGTTTTAACACAGACACATTTCAATGAATGTAAGAGGCGTACGTGAAATAAAAGCAGGTTTGCAGGTTTGAAGACTTCTTCGTTTGTGTTCATGGCCCAGAAAGTAGTGCCAAAGATCAATGTGGACTAAATCATTAACAAAGGAAAATGTGACGTGTTAAAAATGTGAATAAATCCAATCGCGAATTTATCATCCATATATCTATGTAAAAACAGTTTTTCACCTCCTTCAGTGAATGATATTAAGAACACAAAATTTTGTTCCTGGACTGAACTGACTTTCCCTGAGGTCTGGTGTGAAATAAAATCCACTCATTTGTGTGTGTGTGTGTGTGTGTGTGTGTGTGTGTGTGTGTGTGTGTGTGTGTGTGTGTGTGTGTGTGTGTGTGTGTGCTTTTTAACAACTCAGGAAGAAAGGGAAATAACTGTAAACACACCACACAGCCGGACAGGCCTCCAACAAAGCTGTGTGTGTGTGTGTGTGTGTGTGTGTGTGTGTGTGTGTGTGTGTGTGTGTGTGTGTGTGTGTGTGTGTGTGTGTGTGTGTGTGTGTGTGTGTGTGACTTGATTGGTGGGAGGATATGACATCATGCGGTGTAATAAATGCAGTGCTAGGCAGACTCCAGTCCGCCTCACACTACAGGAAGAGAAATGGTCCATTTCTATCAGAACGTAAGCTTTGAACGTTTCGTTTAAATTGAATGTTTGCCTTTCAGTAAGGGGATGAGCCACTTTCTCTGAGTATATACTGTTTCAGATGCCAACAGAAAAAGCCACAGTAGGTATTTATTGGAGTAATGAGAGCTGTAGCTGTGTGTGTGTCAACACACTGAAACATAAAACCTCTGTCAGTAGTGATCGTGTGATAAACGGCCTCACTGACACAGTGATAATCTGCAGGGCTCACATCCTGCTGCTGGGCCAGACAAGACGCAGAAACAGAGGAAATACAAGATAGTAAAATGCACTCAATATTAGTTTGTATTTGTACATTTGTTTTTTTATTTGAAGCCATAAAAAACTGCAGAAAGTATCCAGTTGAAAAGCAAAAAGCTTGTACAGTAGATTCACCATCAGGAGATTTCTTCATCATAAAGCTAATTCTAATCAGACACACAGCAACAAGCTCTGTTGGTAAACAAAATACCTTATCAGATAAATACAATATATCAAACTAAATGACAGATCATTTCAAGATATTAACTATGAAATAATTACCTGCATAATGTTAAAAATTGTAGGCAAGAACTGCATGATCTCCAAAAAGTCTGCTGTGAAAAAAGAGCATGTAAGGGAGACTGGGGACGGTTGTAACACTCTTTACATGTCTCTCAGCTACTCAGAGACTATTTCAACTTAACCAACAAAGTTAGTTTTAGAAAACCTAATGTTTTTGCCTACTATTCATACATTTTTAGAAATAAACATGAAACATGTTACCAATATTTATTTGAATTGAAGAAAAAGGGCTGCTGCATTTGACCTTGAACATGTTAAACATGTCACATTTCACCACTAACTACTGATTTTCTTTCATAAAGGACACATTTGTGTGCATTGTTTGAACATATTTCTTTAATTATATTTTTTAACATTGCATGTGCTATTCACACAGTACATGAAATGTTAAAAAATAATAATCAAAGTAATATTTAACTTTTTATTGAATTTAATTGAATGTATTTTTTGTTCTTTATATGTTCATGCATAGAATGTAAGCTCACCTGAACAAAAGTTGATTAATTTAAATGTATCAAACTGGAATTTAACATTAAGTTGTTTAATAAAATATGTTTGGTGAGTAGGTGTGTCCATAGCAGTCAATTGAATAATGTCAGAGCATGGGGCATGATAAAATAACCCCTTTTAAGCTTTAACCAGTATTAAATGAAGTAAATTTTCACACTAAATATTTTTTATTGAGCTGTCAAGAAAGACAAGAGGTTTTAAAATGCTACATATTTTGTTGCAATACTTCCATTAGATAAAACATGCAAGTATGAAAGCTCTTGTTCATCAGTGTGAACTTTATTTTTGGTGCATTTTTGATCAGATTTAAGCAGGAGTCTAAAACCTTTGATGGTGGTCTACACATTCAGATATATTGTGAAAAGATATAATAAAGATATAACAATGATGTATTACCTACTTCAAGGGGAAACTGAATTAACTTTCAGAGAGATGTTCCTCAGACGACAATAAAGGAGCGATTGTGCAGCACACCAAGGAGGACCAGATATTTACAGCAGGCACTGAGTCATGTGAGGATGTGGCTTTAAAGCTCGCCCTAACAAAGATGGGGATTGTGTTAAATGAAATAAAACGATTACCCAACATCCCTTTAGAAAAAAAAAGTTATGATAATAAATTTGGATATTGTGGATAAAGGATGGAAAGAGAAAAAAAACTAAGAATTTAAAGGAATGAAAATTAAAGATTGGACAATTTAAAAGTATAGCGTTTTAGAGTTTTATAGGAAAATTAAACAAAGACATTCCAAAATGTGTTTTTCGCAATATCATGACTGAAATGTTAAAACACAGCATTGTGTGATACTCAGTGTATAGGAACAAATTACCTTGCACCAATAGTACAGAGAAAAGTCTTTGTATATATGTAAAATAACCAGACTATGAGTCTGATCTATGCATTATTATCAATGGACATGTTAAAAAGATAAACAATGAACTCATGTGAGGACAAATTTTGGACAACAATTTCATAAGAAAGTAACTAAATGAATGATATTATTTTTTTTAAATAGTTCTTTAAATAGGTCAGCCCAATGTGTACTACACAAAACTCTACAAGGATAGATTTAATGTTTTTAATTCACATTAAAACTTTCCTCACTTTCTTAATTTGACATTTACAGACAAGTTAATGTGTTGCAAACTCCCTACAACTACATTAAAATGTCATCTTTAATTCAGAAAGCTTAACATATTTTGGAAAATGTTACAAAAAAACAGACTGACTCGGGCAGCTCTCCAAGAAAAAAATACAAGAGTTTTGAAACTAAAACTTGGATTATGATGCACTGGTTGGAGAAGGTTGAAGAATTATTTAACTGCTGGACGAACAAAAAGCCAAGATTAAAACCTTTAAAAACAAAAACACAAAATATTGCTTGGGATTTATATAAAAAAAAAAAAATTTCTAATCTTTGTTAAATGTAAAAGTGTAGTGTAAAAATAAAAGTACTGGCAGAACAGACAATATAAAAACACCCAAAGACAAGTATTAAAAAGGAAAACCTTTACTGTGCCTGAGCTGGTTCAGAGTTAACCTTATAATCAAACTGAAAGGAGGAGTAGAATATCAGAAAAAGGTCTTGTGATGGATCAAGCTCATTTTCTTATTTTCCATTCACAAGACCTGCTGCGGGATTTCAATGATGGAAACTTCTTTTAAACAAGCTCAACCTTCTACAGCTCGCCTTTATGAGCTCTGATGCTCAGACGGCACCGTGTTAGTGACAGTTTTGGATCGTCTCCTCTCATCCTTCAATGCGGAGACCTTTTTGCAGGACAGTGTAAAAACAGGAATGAATGACATGCAGCTTTGAGAGAGGGGGAGACAGATTTCATCAGGTGCTGAGGCCAGAAGTCACGGATGGCACGGTAACCGATATCTTTATAACATTTCTGCACAGCACTGGAACTATGTTTACAGATTTGTATAATCGAAGTTCTTAAAATGAGCCTCTGCTTGATGTTTATGTGTTTAAAAACTTTTATTTTATTGCTTTTTGTTTTTCTTATTTGCAGTTTTACTTCATATTCAAGTTCTATTTTAAAACTCTGACATGTTGTGTTTTGTTTGTGTGTTTCTTTCTTTTAGATTTCATCAACTTGCTTTAAATATATAAAGATTATTTTTTCTAAATGTCCCATAAGGTTTATTAGCATCGATTCTTCATGAAAATGCACATTGCATGTTTTTTTTAAAAGACATTGTAGTGGTGAATTTAGAGTTACTGCAAATACATTTCACAAATACAACAGCATTTAACGCCTTTGAAGCTGGCCCCACATGTACAGAGTCTCCAACGCGGCGGCCCTGGTTCGATTCCAACCCTGCCTTTTGTCACATGTCAAACCTTCTTTCTCATCCCCACATATAGTATCTCTTTTCAGCTTTTATCGTCAAACAGAGCCAAATAAATCGGAAAAAACACCACAATATTTCACCTCAAAGTGTCATATAAGATGGCACCATGTACTGTATGTATACTGGAAGAATCTACAACCTCTGAATTTCAGGAAGCTGTTCTTCTGCAGATGTAACATTTTGCCATACAAGGAAACTACAGTAGGTTAAGCACTACATTTTTCAACCACTGGACAGAGATGTATTAGAAGTTGAATTTACACTAAGTCCTGGACACACACACTCCCTCCTTCACTCATAAAGTCACACACACTCCAGTCTATAATGAGCAGCAGACCAACATGCAGCAGCAAACAGAAAATAGACTCATCCTCCTCAAACAAATCCAGCATTCATGTCAGACCGCATGAAGCTGTTAAACGAGCGAATGTAGCGCACATCACCGTACAGTCATGTGTGTAATTAACAGCCGCATACAGCAGTGTTAACCTTATAAAAGAGTGTGTGTAGTGTGTTTACCACAGAGGTGGAGGCATGTTGCTGTTTGGCTGATTTTCTCCCTCATTTACATCCTCTCATGTGGGACATTTTCAGGTCAATCATGAAACAAGTGAGCCGCTCATTAGCACCAAGTAAGCTCTGATTACCCTTGTTTATGTGGTTAATTTAAGACATAAAAACAGTGATAGGAAACAGCTGTGCAGGAACACATGTCTCCTTACCGCACAGCACAGGAAGTCGAAGAAGGAAAAAAAAAAGCATAACAGAAAAGTAAAATCTAAAGACAAGAAAACAAGCACAGTATTTTCTTTGATTTGTTGAGTGGAGGGGAGAGTAAGGAAGATAGAGACATGCCTCAAATTGAAGCCTGGTCAAAGCTTCGTTAGCGTTGGCAGGAAGTTCAGTGAAAGCTGGCTGAAGCTTTAAACATTTTAAATGAAGCCCAGAAGAAATGTAAAATGTAAACCTACTGCAAGATTGAAGAGATCCCTTCTGGTCAACTCTTTATCCGCTCGCATCTCTTTTCTCATTTATAAAACCACACGGTTATTATGCTCTGCCCGGGACAAGTTAGAGCCAGCCAAGACTGGAGAAATCTCAGACTGTTCAAGTCTAGAAGAAACGAACAAAACTCAACCTACTCTGAGTGCTATGCCGTTGTGAAGCGTGTACTCTTGTGATGCCACAGCAAGGTTAAGTATCATACTTTCATCTTTCACATGAGTAAATGAGGGACATGTAGGCAAGAAGAGAGAAAAAAGCAAGAAGAGAAAGAGAAACAGAGACAGAGGCATGAATGAACAGAGCAGCAGAACACTGCACGAGCTGTATCTGAAAACATGAGTGAAGAAAAAACCCTTTAAATATTTATATATAATATAAACTTTTTTCCAATTCTTATCTCCAAGCTGTGCTGTAAACTTGATCTGCATCTCTGATTTTTTTAAGATCAAGACACGTCTTTTAATGTAAATCAGGTGCCAGGAATCGCATCACAATACAGCCAAATCTTTATACAATACCATAGTTATAAATGAGGTCTGGGTTATTTTATCAGGTTCGGCAGTGAGATACAGATCAGATTGTTTATGCAGTAAGGGAGCATTAAAAACTGACAGACAGCTTTACACCTGCTTGTCTCCTCTAAGAAACACACAAACACCTGTACTCTGTATTAAAACAAATATGTTGTATACGGATACATATACACTGCATCGCTACATGCTGTCAGTGATACAAGCTGTTTATCTGTGTAGTTATTAAATAGAAGTTCCAGAACGTAGGTCTGTATATGATCACTAGACCCCCTCCACTCCCCCTTATCTGAGTTACCACTGACGAGCAGTACAAACACAACGTCTCAGCCCCACTCTCGGCTCTTCACCTCTCTGATTCTCATCTTGAAATTAAAACAGCTCGGACCTCACACGAAAGTTTTGGGGCACCAAACAGAGCCACCATAGCTTGAGGATGTCACAGTGTAAGGACCAAAGGCAGTCTATAGGCGTACATTTATATCCTCAATTTTCTCTAGATGTACACTACCAGTCAAAAGTTTGGAAACACCTTCTCATGCAAGGGTTTGTATTTATTTTAATTATCTGAAACACTGTAGATTAATACTGAAGACATCAAAACTATGAAAGAACATATATGGGATTGTTAAATTAACAAAAAAGTGTTAAACAAAGCAGAATATGTTTTATATTTTAGATTCTGTGAAGTATCCCCTTTTTTCCTTCATGACAGCTTTGCACACTCTTGGTATTCTCTTAGTCTGCTTCATGAAGTGGTCTCCTGGAGTAGTTTCTAATTAACATGAGCCTTGTCAAGAGTTAATTTGTAGAATGACTTGCCTTCTTAATGTGTTTGAGACCATCAGTTGTGTTGTTCAGAGGTAGGGTTAGCACACAATGGATAGCTCTATTAGACTACTGTTTGAATCCATATTGTGGCAAATCCAGATTATTTCATAGTTTCGATGTCTTCAGTATTAATCTACAATGTCAAAAATCATTAAAATAAATAAAAATGAGAAGGTGTGTCCAAACTTTTGACTGGTAGAGTATAAATCTGTTGTGTTTTGTTGTACATCATTCATATAAAATCATAAAAACATAGTGTGCAGGGTTCCTTTACACAAAATAGCTCGTGCCCAAGCACTGCACCTTGGGAAAAAGAGTCTTTGCCATCGCTTCCCTAACTCTCTTTAATTTATTTAACAACCTATTCAAAACCTATACTTGTTCAAAAAAGCCTACAATGCTTGACCTCTACTCCCACCCCACTTCTGTTTTCTTGTATGTTGTTTTCATTTTTTGCACTTCATGTAAAGCGTCTTTGAGTAGCAAGAAAGTGCTATATAAGTCTTATCAATTATCATTATTATGTTTCACTGTTTTTGCACATCATTTTTTATCGTTAATTTCATTTTAACTGTGCAATTGAATAATCCAAACTCCTATTGTCTTTATACGTGTTGTTAATTGTGGAATGTGGCTCCAACTTCTGATCACAAAATCATCTAAACTTAACCAACTCTTTAATCTTTATTCCCCTTCTCTTTTTAAAGCGGTCAACTTTTCTTTTTTATTCTACATATACTTGGATTTTGTACATATACTGTGAATGAAGTCAAGAAATCCATGAACACAGACTGTTGTGGTAATTATGCAGCTCTAATGCTGCTATCTGTGTGAATAAATCACAGTGTCTCAAGTTCAAGTCCAACAGACCCTGCTGCCTCACACACACACACACACACACACACACACACACACACACACACACACACACACACACACACACACACACACACACACACACACACACACACACACACACACACACACAGGTGTTAATGAACCACCCAGGTGGAAATCTTCTCGTCCTTTAACAGTTTTACGGGAGCAACAACATGGCGGTCAGAGCAGGAAGTGACTCAGAGGTCAGCTGATCCCACACACATCTGCTTCTTATCACCATGCCAACATTGTGTGTGTGTGTGTGTGTGTGTGAGTGTGTGTGTGTGTGTTTGTGTAGGTCCTGTCTGACTTTCTTCATAAACATGTAGCTGCTAATTCAGTTAAATAAGAAGCGTGTTGAACAAGCTGATGTCCGTGCTTGTTGTCTCTTATTTTACTGTTGATTTGTTTTAGTTCTCCCAGAAGTAGAAAAAAACTCAAATTTTAAAATGAAAGCTTTTGAATATGAACATGAAATCCCTCTTATTGTTTCAAGAGATGTGAGCAGGACAGTGTTTCACACAAGAGTTAAAAATCCCTCTCAAACCCCAACCTAAGTCACTTACATAAAACCAAAACCAATTCAGGCATAGTTACAATTCCTCACCACAAATTTGAAGTCTTATTCAATTTAACTCAATAAAAATGCACAATAATAGCTCACAAGTATACAAAATAACTTTTCCCCTCTTTGTTTGGTCTTATCTATCTGAAGTACAAAGATAATTATCAATTACCATGAGGAATTATTCAAGCTATTTCTAAATGTCTGTCCCTGAGTTCGATATTTTGTCCTTTGGAAATGTAAAGCTTGACCTCAACACACGACAGACAAACTACAGATCAAAGAAAGAGCCTCCCTCAGTTATTCATGTTTTCTTCTATTTTCAATTGTTGCACAAGAAGATGTTTTCTTCTTTGCAGGAATACTAAATACAGAGTATAAATATAGAAACACCATGCCCGTATTTTAGAAGCAAAGGCGCAGGGCAGTACACTATTACAGCACTTCACTTGTGAGGTCCGGGCGGACGGTTAGTGTGTGAGTCTGACCCTTAGAGAGTCCAATTCAAGTTTATGTGCAAAAAGTTCTGTAGCTGCAGAAATATTGTGTGCATGTGTGAACTTTTTTACTCTCCTCAAACATTAATTTGAATGCTCATTTGTGCATGCATTTTTATCACATGCACACAAAAGATGATACACAAACTGCAAGATATTTTAAGTGAAACTTTATATTGAATCCCCTCTTTGATTCCTTACTGAGATCAGTGCTCATTTCATACAGCTGAGGTAATTTTCAGTCAAACATGAAAATTATCTTTTTCATATGAAGCAGTTTTATTTGACTGAATTTAACCGCAGAGCAAAACACAAAATGCACGGCAAGGTCTGCACGAATGTCTAGCGGTCTTGCAGAGTGTACAGTCCAGGAATAGAAGTCTTGCGCATCACTGTGACTACAGTTTAACTATCACTCTCCCGTTACCTACCTCTGCACGGTGTAGTTTGAGTTGTATCTGGTTGCTCGTTCCTCCTTTGAATCCTTGGGACATCGTGGTTTTGATTCCTGGAAGAAGAAAAAAATTAGAACATGAAATGATCAAACTGTGAAGTTTGTGCCAAATACCTCAGAGAAAAGGGTCAAACAGGGTTTGTTCCATATGAGAAAATTGCCCAATTCTCCATTGGCTGAAGAATTTCATGCTGTTTTTAGAAATCTGAATTACAACATGTTTGGAAATGATAAATCCTGAAGTGTGGGTACAACAAGAAAGACGTTTGGACTTATAGTTGAAGAAGAAGGTAAAAGCATATGTGGTTAAAACAAAAAGTAGGAACATGTGGATCCAAATCAAGCCCAATTATGACCCTGAAACATAAGTCATACCCCCAGAACACACACAAAGGAGATAAAAAAAAAACTCCCTTAAGATTAGAAATAATTTCTGGAAGATAAAGAAATATAACATGATTGAGAAATTAAGTCACATGAGCTTTTCATTATGAGTGAAGAACAGCTTTTACGAATGAATAAAATGCTTAAAATCCTGAAATATTAGGATCACCACTAACAACACAACAAACTGCTGTTAAATCTAATATTTATGGGTTGAAATGTTTGTTTCTTGAGCTTGAAGATACACCAGAATTATATATTAATTCAATCTAATACTTTGGTTTTTGGTCATTTTTTCATGTCTTTACCCATCATTCCTTCTTTTCTGATGAAATTCAATACCATACATTTTATTTTCCCTGTAAATTGTGTAGTAATTTGGACGCTGCACAGTTTTAGCTGCCTCCATGATTACTTTTAACACATAAAGAGTACAATTAAAAAGACAAAAATCTAACTGTAAACAGAGAAGTGTGCAAAAAGACCCGCACAAACTCCACAACTGAAGCAGCTTCACTAATTCAGGGTTGCAAGCGACGCTGCAACTCTAGATGTCCGTGCTTACAGATGTCTTCACACCTTATTGTTGCTGCAATGTAGTTTTACTCCCAGTAAAGCACTTTTTCAAACTGTATCGTGCTGTACTTTCAATGTTGTTAGTATAAAATTATGTCATGTTAGACAAACATTCTATATACAACACTACAAAAACACCTCTGTGTTTGTCACTCCTGCACATTATCAACCAATAAAAAAATGACAAGATCTGTGGATTCTGACTGAACAACAGAGATGGAAGAAGTCAAGTGCAACAAAAGAAGAAAAAGTCTTAGAAGCTGTAGGATTTTAACTTAAAGTATTCAAATGTAATCCCTGCATCCATCTTTCTGTCAATTCCACGGCTTGATGAAATCCCAGATCTTTCTGTCAGTATTCACCAGAAGCTGCAGGCTGCACATTAAAACAAAGCAGAGCATAACCTGTTAAATTTTGAGTTCAATTGATTTGAATTCATGCTCACTGAAGGGAGAAAAAAAGAACCAATTAAAGAGTTGCATGTTTAGCTCTTTTTCTCCATCTAGTGGTCTTTAGAACAAACTGCACCATGAGAGTTTTCTCCCATAGGGTGAGTGCACAAACACAGGAGACGCCACTGAGCATCCTGTGTGGCTTCCCTTTCTGTCCAAAGAGGAGATGGAGGTTAAACGAAAATACCAACGTAAGCTCGCAAAAGTTTGACTGCACGTGAATGAAAAAGTGAAGTTTGATGATTATTCAGGCTGCAGGTCAGTTGATGAAAATATACATCTGCAATCAAAGTGCCACCAACAGTGGAATGAGGAACTATTTTTGTTGAACTGGATAAAAGTGTCATTTTTAATTGATAAATAAAGTCATATTTAAACCAATATGAATTGTCAGCTCGTTGATTTATTTGGTTGGTAGCTGGGTGATAAGCATGATAATGTATAGTGAGCAGGTGGTTATAAATCCCTAAAGGGTGAAAAAGACCCTGACCTGAAGAAGAGTCCTCCCTAACCAAGAAATGATAGTTACAAACTGAAAGTGATTGACTTATAACAAAAACAGTGTGATTTTATGATATGTACATGTGTAAAAATTAAGTAGCAGAGTAAGTTACACATGTGAGACGTTGACTAGTTATTGGGCATCATACTGAGTGAGCAGGGGGAGTTGTTGGGGTGTTATGTTAAGATATAACGCCAAATTGGACACAGTCGACAACAGTAACTCAGACTTTAAAAGAAAGTATTATCGTATATTTGAGAATATATTTTAGTCCAAAAATGTTCAACCAAGAGATACAGAGTTAAAGTTTAACTGGCGTAAATGTCATTTCTTGTTGTCAAAAGGCAGCGCTATGCTGTAACTGAATGTTGCATGTATTTTAGATTAACCCAGCCCAGGACTGATATCAAACATGTGATATTGGGAGCAGATTGAACATGAACAGATACATAAGCTTTACATCAACAGAGTTAATATGAAAAAACTCACAACACTAACACTTCTTACCTTCTGCGCGACTAGGTGTACTCTGACTTTACAGATCATCATCATCTTCTTCTTCTTCTTCTTCTTCTTCTTCTTCTTCTTCTTCTTCTTCTTCTTCTTTCATATTCCCAGCAGACTAGACAGGCTAATCTTGGTATCACTTTAAGGTACTCCCAATTTTCCAAGAAGTAATCCTGTTGATAAAATAAAGTCCAGGGCTGCTTTCACGGTCTGTGACTGGTTCTCGGACGGATTTAATATTGTCCCAATGTCATTATCTGTAGTCAAGTAAATGATAAAGCACCCAAGCGTCCAAGTCTTAGTATCCCCCCTCTTTGCCCACATAGCACTGCTTACTCTTTCCACTATTTTGTATTGAAAAATAATGACGACACCTCTATTCATCCTCCCACATGATCACATGAGCAGACACCCAAAGTAAACCTAGCAATCCTCCAGTGTGTTCATTCTTATACAACAATTCCACAACAAGCTTTCATTCCCCACAGTGGAAATCTAATGTATCCCAGACTCACTCTTTGTTGGCACTGTATCCTGAATCCTTGAACCTGTGCAAAGCTTCAATCTCAGCTGCTTAAAGATTCTTCAATATAGCACTCTCTGTCATCTAAGGACCTATGACTAATTCCCTTAGCATTTTTGAGCTTGACCAGGTATAAAGGCAATCAATGGGTCTATTTAACTGATGGCGAACTTCCATTGCATTCACCCTCCTAGAGCATCAGACTTACACAAGAATATTTCCACCCAGGAACATTTTTACATTTCCATTTTTGACACTTCCCATTTTATCTTCTGACACCTTGAGAGGTTTTAAGGCCTTTTAAGTCACTTTTATCCTTCAACTTGACAATAAACTTAAAAACACCTTCATTATCAACCTCATGTCTTGGGAACCTTCACCCTCACTCCCATTCTCAAATCTATCTCTTTGACTCCCCCCCTGAGGAATATAGCCTAGCTTAACCCCACACATAAGCCTGTCTGCTAGCTACTTCTAAAAGTCTGCATTCAAAACTCACAGAGGTAATTGTCAAAAGAAACGCAAAACCAGTCACAGCTCTAGGATACACTTTGTGAAAAGACAGTTTATAAAAGAATATCGCCCTCCAGATCGTACAACTCCGACGCCTGACTTTACAGACCCAAATTAGGCCCCTCTTTTTAAATCTTAAGCCCCTCCCACTGAGCGTTATTATCTCATAAGAAAACACAAAAACACAATTTCTTACTAAAAACAGCACATTGAGCTTTGAAAACTAAAATGTTAATTAAACGGGAATTATTTACATTTTCCTAATCATTTCTTTCCGACATAAGTATCTAATTTTCAGGTTCTATTGATAAAACAACAAACAAATATTATTTAGCAGATCACGTGACCATAAAAGCCCGCCAGAATATCTTATTTAGAATGCGGAAACTGTGGGCGTCGGTTTCCTCAATCCCACCGTGTGTGCGGGAGATGGTGAGGCTGCAGTGCAACACACCTGGACGACAGGTAAGGGGACGCAAAGTTTGTGTGGCTGTTTGTACAATTGAAATAAGACTGAGTCCACCTCCCGTGTCTATCTGGCTCACTGAAGTGAGAAGAAAATGATAATAGGGAGATTTTTTAGTCGATATATAGAGAAACTGTAAGAGTAGGTAATGTGTGTGAAGGTGTGCGGGCATGTTTGAAGGCCTGTGTGTGTGTGTGTGTGTGTGTGTGTGTGTGTGTGTGTGTGGTAATAGAATAAATATGAAATGCAGTATCCATAGTTGCTGGTAATTCTATGCTCTGTACTCGTCTACGAATATCAATAACTATCAATAACTGCAACACGAGCATACAATTATAACGCTGTGGCAGCAGTGGCGTAGTTTGAGGGACAGGTGTGGGAAAAGGGGGCACCAGCTGTATGCTATGCATGGGGAACCTGTGTGCATTTTGAGGACCTCTTTTTATGCTCCACAGTTTTCTGTCCTTCTGTCTTTAGTCTGGACAGTGATATCCACAGTTACAGAATCAGACTATAACAAACACCTAATACCCACAGCATAACGTTAATTTAAACAATGTAATAAGGGAAAACCTCAGGAAATTTTGGACACTTATATTTATTATTATTTCATTATACTTATATTTCCTGTACTATAGTGAATATTTATGCAATGATCAAGAATTCAGTTAAGATAAGATAAGATATAATTATTTTGTTACAGCAGCTTACAACACAGGACAGGGGAAAAACAACAATACACTAACAGTTAAAAAATATAATAACAATAATAATAGCGATGATAAAGGTAAAATAAAATAGAATAGAATAAAATAAAATGGAATAAAATATGGCAACTATTACAGATGTATACACACTGTGTACACTTCGTTCTGATAAATAGATAGGTATGTTATTGCACGGATAAAATTGCACCAGGAATGGAAAAGGAAAACTAAAGATTACAGATAAATTACCAATAACAAAGGACTCTCTTGGCTCACATTCTATCAATATTAAATCTGTTTTTTTCACATGGTCATTTTAACAGTGAGTAGTTCATTGTAATTAACCAGATAAAATTCTGTTCATGGATTTAGCAACTGCGCTCAATTGAGTGGATTTAGAGTATTGCATGTAATCCCCAAATCTTGCATTAAGTCACGTCACCAAGAAGTAATTTTATTATCTTTTATTCACTATTAGGACACATTAAAGCATATTTAATCATGTTTTATACATAAGAAGGGAATCTGAGAGCATTTTTTAATTTCCCATCCCCCACAGAGGCATCCAACGAGGTACCTTTGCTGCATTGTTTCAAACATGCCCCTCCTCTGAGTACACTACTGTGTGGCAGTATTATAAAATGTGGAGGAATATCAGCTCAGATTGATTCAAATTAATATAATACGACTAAATGGATTTTTGTGCAACAGGTCTGTGATTTGATACATTAGTACTTTTCTTTTATAACATTTTCAATGTTTATTTCCCATTTATCCACCAGACCATATTCAAGTCAACTAAGGTGCATTGTTCCTTCTTAATTAGCAGATTCATCCCCTTAACTGCACTGAAATCATCTGATTGAATTATATTGAGGCTTAATGTTATGCTAAGTGAGGGGCACAGCCTCTTTGGGTGACAGGTGGGAGCTGCAAGCTGTATGCTAGGTGTCACCTCAGCTAATTCAGTCCCTGAGCTTAAAGCCAGGGTTGGTAATCACAGAAAACTAGAATTAATTTGAATGTAGCATTTCCTGAGGACTCCGTCTAACTCCTCCCCCCCTCCTCCAAAACGGCGCCTTAGCTCAAATGCACGAGGGCCGCTGATTTGCAACCATATGATGTTGACTGATTCAGAACCAGTCCTCAGCACATCGTTTGTGTTTTGTACTACGTCAACTCATGTCTCACTCAGCGGTAAGAAAACACCAAAACATTCTCATAGTGAAAGTTAAAAACACAAACAAGAAATGTACGCTTTGCAGGAGGCGGGCAGAACGTCAGGACGGGATTTGATTGGTTTCATAATTTGGCTCCTGATGGCAGGGATTGGTTGGTGTTGTCCCAGGTTTACTCCGTCTGTAGATAGCGGCTTTTTTTTTCACTCCTTTTTAAGAACACATAGTGTATTGATTGCCACCAGGACATAAAGATCATTTTAACCAGTATAACAAGAAGTGTATCTAAATCTGACTAGCAACTCCAGCTTTAACCTGTGTGCCATGTTTGTGGTGTTGGAGCTTTTTTGAGGTTTGTTCATGTAAATATCAGACAATTAATCAGTTTGATTTATTGGACTAACAAAGAAAACTGACAACTCTTTTACACTCAGTCAAATTCTAGTATTTTTTATTTGTATGTTAGCGCTATTTAGCATGTTTCTGTCAATGCACACCATACCTGCATGGCTTGTCAGCTTGGTTAGTGTTTGTCACAGTGATTTATTTGTGGTGGCCTTGTGCATGGAGGTCAGGATTGTGGTTGGCCTTTCCGGAGAAGATGGCAGCTGTGGTTATCAGAGAGGGACAAAGCAGCAAGTCTGCTGTACCGCATGTTTTTCAGCTACTTTAGCCTCATAAACAACTCTGGTCAGCTGTACTATACCACAAGCACAATCTTATGCTGTGAGAAGGACAGTTACAGTCTGCTTAGCTTTGATAACGTGTCCCTTGTGGACCACTCACTCCTCAAGCTTTGCCTGCTGGATACAGTCAATTCTGGCTCCAGGGGACAACCAAAATGCTGAACTTGACCTCTAAAGGCAAGCGATACATCAATGATTGAAGTCACAACATCCACCTTTTTCAGTTGTTCAATCTGTGGTGAAATGTGATGGTAGAACACCTGCCTGGCCTTCATGTTGTTTCAGATCTTGTAGAAATCAGGAGAGTAGTTCCAGGCTGCTTTTTGACTTGGTCTCAAGGTCAAATGAAACCAGTTTAAGGTGGGGTGCTGTGGGGTTTCTGACTTTATAGAGCCCAGAATAAAACCCTGATCACTGTGGGTTTTCTATCTGCTTCCCTTCTTCCTCTCCGTGACGACTCGGCCACTCGTTTTTCACAGAAAGACGCGTTTTATGGAGCCGCAGCCTGCTGACGGGCAGCGAGCGTGTGTTCAGCAGACTTTAATTGTGTGTCTGTGGCAATAAAAGCGCCGGTGAAATACACAACCGTAAAAGAGCTGCAGGCCGGAGCCTGGTGCATCCTGGGAGACGGAGATGAACTGGGTGAGAGGTTGATGGTGAAGAGATCAGACAAAGAGCCGTCACCTTAAAATGTAAACGACTGAAAGAATTTCCGCTCAGAAATGACTCCACGTAAAACGCATCAATCTGGATTTTTCAATTAAAGGTGACTTTAAATACAGCTGGTGATGCCATAGTCATAACGTCCAGGTAATGTTGTACATTTATCAGAACTGTCCTTTAAAATAGGCTGACACTGAATGATATCGGCCAACTTAATACGCAAAATACTCGAAATGCACATGAAACCTGATGGATTAAACCGTCATGCAAGATAATAACAAATGCAGATTTATGTCAGTGACTATTTGACATAACAATTTGGTTATTTTAATTGATAATACAGTAATTAGAAAGCTATCATCTAATTTTAAGAATGCCAGGCTTCCTTCATTCTCTCTCTGTACAACACCACCACCTCCTGGCCATGAGTGGGTACTACAGGAGCTATCATTCCACACATGACACATTGCAATTTACACATATTGATTCATTTGACCGCTCTGAGACAATCTTTGGTGTTGTAAAAAACTGAAATACCAGATTATCTCATCACGTATAATGAGATGAAAAGCATTGCCCCCAAATTGACTTAAAGACACCACATTACTGCTTCAGTATTAGACTCTGTAGGAAGATGCCAGATACAAATACTTGAATTAACATAGTTTTAATTCAGATCAACCTCAGATTACCTGCAGAATTCAAAATAATCCAGTACAAGTGCATGATTATGAGAATGGGGTTTAAGACCATTGTCTTTTACACAGCTCCTCTGAAAAATGAGTCAGGGTTAAACCATGTTTTCATGAGTGAAAATGAACCACAAACTTTGAATGAACCGATCCAGATTTTTCCTTCTCACATTTATTCGGCCCGAAAACATCCATGATAATGAGACACACAGACCACATGTGCGTAAACGCAAACATCTGGCTTCAGTGGAAATGTGTTTTGAGAATGCAGCTTCACAGCATGTGGTCAAGAACAGCTGCAACTTTTGGTTTTCTAGATTTTTGTGTCTTTTTTAATCTTCCCATTAAACATGTGGAGCTGGAGATTAATTTGTCAGCAGTGCGCGGTGGGTTAGGGCTTTAATCCAACTGCTCTGATGCATGGAAACAAACCCTTTATACTTATGTGTTAATTCAACTGTTAAAATAGCAGGTAACATGTCAGAGGCACGACATGTTCAGTCTTACTGCAGAGAGTAAAGTCGCCCTCTCCTGGCCATACAGAAGAATGCAGACTTAAAGCCCTTGGTTTTGGAACACAAGGACTTGGTATACTTCTTGTTAATTTGCCTTCAAAGGAAAGTAGAATCTGATGATGATGAAGATGATACAATAAACAACAGACAGAGAAAAAAAACAATAATCATAATACTAATTTATTCATATAGCGCTCCATAACTTTGGGAACAAATCATTTCAGTGCTGACCTTACATCAACTGTACGTCTAATAAATCTCAGGGATTGGAGTAAGCAGTTAACACTTGAAATTATGACCATGATCAGATTATAATGTCAGACCATGATTATTTTCAAGAGACATCTTCAGCCTCATTTCAGTGTATTAACATGCACACATGGTCTGAAGTGAAGTCATAGGTTTATATTTGAGTCACATTTTTTTCTGTTGACTTAACATGTCACAAGACATTTGTCTACAAACTCTTAAATATTCAATAGCTGGCAAAACTACTTTCACAGTGTTGTGATTTTTGTAGATTCTTAACTGAAAATAAAATAGTCTGTTAGTTCATCTTGAAACTGCCCCCCTTGTGATCTTGTTGCTCCCTGACATTTGATTAAGTCTCTGCATGTTGACCTGATGTGTCGGGGTGAACATGCAGGTGTTATTTATGTCATTATTCTGTCTTTCTGTTAAACAGGGCTGCAGATAATGTTTGATTGTCAGCAGGCCATCGGTTATTGAAACAGTTGATCGGATGATGAATTGCAGAATTGCTCGATGCTTCTTATTTAGCTTCCTGCTTTAAAATGTAGCATTAGTCTCTGAAACTTGACGCCATTAAAAATGGTAACTAAGCCAGGTATTTTTGCCTTGTAAGTTTAATATCACAGATGATGTTAAGAAAGAGATGGTTTATAAGCCTTCTCTTCAAATGCGTTGTGCATTACAAACATGCTCTCATGAGTGTCCTGCTTCACAAACTTTGCAGGCAATTCTTTTCTTTGCAGCACTGAGGGTGAAATGCTCCCACACTCCAGAAGTGTTAGAACCTAATGGAGTTACATCAGCGTTTCCTTCCCATTGGAGTTTTGTCTTCCTGTCACTTCCTGATCGTTTGTTTTGAATGTGCAGCTCACAGCAGAGATAGTAAAAAAAGCAAGATGGCTCTCTCCTCAGCAAATCATCTCCGGTAAATGATGTCTGAGCACAGCATGTAAAACATTTGCTATGATGTGACCAACTTATTATCATCAACTAATTTGTCTGAAATTAATTTCGAGACTGTTTTTTGTTGAGCCCTACTGTTAAATAAATCTAATTGTACTCTTTGTGTAAAGATAAAGCTAGTCTTGGTTGAAATCAGGTTTATATTTGCTTGAAAAGTAATCAAACCTTCTGCCCAGGTTGCCTGGGGCTTAGATTGTTGGAACAACAGAGTGTATTGACAGGGAGAGGAAAAACAAAACATGCCACTTGGTCAACATATGTGGTCGCTGCTGATAGCCGTCACACAGAGATTCTGGTTCTTCTCAAAAGAATACTTTTCTTGCCACTGTTGCAAAAGTGCTCAGTCATAGTTGATTGATGTGTCCCTCAAAAGCATACCGTTTTTTAATGTGTAAAAGGTGCTTTGAAAACTGAAATTTGATTGGTATGAATCATGGACTGCATAAAATATTGACATAGTATCTGTGACGTTACCGGTCTGTTTATGTAGAGCTGTTTTCAAGCCAATTATAAGCGGGGGCCATATTGGAAATGCTGAACACAACCTAACTTTGTCCAAGCTAGTGTGAGGTAACGCGATGGACCTTTAGCCTCTTTGCTAACAGCTACAGTGTGCCCACCTGTCAATCAAGTTGGCCATGCCCTTATTTAGGCAAAACTAGTAAGTTTAATACCTTTGAAAGTAAGTTCAAACAATAAGTTCACAAATTCCCCCTGGTACAGTGTGTGCCAGGAGAGAAATTAGCTATTTGGACCTAAACCATTTTTTAAACCAGGCTGTAAACATGTTTATTATTTCTGCAAATACCGTCTTTTTTGAATGGATGTGTACAGTATGTGGTTTCTGGTGTTTCTGCAACCAGCCCCAAGTGGACGCTTGTTGAACTGCCACTTTTAGCAGTTCTGCATGGGCTTCATATTTCAAGACCCGAGGTTGCCGCTTGGTATGGATGTGCAGTTCAATATGTCATAAATAAACATAGCCAGGAGTTTCGTCATGTGTTAAGTCAACAAAAACAGCTGCATGATTTTTGAAATTGGAATGAAAGAAATCTGCTTCCTGACCTGCTCGTGATTTACAGTATTCTGGTTTTCCATCAGCTGCATGTTTGCCTTCATGACTCTACCATCTTCATTAATGGTAATCAAACTATGATCAGGGGTTAATGTGTCACAGTATTCTTCAGTATCTCATGTAACATGGCAGGATGTGAAACTTACCCGGTCCAGCTTACAGCCTGCTCACAATCAGGATACGAGTGTTTATGACGAAACATCGATGTGACAAAGTCTGTGAACGCTTTTTATTATCAGGTGTTTGTTAAAAAGAGCCCAAAGGGGGTGATCTCTCACAAAAAGACATATTGATTAGTTTTGAGATGCATACCTCATTAAAAAATCCTCTTTGTAAGCAAATGATGAAAAAGTGCCTCAAACTGAATCTCTGTATTAAAGAGAGTTTTGCAGTGGCAGCAGTGTTAGTCTGCAGACAGAGCAGGTCACTGTATTGATCCGCTCAGTGAAACTACATTCAATCCAAAGAGACCTCCACCTTCAGACACAGAAGGTCACTTTATGTGTGTGTGTGTGTGTGTGTGTGTGTGTCTGTGTGTGTGTGTGTGTGTGTGTGTGTCTGTGTGTGTGTGTGTGTCTGTGTGTGTGTGTGTCTGTGTGTGTGTGTGTCTGTGTGTGCGCTGTCAGAAATGCAAATCTAGCTCCATAAATATGTTTCAATCCTGCTAATGCGCTCAGTGGCCCGATTTAATGAAAAATGCCTCAATCCCCCTGAGACTCGTTTTTATGGAAAACAACTTCTGAGAGGGAGAAACTGAGAGATTACAATCTGTGCTGACACAGATTCTGTTTCTTCTTCATCTCCTGTTGACACACACACACACACACACACACACACACACACACACACACACACACACACACACACACACACACATGCACAAACACACAGAAAACAGAGGCATGGTGGGAGTTTCGGGTCTCTTTCTGTGCTGTAAAACTTTACAGCAACTCTGGGGGCCCCGTTGTCATGGTAACAGGTTATACGAGCTTTGGGTGTAGATGGGTGGTGGAGGTGGTGGTGGGGTACTCTTTGTACAAGTGTGCATGTGTGTGTGGGCAACTCTTGTTCTGTTTATAATTACGGGGAAAGTGGGAAATATAGTTGTGTGTGTGTGTGTCTCTCTGTGTGTGTCAGAGAAGAGAGAAAGAGAAATCACTGTAATGTCGGTTTTGAAAAATTCACACAAAAATGCACAAATTCGTGCATGCGTTTTACTTTAGCCGCTGCAGACTGCTGCAGAGCCCCGGGACGGTCGGACTGACAGAGGAGGAGTTACTGTCGTGCATCCTGCGTCGTGCACCCTGCGTCACTTATATATATATATGTGTGTGTGTGTGTGTGTGTGTGTGTGTGTGTGTGTGTGTGTGTGTGTGTGTGTGTGTGTGTGTGTGTGTGTGTGTGTGTGTGTGTGTGTGTGTGTAAAAAGGGACAGATGACATTTCCCCAGCAACATTTTTGGACAGATTTATTCTCATAAACATAATAACTTACACATCAACACATGTTCAGTGAGAGGAGAAGAAAGCACAAACCCTTAATTTTTCAATAAAACAGGATTTACCAGAAACACAGAAACGGCTTAACTTCATGCACATAACTGTTGTACTCTTAAACTCAGTTAATACTCAAAATTGACCAAATATTTTAAATGCATGATGTGTGTTTTATAGCAACAGCCTATCATGCTTAGTTTCCCATTATACTTTGTGTTAAATGAATGCCTGGTTTGGCTTGTTGTCCTGTTACGTTTTGCTCTTTGGCCCTACCACCCACACTGCAAAGACTCAAATCTTACCAAGTGTATTTCTCATCAAAATATCTCATTAGTCTCGATTCAAACAAACTTCACTTGACAGGTTCAGATATAACATTGCATTTGAAGTAACACAACAAGTGTATTTGGTAGGGGTGACCCCAAATAGTCGAATATTCGACGATTCGTTCTAACGAGCCTTAGTCGACTGCCAATCTCATAGTCATAGTCTCAAATCTTTCTAAGTTCATGGTAGCTCAAAATGTCAGGAAATAAAACTTCAGTTGATCCTAAAAATTATAATGAAGACGAGGAGCAGCTTCATGAAGAGGGCTGTGAGATCAAGGATTACCGGACCACACAAAAACTGTACGGGGCCAAAAGAACCAGGAGGGATACCCAAAGCTGTCCGAAGCCTCAAAAACAATCCACAGCATCCCATCCACCTCCACACGATCAGAGAGGATATTCTCAAAGACAGGATTTACAGTCAACAAAGCAAGGAGCGCACTTCTGCCCGTAAACACGATGGTTTTCCTCGCGTACAATTTGAAAAGACTCACACGGACAAAGACGCGATGAAAGACTGTTTTAAAAGGTTCTGTTAACAGATTTAAAAACCCTTTAGCTGGTTTAGGTTTGATTATGAACATTATACAAATGTTTAGCCTTAAGTTGGACAAACTACCCTCCGCAGTGCTGCTCTCTGCTGTGTGAACACTGTTTAAATACCTCCTGATTCCTTTCTCTATAGTGGTGCGTTGTTCCATGTTTAACGGATGGTGGCCTTATTTGAGTTTTCTCTCCTTCATCACCTCGTTGTTTTTGCAATATAGATTTAAAAAATCTAAGTTTTATGCTTATAATATTCTGTTGTCCCTTTTACTTTAAGCTACGAGTCTCTTAATTGTAAGTGGTTATGTGTAATATTGTCATGCGGTCACCATCATGAAGACTTTGGGTCAATAAGGAAAAACAACAAACATTCGACTATTCATCGACTATGGGCAAAATCTGATGAATCAGATTCGACTAAGCAAATCCTTAGTCGGGCTCACCCCTAGTATTTGGTTTTGGTTGACTTAGAGTAAGGTTTTACTTTTTGCTTATGATGTCTGAAAATTAAATATCTGGACTTATCAGGTGAATACAACTTAAATGAAGATATTTTGACTACAATTTGGACAAATGCACTTGGTAGGATGTGAGTTTTGCAGGGCACCTGCAGTGAGTTCTCCTGACTTATCTGCTGCCTTCACACGTCAGCTCAACCTGACTCCTTGCAGAAATTTTGCAAGGTGTGGCAAGAGGTCTGGTGATAGATGGAATGAAAAATCAGGCTGAAGGCATTCACACATACAACTCACCCCATAAAGTTTTCTGGGCTTTGGTGCATGTGTGAACGGGGCTGATACCAGTAATCTAAAGGTGTTCTGAGCAGTTTTACAGTCAATCTGTGTTAACCTGCAGTTTTATGTATTTGGACAAGTCAGATAACAGATCAGATAACAGATTGCAATTCAGGACTACAGTTGTATTTTATTAACCTTTTTATAGGAATGCTTTTATTTACAGAGATGACTATTAGAAAACTGTTACACATCTCAGTCTGAAAAAGTTGCTAGAAAAAACTTCTGTATTTCCTTTTTGACTGCACAGGGGCTTAAGCTTTACCTGCTCGGCTCATCTTGACACATTCTTCCCATGTGAAAAAGTAATTACAAACAATTACTCCGTTTAAATCATAGACTGTATAAATAATGGATGTAGTATCCGTGACATCGCCCATCTGTTTCTGAAGCGCTGTTTTGAGGCCAATCAGCGGTGGCAGCCATATTGGAAATGTTGAACTCAACATAACTTCTGTCGAGCTAGTGTGACGTAAAGAGGCGGGCTTTGAGCCTCCTAGCCAACAGCTACAGTGTTCCCGCCTGCCAATCAAGTCAGCTGTAGCTCTCATAATGGAAAACTCGTAATCTTAATATTTTCGAAATTGCCGCGTTATGAAGAAATCCCCCCCCCCCGTACAGTGTGTGCCGATAGAGAAATGAGCTATCCAGACTACACTCGTTTTTTGTACCAGGCTGTAAACAGGTTTATTTCTGCTGTAAAGATCGGCTGTTTTGAATTTGTGTGCATGTGGTTTCCGATACTTCCGGAGCCAGCCTCAAGCGGACACTCTGCAGTTTTTAACACTTCTGCATTAGCTTCAATTCTGGCAGCCGGAGGTTGCCGCTTGGTTTAAATTCTCCAAAGGGACACTACTTGTTGCATGTGTTTAAAAACATCTCATTCGGGCACTTTCTGTAAAGTTTGCACATTTGTATTTCACCCCACAGAGGGAGAAAGAACATGCGACACATAAAACATCTCATCTCTTCTGCATCTGTCACTGTAGTATTGCTTGTAGTGTATTTGCACAGTATTTCTACATAGTCTGCTCTAATGAGAAAACAGGTTCAGTGATCAGGAGTCAGACCACTTTGCAGATCACAGATCAACCCTGCTGTCTTTTCAATTCAACAATAAGGAAAGATGAATTAACACTCTATAGCATTTCAAAGATCTTGACTGTTTTCTGTTTTAACCTCTTTATAGATTTAAAGTATTGCAGACGATGAATTCACTCTCCGTCTTAACTTGCAACAGACGAGTGTCCTGCATTTTAACACGTCACCCTGACTTGAGGCCCCACAGGACCCCACTTCACTTAAGTATTTGACATTCCTCTGCATGGTATTGAGAAGTGGCCATTTGCACACAGATTTGACTCATTACCATGGAGTTACAGCGGTAAAAGATCCATGAAAGTGACACGAGAAAAGAGTTAGAGGAAGATCTGTACTCCACATGTGCGCTCATCACAGACCGCAGAGCTGTGCAACAGATTATATATTTTTTTTACCAACGTCCATCTGGGCTTCACATGCTGCTAAAAATCATTTAACTCTTCAGAGAACATGTGGGATGTTTCTGGCAACCACATCTTCAAGGAAATCAGTAGTTTGATGGCAGACTGTTGTTATTAGAATTGATAACCAGTTTAATCATCATGGTAATGATGTGTTCTGGTTACAGACCAGAAGCCTAATTATTAAACATGATTGATTCCATTTCAGAGGAGTTTTAAATGGAATTTGACCGTATTAGTGATTGGTGTGAGCGGAAGTTTTTACACACAACTGAAACAAATTTAGGATTTACTTCTGTTTATTTTGGCAGCAGACACATTTTGTAAATTTATAACAGGTTCAGCAAAAAAATATATAATTTCTAGAGTCTTTTCCTTTCAGATATGCGCCGTATTTCTGACTGTATATCTCGAAGGTAAGGTATTATGTTTTAAGATACACTTTTTATCAAACTTGTTTAAATTTCTGCTCATTTAGACGACAATTAATGAGTCCTGTGTTTGGATATAACATGTTAATCTGTGGCTTTCAGAGGGCTGGAGTAGGAGCACAGCGTTGGCTCGGTTAGTGGAGCAGTTGCCCAAGGTTCAGAGGCTACAGTCCTCATCGCACCAGTCGCAGGTTTGTGACTGGTGCAGTGATCCTGTCGCTGTTTGGTGCATGACATCCCCGCTCTGTATCTCTTCCACTGTCCAAATTAATCCAAAAAGACCCAAAAATCACATTTAAGATAAAAAAAAAACAATAATCTGGTTATATTCATTCTATCATGTCATCCAGACTTTGTAATGTTATTTAATAGCTTGCCTTGCTTTCTGTCAAGTGCCTGTTCTGCAAGCTGTAAAAGACTAAGTAGTCCCTGTAGGATCTGGTGTTTCTTGTCTTTTCTTAACATTTGCTTTGACATTTTTCATGTCTGATCTTTTTAAGATGTTGTCCCATCTTTCATTTTCTTCTCCCTTATTTAGAGTTGTTTATTTTGAGTAAGCTGTGTTTAATTTGTGCTCGTATTACTGAAGGATGTCTCATAGATGCATTAAATAAATGGTCATGGTTTTCAGATATATGAAACAGTGTGAGTTAAACTATACTGGGATGCAGACATGTTGCTGAATGACACTTGAAACTGTCTCAGCTTGGCACACATGAACAGTTACCATCAGATGTTACAGAGCCTTTAAGACAGTCACCACTAAGTGTTCTTTTCTATCTCAGTAACAATGTTAAACAAGCAGCCAAACCCGACCGCTGATGAACCAGTGCAACACTCAGTATCATGATTCAGTTTATGTTGTTCATTATTTACCTTTCCTCTTTTGTTAATGTATTTATAATGTTTTTAAACCATGCATATATACACAGAGATTGCATTCTCCTTCTGGTAATTCCTGTTGATGGTTGGCAGTTGTCTGTGTTTGTATTTAGTTGTGCTTCAGTGTTTGTTTCCCATCAGTTTCCAAAATCATATCAAATCTAAACTAATCAAAAGATCATTCAGTTTGTATTATAGCAAAAAATGAAAGAAGGTGGGTTTTTATGGTGACAAAAGTAAATCCTTTAAAGTAAAAGAACAAATAGTGATGTAAAAATTAGTCTATTAAAAGTAGGTACAGTGCCACAAAGAACTGTCTGAATATCAATGGGATAACAAGCTATTGTAAAGTTAATGCATCATTATCAGCGATCTAATTGTGAAATGTAATTTCACTCTTATTAAAAACTTTGTATTGGCCTCCTGTTTTTGTAATATTTTATTTTGTAGGAGCAAAATTGGGAGTGTTTAAGTGACTTCCTAAAATTATTATCTAATATTAAAAAAGACACCTGGATGGTGCACACTTTTGTTTCAATTCAACACTGACCTCTGTTTACTACAGTTCAATTTCAGTTATCAAGAGATGCTGCATCATAGTGTTAAATATTCAACACTTTTAAAAGTCCAGTGCAGTGTAGACCAGTATAGAAACTTTTGAAGTGTTAGGTTGAATATAAGTGTTGAATTAACTGCTGATCTTGCTGTTGTAACTTGTTTCCCTGCAGTAAACGTTCAGCGTTGAGACTCTCAAGGTGAAAATGTCCTTTTGAAGGTCATTCTTGTACCTAATTCACTAAAGCTCACATCATACTTAGATTAAACTGAAACTATTCAAACTTCAAATCAAAGAACAGTTGAGTGAAATAATGAACTGCCATGTCATTCTAGTGCATACATCAGTCTTATTATTTATCTTGAGTTATTGATCTTCCATTTGGGTTGACAATTTGTCTTGGTTCTGAGACGATGGTGTGTCGTGATGCCAATAAAAGAATGATTTGCTATTTGCATTAAAGCTAGCAATGGAGACACATTGCACCTCATGAAGAATGTATAAAGAGTAGTGAGTATACAGATGTTTTGCTTAAATGTAGGAGGTAAAATTAAAGTAGTCAGAAGGACACATACTGTCAGACACAGTGGGTGTGAGGTAAAACTGTATCTGTGCTCAGATTGTCAAACAATGTTTGAAGGCACAAGAGCAGCTGTTCACATCAGTGTCAAGTTATATGTCAAGTGTTCACAATTGATGCAGATTCAAGTGTTCACACAGAGATTACAGGATTGAATGGGGAGGTGTTAAAGAGAAACAGAGACTCCTGGAGGCAGAAATGATGTATTACAACTGGCCACTCATTCTCAGTCCAGACACAGCACAAGCAGTCTGCTCTGGACATATGTTCTCTTTTCTTCTCCTGTCTTATCACTCTTTCTTTCCTTCAATTTGCTGAAAGACAGTTTAAAATTTTCTGCAGAGCTCCACCTCTTCACTGAGTTATATTTACAAAGAGATAAGTGCTGAATTCTGGGGATCTTTTTGATGGCACTTAATGAAATTCTTAGTGTGTAACCAGGCTACTTGTGTTCCAGTGAGTTCTCCTGCAGAAGAGGTAAACATTCACAGATTTGTTTCAATGAACATCAAATATTTTATTATGGACAGTTTGCAGACACAAGTTTTCCAGTGCTTTTCACCATATTTTTTAATTGATTATTTTAATACTTAAGTTTTTATGCAAACTGGAAGTAATGCATTTTATGTAAGTGTGCAAGCGACTGCTGTGTCCACCCTTCTGTAATGACTCCAAGGCTTCTTTTTTCTAACATCAAACATTCATTTTAACAAAGTGCCAACATTTAGTAAAACTGGATTATTCAAGACCAAGGGTTGACATAGTTTTTTCTTTTGGGTATATTTTTTGTATTGGTAATGATAATGCGTGGATTGAGAGACTTAAGAGGCATCATGCGCTCTAAGCCAACACTGACCAGAAGCTGTTTTTCTGTTTCAACAAAGATGAGAGGAAAACTGGAAATTAATTTAAATGTGGCTTTTATTTAGATCCGTTAAAATATATATTTCTGAAAACGACGATAAGCTTATCTGAAGTGTCCACCAGTGTGCGCACAAAGTGATTCGCCCATGTGGCATTTGGTATGCAGGTTTTATGTTTATCTTTTTAACCAAACCAAAGTTCAAAAATGCGCGGAGAGAAATTCTGTGGTTCATTAAAAAGTATTTTTGATTTAATAATAGAAACGTGTGGGAAATGCTCCTCACGCCAATTTTCTTCCTGAAGCTATTTTAGGATTATTTTCGTCTCACAGTGCGATAAGAACAAAGCTCCCATCATCAGGCCTGCTTTTGTGGTTTAACGATTTTAGTCCCACAGATTAAAAAAAAAAAAAAAATCGTACTCAGCCTTTCCTCTGCGAAATACTTCACTGGGAATCTGCGTCATTAGAGACATGTTCGGGTCCAGTCTGAGGGGGAAATTCCACAGCAGGCTACTGCATGAGTTGGACTGTAATTAGATGCAGGTTCGGGTTCACAGCAGCTCTGCCTCGGCCTCCTGCCCGCTCCCAGGCTCTGGAGCGCGCGTGGTTCTCATTTGGAGAGGCGGTGAAATATGGATGGAGTGAGCTTTAATGGGGGCAAGAGGATTTTTCCCCCTAAATAATAAAATGAAGAAAGAGACCATCAGAGCCTTGGGGCGTGGCTTGCCCATGAACCTCAGACTGCCATTGGCCGCCTAACAGGAAGCGCTTACAGTCTGCCTCTACCCCCATCAACACCAATAATATTCCCCTTCTTCCCCTCCCTCTCCTCTTTCCCAAAAATGTTCTCTAATAATGTTTACAGCAGAAACACACACTTACAGTAAGCGTGCAATTCCATCAACTCCCCAAAGGCTGTACGTGGTCACCGGCGCTCCGGTAACCTTCAAAATAACCAGGTTCCTAATGTGTATGCTTCTCGGGATGACGCGCTAAGGCGCAACAACAGAGCGAGCTATAGCCCCAAAGCTACCTCGATGTCAGGCCTGGCCAGGTGCGCACGAGGTGTGGAGGAGGACATCGATGCCTGATGGAGCTACGCGCACCCAAACACAGTCTAGGATGGCGTTACGCACGTGCTTACTGCTCACAGACTTCCAAAAAGACCCCCCCCCCCCAAAACCCCCTCCCCTGCACCACCCCTTCTTCCTCTGTAATTACGTCACTTAGGAACCGAACCGGCATCTTCAAGGTTTAGACTGCAGCCGCACACGTGCTGGATTCGGGAACACCGCTCTGCGACGTAAACCCGGTGATCAGCATTTTAATGTCCGTTCACCTCCCCAGTTTAAAGTCCAGCAGGGCGGATTTGCACCCTATCGGAACCTGTTCAGAAGCGGCATAGACGATCGCCATGCAGGTCCTGTCATGGTGCAACTGGTGGATCTCCTCGCGCCATCTGCAGACCTAACAGACCTCAAGCTTCCTCATGGATTTAGAGAGAATCAGACCCAGTGGACTGAAACAGCCGGATGAATGGAGGGTGTTGGAGGAAGAGGGCTGCTGCTGCTGCTGCTCCGTGACAGACGAGAAAAAATAAAAAGGGAAGAAGTGAGGGCTGTCATTCGGTTCGGGCTCTGCAGTCCGGAGGAAAGCTTCTGCTGCAGCAGCAGGATGGACAACCTGATCCAGTCACAGAGACGAAAGAAATAAGGTATGAAAGACAGGAGGAGGGAAAGAGAGGGGCTGTGCGAAGAGAAAATTAATAAATTAAGTGAGAAATAGAAAGAAGACGAATCGTCAAAGATGGGGAGGGGGTGCTAAAGTCGGAATGAGAGTAGAAAAGCAAACGACGCAATGGACAGAGGAAAAAAAAAGAAAAACAAAAGGGGAGGAGACTGAAGCCAACAGATGGAGGAGGAAAACATGTAACGGAGCATGTTCAGGAAAGAGAAGAGGAGACTGTTTTGTCTGGGAAGGAGATAAGGTGACTCCTCTGTCTGTCTCCCCTGTCGTCCTCACCCTGTCTCTCTTTATTTGCTTTTATGGCGGGCCCTTAAAGACAAAGGCAGTAATTTTGTTCCTCCTCTTCTCTCCCTCAAATGAATTTATTGCTCAGGTTGAATTGCTCTCTTCCCGTGTGTAGCATCCGGGCAGGAAGCTAAGGGACGAATTTTACAACACCTCGTGTTTGTCTGCTTTATTCCCGTCTGCATGCAGAAGGAAGAGAGGGAAATATTGTTACAGACACACACGTGCATGTCTCTGAGTATATACATTCTTAAAATGACTCAAGCAGAGATACATCATATAGACAATAAGGCTAATAACAGCATCTCTTTCACACTGCGCCTTCGCTCTCACACACACGTGCAGATTTAGCCTCAAGAGTTTTATTAATTCTCAGTGTGTCATCCGAGTTGCATCTCCTGATGAAAAATGTGCGTTTAATTTTATATTTCAAGAATCATACTTTCTCTTATTTTATTACTTTCAATCCGTGCTGGCGCATGATTTACACGTAGTCCTATTTAAGGTCACAGAGCAGCAGGAGGAATACACTGCACAATCTAAACTTTAAAATTGACATTGAAGATCTCTCAGATGAGTAAAACTAGAAAAAAAAATATCACAATTGTCTTCTTCAGCATTTGTAATTAAATATTTTTTTTCAAAAATTGCTCTGATTTTTGTTATATTTGAAATCACGTGTATTTGTGTTGTAGTTTTTAGAATAGGTAAGCTGTATTTCTTTAGATAAGGAGACAAAATGACGAGTCCAAGGAGGTGATTACAATTTTAACTAATTGAAAATCAAATATAGCCTATTTAAATGTTTTTTGTTTTTTTTAATCTTGCTGCTGGCCCAAGTCAGAGGAAGAACAAGAAATTAAAAAGAAAATTGTATCCCTTTCGTTGATGGATGAGATATGGCATCCCCATCCCAACTGAGAGGAATAATAAACAAATTGTAGTGCTTTATTTATCTGCTTTAAATAAGTCTCGGTAATTAAGATTTGCTGCGGAGTACCCATTTCTCTCGGTTTCCTTACTGCTACAATCTGGGATATCATCTCCGAGCTGCGTCATGTGAGACAGAAAGCAGAGACGCCATGTTGAATTCGTATTTCCTCAGTGGGATGAAGAGATGTCATCATAAATTCTAAATATGAAGCCGCAGGTTTCTGTCTAAATGCAGCAGATACAAAGGGACGTAAAGTGAGCTTTAAAATAAGATGTGATGCCGCTGTGACTCTGATCTGTGAGAGAGTGAGGCCGAGCGGGCTCCTACTGAACGTGAGGACGAGCTGAAAACAGATTGAAACTGTCTGAAACATCAACGAAGATCTGCTGTAACAGTCAGGAAAAGTTAATGCTGAGACAAGATCCGATATTTAGGCCTAATTATTCTTCGAAATAAATGTTTTATTATAAGGATTATTAGATTAAACGCTGAAATGACGTCTGGGTCACATTTAAGAGACCCTCGCGCGCTCTGCATGTCCAGACAGGCCATTGATCCATTAGTGCGTTATTTTGGAGAACTTTTTGTGTAGCTTGTTGTAGTGACGCTCTTTACCTGCACTTAAATCCATCCCTCCTACAATTTATGGTTGCATGCTCTGCTGGAAAGCAACATTCCATCATGTTGGAAAATATCTTGTCTGCATTAGTTTCTTTTCCTCGGGGAAGTTACTCGCTGTTCCAAATAAGTTGCCCATGACTGTACTGAATGCGTTTGACTTGTTTTTAAGTTTTTAATGGTAATATAGATGTTATCACTGCTAAATCGTGTAATAGGAAAACGCGCGTGCCTGTTACTGAAATAAACCAGGCCTATAATCTTAATTATGCAAATAGCTGTGAAACGATCCAAAATGTGCCGTTTGAATTAGAATTAGTAAAAGCAACTCGTGCTGGTAATTCACATGATTAAAATGACTTCCACAGTTAACGTTTTTATTTTTTGATTAATAGTTAACTTTTATTAGAAGAAACTAAAACACTTTAATTTTCCTGTGAGATGGGATAATAAAAACCCCAAATGACTCTATTTAGTATGAATCATTTTTTTCCAAGAACAAGAACCGAACTAAAGCGAAGAATCATTTTACATGAATATTTTGATGATGCGATGAACACAACCTGTTTATGTAGCCGATAATATGGAGCTGAAATGTCCAATTATTAGGGTGACTATTTAAAACCATAGGCCTAAGTCATTAGCTTCGCATTTGTGCAGTTTTATTACACTGACATTTACGCACACACAGACACAACTAGCCTACACAAACACACACACACACACACACACACACAAACGTAAAAACACGAACACAAGCACACACACACACACACACACACACACACACACACACACACACACACACACACACACACACACACACAAACAAACAGGCAGATACACATGCAGAGACATTGCGAAATAAATGTTCAGTTGCATTTGCTGGATTATTATAAATGTTTTTGCTGAATAATAACTGTTTTAATAATTATTCAGCATTACAATAAATGAGGTGTGTGTGTGTGTGTGTGTGTGTGTGTGTGTGTGTGTGTGTGTGTGTGTGTGTGTGTGTGTGTGTGTGTGTGTGTGTGTGTGTGTGTGTGTGTGTGTGTGTGTGTGTGTGTGTGTTGCAAGCTGAGGAAAAGAGAAAAATGTTCATTTAGTGTATAAAACAGTTACATTTCATCAATTCAAATAATTTATAGTTAATTTTTTAATTAGGCCCAGATGTGAAGACTATTTTATTTCATACTACATATATATGTATTATTTTTCTTCACTTTTTGTTTTGTTTTTTAAAACATATTAGAGACACAAATAATGTTGCTTATTCGGCCTTCACCAAAATCTGCTCGTTGCTTCTACCCTCTCCAGGTGAACCCTCTCAGGAGCTCCCGGTCCAGACTCACTGCGGACTCCCCGGCCTCCAGCGTCTGGTTGTCGGCTTCCAACTTCAGGATGAAGCGCTGTCTTTTCACCAAGCAGAGGTTTCTTCAGCACGTACCTGAACCGACAGCGACGCCTGGAGCCCATCAGGAGCGTCGACACCACTGACTTTCAGGTAAGGATCTGCTCCCAGAATCGGAGGAAGAAACCACGTGGGATCACCAAGGTAACTGATGGACTGATGCAGAGTGGGAAAGAAACATTCTGCTGGGAAACAGAGGACGAACGAGTTCCCACTTTTGCAAACCTGTCACACACACTGCTCACACACGCAGGGCTCATGTTGCAGCTAGCCTAAAAACAGTCGGTGGATCAAAGACGATATTTAAAATTTACTGTTATTAACACATGTACGCATGATGTCATTTCACACGTGTACGTATGTCATTTAGCACGTGCATTTATGATGTCCGCTCTTGTTGCTCATGTTAAGAGACTTTACTGGAAATCAGTGTTAAATGACAGCCCGTCTTTCTTCCAGAGGCGTCAGATACCGACGCTCTTTAGCGGCCCACGGCGTCTCATGCAGACGCACGCGGTAGACTAACAGTCTGCATGGGACGAGCTGTGAATGACCGTGGAAATCAAGGTTTCAGGGTTACTTATTCCTGGTTAAAAGTCCTACAGGAAGTGGCGTCAATTTGGATCTTTCAATCTTTCAATTTTAAAAAAAGAAACTTTTGACTCAAGCAGGACTGAGGTGTGATTATCACCTGAGCTGGGGGATTAAAGTCAGAACGAGCGACTGACTGAAAGGAGGAGTAGCAGAAAGCTGAGGGAAGTAAAAGCTGGATGGATTTGGAGGTGGAACATTGTCAATTTTGGCTTTTCTGTTTCTCATTCCCCGCTGCGTGCATGTGCGCCATCGTTGTCTGCAGTCGTAAATCTGGAGATTTCACACTCCTTTCAGTTTGATTTCATTTCTCATCCTGGCAGCTTGGACTCAGTCTGTCTGTCTTCATCTTATGGTGAGTGTATTTTATTATGTTCTTTTCATAACAAGGTTGTTGAGTGAAAGGCCTCATAAGTTGATTATACAGTTGTCATTACTTTGATTATACTCATGGATTTAAGTTTTTAGGCTGAAATACTCATGTCACAATGAAAATGTAAAACGTTTGTTTGATTATTGATTTTTGAAAGATAATTAATTTTTTGTGTAACTGTTCCACATCTGTTTGTGTGACAGTTTGAGTTCTTTAAATGGTGATAACTTTGTGGTTTTTTACATTTAAAGTTTAAATTAAACTACAACTTTTAAATAACTTTTAAAGAACTGATAATGTTTAATTGTATTTTTTTATTTATATATATATATATATATATATATATATATATATATATATATATATATATATATATATATTGAATCTTTTTGCATTTAAAAGACATTGTGGTCCTCTTATTATATTGCTGTAAAGTCAAGTTAGTGGCTCTTTAATTAGCTGAAATAAACCAGTGTGCATTGAAGAAAGTTTAACTGACCCACAAGCAGACAAAATCGACAATCATGTTTAGATTTTGTCACATATTTATTCTTTCTCTCATGCTGTCATCATCATGTGTCTTTAATTTGTTCAACCTCGCAGGCCACTGTGCTTCAGGAAGAAGTAAAACCAAATGAATAGATAAATAAATAACTAACCCAACAAAAATGAAAAGAGTTGGTAAAGAAAAAGTAATTTAAGATAAAAAAAAAAACAAGGAACTAATATGTGGGGGGAAAAAGAAAAGGAAAGGAAAAACAGAATAAAAACTCAGACTAGTGCTATGACATTACTCCAGATTAATGGATAAATTAAAAGGATATCTCTAATTTGTCTAAACTCAATGAGAGCTTTCACCAGAGGCAGAGTTTTCCAGTTAAGTGGTATTAAACAGACACTCTGACTTTTATTGACTTTGTAAGTGTCACATCAGGAACATTTAAAAGAAAAAGAAAGCTTTGAAACATGAATGAGAGAAGATCTGTGAAACCTAAAGCAAATCAAGATCATTCAAACTTTATTTTCTTTTTATTATTTTCAAATCATGTATAACCAGGAGATATATATTTTTTTAGTGCACCAGCGAAGACCAGCAGCACAGTTAACAAGGTTTCTGACAAGCAAAGAGTAGCCATACATACAAACATAATACAATTCCATTATTATACACTGAAAATGTAGAATAAAAAGTAAGACAAGTCGACCAAAATTATAAACATATTAGGCAGATCATTACAGCCAGATGTGTCTGGCTCCAAGTCATTCATAAGCTGCTTAAAAACATCCAATCAGACATGCCCTTAAGCTTCAGCTCTTTTTGTCATTTGAAAGTAAAGCGAGCATCAAACTTAAATGCCTTATCCCATCTCAATCCTGAACTTCAGAGCAGAGTAAGAAAAGTTCCTGCGACCGAAGATCACAAGTCCCTGTACTCGTATCTGACGGAGGTTGGACGGGATGAAGAAAGCCGACCCTTAAGCAGAACTGGAGATAAAATGTGCCATTGCTTTATCTTGGCGCAGACAGGGAGGAACAACCTACACATTCATACAGCAAACAGTGATGAGTGAGGGCTGTACGATTTAAAAAAAAAAAAAGTATAAGAACTTTAAAACCAGTACTAAAGAATGTGATACAGGTACTATTTCAGTGAAACAGTGAGATCACGTGATTCATTCTCTTTGTAAGGGCACATTCTGCCCGCAGCATTTTGAGTATAAAGTGTTTTTGAAGACATTTTAGGTAATACAGGAATGCTGTCTGTCTCTGGGAATATTCCTAAGATTAATCAAATGATGTTTTCATGACCTTGTTAAAATTAAACCGAAATAGCAGTTAAACTATTATAAGTATGAGCCACAGCAGGGATTTTAGTCATTATAGAATTAATAGAAATGAGCAGATGTGTGCTGTTCATTGATTTCTGTGCTGGCTTTTGGAGGAACAGAAACATGTGAGAAGTATGTTTGTGATTCTACATGTCCTGTGAGGGATCTCTTGCTTCTATTTCTGACTTTAATGACTTCTACTTCCTGTTCAATCAGTTAAATAACAGAGATACAGATGGAGCTGGACACTTCCTTCAAACAGAGAGAGGCTGAGATAAAAGAAGAGGGTCACGCTAACAGATCCTTCTTCGCTGCACACAGCAAGATCTACACATGACTTTCTGCATCAAGCTATTGCAGTAAAAACAGAATCAGATGCACCGATAGAGCAGCGCTTCTCTTTATAGTCCTCATTTTATTTTAAAGCACTTCAATTTTTTTTTAAAGTGCTGGCATGGTTAGCAATAAAAAGTATGAATACAAAAGAGGGAAGCAAAACCTTGCATAAAGCCAAAGATGAAATTACATAGATAAAGATGAATAAATAAAGCAAAGATTAAATGGATTTAAGATTTAAGAGACAGGTCCACCCTGTAGGTTGCAAGTTTAACCCTCTGCAGGTTCGATGTCAAAGTTTTTTAAATGTGGAGTCGGCTTTGAAATAGCATCCACAGAATGAATCTCAACAGTTCACAAAGCTCAGATGAGATGCTGGAGGGGATAACGTGTACATAACAGGGGAAGGTGATAAAATCATGCTGCAGTTGGAAATCCTAAAAAGTGTTGAGACAGGATAGTTCATGTTTCTCACCCTGACCGTCACCCTGTTTGGTTTCAGGCTGAACGCAGCTCTCTGAACGGCCGTGTTGCATGAGAAGCGACCCACAGGGCTTCTTTTTGGAGCTTTGATCAGGAACACATGGCTGAACTTCCTCTGCTGCTCCAGCCAGCTGCTGTCGGTCTGTTTGGAGAGGAGAGGAGGAAAAGAAAAGACGGCGTGGTGAGGGAAAGCAATGCTGACGGTGGAGAGAAAATAGAGCAAATAAAACGAGGAGGAAACAAACAAAGAGAGGAAATGGAGGAAGAAAGGAAAGGTGGAGAGAAGAGTAATAAAAAGAGGGAGGGAGGACAGCGTCCGTTCTCGGGCTGCAGGACTGCAGGCGCCATGTTGAGAGCAACATTTCTTTAGCGCCATGCTGTCTCCTGCCTCATCTCTGTCCCGTCTGCCTCCTTCCTCGCCCATCTGTCTCTCTCTCCCACCTTCACTTTTTACCACAGGGGTAATTGACCAACTAGTTTATTGGTGGTTGGAGGAAGTGGAGGAGGCAGTTGTACCGGCCGTGTATATGACTGCATAGTGTGGTTTTATGGCAGCCTTATTGCCCCTTATTGCCTATTGGTGGTCAACAAAAGACACTCCAAAGGACGCTCTGCACCTCCTGGAAAGTCTGCTCTCTTTGTCGTCCTTCCTGTCTGTCTTTTTCCTTCAGTAATCATCTCTGTTTGGCAGAGGCAGAGGGAGCCCGTACTGTACTATAGAAGGTATTTTTCAGCTATACATGCTTCCCTTGAGTATTTCTTTTATTTAAATCATATCTTTAACCCTCTGCAGTTAAACACACGTCTGTATGTTTACTCCTAACATTTTCAAATGAGGTTTGGCTCAGTGCTTTAAGTGGGAAAAAAAATAAGTGTCTGAATTCCCATCATTCACTTGTTTGGGTGTGTTCTGTGCAACCACTATCAGTAAATTATTAGAATTACATTTTAAGAGATACTAGATCCTCTGTATATCTGCATCACCAGATTTCATCAGGTTTTTCATACTACTTACAGCAGCTTTTGGTTACTTTAGCTTATTATCTGGTGAAAACAGAGCATCATGTAAAGTCTGGAAAAAGATGCAAGGGTCACGTAGTGTATCATGGGTAGTGTAGTTTATCTGCTATAATGAATCTGCAGGAAAAACTGTAATAGGTACGGGAACTGGTGGTTCGTAAGAAGTCCTGGTATGCCGAGGGTTAAATTTAGAAGTGGTGGTACTAACCAGGCCACTTAAAATCACTGCTTTAGCTTTAATGCATTTGTGGAAAAATACCAGTTATCTTTAATTTACAACTTCCAAACATAAAGATAAACTTTAACCGAAATTTGCGCAATCATAACATAAACAAATCCAATCCTCTGGGTTTCTGTCGGTACGAAAGGACCTAAAAAAAAACGGGAGAGGGAGGCAAACTGTGGCGTGGAGAAGAGCTGTCTTCTGAATGTGATGTTTGTAAGTGACAGGGAGAACTTTGAGCCACATGGCCGACAACCAGCAGATTCACAGCACAGAGACATTCCCCATCCAACTGATTTACCGACTGAAGGAAAGTGAGTGTTCGTTATTTTCTGTCCGTCGTTCTTTGATTTGAAGTAAGTATGATTTCAGTTTAATAGTCTCCAGATATGAGGTGAGCTTCAGTTAGCTTAGCACAGAAACAGCCACTCAAAATGTCCTTCAGAGGGACACTCTTTGCTTTGAAGTGAGAGGACATTTCAGAGCCTGGACACTAAACCCTTGCTGCAAGAGAAAAATTACAACATAAGTATCTGAGTTTCTAAGTGTACTTCTACTTCAGTAAAATGTGTGAGTACATTTCCACCTCTGATCGTCCCTGTATCTTACCAGCACATGGTCAATTGTTGTGCATGTCTAACACTACATTAGATACATTTTTTTCCTCTTTTTCATTGTGATGTTCACCTATGAAATCATCCCATGACATGCTCCATAAAGTAAATTCTTTAAAAAAAAAAAAAAAGCAGCTGACCTGGGGCCATCTCTGCTTCCCAGCAAAGTTCTTTGTGTATCATCGACTTGCTTCTTCAGAGGTTTTCCAAACTTCTTTTCGCATCAGGCTCACACAGTTGGATATTCATTAAGCGGAGCAGGAACCCGGTGCTGAAGGGATTTTACTTGTTACTTATGATTGACTGCAGCGCTCTGACCTCCTGCTGCTGGATTCAGTCACATGCACTCTGATCATTTGATTATAACCAGAGGACGGCAATACTTCCAGCCCTGCATCTGTCACATAAAAACCTTAACTGAGTTATTATCCATGCGTGACTTTTAAACTGTAATTCAATTAACATGGATTTGCATTTATAATCTTATGGGTGACTCCTGGTCTGCTCCCTTTTATAAATTACTTAATGGTGTGCAAAGCATGACTTGAAAAACAGATCAACATGAAAAGCAATCCTGGGCAGTAAAGTCCCGCCAAAATGGAGGAAATAATCACAGAGGGAAATGGTTGTTTACTCACTGATATCTATTGGAAAAATGTATTCAGATAAATGCATAAAAATGTTCACAGGTACAGGAAGGCTTTACAGTAGACAGTACACAAACAATGTTTTAGTTCAATTAAAGGGGACAACATACCTGGAAAATGTGGAGAAATAATCAGTGACAGTAATATGAAATATCATCATCATCATCTATGGTTGAATTCATATACACAATCCAATAAGAATTTAATGATCAACATATTTGGTGGGAAGCTGAGACAGAAATGTGTGTTTTAAAAGAACTGGTATCGCTTTTGCCTATTAGTCATTTTACTGACTGGACCTTGAACACATCACAATAGCCTTATATCACCTCATTTAATTAGCCAATGAGCTTTTGTTCTGCCAATTTATTATTGGATTACTATTATGAACTACTAGTTAGGGTGTGATGACCACAGCTGCTTTGAGTGAATGAGAGGATCACTGTACCCCAGACGCAGCTGACAGTTTTTCGAAAGACAGTCAATGGTTACACATTTTGGTACACTTAACCTCTTCCTAATCTTTTGCACTGGTAGCCCAACATTACACCTCTTTGTACTTTCAGCCATCCTCGCAAGCAACTGACCTCCAAAATTCTTCTTTGTGTAGTTTAATTCCTGTTGATTTGTTTATTCATAACTTCATCACACAATTGACTGTATGTTTGTGCAGCAGTGGGTTGAATTAACTGATGTCTCGTGATGTAACATTACCTTTACAGAACACATGAGACTAGCTAGCAGAATCGGTAAATCCCAATGTTATTGAGTTTCAGGTTTTGAAAAATGCTGAACTGCTTCCTTCATAGAACCAGGTTTTGAACCACCCCTAATTTGAAGTGCACTTTCTTTTACCTTGTCAAAGTAACATTGAAACTGGTGCAAGAATCCAACGCTAGAAGTGTAGTTTTTATGCTAATTTTTTTTTACAGAATTGCACACCTTATTATGCATAACTTCAAGTTTAATTTAAACTGTGAGTTGTCATGAATAGAGATCAGCTATAGAGAACAAAAATGTTTTTGTAGCAGACCATAAAGCTGTTTGTTCCTGCTGTAAAGTTGTATATTTTAACATGGGGCTTTATGGAAATTGACTCTTCTTTGGAGCGAGCCTCAAGTGGACACCAGAGGAACTGCATTTTGTTTGCACTTTGTTGTCAGGTAATTTCTCATCAGCACACTCTCCTGTCTCCTGAACAAGAAAACATCCATCCTCTCCGGTTTGATGTGTGATCCTGAACTCTGTTAGCCCTGTGTGAAATCACAGAGCGAGTTTGGACATTGCTGCCATTATAGGTCGAGTGTCTGGATTCATACCGGAGCTGTGTGATGTAGGTAGTTTCAAGTTGTTGGGCTGGACACTTATAATCACAGGAACCTGAAACTGCCTGAATCACACCAGCGTCACCTCCACACAGACGGCAGAGGAAACCAAACACTTATCCCAGCGCAGCACGGAGGGTCTGCGTCCTGTTTACGAGTTAAATGGACGATCTGATGGATAAAACAAACTGCAGCCTCTTCAGATGGGTTTCTTCTGCACAAAGCCACATGTAGATGCAAAACACATGTTCTTTGAATATGAAATTAAAAATGAATACTTGGTGGTTTCCCCATGTGCTGATCCAACTGAGGCCTCAGTAAACATTTTCTTTGTCGGCACCAAGGTGCCCCCAAATGTCTTCATTAGTTTCTCTGTGGAATCTCTGAAGGCTGCCTTCGTTTAACATGTCAAATGCTTTTATCATGCACCCTTTGTTTGAAAAAGAGCCTCTGAAATTATAGTTGAGATGTAAAGAAGCACACAACATGAAGAATCCTGTTTTTGTTTAGAACAAAAAATGAAAAACAAAAAACAGTAGTGGTAGTTTCTACCATGCTGGCAAGGGGAAAAAGTAAGCACTGTTACCTGATATTTTGAGGTGCAGATTTGCTTATATAGCAAAGTATAGGTACCATGACATATAATTACACAGCACTTTTCTCAATTAAGTTGCTTCTCTAACTACTTTAATAGTCGACAAATGATAAAAAAAAAAATAGATCAGACAAAATGAGTAAAAATAGAATAAGCATGGTTGTATTATAAGACTTCTTATAGTACATCTAGTAATAAAGACATACAGTCAGTCCTGCTGCTTCTGCAGATACTTACAAATGGGCAGTGCTGAATGACCTGTACCAAAAAGTTCTACCCCCAAGCAGGGACTAACATGAAATCATGTCCTTCAACTCTTATTTAGATCCTTGTTACTTCATCCCACATGCCCTGGACTCTTTCAAAAGTTCTTAGTCCTAGGGAGCGTTTGAGTAAAATGTCTTAGTCATTCAAAAGTGTGATTCTGCAAAAAGTCAATCTTGTTTCTCTCTGAGGAAGTGCACTTCTTTTCTGTCTTTGAACATAAGCTAAATCCTTCTCCTGCATTGGAGTCCTACAAAGATATAAGAAAAGAAGAATGTATGCAGTTCATACATTTAAATATCCCAGTGCAGTCATAGCTGTGTACATACTCTTAAAGATGCTTTATGAGCACTTTATCTCATATTAAGGTTATCATTACACAATACAGTTAATGTATACATTCTTACACTTCAATATAAAAACTTTACTGGACTAAATAAATCTAGAGTTTAATCAGTCTGTGTGAATCTCACATGATTCAGTCTTATTTTCTCAGAACAGCTCTACAGAAGCCTCCTAACCCGCATCATTTACCTGGGAGAGGAACGTTAGCCACACTTTTCATAAACTTCTCCACTCAGTCATCTTGAACTTTAACATTTGTTTCAAATAAGAAAACTGAGCTCATTTTAGCAACATCTGCCCCTCCAGCCCCTCCAGCCCCTTCAGCCCTGCAAAAGAGCTGAACAGAAACACCAGTTTTTATTATTATGCTTTTATAGTCTTTGAAGTGATCAGTTTTAATGAGAGGGGAGGAACCTAGTGTTTGATTTTCCTGATGTCGTCTTCAGGATGCTTGCTGTGGATGAAAAGGTTCTGATGAAATCAACCTAAAACTAATGACTGTGGTAGGTCTGCAGCAGGATCCTTCAACCCTTTTGCTTTTATCTAAAGAGACGTAACACTCCGAAATCAAGAAACAAAAGCAGATGGTATTCTTTCTCACTTCACATCAATTTATTGGCACAAATTACAAACAAATCTGTCTCCAGAACTTACACTCACCAACACAGAGGACCCCACAGAAGCTGAGAACCTTTGAGTGATGAACACCGAAAGGTCATTTTTTGAGACCCTGTGAGGACTCTGCACCGCTCTGTGTTTAATAATCTAGCTTCAGAAATCTGAAAGATATGACTCATAGTCTTCTGAATGATGAGTCAAATGTTGACTTTTTATGTGCAGCTTTGATGATTTGAATCTTTCCAGCATTAAAGTCATTAAAGGAGCTTGACTTTGGCAAGCTGCAAATTTACATGAAACTTGTATTACTAAGTATAATCAAATAGCATTAAGAGTTGTTCTGAAAAGGGCTTTTTTTTGCACAATGACATTTTTTACTTCCAGTACTTCAATGTTTTTAACTTCTGAATGCGAGACTTGAACTTGTAACAGAGTATTTGTATACTGATATTCTGATCTTTGCAGTATTCACTTTTTGCTTGAGTAAAATATCTGAACACTGGTCTGCATACGTTAAAGCCAAAATGCAGAATGCTGCAGTCGTTTCACTTGAGAAGCTGCCATTGCTCCTGTAAACACATTAAATTTGATGGTGCCTGGAGTAAACTGTCTGGATGCTTCAAGCTCTCGAAGTTAAGCATGTTTATAATGTGACTCCACTGAAAGAGAATTAGTCTAAAAATCAGCCTTTGCTCATCACAAAGTCAAAACGAATGTGTGTGTGTGAGGGGTCTTGCTCTCACTGTAGTGCCGTGGTGATAAACGTTGGCTGTGGTCATTTCCAAACATAATATGTTTTATGAAGTTCAGCGTGCTGCCGTGAAGCTGTAAATCCGCTCCCCCCTCGTTCTCTCCTGTGTCAGTGGCGGAGGGTTCCTGTGTAATTTGCAGCGCGTTTAATAGCACATTAACATTTAGCAGCCAAAGTTCACTGTCTGTCTGCTGTGTGGCGCCGATACAGCAGCCTGTACAAGCTCCTCGTTCTCTCAGCATCAAACAGGATGTGGACTGTTGTTGACATCCAGACTGTAAATGAAGCCATTCACTGTAAAAACTCATGGTGCATTTTATTGACAACCACTTACTTTTAATTATTGCTTCGATGAAGGAAGATAACTTTGTTCGTTTTAACATCAGAGCTTGTAAACACAACTCCCTGATTTAACACTAGCAGGGATTTTCAGCCTTGTTTTTCAGGTTTGGTCTGATTGACGTATATAATGAAAGTTGCTTCATTGGATTTCTCCTAACCCTGATGCTGTTAGATGGTCTGTGAAGGCTGCAACGTAATCCTTAAGGGTAAAAATCAGTCCACTGAAATTTCTTGTTTTTGTCACTGATCGACTCAGATTGTTAAATGGAACTGACAACCTCACAGAAAGTTTCCATACAGAGAGATATCTGTTTGTGAATGACATTTTTGGAGCCAGAAACAGCTGTTACTTTGCTCTCTCCAAAGACATCAATCATTTTAACCTCACAGTAAACAGGAGTTGTTGGTCTACCTCTTCCTTTACCTGTTGGTTTGTTTGTTATTGTGTGAATGTGGTGTTGCAAACAGTTCGAGTAGCACATAACGTGGAACAAACTAGAGCTCTTAAATTGAAATCTTGGTTGTTAAGGATTACCTCACTCCCTATAGTTGCATTAAATCAAGGATTCGGTCATTTTGAGCTGGACCAAAGACTAATTTATGCTTCCTTTGTGCATGAAAATAGATTCATTCTAAACTAAAACTAAAACTGTCACCATATGAATCCCGGAAGACCCTTTAGTTGACTGATATGTAACGACAACTTTATTATTGCAGATTTCAGTGACCAACCTTGCTGAGTGTTGAATTGGCAGGTAGGTGTCGGTGTCGTGTTGAAATCCAAGTACTCTGGTTACTGTGATACTCAGCTCACCTTCATAACCATTTTAGTTGCTGCATTTCTGAGATACAGATTGAAAATCGTTGTCTGCGTGAATGTGTGATGAATCTTGTGACGGAAACTGATTTCCTGCTGAGATCCAGTCTAAACAAAGATGTTGAAAAACTAACTTTTTCACCTCAACAGCGGCGACTAGAGCTGGGCGATAAATTGATTTTATCGATTAATTTGTATTTTTGGTTTTAGAGTATTTTTACAAATGGAAATCTAGATTTTCTTTTCAACTTCCTCCGCTGCTTCCCTTGGGCTCTGGTAGTTTACCCTCCGACAGAGACACACAACAACATAGCCGCCAACGTTAATGAAGCGTTTATCCCCAAAAAAGGCATAGTGCCGCATTCTCGTCAGTCATTTGGAAGTCAAACAAACCACAGCACCCTGCAAAGTTTGTACAAAGGCTGTTGTGGCTAAAGACAGCAGCACGACCAGTTTACTTCAGCATCCTAAACAAAGGCATGCAGCCGAGTGGAAAAAATGTGTCCGACTATGAGATGCACAAGACTGCTACAGCTCACAAACACCGGCTATAGAGCAGCCAAAATTAGTGGGATCATTTTCACATTGCATCACGGATAAGAAAGGGGGTTGACTATTATTAATGCAATCATGCTGCATATGGCTAAAGATGCGGTGCCCATACAGTTGAACAGCCTGGGTTTATCCATATGGTATGTGAAAAGAAAAAACTATTCAAAATCATATTAAAATCTTAAATTCACTTTGGTGTAAAAAATCTGCTGTTATTTTTAGGCCATATCGCTGGCTTGTCAAATAGCTGATTGTTAGCTATGCGCCTTCAGTTTTTGTGCATGTATATTTCACAAGATTGTATCATTGGCCTCTCTAAAAACTCCCTGTTATTTGCATGTGAATCTTTCACTGTTAGAATAATGCACATAGCCATGATGCTAACTATTTGTTTGTCAGCTGTATTTTTGAAGCCCTGTTTTTTTCTGCCATCTTGGATTTCTGAAACCAGAAGTAACAATTTTCCAACAAGAGGGTGGAGTTTGATAGGAGTGAAGAGTACACAAACTTTTTGTAATCAACACTTTACCATCTGTTTGTGCAATTTATTCATTAGCAAGTGAATGAGCTAGATATAATATGAAGAAGTGATTTTTAGGAGTACATTTGCCTGCACCAGGGTTTAAACATGTTTATTTCTGCTGTTAAGTTTGACATTTTAACATGGGGCTCTATGGGAACTGACTCACTTTTGGAGATGGCCTCCGGTGGACATTTGTGAAACTGCAGCTCTTGGGACTTTTGCATTTGCTCCAGTTATAGTGCTGGATTGTTGCACCATGTGAACAGGACAAAAGACCCAAATGCACTTGGCTAGGGAAAATATTACTCAACGTTGCCACAATGTGGCGAAATCAATAATAGCCACTGCGATTGTTACACACCTCTGACACTGTACTACAAATTTCCTCAGCCTATGACTGTTAGACTCTAAAAATTACAGGGCACTCCATAAAACATTTATAAAACTTAATCCAACATAAGAAGGAAGTCCCACATGAAACTGATTTACCACCTGACCACAACTACAAAACACTGAGTCAACACTACAACACATTGAGGCATCACAAGCTAGTTTCTTTCCTGATTTATTTATTTACAAAAAGTTCCTGTCGACAAATTAAGGTAGACATGGAAGAATGCTTTTAGTGTTTTAAAACAACTGAGATGTTACTGAACATCTCATGATTTTACTGAAGTGATCCAAATGTCTCATGTCTTAATGTTGTGACAAACAGCCATTAGATTTTAGATATATTAATTGTTAGCCTACGTGTTAAGGTTATGATATTCAGCCAGTTGTGTGCTCTGATTCAGAGTAAAACTAACTGTCTATGAAATAGAATAAAAACATCAATAGGTTTAGTCGTGCAAATTCTGAAATTCCAATGTACTATTTTTTGTTGCTTTATATTTTTAATTTTTTTTTAAGTAGTGCTTTATCACCTTCAAAACACACATAAAACTTGTTCACACACAAAAACACAAACTCACACACTGAAAGTGCCAAAACATATTTTGAGACATAAACATAGACATGGCTGAGATGAGTGATCTTCCCTCAGCAGGACACATGACATAAATCTTTGGTCAGTTTACTAAAACTGCAGCAGTTACTTTTTTCGTACAACTAAAATTGGTAACATGATGGAGGGGTGTGAGCTATATGAAACATGACACTTAGTTTAACTACAGACTTTGAAGTAGATTGTATCGAGTGTAAACTACTCCTACTACAAATGATTCTAAGAAATAAAAGTGAATATGAATTTGTTACCAATGCTTCTATTGTAATAAAAAACCCACTCTGACCAGCCCCACTCTGTCTTTATTTCACACTGACCCTCACAAGCCATGTCTAGACAGTGCATTAGTCATTAATATTGATTATTGTTGTTTATAAACAAACATTCAGAGAAGTGTCTGCATGATAAAACTAGCCCCATCAGGTGTCATATGGAATGACATCACAAAAACAAGATCTTCATATTTTCTCATGAAGAGAGCAGTGTTTCATATTTATGACAATTTAGGACATTTTTCATTTGATGCTTCTTTGGCTGAATATTCTGAGCTGCATCTTTTAATGCAAAGAGTTTAGACAGCTCGATACTGTCCTCTGGTAGCTCTGATGTAACTTAACATTGTATTTATTCGTATTACCTACTGCTGCTTTCAAAGTAGTTTGCGTGTCCTGTTTAACTTGACGGCAAAATATCGGTGAGACGCGTGCGTGCGTATTTTGACGCATTGGGATTTTTTTTTATGCTCAAATACTTTATTTTATTTTTTACTTTAGTATGTTTTACTAGAATAGTGTGTAATGTATGTTTAGTAGACAGTTTATGCTTTTTAAATTGTATTTAAAATTTTCAATATTTTTCAAACGATCCAAAAATTGTCCTTCTCCCTGTCTGGGCTATTAGTGTATTAAAATATACAACTCTGTCATATGTCAGTGTTATCCAACAACATACCAGTGAATGTTACAACTTCATTGAACAAATGTTGAAAATTCTTCTTCTTCTTCTTATTATTATTATTGAGTGTAGACACACACACACACACACACACACACACACACACACACGTGTAGCAGCAGCTGGACTTTGTGTAGCTATGAGTCTCAGGACATTTCCTGTAGCTGCTGCAGCTCATCACACCTCCTCTTCCATCTCCTCTTCTTCTCCTCCTGCTGTCGCTGTGAGTCCGTTAAGAACTCTCCGCTGACTTCATTTACAAAAGCTACTTTACCATGTGAGCTGTAAAGAGGCTCGGGGAGATGCTGCAGCCTCCGCGAGCTTTTCAGCAGAGAAATATGATGCTGTACACGATCCACGAGGCCCGGCGCGCGCTGTTATTAAAATATATCGCTCATATTAATCACACAGGTTATCATGCTCAATAGCAGTTATTGTTGGGTGTCTGCACGCGCTTTGTCATCAGAATTGAAAGCCTGAACCAGTCATTACACATCATGTTGTTAATGTGCATGATATAGATCCATATTTTATCATTACAGAACAGTTAATGTTTATTTTTAAATATTACACGAGTCAAATCTGAACACCTTGGGATTGCTTTTAAATAAATCAATATTTGTCACATGTAGAATATTTAATGATAGAAGTTTGTCTGCCAATATCTCACATACATATTGTATGTGCTGTATTGTGTGTTCCTGTACACTATTTTCGTAAAATAAGCATGTTCATTTTAAGATGTGATTCTTTAATCTTTATGAAATATTTATAGATGTGCTCTCAATATGTTCGAACAGAGAATCTTGTACTGATGTCAAACTCCAAACAGCTTTGTAACTTTTTTTTTACGCATTATTTTACTGAAATAGAGTCAATGGAATAATAATAGAGCGCCTCGACTACCTTAAGAGTTAGATTTTGGGGAAACTGTAGTATAGTTTGTCTGGATTATGATTTTTAGATGTCTCCTGTTTACACTGAGGAAATATACCCATACACTGTTACTTTGGCCGTGCGTAAAGACAATGATTACCATACGAATAATACAGCCTCTGTTTCATCAGCTGGGTTATACAAACTGCAACTTTATTGATGCAGCTTTTTTGCTCTGCAAGAAACAACATGGATGCTATTTTTTTAGAAACAAACAAATGAGGTAAAATGTATGCTTGGTTGTTCCTAAGTTTGCGCGTCTTTTTCGTCCGTTTACAATTTTGACCAGTGTAAAGCAGAAGCTTGGTTTAAATTGTATGTCCACGCCTAAACATAATTTCTGCACTCTCTTAGTTAGACAAAAAAAAACTACAACCCTCAGTGATGAGTTTCTTGTGTCGCTTGCTTTTTTAAATTTGCAGTGTCTGCTTGTGTGGAATATTAATAAATCAATTTGAAGGCAGTGTTGCAAATTAAAGGGTTGGATTCCACTTTGACTATTTCAAACGAGTCAGTTACTTTCAGCACTGTACGTTGAAGCATTCATTTTAGATATCTGATTTTGTTGACTCATTTTTTGACTTGAAATAATTTCGTAAATTGATTTCCACTTCCAGATGTTGAAATATTTAAGAAGTATTCACACGAGTTAAATTGATCTTTATAAGACATTCAATCCTGATTTAGACTTTTTTTTTATTAACCTTTTGCTACAACATGTCCAGGAAAATAAAAATTCTTGTGATTCTCCTCACAGATAGTACACATTATTTTCTGTACAAAACAAAATAGAATTTTGAGTGCGTGTTGTGAACATACGGCCTAAATGAGATCTCCCTAAACCTGGACCCGCTGGTGAAAATGGAGGTTTTTGGTTTCAGGATAAGCAAATGACCTAGAAGTTCCTCCGTCACTTCTTAAAATGAACAAAGATGATCATCAGCTCACTGCTACACGTTTGCCTAGCTCTTTTATTTACAATTTTTTTGAAAACCAGATAAGAAAACGCTGCAGTGTTGGATCTGAAGATCTTACTAATTATTCGTTCACTTGTGTTTAATGGTAACAAGTTTATCACACTGTTGCTTAATGATCCTGCTGGTTTTACGGTCCTTGTCTGACTTTTGAAGGAAATTAAAGTTAAATCTTTCTCAAGGAAGTGTGAAGAAATGCTATAAAATTCACTTTATTGTTCTGTAAATACTTTTATTGGCAGCTTTAAACGACCTGTGTCGACTGGTTTGGTCATAGCTTTGGTTAGACTTCAAATCACTGACTTTTAATACAACTATGTGAATGTTTTTGAGTTTCACAGCAGCTGAGATTTCAATGTAAATTTACAGATTAATATAGTTAGGGTACAGCTTGGAATTCTGAGGACTTTGAAACAGATTTAGACTGTGGTGTTGAGGAGAGAGTCTTTATGTCCCTGGTTTTCATGAAGGGCCATTTGGGCCCCGCATGACCCCGCGAAGCCTGATCCCTCTGCGTCATTCTGTAAAGTAACTGAGGAAATGTTTGTAATCTTACGAACTTCAATGCAGTTAAGTTGAACTGTGACATATCAATAGCTCACAAAAATGCTAATTAGCTATTTCTTTGTATGTTCTGTACTTGAGCTATGGCTTTCTGCATGTGCACGGGGTTATTTGTCCGTGTCACTTCTGTCACAACGCTGATGAAACGTCAAAATCTGAAGGTGGTTTGTAGATAATGTCTTCAAGCCTTTTCTGCGTCAGTGTCTCCAATTAACACGCTGCCTGGATGGCAGGCCGGCCTGCAGGGCGGAGGCCCTGCGAAAAATTAAAATTCCCACAGCCTGCGGTCTGTGGGGAGGCCATTCTGACTGCAAAACATCCCGAGCATCTGTGAGTGGAAAACAAAGACGCTCTCTACTCTGAACATGACAGGCACACTGCACGCGCACGTTCTGGATTAAGATATAGACGAACCTCTGCGACCTTCAAGATTTCAATACATACATGTAATGCAAATAGGCGGCACACTTTCCACGATATTAACACTTTTACTCACAACTTTTTTTTCATTATGCTGTGACTGAAGCCAACTGAAGTCAAGACATTCCTAAAAACTCAAACTGAACTTACAGGCCCTGAGGAATTTGGTTTATTTCCACAAAACATTAGTTAGACAATATTCTCACATTTAATGCACATCAGTTTGGTCTTACTGAATCGCTCTGATCCAAAGGAAGCCCTCCAGTTGAGGTGGTACTCGGTCCTTTTAGACGGGGAGACGGAGGAATGTTTGCATTCAAGCTCAAAGGCCAGGGCTGCTCCAGAGACGCAGCTGATGTTTGAAGGAGTCCTGTTCAGAATTTGTGTTCCTGCTCTTGAATTAAATCACTGCAGCCGCTCAGTCTCCGGTCAGACTCATCATTCCTCTTCAGCTGCGCTCTGGTCTACCTTTATCCTCGTAAATGACGGCTTTAGACCCTTAAGCAACGCGGAGTTCATATTTGATCGCCGTAAATAACACTGTACGCTGAATATTCGACGCACAGACCGGATTTATTGCCCGGACCAGCAGACTGCCATCCCCAAAGAGTCCGGGCCTTCACGGCTGTGATAATTGTGCAGAAATATAAAGACTTACTGAGTTTGGAAAAGGTCAGCAGGAAGTTAAATGTCTGGACTCACTGCCAGTCCGGTCTGCAGGAGTCTCCTCATTAAAGTTGGTTTTATCCCTCAGACACAGACCAGCAGAGTCTCTTTATTCCGTTTCAGCCTCGGTCTCAGCCCAGGTTCCTCCCGAGCTCCGGTCCGAGCTATGCTCCCTCCTGGCAGTCTGACCGCTGAGTGAAGGCGCCCTTCACCCGGCCGACAAGAAGGCTGCAGCAGCTTCAGGCGCGTTTACGGTCCGCACCACCACAGGCCATATATCAGGCCTATAAAAGCCGAGCAGCCGCCCTGATGTAGGATTTTATTATGGTATTAAACGGACCCAAAAAAAGTAGTTGAAGTAGTTTTCGCTGTAAAGACAAGGGGCATAACCGCGCAGGGCCCGATTTAATGGCGCTCGTTAACAAAAATGACTGTTAATCTGCCAATAAAACCGAGTCAGGAAACTCTGCAGCTCAAAACGAGCAGAGTCAGAGAGCGACTGAATAATTAAAGTCAAAGGTGTGAGTTTTACTGTCTGTCCTGTCTTAGATAGAAAATATCTCCGCTGTTAAGTGTTGGATTCAAACTAATCGTGTTTAGAAGCAGACTCTCTGATGGCAGATTGATTTAAGTGATTTCTTTCGCACCATTCAGCACAAGTGGATGTGCTCTGAGTAATGCGCCTCGTGCGCTTTACACTGGATTGCACGCGCATCTATTTTGATTAGCTCAGGAACAAATAAATAAATAAAAACATAAAAATAATGGCGCCACTTATTTGTCAGCCATTGTCTCCAATCTACATTTCACGCACACCGACCAGACGAAACATAATTTAACGGTTTTCTATAATTTCAGTCTGACAGCATCTCAGACACACCGTAGATATACGGACGAACTGCTCATTTTGCATATTGCATATAAACAAGACTATTCATAAAGAGGGGGAGGGGGGGCGGTGGGTCTATGAGAGAGAAGGGGGAAAGAGAGCGAGGGTGTTGAGGGGGGGAGGGGGGGGGGGGTTGATTTACGCTCCATTGACGCTTTATCAGGCTCGAAGAAGAAATAGTCCGGCCAATCAGTTTGCGTCTCGCGCACAAACCCCCGTGCACAGTGCGTGGCAGAAGGCTGTGACACTTTGTTTCTGTGTAGTGAGCAAGTTGTTTGGGAAGAAGGGGGCTGAGAGAGAGAGAGAAGTGAGAGAGAGAGGAAGGGAGGGGGCGAGTGAGCAGAGGACAGAAGAGAGAAAGAAAAGAGAGAGAGGGAAAGAGAAAAATCTCGTAATGTTTCTCTTCTTCTTCTTGTCCTTCTAGTGATCTCGCGGCGCTGCGCAGATAATGTCCGAGAATGTCCATTTCTGGGACTTTGAGCAACTACTACGTGGACTCCATCATAAGTCACGAGAGCGATGAACTCTCAGCCCCGGCTCGCTTTCCTAGCGTCCAGTACTCCGGCTCGAGCTCCGCTGCTGTGGCGGGCGGGAGGCAGCCCAGCGGAGCGGCGCACGCGGAGCATCCTCATCCCGACTCGTACCCGTCCTGCAGCTTCCAGCCGAAGCCCCCGGTCTTCTCCTCGTCCTGGAGCCCGTTCAGTCCGCACCACGGTGCCAGCGGCCTCCCGGCTGTCTACCACCCGTACATCCCAGCGCAGCATGTGCCTGCCGCGGACACTCGGTACCTCCGCTCATGGCTGGACTGCGCGCCGCGCGGCTCAGAGTCTGTCCCGGGTCAGGGCCAGTCGGGGCAGGTCAAGCTGGAGCCACAGCTCGCACACCTCGGCGGTGAGATCCCTCCCAAACTCGGCGTACAGCACCAACACGAGACCACCACGTACATCCTGGAGTCGACGTCCACGGCGGCGCGCGAGCTGAGCCACCATCCGGCAGCCATCCCGGGGGCAGGGTTCGAGGAAAATAAGGACATTTGTGAAGGGAGTGAGGACAAAGATGGCCTGGATCAAAGTAAGTTAATAAAACAGGAAATAGCACGCGGGAGAGGGAGTGTGAGAGCGAGGAGAGAAAGATTGTAAATGCTTTTAATGCCGCCATAAAACAAGAACAAAGAGCCGGAGAGCCAAAGTGCCCCCACCGTCTGCTCTCTAACTTTACCCTCATATTTATAACGGATCATCAGCTCCCGGACGACCGGGTCACCCTGGAAAGCAAAAACAGAGAGAGTAAAAACAACAGGGTTCAGTTTTCTTAAACCAGCTCCTGCATGCACCTTTTTAAAGCTGTGACGTGAGTGTTAGAAAAACAACAATTTGAGCAAAGTTATAATTCATGTCTGAGTAAGTGTAGGACCAACACACAGCAAAGATTGGACTAAAGTGCACAAGACGATAAAAAGAGGAGTTTTCTTTGTGGTGAAGCTGTTTTGACAGCTTGAAAAAATCCGGGTGGTTAGTTTGTATTACCTGTCAAAAGCCCAGGAAAGAACCCGTGGCGCATTGCTTTATATGCCCAAAGCTCAAATATGTGCATTGGACACCTGGAAAAAGAAGGTCATGGTTCTTTTGCTTATGAATAAATATTTAAGTACATAAATTAAAAGCTTGGAGACAAACTCAGTTGCTCCACCTCCTTGAATGTTGCACTTTGACAGAAATTGGAGAACTATGCCTTTGTTTTGGTTACTTCTTAATCGTTTTACGCACGTTATTATAAGAGCATGCGCACTTCTATCCCTTGGGGTACAAATCTGGTTTGGATTGGTGCTTTGGGCTTAAAGTTTGTCTTGTTTGCCTTGGTCCATCACTGCAGGTAGATTACATGTCGTATAGGGCTCAGATACATGGGATTGCGTCGATTTTGCTTTCTGCACTTCAGTGCGTTTTCAAGCTTTTCATGCTCAGTCAGTCAGTAACACGCCCGGATGCTGAAGCCAACTGCTAATAGTCTGACATGTAGACATGTATGCTTCTGCGCGTTATTCCGCTGCAAATGTGCACAAACAAAAAGTCATTACGCATCTCCAGACAGGGCTCCGAGCTGCAGCGTGCTGGTGTATCATTGGGCGAACTGGGTTATCTTTTATAGGTTATACGTAAGCAACAACATAAAAAAGCTCTTTCCAGTATAATATTCAATGTTATAATATGTATGTAATATTAAACGCCACATGGTTGACCAGTTGGTGGTTAATTCTGAAATAATTTCCCCTCATATTTCCTAAAGAGACATATGGGCGTGTGTTTGATGGGAGAGCATATATTGTCATATTTCTGTTCCCCGGTATCATCACTCTTGGTTGTAAACAGAGTAATAAGGATAAATCGGCGTATCGATCATCCCCTTTCGTCCCGCAGACGCCTCCCTCTGTCCATCAGTCTGTCTGCTTCTAAAATCATAAAAATCATAAAGGAGTCTGGCCGTCCATCACCGAGCCGCGGAGCAGATTAGTTCTCAGAGCGGAGGCCTCATAACTCAGTCTGCAGCCAGGACTCAACACCGCTCACACGAGATGAGCAACAATACAGGTTAAATAATCTCACGGTTGCTTCTGCTTGTGTTTGAGCCAGAGGATGGAGGGAAAACCAAAAAAGGGGGACTTCGTCTTTCTCTGTTTCACTAAGATGCATGAATCCCCTGAACGAGTATTTTGTGGTTTTCTGTATTGAAAGTGAATATTAATGTTGCTTTACTCTCGCAGCATTTAAGACGTTCTACTATTTTTTCGGAATTAACTTCATCTTTGGGGTGTGTATGACGCCAGAAAATGGAACAACTTCGGCTGTTTGTCGTTTGAGTCACGTTTAATTTCAATCTCAGTCGTCGCCAATATTTACCATCAGTAAGATTACAGCCAAAGTGCACAATGTCAAATAGTTCCCCCTCCAAATCGAGGAGCAGATTGGAGTTATACAAGCCTAAACACAAGTTCTGCAAATTCACTGAATGACCTCAGATCAATAAAGTAAAAATAATTCAACAAACAATAAATCTCAAAGAATATAAGGAGATAAACGTCTAAGTTGTTCAGATTCAAAGTCACTGTCACCTTTAAAGTTCGGATGTCTCTGGTAAAATATTATCAAAGGTCATTTTTGTTCAAAAACAAATTTGATTACCTCAAATCTGTTGTAGGTCCTGCACAGCAGTTACACGTGTTCAGATTTGACTTTAGAGTGCGTGCTCCAGTCCTGCAGAGAGAAACGACGATTTTATCCCTCTGCTCGCTCTGTAATAATAGTAATATTTACATGTCATGTTATCGCTACAATGATGATATAATGCCGCGTTGGAGGGTTTGGCTAGTGACACGCGGGTTTGTTCTGTTTTTCTATCATCACTCTCAAAACAACAACATTGAATCCATCATGTGCTGCTGGGACCGCGCGGTTTAAACTTATTTTCCAGAGATCTTGTATTCAGTATCAGCAGGACGAAATTACATTTGATATTTCTTTCTTTTCATGTTAACATTTCTCTCAATGACGCTGAATGTGAATGTGCTCTGTTTCACTCTAATGCGTAATTCTTTTTTTTCCCCCGTGCTTGCGTGTTAGTCTTCTCAGCGGAAATGCAAAATAGGAAAGACGTGTTCTCATACACACTGCACTCCAGCACACACTGCTCCTTCTTCCTGTTACACACATGTACACACACACATACACACACTCCGCCACCTTATTACAGCATGTGAGCACGCTATCCATCAGAGCAGCGCGCTGGTTAAGGGCTGGATGGAGCCCAGCAGCCTCCAGTCTGAATTATGACACTTTCCACCAGTAACGCTGTGTGTCCCGGTCTGGCTCGGTGCTGTAACTGATGAAGGCTTCTCTCTTCTTCTTCTTCTCTGACCTGTTTCCGAGCGTCAGCAGTTTCCCTCGTGCTTTGGTGTTGTCTGTGTTGCAGTGGTTCTTTGTGGCAGGTAGTGGGAGCTGCAGCGAGCAGCAAGTGTTTCTATTGTTCACATGGCGGCCATTTTGAATAGTATAGCTGCACACATGAACACATTTTATTTCTGTATAAATACTATCACATCTCCACAGACAAACTGAATACTTCCCAAATGAGCAAGTGAAGCCTGAGAACAGGCCTCATTTAGAAGTGGTGAAAGGGGGTGAGTGGGTTCATGAAACCCCAGACTCTGAGAACCTCTGTGTCGAGGAAATAAGAGTTGTACCTCAGACCTTCTTGGTCGGAAACACCAACAAAGATTCTTCAAAGCTACTTCTTTAGTTGGCTGTTTTTAGGATAGGTTACATTTTGTTTGTACAACCTCCTTGCTGAAAAGTTAGCTCTTGTGTGTATATAAGTTTATCTATGGGGAACTATCTTTGAAGGGCTCTCACGGCTGTCAGGTTATATTTTGTGGCAGTTCTCATCTGCTTGAAATAACTCCTTCAACATTTTGAGGAATATAGGGCTGTTCTCTTTCATGCTGGGAGGTAAATTAGATGATTGAAAGCACTTTCATGTTCGTAAAGTAAAGGCTATCATTACCTGAAAGTATTAGCTCAGTGTAATTTTGGAAAGTGTGCGCGCTGCATTTTCTAAAAGTAACAAAATCCACCAGCTCACATCCTCCAGAGGTTACGTATTACAACGCTGTGACTGTTTCTATTCTCTGAAAACAGAGGTTGTGGTTTCCCCAACTTGAGAAGGAAAATTATGTTCATTAAAATCTTGCATCCGCTTCGACGTTGCAGAGACGAGGCTTCAGTATTGACCTGGGGGCTAACATTGACTTTTGTTGTACTGAAGCTGTGAGCTGTAGCATTAGATCTAGTACCAGAGATCAAGCAGCAAGCCCACGTAGAAGGCTTGTCATTATTCTGGTTTATTTTGTTTTATTGAAACCATAACCAACCCCAGTGTTTGGTGTATATTGTGTGTTTTTGAGAATCAGAATAAGAAATATTTTATTTATCCCATGTTTGGTTGTCGTAGTTTTGCTTCTAACTATGTCTTCTTCTCATAGTCTTAGTGTTTCTGCCAACTGCTGCTGCTTTCTCACAACTCAAAACCTCTGTCCTGTGTTCCCGCCCTTATACAGAATGATGAAGGGAAATAAAAAACATGTTTGAGCCCATGTAAACAAATAGAAGGGTTGCCTGGGATGCATGTTTTCAAACGTGATGCTGTCTCAAAGTTGTATTTTGTTGTCTGGTTCAAATAGAGGATCTGCTAATGTTTTATTTTAGTGCCAAAACGCCTCTGGAGCTTTCTCTGTGTGAAATGGCATTTCAGCATTCTAATTAGACCTAACAATACTTTATAATAAGAAGGACTTTTGTGCTGATAGTTGGTAATTCAGGAACTTTTCAGGCACATTAGTTGGCGGCTATTAAGCGTTTAAAAATGGGAAAAAATCCTAAAACAAACTCAATCTCTACTAGAATAAAAATCTAAAATGACTCACTTCCAGGCCATGATGGACACTTTGAAGTTTCTGAGATCAGCTTAGCTTAAAGGCAGACTGAGTCAGTTATCTGGACTCTTCTAAATCAGTTGTTTCAGCAGGGAACCTCAGAAATGATTGGTGTGTGCAGCTTGGCACATAACAGCAGGACCAATCTGGGTGTCTCCCTCCACAGGTATTCAATATGGCTGCTGTGTGAATAACATCAGTGGAATTTTACCTTTAAAAACATCACATCCAGCTACAGATTCTCTTTGTGTTACTGAAGCTGGGCGGCGATCCAGAATAAACTACAAGATTACACTTCAGTCTTTGTGCTGCTGCCGGCCGAGCCAGAAAGTTATTACCCCTGAAGTTTATTAAGTTATAACGCCGAGTGAACAACCCCATTAATTGGCGGGCTGCTGTTGGTGGCTGGGTGAGATGGGGTGTAAGGGTCGGGTGGGTGGGGGAGATAAAGTACGACTGCAGGAAATGTAATAACGTGCCTTTGGGATATATGAGAGGTCAATTTCTGGAACTATTAGGGTGAAATTGCAAAGGGAGGGAGAAAGAGATGGGATGTGATATTAGTCTTGTAGCCTTTTTGGTCTCTGTTTCCATGCAAGCAGCATTCATCACTGTGTGCACAAGACATGCACACACACACACACACACACACACACACACACACACACACACACACACAGGCCTGCAATTGAGCACATTGTGCTGCGGGCCCGAGCTTTACGGGAATATCAATCTTTTCGTCCATGTTGTTCCTGTCTGTGTCACACCAGAGCATCACACCGCTTCTGCAGATACGAGGATGCAGCCTAAAGAGAAAAGTTCAATTTAGTGCTGCACGAGCTGTAAACCCACTGGAAACACAAATCCACAAATGCCTTCAAACTGTGTAATTTAGGGTCTCATCAGCATAGAGTTATTTTAAATGTGTTGGAAACTTAATTGAATCCACATTTTAAATATTGTTCCTCAGATATCTGGTTGAACTTTCTTAGTTATTATAAAAACAAATTATAAGGACAGGAAACTGGTGCAGCATATTTTTGGCTGCTTACAATAAGAATTAACTTTTAAAATGAGTCATCTTAGATGTCAGATGTTGAGTGCAGAGTTTTTCAGCTTCATATAAGTGGTTAGGTGTCACTCATGATCTATTTTCAGCAAGCAGGTCAATGAGTGTAGTTTAGTTTCTTAATATTGCACCAGCTAAAATTAAAGAGGATCATTTAGCATTACATTAATAGCTATGAGGACGTCAGAGCTAATGTTACATGTGGATGCTAGCTGCTAACTGTGGATAGTAACACATTTTTAACTGGCTATTCAAGGACCAGATACATGTAACGTCTTCCTTCTGCATCTACTTATACTGGCTCAGAGGACGCAAACAATTTGAGCTGCACTACACGAACTGCTAACTGTGAAATTATTGTGGGTGGGTGGGCCAGGTGGGTGTCAATCAAACATTGTTGACCACGCCTCCACGGCCGTTAGATATAATCTATACCAGACATTTCTGTGGCTCACTTAGACACTTGAAAACACTCTTGGGACATAATGAATACTCTTATCCCTCAGCTATGATCTAGATACGTAATAATGTTTCCCAATGTATTTAGCCCGTGTTTCAAAGATGGGGAAATTCAATGTAACAGTGGGCCTACCGCAGTAGAGGGTTAAGAAATAATCCACCCTCATAGCGTAACAATGTGTTGTAGCAAAACAAGGGCAACTGGTGAGGAGTTGAATATATTTTTAAAATTGAAGCCTTGCGGTGCACGTGTAGTACCTTCATAGCCCACCAGGGGGCTGCGAGCCACACTGTAGAAAATGGTTATAACAGCTACATTACTTCCTTTATTAAACATCTATCCACATTTCTTTTAACCCAGATTTTTGCAGATGCCCAAAGAAACTCTCAGCTTTAATATCAAATATGCATTTTTAATATTTCAATCGCAACTTCGGAAGGTATTAACCCCTGATCCACATTCTTTCCTTCATCTCCTCACCCCTTGAAGGAAAAAAAAAAAAGTCCATACCATCCACCAGCTCCCCCCTCCACCCCCCTCAGCCGGTTTGTCATCCTGGGTGACAGGCTCGGTCGTGGCACAGCTCCGAGGGTAATGGATGGTCCTAGAGGTGATTATACACCCGGGGAATGCAAAGCACCCACTTTACCGTGTGACAAAAGCACCGCACACACACCCCAACCCCCTCACCCCCACCCCTCCAGCCTGTCCTCGCCTCTTTACCAGGCATTATTTTGCTCTGAGATGAAATCGATCCTCTACATGCTGGCCATGTTGGAGGAAATTGATTCCAGAGGGTATTAATGACGTATTTACTGATGATGGCTGCTAACCAACTTGGCTGGTGGGAATAACACGGGGAAGGAGGAGGGGAAGGTGGTAGCTAGATTAGGTCAGATTCGCACAGGGACAGAGGGTGGCTAATGCAGTGTACATACAGGCAGCCATCTTGGTTCTGTACTCCTTCTCCAAGTCCAAAGTCTCTGCATCTAAAATGCTAAATAAAACCAGAACTACTCTTGTTTGACCTGCTCTCAAATCTGCATTTACTGTTGAATTGTTACAGTATAATTCTTCTTATAATGCTTCTATTCAGTGGGATTTTCTTTCACTTTGAGTCGACATAGTCTCCTCGATTGGACATTTTTAAGTAGCTCAGTTCTCATCAAACCTCTGAATCATAAATGAGAATGAACGTTTCCACTGGTTACTCTGTATAAAATACATCTGGGAGATTTATAACGCAGTTGTACTGGTAGACATTTGGTAATGAATGGCTTAAAACATTTGACTTAAGGCTTGCATGAGGAGCTTTATCTTTGTGTCAATTTGAGCGTGCCCCTGTGGACAAAGTGGTCTGTTATGTCTTTGGTGATATTGCCTTGAACACATGTAAGTAGTGTACTCTGACATGAACAAAAAATAAAAATATGGAAAAAGTCAGCCTTATTGCTGATGGTTTTGTTGGTTTTTATAGGTCATTAAGAGGCATCACTATAAATTTGAGTGTTTCATAACCAGATAAAACTCATCAAACGAGCTTTTCCACTAATAGAGAACTGTCTTTTCAGCCATGATGTGTTCAGGAGCTTTTTTGCGTCCTTACAGTTTGAAAAAAGTGATGACAAATGGACAGGACTAAATAAAGCTACTGTGAGGAACTTTTGGTTTGTACTGACTTTGGCGCCCCCTGTGGTCAAAAGTGAACATCTAAAAATAATCATAATCATCAGTGAATGTCTCATTTGCTTTTAGGTCATAAAGAGGCATTAGTGTGAAATTTGGCATAACCAGTAAAAAAACTACTTACAGTAACTTCAAGGAGCTGATTCAATGTCTTTTTGCAAAGCATGGCTGCCGGACATTTTTTCCATTCATTTTTAGATTTCATATTCTTTACAAATTATGAACACAAAAGAGAAATTTTAAGTCAAAATAATGGAAATATCTCTGAGGTCTCAACATCAGTTTTATTGGTCTCTCTTATTAGCGTCTTCTATCAGAATTTGACCTTTACATTCATTTCAACGTATGTCTTTGCTTTTCCACCAGTGTTACGCACAATCGTGTTGCTTTATTAATCCTAACTTTACATCCGATGTTTCTCTTTTTGGTAAAAACTCCCCTTCTGTAACAGAAACTGCACATTTAAATGGAACTGCGCAAGCCTATAATACTGTGCATCTCTCAAAACTGTTCATTATGTGTATCATATGCAGTTGTCCATCTGGTGTGTGTGCTTTCTATAGGAACATATTGAAGCAAAATAGTTCAACTTAATGCAAAGTGCAGGAATAACGGGACAAACACAAGCCTACGTAGTTAAAAAAGTGTTGTGAATTCTCATTTCTCTGTTCAGATAATGGCATGAGAGTAACATTTTGTGGAAAAATGATGAGAAAGACTTGGTTGTATGGAGATTAGTTCTTACTTTTGTTTAGTATAGACCTAAAAATGTCAAATTTTGACCTTTTGAGTCAAAATTAACTTAGGAACAACATTTTTTCAAACCATACACTCTTTTCAGATATATTTGTTTTATCGCTCTGTATCTTCTTTTCCTTTAAGAGAAGCTGCACACTGAAATGTAAACTATCAAAAATATTTAAAGCTTAAATTCACCAAACAAACATCCAGCAGTTCTCATAGAGCCAAACAACTCTGTTCTTTTCTCACAAATGTTCAGAGTTATGAATTTCATAAGCAGTTGTGTGAGTCGTCTTGGCATTATGACGACTTTAATTGTCACATCAGTTAAATATTAGCAGCGAAATTGAATGCAGACTGAGCCTCCACCCAGCATCCATCAGGAGAAAATCCAGCTCCTCGGGGAGGGACACATCCTGATTCTCTCGCCTGGCATCAAAGCTCAGACTTTCCCCATGACTTGTGAAAGATAAGATCATCCCTCCTGACATTTCAGGCCTTATGAAAGGCTGAATTTTACAAGCCCCCTGTTCTACCCCCCTGCCCTGCAGACCTGATGCTTTAAATCTATCACTTTGGGATTGATTTGTGCAACATGATGTAGGCTCTTTTGCCCTCACAATTTGTTTAGATGGAGTTTGTATTCCTAAATTTACCCTGATGGTGAGACTGCATGTATGCTACGTTTCACTAAGTCTACTTTCACCACCTCAGGATGGCTTAAATATAGCAAAGCAGCCAGTGAACCGACATGTTTTTAACCAATAAATTCAGAGCGGATTCCCCTCTGCAGCCACATTTGGGTTTTGCACTAAACTTGGATTTGCACTGCTGACTGAGATGGTGACTCTGGAAATGCTGAGAAGTAACTGCAGCCGTAGAGGAAGAATTCTCAACTTGGTCTTGTTTTTCCAACGTTGCACTTTTTACCTAAACTTTGATCATTGGATCTGTCTTGTAGCTGTTCTTACAAAATACAGAGACTGGAAGGTGGACATTTCAACCCTCAGCCACATTATTTTTTGCACAATTCTATTGTGTCTCATACTGACCCAAAGTGCATGGTATGTTGGCTGTCATACAGTCTGACATGGTAGTGAAAAAAGGAAGTGTTTGTTAGCCTTGACGGTCTTACAAAGCCATCAGTACTTTGGGATGATGCCGCTGGACTCTGAATTTTCTAGACTCCAGCAAAAAGAAATGTATGCACTTGAGTTGTGACTGACTGGAGAAGGAGCCTCACCAAAACCACAGGGCTGATTGGTCTTCATGGTCCAAGATTTTATTCAAAAGATTTACAAGTGGAAGTGAACTGTGCATAACTACGAGAGATTCAGCTAAATTGATTAAAAAGGCAAATTATCTGCAGGCAAAAACTGTGTTACAGAGGTGGAAAGACTGAAAAAGAGAGAAGTTATTCATACTGGAGTTGCAGTAAATGTCCCAGCAAGCAACCTCATAGTTGGGATGCTTTGCAGAGGGGAAGAGAAGATAATTTCCAGCCTTAAACCAGACCCATGTGTCCCAAACAAGAGCTCTTTGCTAATTACATCGCTCTGAGAGCTATAAAAGGGGAGACAGGGTGGCCTGGAAAACGAGAGAGAGAAAAAACGTAGACCATAATTCATATTTTCCCTCTACTGAAAACAAAAGGGAACCAATTAGGAGGCAGCTTTGTTTGACCATCAGAACCTTTTAATTTGAACAAAAATGTGTTTGCTTTTTCTTTAATTGCTACTAATCATGAAAATCCCTTAATCCAACCTTCTCTAATGTTAAATTCATATATAAAAATCTGTTTTTTCTATGTTCAGGTCATTATAATGTGTGTCTCAGATCAATCTACTGCATTAAAATATCTGGAAATATTGAATCCATGAAAGCTTAATTAAAGGAAGAAGGAAGAGCACAAGAAATATTTTCCTCTAATCCCACAAGGACCGTAAATCTCCTCCCGTTTATTAATTTAGGAGCAATCAGGAGACACTCGGTGACAGTGTGCTCTGCTACCATGTGATCATCATTCTCACGCACACAGAATAAGGCAGTATTAGGCCTGTAAAACATCCCCTGTGATGTGTTTGCTGTCATCATGCGAGGCGGAAATTCCAGCTCCTGTTTATGATCACAAATATAATTTAGGCTTAATTTCTGATTTATTGACTTTATATTTTTTCTGTTACAAATACAGCCTCTGTTACTTTCAAATCTCTCATTTATCCGCTGAAGGTCACCCTCAATCAAGCCAGACTAGTTTAATTTACTGCGACTGTGCAAATCAGACAACTTCAATTAAAGAGTCATTTTGTCTGATTGAGTTGTGAATTAATTTCTGTGTTTTAAATCAAGTTTTGTTCTGACGCACTAGTGGAATGACGCAACAAATATTTTGATAAACTAATGAACAAAATACAACGAATCAAACCGGTCAGTTGGGTTCAGCTATTCACCCCACTTTTCTTCTTTTTCAAATACCCATAATGTTCACGTTTCTCGTGAGAGCTGCAGTTTTGGTGCAGCTGGCCGTCTGTCTTCCACGTGGTGTCAAATAAAACGGCCAAGGATCTACTACAAATTATCGCCCCGAGTTGACACCATAAAACTAGTTTACGCACCAGATTGTCATTTACAGAGTCAGGTGTTTTGCGCAGATTTCTGTTTTTCCGTTTGCATTTTTATGAAACTCACATGAATTAATTGTTGTTGTTTTTTTATTTAATTACCTTCCTTTCCTTCTCTCCGTTTTCTCCAGCTGACCCCTCGGCCAACTGGCTGCACGCACGCTCCTCCAGGAAGAAGCGGTGTCCCTACACCAAATACCAAACACTCGAGCTGGAGAAGGAGTTCCTCTTCAACATGTACCTCACTCGGGACCGGCGGCACGAGGTGGCGCGCGCGCTCAACCTGACGGAGCGGCAGGTGAAGATCTGGTTCCAGAACCGGAGGATGAAAATGAAGAAACAGAGCAAGGACCAACCCAAGGACTAGCGGGACTCCCCGATTTGCACGCGCGCACATTCAAATGATTCAGACGCACGTGCACGCACGCTCACAACATGTACCTAACATAGTGTAAACACAAAATGGCCTTCTCTAAAACTGCAGAAACACGCACAGACAACGTTTCCAATTTGTTTGAAACCTCCAGGCACAAGCACGTGAGCTCAAGCCCTATCACACCGATCAATACACCTGATCAATGGCTTTATTGATCCTAACAGACGCTGAGGACGCCGCTACATTAACACTGAAGTCTTATGAAGGTCGGACTCGCTCCGTGTGACGTCCAAAGGAGACCAGAACTTTGGGACATTTGAGGTTTTCAGTCGTGGAGGGTGATGGGTAAAAAGTCACAGTAATTCCTCCTGTCTTCTTAATATGTGTTGGACTGTCTCTGAAGGCGCAGACTGGACTGATCGTTTCGTGACTCTTCCCGCATCTTTATTCCGCGCTGTTTTTAATGCTTGCTTTATTTTGAAAGGGAAGAGAGCAGCAAACTGCCTCGTGACGCTACAGAGAGGAAGAGAGAGAGGGAGAGATGGTTTACTTCTGTATCAAGCACTACTTTTCCTCTTATTAGTTATTTATTACTTCGTATCTGACACCGGAGGCACGCGAAGGTGCTGAAACCGGGGTTTCACGTGGCCATTAATAAGCACTAGAAGCGGAGGGGGAAGCACGCACGAACACGCACCTCCTATTTTTTCTCCAGTCGCCGGCAGACTTTGATTAGAAAAGCGCCTGATGTTCGGGGTTGATACAAGCAGCAAGCCGCCGTTTGTTTCCAGGTTGTCGGCCTAAGTAATGAGCAGATACCGGGAGGGGGTGGTGGTGGTGATGAGATGGTGGGGGTGTTAACCCGACTCAGCAACCGGGGATCAGATTAGGTTGCTGTCGATACCGTGGATCCCGCCCTCCAGCTACCTCTCCGGATGCTTTATGCGCTGCAGCGGCGGCTCATGTACAGCCGCAATCAGCTGTCGATAGTCGCTTTCTTCTCGCCACGAGCCCGGAGTCAGCAGGGTTTATTTGAGAGAAGACAGAGCAGTGCACCAGAACTTAGGAAAATGAAACTACAAATACAATGTATTGGTTTTGGTCACAGTTTGGTGCATGCATGTCAGATTTAGGGAGAACTGGGGATGGTTGCAACATTTTTTTGCATTTCTCTCACAGATTGGAGAGGAATCACATCTATAACCTACTAATGGAACATATTTAATGTTAACTACCCATACTTTGAGAATTATGAATAATCGTTAAACATGTTTCTTAAAATAGACTAATTGAACTGTGATGATGCAACTTACCCAAAAACAGGGACGTCTGCAAACCACATGACAAAAAAATATATATTAAAAAGCATTGTTCATGTTTTTGAAAGCACTGAAATCTCAAATCAATGCACTTGATAGAATTCGTTGTTATATTTTGAAGTACAATGCATCACATAACAATTTTGTTTTTTTCTATTTTTATAGTTTACTCATTTCTAATGTCAGTTCGCTATTACATGTGCTTTTCAATCCTCCTATCAGTATTTTTAAAGAAAAAATAGAGCTATTTTTAATGTGAATCACTTTTATTGACGTGGTTTGTTTTAAATTTGAGAAATTTGTTGCAAAGATCCCCGGTCTCCCCTATTTCAGGGGATGATTACACAGTCAGGTTAAATAGCTTTTTCTCAGATTCTGACCCTGCACGATTTCACCATCAGATTTAAAATTAGCAACACAAACGTTTCTCCGTCAGACCAGTCAGTACTGATCCCCCATGGCTGCAGAACTATTTAAAGCGAAGATGTAAAAATGTCGGATCCCATTCCGCACAAAGTCCAGTGTGCGCTAAACTTTACTCAGTGTGCTTCTTGCTTTCTAAAGAAGATCCGTCTCTTCTTTGATACGTATTGTTGTCCAATATCTGCTATGCAAGTCGAGTTTTTTTCCAGGAAATATCCGGGTAGTGCGCGTAAAGGTGATTCTTGGACTTAGTAAAGAGCAAAATTCAAAGCCTAGTATACCCACGTGTTTACCGACGATTAAAGGAAACTCTTTTAGTGTTTACTTCGTGAAAATATGATTCCCGGAGGTTGTAGAATACATTTATATGAACAGACAGAACTGAACAGCCGCGCAAAATGCTTTAGCAATAGTGTCAACGTTTAATAGCTCAGAAAATTATCTGGTTAGAGTCAGTTTATGCAGAATTTTATTGATGTGAGTGTTAAAATATGAAGAGGCCATGTTGGACGGCCCGGCCTGCCATGGTGTTATTTGAAGTGTCGGCGTAGTTAAATGGCGTCCGATGGCAGTTTTATGGATGGATCATAAACTACACACAGGCTTTACAGCGTTTACAACAGTGTGTGCGAGTGTGTGTGTGCGTGTGTGTTTGTATGAGAGAGAGATAGAGAGAGAATGCGTGTGTGTGTGTGTGTGTGTTTGTGATGTTGGATGTTGCGGTTGCAGACCACAAAGGCTGCCTGTTCACCAACATTATAAAAACTAAACACACATTATATATAAATATAGTTAAACACACACTTGCCTCTTTTATTCCCATTTCTAATTAATACGCAGAGATAACGGGTCTACAACCAGCCTTCTTTTTTTTTTTTTTTTTTGGCAAAGTCTTACACGGATAAGCGCGTGCAGCATCAAATGCTCTATTCACGAGTACAAATGTTTACATGGTTTGCGCATGCCTCGAGTCTTTCGTCATTTCGGGACGTTTTTTCGTCGTTTAGCTCTTTGTGTGTTCAATGTTTCGGAGGGGAATGCTTACAGAAAAATTAAAACAGACTAGATAAAAGTTTCTTGATAGGAAAAAAGTCCTTATTTATTGTATATAAAGTGAGTAACCTCGTCTTTCTTATTGGAATATGCTGATAATTGTTTGTCTTTTATGGATTTTACTGTATATAGATGATTTTGTTTTTCTTTTTGTCCTTCATGTTCTTTAAAATCTGTTTCTCTGTTTCTGTGCTGACTGTCTGAATTTCGTGTTCTGATTCCTGGTGAGCTCTTTGTGTCTAAAAGTGAACAGTGCTGATGGACTGAAGCCTAACAGAGGATGGAGAGATTGGTTACATTTTGATATGCGTCCATAGAAATGATCAGTTTATTGTCTACTTTCTGCCCCCTCTCTGATATTTCAGTATTTACTCTCCTGACTGTAGGGACTCAGTTTCTGGAGTTTCTTGCTGTTAATAAATACGGACAGAGCCCCAGAAGTCGTTCCATTTCCCCCTCGCCTTTTAATGAGACAAATGTACACCATGTGTCCACAGTGAAGGCTTTATTAACAAGCAGACGAGCTCCAGTCTCTGTGATCCTCTCCTCCATGTCTCCATGTGTCCTTTCTTGTGCGTTTTCCTCTCTTCTGTGTTGTTGTCTCCTGTTTCTTTGTGCGATGGCACTGCTGATGCTGGATTCCTATTAAAGAAGAGACTTTACAGAACACTCATTGTGCTCATTTTTCTTCAAATTAAATGTCATTTAAGAGAAATACCTCTGGATAATCCGTGTGATACAACTAAAATAGACAACTCACACGTTTTCGAATCTCTGTCAAACGGAAGGGTGTTGCAGGACATCTTTGCTCTCCTCTTTTCAAACTTCTCCACTTTGGATTGTGTCTCTGTGGGAAGACACTGAGACACAGAGGCGAGGGGGGGATGAGCCAGCATGTGTTTAAAATATGTGTGTCCTCAGTCGTACACTGCAGCTTAAAGGAGAGGGGCGTCTGTTTGGCTGCAACACCAAAAGACTGTCATAAACCCATAAACACCCCCGCTGTCTTCACACACACACACACACACACACACACACACACACACACACACACACACACACACACGCACACACACACGCACAAGCACAGATGACGATGATGAGTGCATTCATTAGAAGCATCGTCATCCATCCGTCCATTAGGAGCTTGTGAAGCCGCTGCGGTTCCTGTGTTTGTCTCTGCATCAAATGACTGACAGACACAGAGTCTGATGATGAGGGCGGCAGGATCTCTGCTTCCTCTCCTGATTCTCACATGATGTCGGGACAGTCGCAATACGGCTACGAGTAGCTGGAAGTACTGAACAAAGTTGTCATCACGTGAAGTGACAAAGAACACTGCTACAGTCACTCTTTTATTGATCAATGTTGCGCTTGTAACAAGAAAAGTACATATTCTGACAGATCAAGCACCAAGTGTGGTACAGTCAATTGATATGTAGCTTCCAAACTTTTTCAATGATCAAAAAATGAGCCGCTGTTAAGCTGAATGAAGGCCAATCGGCATTATTCCTGAAGTCCTCAGTTCATGGGACTTCAGATTAAGTAATTCCACCTTAAAAATATTTGACTTTAACCAACACAAAATGCAAAATCTTAAAACATATTTATTTGTGTCATAGCCTGAATAGTTATCTGTTCAAATGTAATATTATCTACAACTAACCCTGTCCCAATTTAATTTCTACCCCCCCGAAAAACCTCCAAAGCATCCTCGCTCCCAAGGCCACAAATACCCACGTTTGTTGCCTCCCCTTGCATCATACACAGACGCACAAGGTACCCTTTGGTGCCTGGATGAGATGCACTGAGCTATAAACTAGCTGTAATGTAAATACTCCTGCGTCAATATGAAAAACAACCAACATTACCTATGGTATCCACGTGACACACAGAAGGACGTCTTTCGCGTCTTAATGTGACGCACAAGGCTGTGGAAAAGAACCCTTTTTGGGGTCTGCAGATTCCTCCGTCACACCTCCAGCTACATTTGAGTGTTTTATCATAAACAAATAAAAAAGTCAGCAAAATCAAATAATCAGATAATACTTTGTAAACTGATCTGATCAAACTCACTATGTTCTTTAACTCTATTTCTACACTAAATCAAGGAAGATTTCATAAATATCTAGTTTAAAAAACATCTCAAACACTGCCATGCTCACAGTTTTCAGTTTCCCTACATAGGCCCATGACCTCTGTAACCAGCAGTAAGAGCAGGAGGAGTGTAGCTTCCACAGAACAGCCTCTGCTTGAATTCTGCAACATCTGTGCAGCAAAACTTCACACAACACCCTGTTCTAGACTGAAGAGTGGGTCAACATAAGAAAAATCATGAAAGTACTCAGTGCTTTATTCAGAATGAATGAGCTGTGCATACTTAGGTTTACATCATTAATGATAAAGTTTACAAATGTGTAAACACACAGAACAAAGTATGACAGTCCGGTGCATTACATAACTGTTTTTATTGATTTATAATGGATCAGTTAATAATAAATGCACTTAAGTAGTCCTTGTTCAAGTTTACAGCTTATAACGCATCTGTGTTGTCCGTTTATTATAAGTTAAAATCTGCATGAGGAGTCATAGCTTTAGACAAACACTACCACTCAAACTCTTTCTTTTTTTATTCTTAAAATTTTTTTGCAACAAAAAAGTCTTCATATTATCTTCTGTACCAAATTTAGCAGAAACGTTGTTTTGCAGAGCCGTTGCAGGTCACAATTTAAACATCTTTACAGTTTTATAACACTATGACTACAGCAGCATACACATACAGGATGACACAGATGAGTACATTACAAACACCCATCACAGCAAGAATCTGTTAGTTAAGTTAAAACTGGATATAAAATCACTGATTACAGAGTTTAGTCATCTGTTCTTGATTACTTTGTGACCCAAATATTCATCAAATCTGCAGAAAAAGGCATTCAAGTAACGTGAGATCTTAGCAGTATAGTGACTATATGTGCATTTGTTGTAGTGATAACAAACCAGCAGTGCTGGTAGTAAGCGCAGTGCAAACATCCCTGTTGTAAAGAAGTAGAATTGTGATTGGGAACACATCCTCTCTGCTCTACCCTGCACCTCTGGGCCCAGCAGCCAATGAGCCCTCAGGATTTCAGCAGATTTAGACCCAGGCCTCAACAAAGCCGCCCCATAAACCATCTGTGGACTTGACGGCGGATGATTGTGATTCTTCTCTGAGGTCCTGCAGGGTCGGAGCTTCATTAAATCCAGAAGCCCCTGAACTGTGCTGCAGGCCCCAACCCGCTGTCCCAGGGAGGGACACCAAGCTGCTCCACCAGACCCTGTGTGTGTGAGAGAGAGAGAGACTGGGGGGTTGGAGGGTTTTCTTTGACACATGGCACAGTAAATCTAAGAGAACGCAGCAAGCAGGAGCCTCACAGCACAACACACATTCACTTCAGGTTAATACAAATGGGATGAGTTTCAGTAATGGAGGCACAGAGCAGAGAGACCAGGGAGACACCGTGGTTTTGTCTGAAGGAGAGAGCACAGTCAGGAGCAGGAAGTTGAGGAGGAGCAGTTGTTCCACAAGCAGCAAGAGTGTAAACTTGCTGTGGTTTAAAGTAGAGATGAAAGCATTTTATGCCATATCCATTCTCATTTATGTGCATCAATTCAGAGAAAGTAAGTGTGGGTAGAAGAGATGATGGTGAAAAATTCTGCAATTATCATGCATGCTCATAATCAAACTACTTCCAAAACAGATGGAAGGTTCCTTCACATGTTGTCCAAATTCTGAGTGCAAAAGAGGTGAAATTCCAAAAACTTAAACCTCATCGGATGTCATCTTAGGACCAACTTTGGCTTCAATCAGGCCACCTTTCCGCTCCAGCTCAATTTTGTATCTAAAGTTGCCGGTCACATTGTAAACCATGAAGTCACGGCCGGCATTTCCTTGATCACTCATCTAAATCCTTCAAAGGACTGGCTGTCAGTCTGAGGCTAAATTGTCATCAGAAGTTAGCTAATAGGCAGATTTTATATATCACTAAATCTAAGGTTCCTGTCTGATAAGTCACCAGAATATATTAAAGAATCTGAGCACCAGCAGGAACCCGGCTCAGGACGGACTTCTAGAATCACTGCAGTGAACATCAATGGTTCTGAATTGGTTTAAAGGGTTTGCTATGTTGCTGAAAAGGTCATCCAATAACCCTCTCTTAAGTTGTACCTCAAGATACCTTTTGGTGTCTCTCCTTTGGTACAGTTGCATGTTCAGTAACAGCACATTCAGATGTTTTTTGGTTAGTTCATGAGTTTTGGCATCCAAACAATGTCTGTGAAAAGTTCCCATGTACAAGAATTGCTAATGTCCTTCATTAAGCACAGAGAAGGCAATTTAAAACACCTCGTGAAAATAATAATGATAGTTTTGAGGGATGATATGGAGGACAATGGGAGGGGGGGTTCTGCAGTGGTGTGTTTTGATGTTAACTCTTGGACAGCAACAAAGTAGAACGACCAAACAATCGATGGAGGACTTTCCCACACAACGCTGTGGTTTGAGTTCCCTATGATACTTAAAGTCAACACTGATTTATTATTCAACCCAAGCCTCAATTTTTCTTCTGAACCGACTCTGTTGTTTTTCCTAAACCTCAACAAACAAACTGTCATTTTGATGACATGTTGGAAAGTAAGAAAATTATGCTAACATAAGTGATTTTTTCCTGGTTAGTGTAACGTTAGCGATATTATTTGCTAGTTGTTGACAAACACTCTGTATATTTCTGAACAAATGTAAGCCACGGACAAAAGCTCAGAATGTCCTTATAGCGAACACATTGTTAGGCTTTCTTATGATATCATTAATGTAATTTCAACATAGGAATTTACTGTCTGGCTAACATGATGTTAGCTCTGAATTTACATATTACATTGTTTTGATAAAGTGATATCTGTTAGGAATGTACTTCCTAGCTAACGTAATGTTGGCTTGAAATTTAAACCTGTCCTGTTAATTTCCCCCATGATAGCCAGGGATTTACTTCCTAGCCTACAAAATCCAGCTATGAATTTTTCCTCCTCCCATGGCACAACTAATGCAAACTATGAATTCCTAGCTTCTTAGCTAACGTAATGCTAGCCAGAAATGAATACATTTCCTGTTGACTTACTGTACAGTCAATGTGTAAGCTAAGATGTCCTGGGTAACTGTATGTCAGCTTTGATTTTACACCTTTCCTTTGCTTGATTATTTAAGCTAGCTAATTGTAGCTAGAAATTAACTTCATGTTGAGCATATAATAAGCTTAGATTTTACCTTTCCTGTTGTTTAGCTAGAGTAAACGTAGCAGGGACCTTCTGGCCAACATAGCTAGGAACTAGCAAGTTTTCTATTGTATCAGTGGACTTATCTTCTTAGCTACTGTGCTGTTAGCTTTGTATTTACACCTTTTATTTTTGTTTGATATCATATTATTTCAACTAGCTGTGCATTTCATTTTCCTATGATATCACTAATGCCAAAAATGTTACTTCCAAGCCAACATATGTTCGTTTTTTATTTAAAACTGCCCTATTTTTTTGGCTAGAGTAGTTTTAACCAAGAATTATCTTTGAAGCTAACCTATCATAGCTTGGAATGTATGCCTTTTCAGGTTTATTTCTAATGAAAGCTAATAACTTCTAAGTTTACGTTAATGTCATTTTAGGTCATAATTTAAGTATAGCAGGAACTTACTTTCCAGCTTACCTTTCATTGACTAGTAATATGTATCTAATTTAACCTAGTAATGTACTTCTCAGGTAATGTAGGTATTTACTTCATGCATATGTTGAAATCTAGACAGTTGTTCAATTCAAGTATTAGCTGTTTAGTAGCAGTAGGTCATTAGATATGAAAAATGCAGTATTTACTTGGACAAAAAAACACACTTTGAATTTCCGCTCACTTGTTTATAATCTGTTTATTGAGAATCTGTGTAATGATAATGCTTTGTCAAAATGTATGTGCTGTATAATCAGGAACACAACCACATTTCTGTGCTCACGTGAATTTGGTACATTTTCAGGTTGAACCGCATGTGTGAATGCAAACAGTCCCCCAGCACACCTCTGTTCTAACTTTACTTTTCCTTGCCATCACTTCAGTAAAACTTCTGCAACAAGTCGGGGTCAGCTGATGTGTGAAAGCAGCAGGTAAAGGTCAGGAATGTTCACCACATCAGGTGACCAGGTGCAAGTTTTGTGCAAGTAATGAGGCTGCGTAATAATCTTTAGTGCTGGCTAGTCTGTCCTTTTGCACAATTATGAAGGCAAAAAGTGTCATCATAGTGTTGGACTCTGGGTTACCATCTTGGATATGTTGTAAACATTGCAAAGTGACTACAACAGTGCCTTTCTACAATTTTGGGGGTCAGGAGTTCTTATAAAAAGGGCTTATGGCTATAACAGTGTTTGAGCTCCCCACCTAAACATGATGTCAAGGAAAATAGCTCTGTCTGAATGTGGTGAATTTGTTGGAAACTGTGGTACATATCATGATACATGAGTCGTGATTGTAATGTTAGACCCCTCAGGTAAACTGTCACAGAATCAAGAAGGAGAAGAATTTTATACTCCCTGTAACATCAAGCATCACAACAAAGTCCTCCTGTGCATTTAGCACACATTTCTTAAGTTCTTGTATGAGGAAATATTTGAATATATTTCTTAATTTGCCAGAGAACTATTGGTGGAATGCCAATATGGAATCAATGCAGTCTCACAAAACATTACTCATTGATTTCCTCACCTGTACATGCACAACCCCCTTCACCCTACACATGATTCTAATATTCATCCTCTGCATTAGATCCCAGCTGTGGACAATGTAAGAATGTAGATTAGCTCATTGAACAGTGATTTAACTAAAGTAGGTACAGGCTTCATCATTTCTGAGATATTTTACTGAAACTAAATGAGCTGCACAAGACAAACCACGTGCTCCTGCTGCTGGCAAATTCATATTTCAACCAAGCGAATGTGTCCAATCCAATATGTCTTCACTTTATCCTCTCATATTAAAACAGAGTCTACAGATAATAACCAGCCTCACTGGCACACTCTCTGGGAATGATGCTGGAGGCCCAGAGCACCCCCCTCCCTCACTGAATGAGCTGTTTTACACAGCACAGCTTCTATAATTCATCAAGCAGCATAGAATATCTTTCTTATTCATAAATTTCCTCAAAGAGAGTTATGGTCCCGCTGATACAAACGGCTGCATGGATCACATCACAGCAGCCATTCTGGACTCATTAACAGTTGGACATAGAGCCAAATGCAGCTGGCTCCTCTGCACATGCTCAGAAACAAAAAAAATAACATCAAATACAGCAATAATAACAGTACACACACATGGTACAGTTTAAAAATAATAATTATATCATGAAGAGCAGTTCTGATATCACAATGTGCACATGTTGCCGCTTAAAAAATAACTATTTTACAAATTCCAGCAATGATGACACAATGTGCACATGTTACTTCAAAAGTAATCACAAAAATATTGCTAGAAATATATTGTAATAACAGCAAAACAGATACATCAGATACATTCATGATGAATGTGCATGCACAGGTTACATCTGTATAAATATAATTTATTGTAATTAAAACAGTTTGTATATGATGCATCTGATGAATTAGAATATTTTTGTATATTGATGAAGTCATAGTGTGCATATGTAACAGCTGCAATATCACATTAATAATTTCTAGAGTAATATGTGCAGATTTCACAACTTCAGAGAGTTATTATTGATGTAAAATATAACCTGCATTTTTTTGTCATTGTAATTATGTAATCAAATTTGTATATGGTAATATTTCAAAATATTAAATCTCACATCAGATATTATTATGGTGACTACGTGTTCACATATTACTGCTGCCAGGGCAGGAAAGCATCCTCAGCTGTACCGAAAATAACAATATTTACAGGAATACATATACTAACATTAAAGGCATTCATTGCAGGACGTTTTAGAAAGTATAATTATGAATATGCTAATTATATAGAATTATTATTTAGATATGCATTGGATAAAGATCGTTAAGCTGCTGATAGACAACAAAAACAAAGATGAAGTAACAGTAGCCTATAGTTTCGAAATTCGTGGTGCTCTCAGAAACAGGGTTGTGGTGTTTTTTTAAGACAGCTCCAGGTTTATTAATTTTTTAATTAACCAAATGTGTCACAAGGTGAACATTTAAAATGTATTTCGTATATAAAGAAATATGCCTGATGATAATTGTGATAATATCAAGTATGATGCCTCGATATTTGGTGAATTATTTCATTCAACAGTAAGAGAGGTATTATACGAAATCGGCAAGACATCTATTAAAAACGAAAAGTGATATCCCCATTTTGATAATAATGATAAAAATTTATTATTATTATTATTATTATTATTAATAATAATAATAATAATAATAATAATAATAATAATAATAATAATAATAATAATAATAATAATACAAAGTACAATAGAGTAGAAATAAAAGTAGTTTTGTGATTACAGGCAAAGTAAATACTTTTTCGAACGAACAAAAAAAAGTCCAAATTAACATTGATTTTAAATGAAGAGGTAAACATCAGCGTCGTGTTGTTTGTTTGCCTACAGTTTGTGTAGTCCTCTGAAGTGGATGATGACAGCGGCTCACACAGCTCACCGCCTCGTCTCTTCTGATTTTTTTCAATCCATCTGTATTCACTGAAGTTTCGTTTCAAAGCCTCCGAGCTCTTTGACTTCTTGCAGAGTCTTCCGTCGGATCTTCACAGAGGCTTCTTCTGTTTCTGTCAAACCACAAGCTGCAGCCCTCCGGTCCGAGCAGGCCCCTCCGAGGTTCCTCCATATGTCTTATTTCACTTTATTTTGAAAACAAATCTGAAAGTCCTTCTCTCTTTGGGCCAATAAAGCTCCAGCACCTCTCTGGCTTTCTTCCTCTTCTTCTTCGTCTTTCTCACGTCAGTTGTTTTGCACACTTCCTATTTTCAAACACAGAAACAAACGGCACGAGAGGAGCAGGATGTTCTGCACGCACCAGGGGTCTCGAGCTCACGGGTAAAAGAAGGGGAGGATGAGGAGGGGGTGTGTGGGTGATGAGGGATGCGGGAGCGGATGGGTGAGGGCTAGAAGAAGCCGCCGCCGACTGTCGTAAAAAGAGCAGAGAGGAAGACGGAAAAAGAGCAGAGAGGAGAGAAAGAGGATCCAATGCTGTGCGGTGCAATAAAAGAATATGACGGCAATAAAAGTTTATAGCGTATAAATTTCTGAAGGTTAAGAACTAAACGGCTGTAAAGCAAACACGCCGAAAGAAAAGAGCAGGGGGGAGAGGAAAGACACACAGACAGAAGAAATATTAGAGGAAATGTTTCAGATCTTCTGCTTCATCATTTATCTGGAAGTTACAACTGGAGACACACAGAAAGAGACATTATTACTGTGTATTAGTGTCACAGAGCTGAGGCTGTCTATGCGTGATGGAGAGGCCTGGGTGAGGAGGGGAAATATGTTTTGAGGCAAATTGAGGATTGTATTTGTTTGATTGTGAGCTACCTTTTTGTGTTTTAGCAACATGAACGGAAGGACGAGCCTCCTTCATCCTTCCTCCTCCTCCTCCCTTTCTTTTCAGCTTTGGGAGTTTTATGGTTTTGTGGCCGTTTGGCTCTATGGGGGTATTTTTGCAGCCTGGCTGAGTGTGTGTGTGTGTGTGTGTGTGTGTGTGTTGGTGTGTCTGTTGTCTCCCTTCCGACCTCTCTTTGTCTCACCTAAAAGCCTCCTAAAATGAGGGACAGTGATAAACCCCCCTCCAAATAACTCGAAAAAAACACCCCCAGACAGACCCCGGCAGACTGGTAGGGCTGTGACCGACCCCCAGGCCACTTTTCCGGCCTCGAGGTCACAGTGAGGCCCTGGCAGGGGTTGCACAGCGGGGGAAGCAGAGACAATTTCTGCATGTTGTTGAACCTTCTGTGGAAACACGGACCAACTTTTAAGCGGGCTACACAGATTTCTTCCTTTTTGTTGCTATCTTTTCTTAGAATCTCGCGATGTTTAAAGTTTCACGTTCTCGTCATCTTTACAGGGTTAAGAATTCCATGGAAGTTAAACCGAGGCTTTGGGATGCTTTCTCCATAGATAACAACCGTTTTTACAGTCTGTTTACAACCTGCAATTTAGCGACTAACACACACACTCACACTCACACTCACACACACACTCTCCCACACACACCACAAACATAAAAGCAACCATCATGTGCAGCAATGAAATGAGGATGACCTGGTCCTCCCTGACAAAAACTAAAACGCACGCTATTAATCTCACACTTCTCACTCTTCAGACTTTTTTGTATTTTATTAAATTGTATCTCATTTTTAATTTCTAATTTTCATTTAAAACTGTAGCGATTTGGGCGAGGAACTTGACTTAAATATAATATAATAATTATAATATAATATATAACAAAAGTACAGAATAATTTTAAATACTTATAAACATAAATTAAATGTTACAATAAAATGTTAGCAATATTTAATTAAATCATAATTTATTTGTATTATTATTATTTAAAATAAATGTTTGGGTCACGCGTAAATACTAACTGTGGACCCTCTTTTAAGAAAATAAATAATACAAAAATATATCATACAACAAAAGAAATAGGATGCATTCAGATGATTTCATAATAGCTTCATGAAGAATTAGCCATAAGCCAAGTGCATTTAACATTAACACGAAAGGTAAAACATTACAGATGTAGGCTACAAAAGCTTTTTTTTATTTGTTCATTTTTCTCCCAATATTTTTATAAATCCGGCTTGTCTTTATCTAGTTTTTACTTCAGTCTCTAAATGTCCAAATCTGACATTCTTGCAGTCTGGGAAAGAAAAACACAAACAGCGTGAATCAGAAGTTATGATATGTTACAAGCAAAATAAGTTGGATTTTGTATTTTCCTCCTGCACTGCTCTCTCTTTACTTTATTTCTCTTTTTCCCTCCCTCAAATCCCAAATCAGCCCTCACATCTGGCCTCCAATTATATCCCGCAGTCTTATTTTAAAGCAGCTTATGTAGCTTTATGTGCACACTTAATAGAACCATAAAGCCGCATTACAGGCCGACATTCCCTCGTGGCTTTCCTGCAACCTGCCACTTGATGGCGCTCTTGCTCCACCGATGAAACAGACATGCCTCCGGCTCTGCTTACCTCTGTGGATGACAATAACATGCATGTGCTTCTTTGAGGGGTGAAACTTGCTTTATTCCTCTTAGAGTGTGTTTAAGAGGAGTTATTAAGCAGGAGAGATGTAATTGGGGAACCTTTCAGCTTTACTGTCCAACATTTAAAGCCCCTCTTGGTCCCTCTTCCAGAGGTTGAAGAGGAAGGGTTGAGGCCTTGGAAAATAATCACCCAATGGGCGTGCAGGATACGTACAGGCCGCCAGGAAATGTTTATTTTTGTTGGTGCACAATCCACTCCAAGGACGCACGCACCTTATTTCCCTGCTTAATATGCAGGAATGTGAAGGTGTATTTGGGTGCTGAAAACATTTGGCCTCCGGTCATTACTAGGAAAACCACACACATTCATGGTGCTCAAAAACCTTTACCTGCACTGGCAAGATTTCTTAAAAGTGTTGAATTAACCAGAGGAAAAACAGCTGTTGATGTCTCTTACGCCTTCAAATCCAATGTGGTGAGTGGATACAGCTGTTGACAGTGTGTGAGCTTCACTGAGGCCGCTTGTTGTTCTGTATAGCGGTATGTATTCTGTAGTGATCCGGTAACACACCCCCTCTTTTCAAATTTAGAGATTTATCCGGACTATCGTTAAAGCTGCTCCGAAATGTGTCCCTTTTCTTGCGCACTGCATCCATATCTAACCCCGCAAACTGCAGATCTCATAAGCAAACACTTTATTGGAAGTGTAAACCACGGCGCGCTGAACTTTCCATAAGATCATATTCTGGGTAATAAATTGGAAAAATACTGCTGCAATTACTCCTCAGAAAGTCGGGCGTATAATCAGCTGATTTACCACAACACAGAGTGTAATTCAGGCGGCTGCTGGCAACATTTGGGCCTCTTGTGTCAGCGTTGTATAATCTAAATAAATTAAACTCCTGTAATGACATTTTTATTTGGCTGAGCGGGCCATGAACAGGAAAACATTCAATGATGGAAATGAAATGATAGCTCAAACACAAACTAATATTACAGGAATCAAAGGGGGAAATTTGGTTAAAGCTTCTGTAGACACCTGCATTATCGATTGCTCGTATAGATTGAAGAGCATCTTTCACGCCTGCAGAGGACACAGATCTTACGTCAATCAATGCAGAGATAACTTCCACGTTGAGTCTTGTGGCATTTTGGGCCATCCTACTTTTTTACGGCAGTTCTACAAGTCCTCGGCTTAAGCTTTCCTTATCTTGTCCCTTTGTTGGAAAAATCCTCCGACTACCTCAGTTTATACTCCTACAAGAAAGACCACAACCGCGTGGGAAACGCGCAGAAAACGACACTTAAATACCGGCGTGGATGAGGCGTTTACGGCCTCCGGTCGCGCAAAGGGCGCATCGTAAAACATCCCGTTTTGTTTCTCTACTGCCGGGACGTAAACAAGCAAACACTGCCCCTCCGCTTTATGGAGCTTTATAGTTTGTTAAAGCGTTTACAGCCACTTTCTCTGAGCCTATTACCTCCCCAGTCCTCCTCACATGTTTATGGAGATCATATTTATAAAAGTATACGATGATCAGAGAGCGTGCGCCCAGCTCGTCTCATTCTGATCAGACTGGAAATGAAGACAAGAGCTGGTTTTAAAACTCAATTACATTTATAGACTACTACTTGTTAAAACCAATACCAATTAGGAAGCACTACCCCTCCATTCTCCCTCTCTCTCACTCCCTCACTCTCCTCAGTGTTTGTTAACCTCTCTCGTCCAGGCTCGCTGACATTTTCGGGCCTCATCCATTCCGCGCGCGCTCTCTCCTTTAAGGATTTGGAGGGGAGAAATGAGAAAGAGCAATTAATGAGAGGAATACTCTCAACGATGTAATGCAATACACCACCTTACCCCAACTCCCTCATCCCTTCACCCCTTCATCACCATCAACACCCGACCTCAATCTTAGCTTTGAAGTTAAAAGAAAATCTATCTTCTTCCTGCTTTTGGTTGGAGGGCTCGATGTTGTATGTGTGTGTGTGCGTGTGCTTGCATGTGTGTTTGCGCGTGCATTTGTGTTCAGTTGATCACATGCAAACCGGCAGAATTCTCATTAACCCCCCCTCCCTCCTCCCCCTCCTCCTCCTCCTCCTCCTGATGGTGCACCTATTCTTCCACCTCCTCCTCCTCTTCTTCTCTCTTTCTTCATTTTCATTTTCTCCCTTTGCATTATCTCTGGCGCGCGAAGCTCCTCGAGACGGGACCATCATCTATAAGCTTACAGGCGCGTGCGGGCACAGAAGCAAAAAAGAAAAAAATAGTGCATATAGACCCTACATGTGTGTGTATGTGTGTGTGAAGGCACTGGTGCACGTTTTTCTGTGTGCGTGGAGAAGCCAATGGGATGAAGAGCTGATAATAGATGCAAATTATCCCTGAAACCGACACACACACACACACACACACACACACATACACACCAACACACACTTACACACACACCGGGGCCAGGAGGAGAGAGGGAGAAAGAGGGGGAGAGCGCGCGCGATAGAGAGCCGGAGTGAGAGAGAGAGAGAGAGAGCGAGAGAGAGAGCAAGAGAGGGAGAAAAAATATGAAACAACTCATTTGCGGAGGAGTAAATCACGGAAAAGCCGTTTGAGAGCGCGACAGGGCTCCGCTTACAGCGCGAAGACCGGAATTGTGATGCGCAGGAGCCCTTCCTCTTCAACTTCTCCCTCTTCTTCTCCTCCTTTCTCCTCTTTTTCTTCTTCTTCTTCCTCGTTGGAGATTTTATGGAATCGCTGTGATTGTTGTGAGTGTTGTTGTTGTGGTGTTTGTGGTTGTTTCTGTTCCAGTCGGCTGCCGCTATCGTTACTCACACCGCGCGTCCGTCACTGTGGCCGTGTGGGAAACACCACAACAACGGTCACCGACACCGGCGGCAGACTCGCCTCGCGCTCTCTGTCTCCCTCCCCTCCGTGTCAGTGTGTCGGTGTTTGTCTGCCTCACAGCGCGCTACAGAAGCAGAAAAAAGGAAAACACGAGCCGCTGGTCTCTTCCTCCAGTCCTTCTGTGACTCTGCTGAACCTTAACTACTGTAAACAAAAACACTAAGATGAGTTCTTATTTCGTCAACTCGCTCTTCTCCAAATATAAAAGCGGAGACTCGTTACGTCCTAACTACTACGAGTGCGGCTTCGCGCAGGACCTGACCGGCAGCCGGCCCACCGTGGTGTACGGCCCGGGCTCCGGCGCCACCTTCCAGCATGCCCCGCAGATCCAGGACTTCTACCACCACAGCGCTTCCACACTGCCCAGCAACCCGTACCAGCAGAGCCCCTGTGCGGTCACATGCCACGGCGAGCCCGGAAACTTCTACGGATACGACGCCCTGCAGCGGCAGACGCTTTTCGGGGCCCAGGACGCGGATCTGGTCCAGTACAGCGACTGTAAGTTGGGAGGCGCACCGGTGCTCAGCGGAGAGGACGCGGATGGGACCGAGCAGAGCCCTTCACCGACGCAGCTGTTCCCCTGGATGAGGCCGCAAGGTGAGGAAACAGAGCCACAGAGGTTATTTTATCTTTCAAAGCGAATCTTCTTTCCAGCAGAGAGGTGAGTGTTCACAGAGAAGCAGAGCTGCTGCTCTTTCAGGAGAAGAAGACAGAAAATGTTCAGGGAGAAGGAAACAGTGGAAGAAAGTTGGAAAAGTAGTTATAAAACCAGCAATTTCCGCAGGGTAATTCGAGCTTCTTGCGTTGAAAGCGGAAGACAAAAGCACGTTTATTGTTTTATTGGCAGCACCAAAACTTGTGAATGAGTTTAGGGCTTAATTGCCCCGGTCATATACTGAGAGGAGACGGGACAGAGACTCAGGGAGAGGGGAAGAAAGGAAAGCAGACAGACATAGCTGAGATATGTTGGAGGAGGGGGTGCAGAGGAGAGAAAAAGAGCCCCCTCCAAAAAAGTCGAGCTCAGGGCCGATGGGAGAAAGTCGTTTCAGACATGCAGCTCTGACCCGGGTTAAACTTTTACTGCCGTTTTTTGCTTTTACAGCCCTGCTTGTGGTCTGTGGGAATATTTGGCTGCACGGTGGCCGAGTCCCTACAGGGTTAAAGCAGAGGCTGTGCATGTGGCAGAGAGGTTTAGCACCTTCACAGCGAGTCTGATGCATAACCAAATCAAAATCATCTATAAAAGCAAATTCAGAGAGCTTCAAATCTCAACTTTCGTTGTCTCTTGTGTGTAAGTGTGTGTATACCTTTTGTGTTTCAGTACACACCACAACACAGTGAGTATGAATCAGGCCAAAGTCAGTTTATTTCCATAAAATATTTTTTGAAGAAATAATTACATAACGTGGAAGCCAGGCTGATAACTGATGACTTCAACCATCACCACAATACGGATGATTATGCAAGGAGGCATTTTCGTGTTAGAGAGACTTACAGGCAGGGAGAGAGAGAGCAGTGAAGGGATTGACGTGTATAGCAGCCTATTTTGTTTGAGCCCATATTTTTTGTGCTGTGTGTCTGTCTGTGTGTGTGGCGTGTGCGAGGTGTGTGTGTGTGGGGGGGGGGGTGAGAGGGAGATAGAGGGAGAGAGAGAGTTTATTGCTTGTGTTCTTGGTTGTATTTTTTAAAGTGGGGCTGCAGACGGGTTATAGCCTGTACAGGACTTTTGTGGCTTCATGATTATGATCATAAAATAGAAATAAAAATAATAAATAATAAACAGGTCTGTTTTCACTTCGAGCTGCTTTCCCCCTTTCCATACATCACATATACTGGAACCACCTGCTCTAGATAACAATAGTACTATTTGATTTTTTTCATATTTGCGCACCTTTTTAGAACAAGGTGAGTTTGTTTTGTGCAGCGTGTGCGTGGCGAACCGTGTGTTTCACCATCAAATGTCTCCTGTTTGTGTGGGCTGTAAACTGTTATAATTTACATCGTTAAAGCCTCCGTTATATTTTCCTAACACTTGTCTCCCCTCGCTCCCCTCTGCGCGTAACGGCTCTCCAAATCATTTCCAGGTTTAAATACGAGCGGCCACACTCAGGAGCGGGGCTGGAAACCCGACTTTTTAAGGGCTTTCATTCTTTTGTAGAAACGATGACAGTGATTAGTCCCATGATTAATAGATTTCAAACAGTATACTTGGGTTTACTGCCCTTGTGCAGATAGCTCTCATCATCCGGGGGCTGAAAAGTCGAGTGAAAACAGGAAACCAGGCGTGTCAAGCCACTGAAGTCCGAGAATGCTCTGTACGCACGCAGTTACAGCTCGTGTAAGCTTTGATGGGATATTATCGTAGCTCACCGTGAGGATTTATTAGTTACAATAGCAGAAAAAGGCGAACGGTGTTTGGCGGGTTTCACGGGGGGTGGAGCGCAGCTGCGTGGCGGTAATCCTCCCCGTTTAGCTCTGAAATCCCGCTTTAACGAGGGGAAACATTTCATAATTTATCTTGCAAAGGGGGCATTTCCTCCTCCACACTTCCACACCTTCCATATTAGAGCCCCAACACCACTGGAGAAAGATGTGATGAAAACCTCCTGAGTCTTAAAGCTGGAGGTTTAGTATCTGAGTCTGTACTCGTGAATTAGAGCCGTTTTACGGCTTTAACCGCTGTGGTTTAGAATAAATCATAAATTATTTTCTCTCCAGGCTACAAATGAAAAGAAAAAGTTAAATCTGATTAGGCATAAGAATGAACGTATGTCTGTAATTGTTTAGTGTCTTCTGCCTCGGCTCTCATTGGCCTCTGTTGTCAAGTGGAAACCTTGTTTCACCATCCTCTAAAATGTCAACTGCCAACAGCCATGCGTTTGTTTAGGGCTTATTTAATTGGCACTGTAAAGGTTTCATATGTAATAGCTCTTTAAAATGTTTATAATCCCAGAGCCTGTTTCATTTCATCAGACTGCTAAAGAGCAGGTGATCCTTCAGATGACGATAAAACAGGAAAAATGTCAAACAAATGAAACAAATCTGAGGATTTATTCCTCTAAAAGCTGTTTGATCCCTCTCAGCTGTGGATGGAGGTGTGGTGTATGAGCGCACTGACGGAGCAGGGGTTGGAGGTTACATTGTCCGTGTATGTTGCTCCGTCAGAAACCCTTTGGATCAAAGCGTCCGTGTTGTCATTTTATCCAGGAAAGTGTTTCCCATTTCCCTTAATTCACGGCTGGTGACAGCAGTGAATGTGGCGCCCACTCCCTTTAGTCGCTAGCACGAAATCATGGCGCCAGCCCCGTGACAGATAACACATACAAGACATTTACATCACTTACAAGTTCACGCATTTCCATAAAGACCCCCTTGTCTTCTGCTGTCTTCCTCCTCTGAATGTTTTACCATAGAAAGCAGCTCTTTGCCTAAACATGGACTCTGAATGTGGTAACCCAAGGAGAACAGGACAGGTACAGAACTCTAAAAAGTAAAACTCCATCATTCTTGACTCTTTGGTTCTTTTTTCACTCTTAACCTGCAGGCTGTACATCATGTGAGGAGAGTAAAAGAAGAAAAAGAGCATTTAGTCATTGCACTCTCTCCTCCTGCAAACTAGAAACTCCACTGTGTGTGCAGAGGACTTATCAAATCAGCAATAATTACGCAATACAGAAACAATGTAAATATAAAACAGTAAACCAGGTCAAATAATCACCTGAAATCTCTCTCCAAAATCAATATTTAACTTTTATTTCACCAGAGACAAAGGAAACACTCATTTGTGTTCCCTTTACGCAGTTCTTCTTCGAGGTTATGAGCACTGAAAAACAACGATGACATGTGTTTATGCCGCATCTGTCAAACTGAGAACACGTTCATAGTGCTTCACATAAAATGAGAAAAGGAGAAGAATGAAACCAAACAGGCAAATAAAAAAAACATCAAATACTTGAACTTGACAGTCATGCGCAGACATGGATCCCCCTCAGGCTTTCTATATAAGCACAGCTTTTCTCCAGAGCTTTGGAGTCATCTGCACATTCATTCCGGAGCGCAGTACATGTGAAATGAGACTGAATTGTGTCAATTTTATTCACCACAGGCAACTCAAGAAACTTGTAGTGTATATGAAGCTTCACCCAAGAAGCAACTACCAGATGTAGCATCATGATTTTCATTAAAATTTCGTTTCAACTATGTGTTATTATTTCCAGTAAACCTGGGCTTTTTGCATTAAGAATTCCACCAGGTCTGATTGGAAGGCTAAAATCAAAATACATTGTTGCACCTGTATTTCCTCTCCTGGCTTCAAACATGCAGGTAAATAACATTAACTCAGAGGCATTTCTACTCATGCTTGTCCAGCGTTTGTGCAGGAAACTCGATATCTGACCTAGTGTGCGTTTATTAACTATTTATGAATTTGATATTGCGTCTGTGTGCCGGGCTCTGTCCCTGTGCTGAAACAAAGAAACAGCAGACTCGGTGACTCACAGTAACGCGTCTTTATCTCCACTTGTCATCGTTTGAAGCATTTTTCATTAAAAGTCTCTGCTGATCTTTAAATTCATCTTGATTCTGTTCTTTATTCTTCCAGAGCTTAACGAGATACCTCTTTCCTTTTTTTCAGTGTTTACGATGTATTTATGTTATGCATCAAATATTCATGCTCACTCTGTAAGTGCTCAGTACATATAAAAAATGATAATAATGACTGCAGTTGGCTGATGGTGAAGTGTTTTTTGGTTGAGCTCCGGATGGATTATAGCAGTTTCTGTCACCGTTTTTGGTCTCATGTTCAAAGAGTAGTATGAAGAACAGTGTGTTAGTGTGTTTTTGTGTGTGTGTTAGAGAGTGAGAGAATGAGAGGAGCAGAGTCTCTAGCACTTTTAAGAAAAACGAGGATCACATGATTCTTAAGAGGCTGCACTGACATAAATCCTATCATGCCTTTGAATGTACGCGTCATGTGGTCTAAATGGAACATAAACAGTATCTATGCCTTTGGATCAGAGATTCATGGACACTCAGGCTAACGGTGACCGTGTGAAGTCAAACACAGAACATAGGAATTCCTCGGCAATATGTGTAACCAATAAACAACACTTCAAAACATCAGTTCAGTTAGAAGAGTTAGCTTCACCTTTTCTGCCACACTCTCAGGAATTTCAGTGAGTTAAACTTTTAAAGAGTTTTGACTTTGTTGATTCATCTCACACTAGTAAACAAATCTAACGATGGCTTGTTTGCCAACCAATCAAAAATCCAAATGTGATTTTTAAGCTTCTAAAATTTAGACTTGTTAAGAACTGCAGTTTGAATCTTTAAAGACGATTCTATTTTAAATGAAACAACTAGTCGTCAAAGACATGAAACATGAAACAATCTGTAGACACTTTTTCAAATTTCCATCACTATAATGCCTTTTCTTAAAAGCAATCATAAAATTTAAAATTGGTCTGCAAAAGATATAAGATTTGTGTGTGTTTAGAAAGGATTTATAAAGTGGTGTACAATATGATACAACATGAGTAATGCAAATGTATGTGATATAACATATTATAATACAATACATTATAAGATACCACAGTTCAATATATGACAGCATAAGAAATGATACAATATGGTATATCAAACAATACAATTATGTTATGTCACAGAATAGCAAATGATGCCATACTATACAATACCATTCCATACCATATCACAGGAAAATATACAATACTGGATTAAACCATACATCATGATAAGATACCACCATTAAAGATATGATGTATCACGATAGGACACGATACAATGCTATATGATATAATGTAATACAATGCAGCAAGATACCATAGTATGGAACATGATACAATACGATTCAACAAGATATGATACTATACGATACAACAAGACACCATACGGTATGTCGCAAGATAGTATCCAATGCAATGCAACGCAACAATTTACCACACGATACTATGCAACCAGATACTATGCTACATAAAACAAGATATGATACGATACGATGCAACAAGATACGTTACGATACAATGCAACAAGATACGTTACAATACAATGCAACAAGATACAATAGGAAGAACGAAGATAGATACGATACAATGCAACAAGATACAATAAGATGAACCAAGATACGATACAATGCAACAAGATACAATAAGATGAACCAAGATACGTTACGATACAATACAACAAGATACAATAAGATGAACCAAGATACGTTACAATGCAACAAGATACAATAAGATGAACCAAGATAGGTTACGATACAATGCAACAAGATACAATAAGATGAACCAAGATACGTTACAATGCAACGAGATACAATAAGATGAACCAAGAAACGTTACGACACAATGCAACAAGATACAATAAGATGAACCAAGGTACGTTACAATGCAACAAGATACAATAAGATGAACCAAGATACGATACAATGCAACAAGATACAATAAGATGAACCAACATACATTACAATGCAACAAGATACAATAAGATGAACCAAGATACGATACAATGCAACAAGATACAATAAGATGAACCAACATACATTACAATGCAACAAGATACAATAAGATGAACAAAGATACGTTACGATACAATACAACAAGATACAGTAAGATGAACCAAGATACGTTACAATGCAACAAGATACAATAAGATGAACCAAGATAAGTTACGATATAATGCAACAAGATACAATAAGATCAAACAAGATATGATACGATACAATGCAATAAGATGAAACAAGATACAAAACAACATGATGAGAAACTGTATGATAAAAAAAAAGACAATACCATACGTAATGATTTATATAAAAAGTTTGGATATGTCATAGATATGATACCATTTGATGGAATTGCGATAGGATTTGGTAATCACCATACAACGTGATACAGCACCAGGGATCTGATCCGATCCAATCTCATGTAAACTTGTAATGTACCATGTTGTTTTGACTTCAACACCTCCACTGTTGTAGTGTCATGGATAATGGAGTTTTAAATAATAAGCCTTTTTATAATGTAGACTTTCATGTCCCATAGGTTTGATTAGTTTTCATACTAGGAATGGGGGGCTGATTGGCTTCTGACAAAGTGATGATGTAAGCAGGTAGTTTTGCCTCTAATAATGTGCCCCTTGCTTTCTTGTCTCCCCTCTCATCCCTCTCCCCACCTCCCCCCAGCAGCTGCGGGAAGGAGGCGGGGCCGGCAGACTTACAGCCGTTACCAGACCCTGGAGCTGGAGAAGGAGTTCCTCTTCAACCCCTATCTGACCCGGAAACGCCGCATTGAGGTGTCCCATGCGCTGGCGCTGACGGAGCGGCAGGTGAAGATCTGGTTCCAGAACCGTAGGATGAAATGGAAGAAAGAGAACAACAAGGACAAGTTCCCCAGCAGCAAGAGCGAGCAAGAAGCTGTGGAGAGGGAGAGGAGGGAGAAGGAGCTGAGGGACGGCGATGGAAGTAGTGGAGGAGCTGGAGAAGGAGGAGGTGGTGGAGGAGGTGGAGGAGGATCGGTTGCGGCCGTGGCGGGAGCTGCGGGGTCACAGGCCGCTGTGAGTGAGGATTGCTGTGAGAAGACACAGAAGCAAATGTAGGGAGGAAAACGGTGACACTGCTGGGTGGGGAGGGAGCGGGGGGGGCTGTAAATGTTGGACAGGATGGGGGTAAGAATTGGTGATGTTGGGTGGGTTGGGGGCTTGTTTTTGTCTAACTTAAGGCCATTGGACTGCCCCACTGTCTCCACGATCCAATCGGTGGAAGGAACTTGGGTGTTCAAAATGGCTACTGACGGACTGGAGGGGCCTCGCGCCTCCATGTGCTGACTGTAGAAAGGCGGGAGGAAAGAAAAAACATGCAGTCGAACAAGAAAGTGAACTTTAAAAAAAATCACTGAGGGTGGGGGCGGATCGATCCAACTCAAACAAACATAGTCTACTCTAGTGTTTAAAACAAACAAGAAAAAAAAAAGAAAAAAGAAAGAAAATGATAGCTTCCTTTCTTTGTGGAACAATTATCGTGGAAACATTTCTATATTGTTAGAAGTTTATCATTAACAATTTTATCTTTGGCAGCTGTATAGTTTTTAAGTTAAAAAGATGATGGTGCACTTTTTACTGTACTTCTCACTTCTATGTTGTTGTTGTTGTTATGGCAATGATTGATGATAATGATGATGATGAAGATGATGATGATGATGATGACGTAGCAATTAATGAAATTTCCAACAACATGAAACTGCCTATTTATGCCGTTTTAGTAGGTCGGGTCTCTTTTTTACACACTCTAATTGTTGTTTCTCGTTTTAGTTCGTTTTATGATCGATGGTGTTTGTTTTATGTTGTCTTCCTTTTCTCTTGGGGTAAAACGCATGCGCACAGTGCAGATTAAAAAAAGAGAACATTCATAAAAATAAAAACGAGAAAAAAACGTAATAAAAATGTTGACTTCTGTAATTTTGTGGAGCTCTGTTATGAGACAACGATGGGAAGGAGGGATCATTTTATTCCATTGTTTAATTATTCTTTTCATTATCAGCTTGGAGGAAATAAGATGTATTAATCTGTCAGCTGATGAAAGAAAGACTAAGAGCCCGTGCACATATTGCTTTTCTCTTTCTGACTCTATTTTGATCCCCTCCTCTCCTTATTCCCTTCATCCTTCTTTCATTTTCTCCCGTCTGTCAGCACCCAGACTGATAAAACCGTCCAGTTCACGGGGCCAAACATTTAAGCCTCGACTCGGAAATCTCCTCTTAAGACAACAGACGCCGCCCCCCAACGCACACTCTCACATCCACATCCAATCCAAACATCGTTTTATTTATGGCCTGGTCCTCCACCTCCACTTACATTATTGCAGGCCTCTTGATTCACCATTACACTGCCCTCCATCATCATCATCATGACGACTTGAAGTCGGATTGTTTCCATATGAGAAGATCAAACAAACCGAGTATGCGCTTTTACCCTTCGGCATACATTTGACTTCAGTGTGTTTATCTGATATTTTGTGGCATCCCCAGTGTTATCACGGCATCGGATATTGGACCAACATCCCAAGTGTCGAATATTGTCAGTTTGTCACGGCCCTCAGCGTCTCATACAAGCGCAAGGCCATACTCCTGCGTCAAACAACAAGCCCTTTACGCATGATATCTTGTGCGTCAGGATGATACGCCCGGGGGCAGTAAGAAAGCGTTATCTGACGACTCCGGATCCATTTGTGTTGATTGGTCTGCTCAGGGTTCCACACATTATGAACAGGTGGATTTTTTTTCCTCACGTGATAAACTGCTGTAGGATGTAAAACACAGCGGAGCAGGGTGTGTTTGGTGAAGACACAAATGGCTTCTGGATCCATTTAAAATCAAATTGCGTATTCTTCTCAGTGCTGTTGTAGTCATGTCCTCATCGTTGTTGTCATATTTCTGTTTGATAAATGAGTACGACAAGAAAATTAGATTATTCTGCATAACTCACTGATTCAGGTGTCTACTCTCTTAGGGTTCATGGAGAAACAGATGTAATATACATTTTAAAATCGAATCGATTAGGCCAGGATGTGTTGACTTCAGGACACCTTGGCCTTTACTGAACACTCGAGTCCCTTTCCTCGCATCACTGTACTTATTTGAAGCACACTACCTGTAAGTTTGACTTCCTGTTGAGAAATATTCCTCTTAAATTGAGATAAACTTGTATTATACAACTGCTCTGACCGGGAGGCCTCTTTGAAAAATTGGGTCAAGTTATTGGAGTGCCTCTTTAAACCCTCCATAACATTCAAAGGTTTTGTTTGGGTTAGTGATAGCTATTCATGATTATTTTATTTTACTGTATAATATAGACCAGGATAGACTGAAGAAGTTTTTTAATTTTCACCACCAGCTTCTGTTACAACAAGACTCCAACTATTAGTTTGTGCACTACCGAAATAAGGCTTTGGAGGGACCAAGGAAAAACCTTGGCTCACATGGTGAGTCTCACGGTGTGATTTGGACTCGTAAAAATTCGAATAAGATCAAAAGATCACGAGCTAAATGACACATGTAGATCTGAGGATTTTTGTGCTCCAGGCCGGTTTGTCAACGAGCTTTTAATCTGAAACGTCAAAGCTCTCTCCAAATCAATTAATTGTTGCATGACATTTGAATGGATTCTCACGAACAGGTTGTCCTCGTAACATAACGTTTGGCAAAAGATTAAATCCTGCATAAGACAGGACAGGTAGTCAGAACAAGACATTATCAGAAAAACCAGCAGGACAGAGTTTACCAGAACTGATTCAAGTTGAAGGTGATTTTTTTTTTCCGAACAATGCTGGAGGGTGAAGACACATCACATGGGCGACGATGGGGTTAATGTACTCCTACTTTTGTTCACCGCAGGTCAAATTTAAAATGAATTCAACAATACACGCGCACAGGTAGCTGCTGGATTACACATCTGAGTTTCTTTTACAAAGTCGGTCTTCTCTGAAACATCGGACATCAACCCCCAAGCTACTCAGGTATCTAGTTTAATCGCTTCTTGCTCAAACATTTGAAGAACCATTAATTTCAGGTAGGAATTAATATCTTGAAATGTATCAAGTTTGATAATTAGTTGGATCAAAGTGTCTCCATAGACGATCCTACGTCTGTAGTGTTGTTTTCATCTCTCCATGTTTTTCTCTGTCTGCACAGATCAGTAAGCAGTGATATAACAGCCTGCTTTGTTCGCTGTGAGACCCTCTCCTCAGCTGCATGTGTGGTCTCCACAGAAGTCTGAGATGGGGCAAGACGTTGCACATCAACAGGGAAATCCATCTCCTCTTTTTTTTTTTGTCATCTCTGCAACTTTACGCACGTGCCCAAAGCCTTTCCCTCCACTCAAATCAATACAACACTGATGGTGTTTTCCACTTTTTGTGCTCGTTTCAGCCAGTTCCTAACACTGACGTGGCGAGCATGAGAGTAAAGATTGAAGTTTGTGCGGGATATTTGTCAGACTCAGTCGTTTAGTTCCCCAGCCCCGCGTGAGCTCGGTGATTAGTAGACACGTACCGAGCCGTTGCGTATTGACTGTTGTGTGGAACTATGGATTGCAGTGTGTGTGTGTGTGTGTGTGTGTGTGTGTGTGTGTGTGTGTGTGTGTGTGTGTGTGTGTGTGTGTGTGTGTGTGTGTGTGTGTGTGTGTGTGTGTGTGTGTGTGTTTGTTTGTGTCTGTGTGTCTGCGTGTCTGCGTTTCAGCTATTTTCTGCCATTATAATATTGCATCCGGAGGGAAGCCCCGTCGGCCATTGGGCATTTTGACATCACATGGACCCAAGGTCACGTGGTCTGCTCAGCACAGTGAGGGAGGGGAGGATGAGTGGGGTGGGTGTGTGTTTTTGGTGTAAATCTAGACAGTAATACCCCGCCAATAATTCACGGTGCGTCGTAAAAAGTGGACATTAAAGCGCCCCCGGCCCACAAATCACCGGCGCCAAATTATGACTTCGCCTGACTTCGCCAACGCGCTGTTTTCCAAATACGAACAAGAAGCCGTGAGCTGCTCTGCTATGCTTTTCGCAGACTCTCCAACTTCTCCTTTCCCGTCTTCCTCTGCTACTCCTGCCGTGTCTTCTTCGTGCGCCCTCGCGTCCAGCGGATATCACCTCCATGGATCCAATGGGATAGGCAACGGGGCTATCCCTCTTCCTCCCTCCTCGTCTGCTCCATCTCCTTCCTGTTCTGCCTCCTTCTCCTCTTCCCCGTCGTTCTGTTTGTCTCTTTGGGGACTGAACAGGGGCAGCGAGAGTACACAGACTGGCGAGCAACATTTTAACCCAGCTGAAGTGCGTAAAGGAGGGGCTGTGCCGCTACTCGCCACGGAGCGGATCCCAGGTCGGTCTCAGCTCAGCGCGCGGCCCGTGGGGCTTTCTGAGCCGGCCTGCAGGAGGCAGAGTTACTCAGAGCAGCAGCAGAGGATGCAGTTAAATGAGGAGGGGCCACGGATTTACCCCTGGATGAGGAGCTCAGGTGAGGAGAGGGAGAAGGAGGGTGGTGGGATTAAAAAGTTACGAGGGCTGATGAACTAATAAGCAAGGCCTCACAGGTGCGCTCCGGAGAAGGAGACAATGTTATTACAAAAAGAAAAGTTGTGAAAAGAGTGGAATGAGACAGGGGTGGGTGGTGTCTATGTGTGGGAGAGAGAGAAAGAAGGAGTGAGACCAATAATCCCGTTAAACGCTCTTTAAACTGTTGGCCCGGTTGCGCAGCGGCCACTGCCGGTAGCTGAACTATGTCTGCCTGTTTCTCCTTTTTTACAACCTCTCTCTTTCTTTTAGCAGATCTTTTATGGCTCTGCGACCTCCATAAAAGCATAATTTAAGACTTGGTGAATATTCATTAGGTGGTATTGTGTTTTAGAATGGGACTTTAGAGTACAGGGTGTCTGGAGTTTTATACTAAAATAATTTGAAATGAAGAAACCCCCACAGAAAGACCCTCCTCCCCTCTCGGTTATCGCTCATATTCAGTGTCTGGCGCTGCTCTGCTCAGCTTAGCCTTTCCGACCTGATAGTGTTGTGTTTTCTCTGTGCTAGCTAGTCCACTGAAAGCCCTTTGTGCTATTGTACTGCCACGACAATCCGCTAATACTATAAACACTATAAATTAGCAGATGGGTTTGATCTCTGAATGCCTGCTCTTTCCACCGATTGTAAAAGCGTCTTTGTGTGACAGCAGCGGGCTGGATGCTGAATGGATTGAGGGCCTCGGAGCCTCGAACAACAACAAACACATTCAGCACAGAGAACAGTTTTATGTCTGCATTAAAGGGCTCGGTGGTAGAAAGTGAAAGCTGGGAAATGTGGTGAGAGTGTTTGTGCGTAAAACGTGAATAAAATGTGCGCAAAAGTGAAATAAATGTAAAACCGGTACAAGTAGATGACCCAAACACACACACACACACACACACACACACACACACACACACACACACACACACACACACACACACACACACACACACACACACAAAGACTGCAGGGCCACGTGAATTTCACGCTGAAATATTTTTGTAGAAATCAGTCCTCAGTCCTCCCTGATTAGCAGGAGTCTCTTGACAGCTACAGAACAGCTTCTCGTCTTTGCCTTTCCTCATTTATTTCCCTCATTGTCGTGTGCCTCAGTGTGTTTGTGTGTGATATAGAGCTTGGCAAAGCAGTCTTGAGTTTGTGTGAGCACTTCTTCCTTTAGGAGCTGTGTGATAAAGAGAGTGAGGAGATCAAAATGGCACCCATGAAATTTAAAAGGCTCTATTTGCTTAAGGCTTCTGGAGTCACAGAAACTGGTTTGAGGCTTCTGTTTGGTAAACGAGAGGGATGACGTCAAAGGATAATTACAAACATATTAAGGACGATATTTTTTCATGAAATATTTTTTTAATAAAATAGGGAAAGTGAAACCCTACGCTCTGACAGAAAATAAATAAAACATTAGTTTTAAACACCATTTAGGAAAACAGCTGATTTATTAGAAAAGAACATGAACAGTAGGCTATTTGTATGAAAACCACAGTGTGGGACAACAGTCTGTGTGTGTGCGTGTGCGTGTGTGTGTGTGTGTGTGTGTGTGTGTGTGTGTGTGTGTGTGTGTGTGTGTGTGTGTGTGAGGGTTTGTGATGGGGGCGAGTCATCCAGCCTGAATAATGAATTTATAGATTTTAATTTAGATCTGATTCCAGTCCAAGGCGCTGAAGATGATTGGAGGAAAATGTCCCGGATGCTCCCGTTGACACGTGAATAAAAGAAACACATGAGCACGAGCGCTCATTAAAGGTTGTGCTCGAGTTCTGACAGGGACGCGCATGTGCAGATTTATAAAGACACTTACTCACTTGTTTTATAAATGTGTGTGTGTGTGTGTGTGTGTGTGTGTGTGTGTGTGTGTGTGTGTGTGTGTGTGTGTTTGTTTGTTTGTTTGTTCCTGAAAAATACAATCCTTCTCTGACGTCCTATTGCACGAGAATTCCAACTCGAGCTCGAGCGCATATAAATCAGAAACGACAGCACGAGAGAAGAAAATATTACCAATAGAGGTAAACACACACATCTACACACTCGCATGCACGTACTTCATCACGCACACTTCCACGCTGCTGACACTCAGTAACACACACATACTGACTGCTGCTTTTAATAAACCGTGGCGCGCGCAAGCAGAGACTCTGCAGAAACATGAAATCTAATTGCAGCTTTAAGAGCTCAGAATCCGATGAGCGCTGTGTTTCATGTACAGAGTATTTATTTCAGAAATTAGATGAGCTGTCTGGAGTTTTTCTGTTTACAATAAAACATTTGTTTATGAAAAATATGTTCTGAAGTTGCTACCATTAGTGTGATTGTCCTGAGGCAGACCGCTTTACCAAACACAAATGCTGCAGGAATGTTTTAGAAATGTGTTTTTTTAGTAATTATTATGTATTGTTATGATGTTGAACTCTCTTTTATTCCCTTAACCATTGTCAAAATAAAAGACCAAACAACAAGAACATTTAAGTTTAACTCATTTTCAGCAAGAAATTAAAATAAACAAGGATAGTTGTCATGTAGGAAACCATGTTTCCAAAATATAGGCTTTGTAAATAACAGCTGAGATGTTGTCATGAAGGCATTTGCTGTAAGGATTTTCATCAGATCCGTATTTTTTAACCCATTTTTTTTAGATAGATAGAGAGAGAGAGAGAGAGAGAGAGAGAGAGAGAGAGAGAGAGAGAGAGAGAGAGAGAGAGCAGTAAAAATGTATGCTTGTGTAAAAAAAAACAGTTTTTTTAAGCTGCTTCTTGATATAGCACATTGGTGGAATGCTTAATTCACACAAAAAAAAATACTCATGAGTAAATTGCACAATATAATAAAGAAAGTAAGAAAGTACATCTAGGGTATTTCACTGTGATTTACACATGTATACATGTACACCTTTAAATGCCTTTTAAAATCCTCCAGTCACTGACAGAAATGACACTTTTACAGAGAAATGCTGTCAAACATCAACATGTGACAAGACTTTTATTATGAGCTCCCCAGGGGATGATAAAATCCCAAATTCTCAGAAAAAGTGCACAAGAAGAACATGACCTCTGTGTCCTGGGCAGTAGCTCCAGCTCTCGTTGAACATGTGCAGGACTCCTGCAGTGGGTGTAATGAAGCTCTTACCTGCAGAGTTTCATGACAGCCAGGACAGAAAAGTGTCTTTTTGCACTAATAGCTTGTAGTCTTCAGATCATTTTCAGTCAGTGAGCAAATGATTGAAGGCTGAGGATTTATGTCCAAAAGATTTATGTCAGACAGACACGTCTAAAACCACATTCCCACCTCAAATACATTGTAGTCCCTGGGGCTACTTTTTTACTGCAAGAACCCCAGGAACTTTACACTTTTATTAAGGGGACTCAGACATTTCCATCACAGGGACCAGGATTTAAATAAAGTTTGTGCCTCCTTTTTTGTACCACTCCCAAGGGTTCCTGCTCTGTGAGTCATACTATGCACAACAGTTCAGTTCCATAACTTTCGCATGGTCTTTGCAGTGCTTAACATTTCTCATTGAGGGGGTGCAGGTTAAGTTTTTTGTTTTTCATTTGCACTACAGGGACTTTTTAGACACTTAGATAAAAGTCCCTGAGACTAAAGGCCACATGTGCTTTTAGTATTGTTTTTTTTAGTGTATAGCTGTGTCTGCAACTTCAACCATGAAAAGTCTTTAGCTGTGGTCCCATTTCGGGAATTTTCCAGCAACAAGGGACTATAGGACTACAAAAGGAACCTTTAAATGTAGTTTTCTTTAACTAGAAATTCACAGTGTATTTGGTGGAAACATGGCTTTTATGCTGCAAGTCCCAAATTCCATGCACTTTCACCCCTGTAGAAGTGACCTCCTTGGGGATAAAGAAAATAGTCCCTGGGACTTTGTTTACACCCTGGTGCAGATGTGCTGCGTTGTCCAAAAGTCCCTAGTAACTTGGGAGACTTCCTGCACAGAAAAAGCAGCTTTTGTGCACTATGTCCTTCACTGAAAAGAAGAAAAAAGGTGGGATAAATCTTTTTATGTGAACTAAGCTCAATTGAAAAGGCCCATAATGATTTAAGAGGTACGAATATTTAAAGTTGCTCATCACATGACCATCCATAGTGCTTTATTTCCTGTTTGTGTCTTGTTTGGCCCTTACAGTCATTTATAGCCTTCACTAAACACCAGCTAATGCCATTAAAGTCCATGCAAACAGTCACAAAGCCCATTTTTACAGGGCAGTCGTTGCTTTTTATTGCCGCTCAGCTGACCTGTAGCCTCAGTCAGGGTCTATTTACAGATTCCACAGTAAAGCAGAGCAGTGAAGGTGTGTAGAAACAGATTTGTTGAAAGTCCGAAAGATTCAGATTTTTAAATTTAAGGAAACGGATCCATTGAGAATTCTCTGCTTGTCTGCATCAACTCACCTGAAGCTTTGAGCTTCACATTTTAAGCTGAATCTGCAGACTTCAGAGGTTTGTTGTGTCCTGCAGACGACCTCTGAGCTGTAAAAATGTGACCCAGTTTCTCTTTAACCTTCAGGCGCTGCATGACCTCATGAAGACAGAGGGTCAACATGGTTTCTGTGCTCTCACTCAGCACTGATTCATGTATATTTTAAACCAGAGGAACCACAGATTTATACCTTTTCTTTAACTGAAATCAGTACTTTCAACATATTCTAATTATGGGTCTGTTTCTGATGACTTTATTGATTCTGTGAACTGCTACTGAAGCCTCCCGTAAAAAACCATCAGTGACGTTTGCACCACCATTCTTCTTTAATTATGTAGTGGACTGAAGTCTGTATACATCTCCTTTAAGGCCAAACACTGTGAGGTAAATATTGAGCAGCAGCACAGACAGACAGCAGCTGAACCCACATTAACCACATCATCCAGTTACGGCTTTATGGTGTTTACACAGACACAGGGCAGACTGTGAGTCAGGAAGTGTTGGTGGCAGCTAGGTTTGACTGAAACTGGAACAGGGACACAACTAAGAGGTCTGACAAGTTTAATCAGAACTCACGGGTGTAGTGACAGAGACAGGAAGAGGCAGCATCAACAAAGCAGCCTTAAATCCTGCAAATAGGGAATGATAGACTGTTATAAATAAATGATTCTTTAATTATTAGACTTATTTTCACTGTGAATGTCTTATGAACAGATGTTGATCATTAAGTAGCTGCATCTTTGACCTTTTGTATCTCTATGTGGTTCTTCAAATAAATGTATTCTGTTAATTCAAACTTCAGCAGCTTTACATTAATGTAAATTCACTTTTTTCTGTCGTCATTGCAGAAAAGGATTGCACTGAAATAAACTCACAGGTTACTCATTTTATGTTAATACAGAATCTTCACAACGTAAGCTCCTCTCAGAACACTTTCTAAAACTGTCACCAGTGAAGAAAAAAGGACGTTTGAGAAAACTCACACAAAGAACATTAGAAGGGAGTTTTAGGATAGTTAGATTTGTGTATGAAAAAAAAGCCATTGTGGTTTTTGATAGCTCTGTCATTACATATTAAGATATTTCTCAATTTTACAACCTTAAAAAACAAGGGTTTTATGGGGAGGGGAGCATGGGGCTGCAAATTAATTACATTTGCATCTTTTTTTAGTAGTGTGTTCCTTTACTGTTGTGAAATGCATATTGAAGCCACACTGCTATGTTAGTTTTATAAATTACAATATCAGAATTGTGGCCAAACATTTCAAAATGTAGTTTTCAGGAGTGTTTTAAATGTGTCACTCAAACACTACACTCTAATATATTCTTTTTCACGAGGATAAAGGAAGAAAAGTTTATTCTCTTAACCCCCATAGAGCAATGAAAAGGTGTTATGTAAAATATTATGACTTTAAAGTATAAGGATAACCCCTGTACGACTTTTTGAGCATGACAGCTATGAGAGAAGTTAATTTTCAGCATTTACATTTTATATTCGATATTTTCCTCTCCTGGTTTCAGACTCTCATAACATTTGAAGCGCCAGAAATAAGGCCATTTAACTTTACTTCCACTTTGCAATGTCACAAATACAGGGCAGCTGTCATTTTACAAAAAACAAAGAAAAGCATAGTCACATCCGGGTCACGGAAACTTTATTTTGAAAGGGAATACCTGTTTAACTGTGTGCAGGTGCAGAAAAGAGACGCGGGCGTCAGACGTACACGCGCCATCAGACCCTCGAGCTGGAAAAGGAGTTCCACTTCAACCGGTACCTCACGAGGAGGAGAAGGATCGAGGTCGCGCACGCGCTCTGCCTCACGGAGCGGCAGATCAAGATCTGGTTCCAGAACCGGAGGATGAAGTGGAAGAAGGAGAACAGGGAGACCGGAAGCAGCTCTCCAACTGCTGCTTTTCCAGCTGAGGAAGAGGAGGATGAGGAGGAGGACGAGGAGGAGGGAAAGTGATGGAAGAGACTCAGTTTGACTGTCCGAGAGTTTTCACTGTTGATGGAGAGGTAGTCTTTTGTCTTTCCTTTTTTTATCACAAGTTTGTGTTCAAATGCATCCTGCCCTCCAAAAAAAAAAAAAACTCCAGACCTTCACAAGTAAAGCACCTGATTTTTAAAAGAACCGTAAGAGATGAAACTGTATAATAAACTGTATTAGTCAGCATGTTAGCATAGAAAGAAAGACCCCCCTCTTTTATTATTTTCTTTCATTTACAACTTAAATCTATTATATAGTGTTCGATTTTTATGAAAGGACACGTTAATGATATTAAAAGTGAGAATTTATCTGGTCTGATGAAATATTAGGACTAAAGATTTATTTAGGAACTGAGCCTAATTTAGTGTTTCCTGTATCTTTTTAATGCAAGGTAGCTGATTTTAATATTTGTGACACTATGAGAATAAAATACGTCCAAACCTGGCATCGTGGGACTAAAATAGCCTAAAAAAACACCTAAGATTTTCTCGGGGGCGATACACCAACCAAATCCTGTACAAATGTATGGGTATTTCAGGGGGGGAAATCCCTCAATTTTTATTTCATCGATATGACTTTGAATATCTCTCCAGTGAAAACTCTTTTACATACTAAATGTTTGAAACCCGTCTGTAGAGGCATGAATGTAGGAAATATTTTCTATATTTCTTTGTGGAATTATAAATATATGTATCAACCGCTAAGAAGCAAACGTGTCATTTTTATCTGAAGATCTTCTGCTGCACTGTGAAAGACAAACTGACCCCTTCATATTTTATATTCAGTTAAGCTACTGACCAATAGCTAACCGACAAGTAGGCAAACCTGGATGAGACACTCTCATTGGACTAAGAACAGCATCGTTTCATTCCATCCACATTCAATAAAAATAGATATTAGTCTCGTGTTATGTTTTGTCTCTGTACAATCGTCTCCATGTTGTTTGACTCGTATATGTTTAAAACAAAAATGCACTTTTAGTTCTTTCTTTTTATGTAAATAAAAAAAGACTCGTCTTGTTCTCGTGTATCTCTCTCTCTCAACGGGAATAGTTTTGCCTGTCAGCTGCTACAGATTTCCTCATGTATGCGGCTCTGCTGAAAGATTGAACTTCTCTTTAACATGAAATAAAATGACCACAAACACGATTACACTGTCAGGAGGAGTTATTAACACAGTTTAAGGGAGTAACAAGTCATCATTAGAGGTCTGAGTCGATAACTTTTTTACAACATGTGGTTTCCTAAATCTAGAGGTTGTCTCTTGAGAAATGTGTTCTTAAACAGCGCTCACATCAACAATAACAGCTCCAGTTTGGATTTAAAACCGTGCAGGCGTTTTTGAAATAACAAGAGAAACTACAACCAAACAACAAGTTCAATTTCTGATTATTGAAGCAAATTTGGAACAGGACAAGCTGTAAGATATTTCTTACTGTTCATTTATTTCCAGCTTTGTACCCAACCTCCGAGACATCAACAGGACAGTGGCTTCACTGTGAAGTTTCAATTACAGGACAAAAATATTTATTACAATTCAGCTTTTTAACACAAGTTATTCAGTCTCTTCTCCTCAACGTTTTAAGTAAAATATCCTAAAAAAAAACTTCTCTCACTGAAAACAGCAACATGTAGGCTAATATTGAATTGATTTCAATGAAAGTACAAAATGTATTTTATAGCAGACCATAGCAACAAACATCAGGAGTGTTTTTCCAACTTCATCCAGTTCATACAATAAAACGAGTCTGCATGTCCTCCTGTTTGTCAGGCCTTGCAGTTCTCTAGTCATTTTCACATATTAAAAATCCTTTATTCATATTCAAACTGGTTTAGAATATCAAATATGAATTTAATTTTCATGCGGATGAATACAAAACATACACATATAAAGCACATTCACATATATATGTTTTGTTTAAACGAAATAGTATTTCTGACATATATCTAGATTCCTCCTGACATGTAGAGGAAAAAAACATTCATACAACATATCCAGGTCCAATTGAAAGAGTCCTCACGTGGAAATGTCTGTCATTTTCTATGAGCAGCAGTTTTGATCAAATAACAGTTTTGAAGAAAGAACATAAGCCGAGATGTGTTGAAGAACACTAACAATTAAGTTCAATTAAAATAACACATCTACCATAACAGATTTGTTCAGAACACCTCTTATACGATGTGGATACAGTCAACTGACAACACATGATTCACATTAATTTGCGCCAGAGCGGTTTAGATGGATAAATATCAAATATTGTTGAACATTTGTGTTACATCTGGTAAAATAAAAAAATTAAACCTGATCATTTTCAAGCCTGAATTAAATATTTCCAATCAGCCCCCAGGAAAAAAAGAATAGACACAAAGCTGTGCGTTGTGTCCACGCGTTTACCTGAGATCCTCTGCAGCTTCTCGCCTCGAAGTCGTCCTGAGCTTCTCCTTTCATGCTGCGTAAAGATTCCCAACAAACGACAACAAACGAAATGTGTGTTAGACAGAGTTAGTTCTGGAAGTCCTGTGCTGTTTGTACAAACCACATAAAGTGGTGACGGGCGGTGTTGTGTGTGGGGGTGTAGCAGGTCCTAATGTCTTTATTGCATCCATGAAAAGGCCGGAAACCCAATAAAAGCTACAAACACAAAGAGGGCAACAGAACGAGGATCGAGCGGCCTGTTGGTGCCTCCTGCTCTGCGCTGCTGCTTTTTTTTCTGTTAAATTTTAACCCGGGATATTTGCATAGAGGAAACAACAGATCCGTGTCTGCTGCTGACCAGACACGGTGCAGTTTGGAGAGGTCACGCGAGGGTCACTGAAGGTTTAAAATCAAGTTTTCTGGAGCTAAACTAAATGTGGATACATCCTGTGCTGCAAAGGGATTTCCTCAGACCACCGAGGTGTAACTTTAGACATTCTGATTGTCATGTAATCGGTCTTGTTGGTGGCTGATTGTGTTATTTTACGCAGACATAAAGTCTGCGTGGATTCGTGTATGTTAATGATGCTTAATATAGTAGGAAGAAGTTTGCGGTAACGCGGACAGGACGAGGAAACCAGACGAGCAGGTTCAGTGCGCGGTGACTGTCTGGGTCGCTTGAAGGCAAAACATATGACATTTTGCTTATTTGAATGTAGCCATGACGCATTATATTTTGCCTATGATGCCGTTTTGTATCTAATGAGTTCATTTGTAGTTTAGAATATGAGTTTGCATTGATTCTATTGGACACTGCGGTCTTTTAGAAGCACAAACACATTGTTTGTGAATGCTGCATAAGAGGCGGGATCTCGCTTATTTAACATTCACGATGCGTTGGGTTTGGGCTTGGATTCTGTTCTGTCTTATTTGAACTGTTATAATGAAAGATCGTTGGAAAAAAAAGAGGCTGCGGTGTGTTTGCAGCGCCTCTGAGCATCCTGCGGCTCCGGGCCTGCAGGCCGTAAAAATGGTGACGTGTTGCCGCATTGCGAAACTGCTTTTACGCACGGCTTTTCGGTGCTGCAACACCACTCAGGTGAGGCTGTTGTTATTCCTCAATATCCCCCAAATCCTGAGACCTCACCTAGTTCGCTTAAACGATGTTCAGCATGTATCCCTGCTGCAGAATTGCAGACACAAACAACGACTGCAGAGCGTCCCAACTCTGCTTTCTTTCTGCCTGCAGCCTGAAATAGTCTCCCATTAACACGTCTTTACATCTCAGGTGTTTGGTGAAAGGTGGAGTTTTCAGTTTCCAACTGAAATAAGATTTTGCCAACATGGTAGTGATCGTCTTTGGTGTTCTGGCTTCATGCTGCAGCCACCCACAGAGCAGGTTTCCCCCCAGAGCTGCTTTCATTCACAGACACCTCCATACCGGGTCTCCATATGCTGGCTCGGTGTCGATGGCACACTGCGGCGGTGTCTTCACCTCAAACTCGAGCACTCATCTGACAGCACCACACTGGATACTGGTAGTGGAAATAAGTCAGAAACTCTTCCAACGTCTAAAGAGGGAGAAATCACTCGTCACTGATGGTGGAATTATAAATAAATATGAGTTTAGTATCATAAGCAAAGTACTTTATTTGTTTCGTAGCTCTGTCAAATTGTGCCACCTTGTGTCATTAAGTTCAGCCCTCTATGTTTTAATAGTGATTGCATTGTGTAATTAAATGTACCTGATGTTTTTCCAGCCTGAACCAATCTCTGATGTGTTTCATTCAAAGTTAAATCTCTGCAAATAAAGCAAATAATGCAGCGTACAGAAATATTACAGCTATAACAAACACAGACAGAGACACTGCTCAAAGAGAGAACACAAAGCAGGATTTTACTTTCTTGTCTGCATTTTGTGAGCAAGAGAAGAAAAAGAAGGAGAGGCAGAAAATGGCGGCTCAGAGGAAGAGAGAAGGAGTAGCTCCCCTCTAACAGCTCTCCATGAAGAAATGCAATAAATTCCTTGTTGTTTTATGAAAATTTACAACTTTGTGATACAAGTTTATGAGTGGCCGCGCGTCGGGATTGGCCGACGGGTTGGTCATGTGGACGCGCTTAACGTGAACATGAACTTTTTATGATTTCCCAAGTGGCTATATTGCTGCTGCACTCAGCTCCGGCCCGAGCTGCCTCTCCTCCTGCCTTGAGCTGCCCGGGGCTCGCGAGGCGCCGCGCGGTGCCCCGGCAACCATGAGGAAATTACCACCATGCTCTAATTAAACGGACTAGTTAATGAGAAAACTAGTTGTGAGCGTGGAAACCGGCAAGAGGAGACAACAACCCGCCCCCTCCCTCCTCCTCCTGCTGCTGCTGCTCTTCCTCCCCTGCTATGGCTCCGCGCTCCGTCTGGTCTCGTGCTGCTGTCTGAGCTGAATCGGCGGACCGAGGTGGGGACGGTTCCGCTGATGAGGAGATGAGGAGGAAGAGGAGCCGCGAGACCAAACCCGGGGAAGCCTTTTTACCCGGGTTGACCTCATTACTTTATCTTATTTCAATTCATTAATTTATCAGCGCGAGGATGAAGATGATGATGATGAGGGGCGGTGATGATGACGACGGTGTTTTGACGACTGGGTGACAACGGGAAACGCACCCCTCCTCCTCATCATCACCCTCACCTCCTCGCGCCGACACCCCACCATCCAATTATCATCCATCCATCCGGTCTGCACTCACCAGGGCTGTCTCGTGCCATCCCGGAGAGCCTGAGTTGCCTGCACGCGGGACACCGAGTTGGTCTGCAGGTGTGTGGGGGCTCGTGACGGATTATCAACAATCGGTAAGAGCTTTTTGAGCGTACATTCCTGATTCGGCAGCCCTGCGCGCGCTGCTGCGTGGGAGCAAATACAAGTCAGAGTGCGGTACTTTCTGTTGTGCGTGATTGTGCGGCTGCGGGCTGATACATGAACGTTATAAATGAGGTGTTACTTTCCATCTCAGATTAGAGCGCTTCCGTGCTGGAGTAGACCCCGTGATGAATTATCCAGATGAATTGGGTCTCTGAGTGGTGGATTAGCTGCAGAAGAGCCAGAGCTCGGCTCCTCCAGATCCGGAAGATTAGCTGACTTCTTGTTGCCCCGAGCCGCGCTCTGCAAGGGAGGGTGTTCAGATGTGTCCATGAGAGGGACGCAGGCTTTGATGTGAGGGCAGGTGTGCTGGATCTGCTAAATCCACATTTCTCGGTAGATAGTGTATTTACTTTTTCTTTATATAAGATACCTTATTGTATCAGCCTCGTGCCGTGTGTGTTTACTTGGTTGCAGGCAGAGTCACTTTAAGCTCAGGGTTTTCTTTCTGTTCTTTTGTGCTCTCGGTTTTGTTGTTTGAATTGTTTCACTTCCAGATCTCAGTGGAACAGCTTCCAGGTTCTTTCAGCTGCCCCAGTGTGTGTTTGTATGTGTGTGTAGGCCTACTACAGACACAGGAATGTTTTTCTGTCTCGCTCCGTCCAGCCCACTTTTATGACTTTGTTTCCTCTCTCATTTCCTCCCTGCGGCGGGGTGTTTTTTTTTCTTTTTGTATTGTTTTCTACAGCTAACTGATCAGGACCCCGCCCCAACACACCCCCTCACCCCAAACACATCTGCAGGTCTGTCTGTCTGTCTATCTGTCTGTCTGTGTGTCTGACTCTTCCCTTTGGTCTCCAATGTGTTGCCATCTCAAATATCAAATAGCCACACCAGAGGGAATCCCTTCATCCCTCAAACACACTGATACACACACACACACACACACACACACACACACACACACACACACACACACACACACACACACACACACACACACACACACACACACACACACACAGATATAGTTATTTGCCATGACCTGTGTATAATTCATCAGGATCAGCTTCTCCATGTTTCCTCTTTAATGTTGCTGTAAATGTCCCTGCTGTTTATTTTGTATCTGATGAATGTTGGTGATTTTTTACTGCTGTATTTGGCAACCCATCTCAAAATTCATGGATGCTAATAAAGCTAAAAGGTAATAATCCCTGCAACAGAAATGGCTTGTATCTTGTTCTCATTATTCTTCTTTTTCTAATAAATATATGCGTTTCCTTTTTCTAAGGAAACGCTACTGTCTTAGAAAACGCCAAGTAAAGGTGTGTGTGTACCTTAATAATGTTTCAGTATATGGTAAAAACAGTTTTTTCTGGGTTCCCAGAAGTTTTCTAAAGTAAAAATATTTACATGAAGATATTAAATATTAAAATGCTTTTTAAATTATACAGGTTTTGAATGCTTTGAATATCAACTGTCCGCAGCTCCGCCACCTTATGATGTGTTTATCTGCACGTTTTGAATATCAGTCAACCCTGTGTGTACAAGGAGCTGGCTGTTGTTGCATGTGCAGGTCCAGTTTGTGCGTCCGTACGAGACTCTAAAATATGTTTGACAAAACTTGGATATTTGACTACCTGAGAGGAAAAGACGGTGGCAGCGATTTAAGTGTCCTTAAAAACACAAATTGAACTGCAGCACAGCCCAGTCTCTCATCTTCTGAACTAATCAATGAGCGCAGGTATCTGTTATCATCTAGAAATATTTTGTAAATACAAAAAAAAAGTCTAATTTAAAAGAAAAGAAAAAATAGAAGAGATAGACTGATGCCCTGGAACGAATTAGATCGCACATTGAAAACCTTAAAAATGTATGTAGGAGTTTTACATATCTTAATATTAACAAGGAACTTTGTTTAACAGAGCCGCAGTTTAGACAGGGCCGTCATTAAAGGACACATCCTCAAAACTTTGATTTTTTTCAGTGACATTTACATTTTTGGTTTGGTTAAGTTAAATATGCGCTGACAGAAGACATGCGTGTTAAAGTCGATGCACTGCCACATACAGTTTCGTACTCACTTTATATTCAGGGCTTCCTACCACAGTTTGTGTTGAACCGGCTCTCATTCTATACACACTTTTAGAGGTGAGGAAGCTACATTACGCATGTTCAGTTCAGCCACAGATTTACAAGATTTTAATTTGTTTTCACTTCTCTAACACACTCTCAGCACACATGGGAGCGAAATCCTGCTATCTTCACTTTTCAAAACAGGGAAAGGTATTTAAATCACCATGGCAGTGAAAAGACAGACCCCTTCAAAACCAAAGAGAATTCAAGAACAAACATTTTTATTAATTAAAAAATATTTCTAAATGTGAAATAAAAAATGTTTTAGAATATAGAAGAGGTAGTCTACAAGCCCTTTACAATGTGCTGACACCAAGTCGTTCAAAGCTGAACGTTTGAGTTTTCAAAAAAATCAAGTTTGCTTTTTTCGCTTGTGTTATTTGAAACTGTATCCTGCTTTGTGTTTATATTACAATTTATGATAACTTATATTGTTGTTTTTTTTACAACTTTACTTCTTCTAACGTCGGTGGCTTTTTTTCCTGTGGGCTGAATGCAGCAGCAGTCTCGTACTGTGTGTTTCTGAGCGCGTGTGTGTGTGTGCTTGCAGAAACTATACCACGGCTCGGGTTAACTTAATATTTATATTACTAATAATAACATATTTTTATCCCTTGGCATATGTATATATAAGTATATGTTTACAAGGCAGTCCAAACTGGCCCACATGCAGACGCGTGCGTCCTCTCCGTTGAATGTTTTACCAAACACAGCCTATTTTAAAGCTTGTTAAATTATTATACTTGCACATTAAAAAAAAGACACATTTTATTTATTTCATCAAAAATATTTCTTAATTATAGTTTGTAATTTACGTTTTTGACAGTTAGACTTAAGTCGCTTTCTATATCTACATTTCTTTAACGCATCAGTGACATCAGGAGTAATTCACTATTTGTGCAAACCTTTTTGGTAATAATCCTGGTTCTAATTCTAGAATATAATTTCATTATGGGAGCTGGCAACACTGTCAGAGTGGCTAAACTTGTCGAAACTGCAGGAGCTCCAGGAGCGGTGCTCACACTAATACACAACCGGGAACATGCTGCTGTGTGGCGGCTGTGATCAACAGCGGACCTCCGCAGCCTCAACTCGCTCCTACAAAACGCTCTGCTGCCATCTAGCGACGAGACGAGCACAGTACCGAGGCAACTACACGAAAACACATCCCTCAGGATAATAATACCTACTCGTCAAAGACTCATATAAACACACGAAATGCCTCCAGTGATAAATGTGTGTCGTTGCTCCAAGTTGTGAATTGTTGTTGTCGAGAAGTGTGTGTACTAGTGTGTGTGTGTTGCATAAAAACAAACTGATGGCGTTCCTGCGTCTTTAGTTTTTCGTCCCCTCTGGAACCAGACCGGACTTGAAGAGAGGCAGTGAGCGCGCACCACGTGACGGTGTGGGTATGAGTAGGCCGTGCATGTCTTTTGTCCTGCTGGTTCTTGGCTCCTTTTCTCTTTCTTTGATGTAAGGGCAGAGAGGGAGACAGATTTGTGGCTCGGAGGGGGAGCTGCAGGTTCGGCCTGGCGGTGAATGAGGCGTGGAGGAATCCATGCGCGTCAGAGAGCACACAAATGACTCTATGTGCGTTTTGCCCAGAGGAAAAAGAAACTCAGGGTGTAAAATCTTTGCTGATTGGTCAGGGTCCCAGTTTCCTATAAACAGAGGCAACCAGCGTCTCACTGTGCGCGTGCATGAGCTCATGAGAGTAAACATAAAGAAGTCTGTTTGCTCTGTGGTTTCATCATCTTTACTGGCTCACTCATCTGCAGATCTGTGCACCCCCTCTCTCCCCCCCATATTTGTACTTCCAGGTGCGTGTGTATTCATGTGTGTGTGATCATGAGGCGGAGAAGAAGAGGGGTTGTGGGGGGCAGTAATCCACAGGGCTGTGTTTAATTTACGACGCCAGCATCATCTGCCTCTAATCCAGCTTTGAAAATCAACTCCAGTGCGTAAAAATCAGAAGGAAAAATCTATATCTCCATTATCACCTCCACCCCCACTTTATGTCTGTTCTATTCGACATCTGAACAACTCTGTTTTATTTTCTGTGTTGAGATTAAAATCATCAGGGCGGTAATAACAGAGGGGAATACCACTTTAGTATTCTGCTGTGTAAAAACGATTCAAATGCGCAACCGTATTCTTAGAAAATACTCTTTTATTGCAATTTGGCAATGTTTGTTCTAAACTAGAAATACACCATAGGCTCAGAGGAACATACAGTAAACAGAGTGATAAATATGTATAGTGTAATGAAAAGTCTTAGAATAAACATGTTTAGATAGTATAGGCCTGTATAGTACTTTAAATGCTGCTTAGTCCAGAACTTGCTTTCCGAGAATAATTATACTTTAAATAGGACAACAAAAATATAACTATAATACTAATAATAATAATAATAATAATAATAATAATAATAATAATAATAATAATAATAATATTCATATTCATATTAATGTCAATTTAAAAACAATAACAACAACAACAACAATAGTAATAATAATAATAATAATAATAATAATAATAATAATAATAATAATAATAATAATAATAATAAGTCAAACATCCGAAACAATGTGCGGTATTTCTGATTTTGGGGTGTCATACGTGCACGTGAAACTTCCAGAGAACACGCTCTTCTCCCCGTGATGCTGCATTCATCCCTCCGTTAATCTTTAACTTGTCCCGGGGCCCTGGTATGGTGGTGTGACCGGGGTACTCGCGCCCTCCGGTAACAGTCCGGTGAACTGACCCTGAGCACGTGCTCACGACGCCGTGAAGGACGCGGCCAGCCGGCTCGCGCTGCCTGGAGACGATTAGAAATAATCAAACAGAAGAAAAGGCACAGTGAGGCAGATTCTTTTAGTTTGTTATTAACTTGTGTGAGGAGAGGTCACACACACACACAGACATACACACACTGATTCTTATCGGAGTCGTGGCAATCTAAAAGCACGGATCTAATGAGCCGGTATGCGTAAACCTTTAAAAAGTAATAATAAAGCAACAGGATAACACATTTTGCCTTTTCCTGACGTGATTTAACGAACGGATTATCTCTTTAAAAACAAGCAAGTCAATTTTAAAATATTTAAAGTATTTAGACTTAGAAAAGTGAAACACAACTCACTTTCCGGTGAAAATGAAAACCTATCTTTCGTTTAAGCTTTGTGGAGTTTATTCAAAGTGTTTCAAACTTTCAAATGGATTCAATAACACACAGTTGAAACAACAAAAAAATATATTTCATGAACGTTATCTTAAATTCAAATTATTATCTAAGATTGCTGCAGTTTCAACCTTACCTCCTCTGTAAGGCGGTGATGCGTTCTTGACAAAAATCTCCAGCCGCCTAACGATCTCTCTGCAATGCTGCAAATTAAATTGTGGGCAAAAAGAGAAAATTTAGGACATTAAAAAATAATGTAAGTTTTAATTTCATAGACAGTTAATTATTCACTGAGTGTGTTAATAAAAACGGAGTGAATAGCGGCTGTTTGGAGCTTTGCCGAGGCAGAAATGAACCGCAGATGAACTGTACAGTGTCCGTGTGTGAGTGTGTGAGTGTGTGTGTGTGTGTCTGTGTGTGTGTGTGTGTGTGTGTGTGTGTGTGTGTGTGTGTGTGTGAGTGAGTGAGTGTGAGTGTGTCTGTGTGTGCAGCACAGCACATTTGTTCATCTGCTGTTTGCTGCAGGCCTGTTTTTCAGTTCGTCGCCATTCCTCGGACTTTACAAGGAGTCATAAACGGTCATAAAGCCATAAAAGTCCTGAGGTCACTCACACGCGCGCGCACGCGCACACACACAGACACACACACACACACGCACACACACACACACACACGCGCGCGCGGAGAGAAAGAGAAAGAGGAGGTGAAAAGGAGCCATAAAACCATAAAGCAGCAGTCTGACTCCTCCAGCTTTAATTGTCGATAATCTCTGAAGTTGCTCAGATTCCTGGAGTTCTTCAGCAGCTCTGCACTGTTTACTCTACAGCTCAATCACAGCTAACCACGACGATTTACTGCGCATGCTTACACACGTTATGAAAATCCTGCACATTGTAATTATCACACATCGCGATTTAAACCCCTGAACAAACCAAGGCATCATTATAAGGTTGATTATTTCCTGTACTGCTGGTGTCTCCTACTGACACACATCCCAGAGAGTATTACTGTCCTCCTCGCATGTTTCGTTGAATATTAATGCGACTGTTATTCTAGCTTTAAGCCTTATGAAAAGGAGTGTAAGAGGCCTTGGATTAGAGACCAGAAGGACAAACTTTGGTCAGAAAAACCTAAAATATTCGCTGCTTTTTTTTTTTTTTTTTTTTTAAAGAAAGACCAGCTTCATACACTTCGTCTTACTTAACTTTTTTTTATCCACGGCAAGCAGAGGGGTTCAACTTAACCCTGACAAAACGGAAGAATGTTAATTTGCAGGAGGAAACTGAAAGTGGTGATAAAAACACAACCCAGTGACAGTTGGTATGTACCTATATCATCTCTTTATCTTCCTCTCCTTCGCTCTCTGTGCTGCTTCAAACCGGCCCCTCACTCAGACAGTTTACAGTCTGCGTTTCCGCCCGAGTCTTCCTCTCCGTCTTCCTCCTCCTCCTCCATTTGTCGCCGTTTGTTTGTGGCTCCTCTCCCCCAAACAGTAACACACCTGCATCGAAAACAAGACATCAATAAAACACAGACAGTTAGCATGCATGATAGGCTAGTGTATGTATATTTCACGTCAGTCACATGATACTGAAACAGGAATGAGGTCACATTGCTGCCTTCATGACCTGATTGCGATGTCACATTAGCATTACAAGTCGTCCTGTCACTGTATTATTACATAAATACAGAAGGAGAAGGGCTAAATATGAAACATTAGTATTTCTAGTTTAGAGTCAGACTTTTGAGAGTAAGTTCTTGAAAGTCTTAAAACTTTAAAGTATTCTGGACTTAAACTCAGAATTATAACTTTGTTTTCCCACATTCCTCTAGATTACATTTTTTTCGTCCTCCAAAATGAAAATTCACAACTCACTGATATGCCTCCCATTCTTTTCCACACATAAGTCTTAATGTCATAAAAGTTTTGCAAAGTTTTTAAACTTGAAAACAACGGTTGACGCCACAAAACACATTAGGACGAATATTTCTAATACCGCTAAAAACACTCTGAGGTGTCTGAGTTTGTGATTCCAAGAGCTAACACTCCATGAGCTCCAAATGCACCTGTTACAAAGTTAAAGTGAAACAATTCTCCATCATTGAAGTCTATTTTACGGCCTAACAAACATAAATATGAGGCTTCTGGAGCTTCATAAAGCATCATTTTCTGGAAACACTTGAGCGTCACCTGCTGAGAGCTGTCCTTAATTTACGCAGCGTGTTAGTGTTTGATTTTACACACTGTAAACACGCTTTTAACAGTTTATCAATCAATGCAGCTCACTCTCACTGTGTCACAATCTCTGATAAATCCGAGTGTCAGTCTGCTGTCAGAAAGTCATATTTCACAGATTCATAGATCATATTTAGCCCTGCAGGCTGCTGAGCATCAAGGTACCTCTGACACTATGCCAAAACCACAGTCACGTGATAATGACAGGCTGTGTGTAATACTATCATAAAATAAAATAAAATACCAACCAGTGTGTGAGTGTGTGTGTTGCATCATGCATGTTCTGTCCTCACTCTGAGAGCTCATTAATGATTAAACCACAGCAGCTCGAGCACAATGCGGCCGCTTCCCGTTCCCACATAGCCGAGAGGAAACAGAGCGTCCTGCCCTGCAGAGAGAGAGAGAGAGAGAGAGAGGAGGGGGGGTCAGAAAGAAAGTAAAATAAAAGAGATTCTCCATCTGTGTAATCCTGTATACACACACACACAGATGGAGATTCCAGGATTAAAGTTATCATCTGTCCCCTGCCCGGACTTTCAAACAGAGAGCAGGCATGGAGTAGGACGCGGATAGAGAGATGGAGGGAGGGAGGGAGTAAAGTAAAAGTAAAAATAGAGTCTTTGTCTCTATTTGTCAGTCGGACTGTCTGCAGACAAGTCAGAGCCTGTAGGGGAAACACAGAGAGAGAGACTTATTTATGGCTGCGGTTATTTTACGACCTCAGCGACACATATTCCGTTTGGAAGGGTGAATGAAAAGCAGGCCGACTGAGCTGCTCTTTGATTTTCTCTCTCTCTGGAAGAAAAGTAGAAAAGAGGCAGTCATGGAAGGGTAGGATATCCGTGTTCTCTCTCTTTTTCTTTCTATTAACACTTTAAAAGTCAAAGAGCAGAATAATAGCAGGCCTACAGTATTTAAGATGTGTGTAACTCTACTGTCCTACTTCATATTTTGATTTTATGTGTGGTTTAACACGCGTATTTTCGAAAATAAAACAAAAGAGAATCCTGCTTAATTACCTGAAAGCCATAGAAAATGTCAGCAATGAAATTTCAAACTTCATTTTAATTGAAGTATAATTTTGGCTCAGTCCTAAATTTATAGTATCATGTTTAACATTTATGAAAAATTAACTAAATTATTAACCAAATATAATAAAAAAAATTCCTTTGGGTTAAAAGAAAAACTAATGAATGGTTAAAATTAAAAATAACTATCATGAAATACATTTAATAGGAAGCAGTGTTCATTTCTCGTTAATACATTATCGTGTAGTGTAATTTTTATTTTATCATAATTAATTTATTCATTCATTCATTTATTTTTAATTGCTTTGAAATCAAGAAATAAAACTATTCAAGGATAATTTGCATTTAATATGAAGTCGTATTAGTTTTTTTATGTATTGTGTTGGTGCTATAATATGTGAAAAAAGACAGCCTCTGTTCTTTTTCTTTCTAGAGTCTCCACATGAATAATTTAGACTCATTTGTATAAAAAGTATTTCACCTGGATATAAATGGCCCCCGTGGAGAGAGTTTGAGGCGCGAGGCTGAGGTCTAATCAGTGTCAGGAAAACGAAGAAAAAAATTAGGAAAACCTCTCCACTGTTTCCTCTCCTCCTCTCCTTTTACATTTCATCCTAATCAGTGTCACAGAGGCAGAAAATAATAATTCACTGCTCACACTGATTAAACAGACTCCTGCACAACACAACTGGAACACTTCAGCTCTAATTTTCTGCAGACACCACAGCCCGGAACAGGGCCCCGTCTATACAGCAGAACACGGGACAGAGCAGGGCCACCACGGGCCTCTGTCATTAATACAACTCTAACAGTTTAAGATTCAGTTCAGAAAAGTCTCCCAGATGATCAAACCATGCCCTGATGGAGAGAATAAGTGCACTGAAAAGAGGACTCACATAAACAGAAAGCTGGCTGAGTGCATAAATCCACCCATCCACCTAAATATACCAGTTATAACCACACAAACACATCCCTTATACACTTTAAATTGTGAGTTAACTCACTTCCACGCGCACAGGGCAACACACAATCTGCGCGCGCTCTCGGCAGTGATTTACACTCTCCAAATTCATTTTAATGCGGTCGGTATTACCCGCGAAGCGCCGGGAATATGTTTTATTATTCGGGTGCCTCTGGTGGTGCAGCAGCAACCCTCCCCAAGGGGCTGCGCGTGCGTGTGTGCGTGTGCGCGTGCTTGTGTGTGTGTGTGTGTGTGTGTGTGTGTGTGTGTGTGTGTGTGTGTGTGTGTGTGTGTGTGTGTGTGTGTGAGAGTGAGAGAGAGAGAGAGAGAGAGAGAGAGAGAGAGGGCTGCTGGTTTTTATGGGTCCCACAACAGACGGAGGAACACACAGGGAGAGAAAGAATCAATTTAACGCGCGGAGGATTCCGGTGTGATTGCGCAATCTCACCGGGAACCGCAGAAAGATACGAGAGAGATTGGATGAGAATTAGAAAAAGAGAGAAAGGGAGATTGAAGAAGGGAAATAGAGAAGGAGGGGGAAGGGGGGGGGGGGGGGGGGGTCTCGGTAGTTCCCAGTCCCCCCCTCGCCTCCCTCCTCTTCCTCCTCTTCTTCCTCTCTTCAACGAAAGGAAGAGGGGCGAACGAATGCCAGGCACGGATGTTCCTTATTGGTCAGTCTGAGGTCAGCTGTTCTCTGCCTCCCCCTCATCCCCCTCCTCACCCTATCCCATCATCTACACACACTAACACACACACATACACACAAACACACACGTACAGAATCTCTCTCCCTTGTTCACCCCTCCTCTCTCTCTCTCTCTCTCTCTCTCTCTCTCTCTCCCTCTCTCTCTCTGTCCCACACTGGCACTCAGCCACCCAGTTACCTCCCCTCTCCTCTGCACCCTCACCCTCCTCACCCCCTCCTCCCAATCTGCGATAAACTAAGTGATAGCAGCAGCCCGTCGGACTGTCGGCTATAAAACACAACAAATCATAAAGTGCAGGCAGGGGAAGGCAGAGGAAGGAGGACGGGAGGGAGAACCGTTAGCCGTTAGCCGTTAGCCTCCTTCTACTCCTCCTCCTTCTTCAGTGCGTAAACCTTGTTGTGTTTGTTTCGTGCCCTCCTGTCCTCCCCTCTCCTCTCTTTTCTCCTCTTTTCTTCTCATCCTCCCTCTTCACTTTCTTCCGATGAGTTCCTATTTTGTCAACTCCTCTTTCCCGGTGACAATACCGGGAACGGGAGGCGCTGGGCAGGCGGCAGCGGAGTCGTTCCTGGGTCAGATCCCGCTCTACTCGTCTGGATACGCAGCCGACCACCCGCTCAGGCACTACCCGGCAGCAGCTGTTACCGCCGCCGCTGCTGTTGCGTACGGTGCGAGCGGCGGCGTGCACCAGGACAAACCTTACTCAGCTTCCTCATACTACCAGCAGGCTGCAAACGGAGCTTACGGTGCGCACCGGGCGGCAGCGGGGGTCGGTGTCGGGGGCGCAGGCGGAGCAAGCACCTGCGACTATGCCACGGCGGCAGCGGCGGCCGCAGCGGCAGCCACGAGCTTTTACCGGGACAAGGATCTCCCGTGCAGCCTTGAGGAGCACCAGCTCGCGCAGCTGGCACAGGAAGGCATGCACCGTAAAGCGGAGTGCGCGGGGCTGAGCGGCAAAGGGCTGTTCGGTGAAACGATGGACGACAAACAGTCGGCGCCCATCTACCCGTGGATGCAGCGGATGAACGCGTGTAACGGTGAGTGTCTTCCTCTCTTTCTGCATATTTTATGATCCCGTCATAAAACTGACGTTTGTTTCCTCTGCTGTCTTCCCTCTCTCCTCTTCCTGCTCCTCCTCTCCCACGAGCTGCTTTATGATCCCGTTTGTTGGCCTGTCAGTCAGTCATGTGCTCGGTTCTTTATTGTCCGTCATAAACCGGGTTTGTTTGGGTTGTAGCTCCTGTTACTGTAGTGACCTGCTGACCGGAGCTGCTACCGAGCGGGGGAGAAAGCTGAGAGGAAGAGGCTGTCAGGGAGTGTTGTGGGTGAAAACAAGGAGCAGATGAAGAGATAGATAGACAGAGAGGAAACTCTAAGCACGCAGCTTCTACAAACACTTCATCAGTTTCACTGTCCCTGGGTTATTCTTGTTATTTCCTTGTTTAAACTTTGGGGTTCTCTTCCTTTGCCCGGGTTAGAGAGGAGCACAAAAAGTAGAAAATGACATTAGAAAATAAAAACAAAACACTTCATCACCTCGTGCATTTCTTTTCTGCACACTTCTAACACCGCTCTCCTGATAAAGGAAGGGTGTAAGAACAGCCCCTGCTCCTGTTATCTTATATGGAGCCTGCACTGTTAACCTTGTAACCGCAGACACTGTTAGCGCTGTTTATTCATAACCGAGCAGATTAGATATTAGACTCATAACCAGGCCTGAAAACGCTGCCAAGCGCGTGCTGAAAGTGAGACATGCAGGGTCAGCTAGAGTTGATTTATTCAGGCATAATTAAAACTTTCTCTCTCTCTTTAATGAATCCAGAGTATATGCTGATTGTTGTGAGCCATATTAAGCCCGGGTGTCTTTGTCCACTGTCCGGTCCGTTCAGTGACTAATGTTGGATGATTCAGAGCTGCTGCTGTACGAAGTCCTGCAGGACACTCAGACTTATGACAGATGAGGTGGGAACAGGCTCAGCCGCAGAATAGAAAGAATAAAACCTTGAAATGACAGGCTGAGGATGTAAATGGCAGCCTGAGAGAGAACAGAGTGGCACACGAACTCCCGAGAGCTCCTCCATAATCCGGTTTATCTGACTCTTTATTTATGGATATGTGAGCTTTAGATATGAGCGAGTTTGCTCTCTGTGCCTCTCATGGATCGATACAGAAACTGAAGCTGCTGAACTGACAACAGGGCGATTTGTTTACCACCGGGGGCCAAAAATCTGTTGGAGGGTCATAAAGCTCTGCAGACTGACCCTCAGAGGGGGAAAATCCACTGAAATATAACCTTTAGCTATTATTATTATTATTATTATTATTATTATTATTATTATTATTATTATTATTATGGATGAATATTTGTTTTCGCTAGACGGGAAGTTGTGACTCCCTGAAGTCAAATAAATAAATTGGTTGTTGTTTGTCACGGCGTTTTGATTTAGTTCCGTTTCAAATCAGCATGATAATTCCAGCTTTCTCTGCAGATAAAAATAAAGTTTCAGTTTGGCTGGAAGAAACATTTAACTGTTGCTGTACAGCTGCACAGATTTTAATGACACTCTCAATAAATGTGCCTTTTGGGTGGACAAGAAAGAGCTCATTTGAACTTTTTTGAACCCTTTCTTCTCAATGGGGAAAATATAATATGTATGACTAAAGTGGGAGAGATGTTCAGAAAAGAAAAGTCCCTAGGTAAATCCTTTGTGTTCATATATCTCCTCTCCCTCTCTTCTCTCTCAGGGACCTTTGGTAGTCCCGGGAGGCGCGGGCGTCAGACATACACGCGCTATCAGACCCTCGAACTGGAGAAGGAGTTCCACTTCAACCGGTACCTCACGCGGCGGAGAAGGATCGAGATTGCGCACGCGCTCTGCCTCACGGAGCGGCAAATCAAGATCTGGTTCCAGAACCGGAGGATGAAGTGGAAGAAGGAGAACAAGCTGATCAACTCCTCTTCGTCGTCCTCCTCTTCCTCCACGGTGAACGGGGCGGAGGAAGAGGAGAAACGGACGGAGTGAAAAGAGGAGTAATAAACTGATGGAGACATTAAAGAGAGGAAGAGGAGGATGGAAGAAAAGACTTGCTGGTTAATCCCTCTCCCTCTCAATCTTAGAGTTTAAGTCAGGACGGCTGTGTGGTGTAAAAACTCTGGGAAAGAGAGCAAGAAAGAACGAAAGAGTCCTAGGTTTATTTTATTTAATTTTTGTTGCGGAGCAGGACCGAAACATGTAGAACAGGAGGAAGGAGGAGGAGAATATTCTTATTTATCCTTCTTATACCGCCAACTACTTATCTATGTATCTATTGGCTGAAATTTCCTCCCTGTGGTGTCTTAAAATTGGTGAATTAGCGATAAAACATTCTCGAGAAGGAACCCTTTGACCCAGGAAGGAGCAGACTAAATTAAGAAATGTCAATGAGAGAAAAAAAGAGCAAAAGGAGGAGTGAGAAAAACGTTTGAGGACGGGCTCTGGCGTTAGAAAATGTGTTTGGATATCCTTAAAGTAAAGTGAGACACATTTCTTCTTGCATTCCAAAAGAAAACTACCTAACTTCGTATTCTACCTACTTCTGATTTTGTAAAATGTACTTCCTGTCTGCTGGCACTTGTTTTGTTCAGAAACTTTTGGACTCCTCGGGCTTTCCCTCCTAAATATTTTTTTATTTTTTGAACGTTTTGTGTGTATTATACCTTTAAGTAGCCGAACGTGCAAACACGCTCACGCACACAGACTGTGGGAGGAAAAGGCTATTTGAGAAGTGTATGTAGGCCTGTGTCATATGTTGTTCATATTTAAACTGTATAGGAAAAAAAATACACCTTGTACGGTGGAGATAATGTAAATTTGGGTGGGGATGGGGTGGGGGGTGGAGTGGGGGGTAATTTAAGCTGTCCAGCTGTTTTACTTTTCCAGTATAGGGGTAGTGGGTGTAGAGGGGGTGTAAACCTACTGATGTTATTCTCCAAACTACCTAAAAACGTTCAGGAAAGTGTATATTTTATGGATTTTTACATTGTTTGTTTATGTTAGTGTTTTTGTCACGTAATTACGTAAACTACCTGAAAAAAACGTTCAATAAAATGTCAAGTAATGATCGCACAGAGCTTGTTCTTTGATTTATTGATCAGTTAAAGATATATGATCAATTTTAGTTTCATTTTATAATTTTTTAGGTCTAAATCTATGATTTCCAGACTTCGAGGCCATTATCACGTAAACACATCTCGTGCGTAAAAGCGCACGGGATCTTTATTCCGAGGGGAAGTGACAAGGGGCGCGAGCTGCTGCTAATGGCGGGCTGAACTAATTAATGACCAGACCGAGGGGGGAGAGAGAAAGTTGACCTGTCCTCGAGCCGGCCAGCCGAACACGTCACACGTATACACACACACTTCACCCAGACAAAGTGGACAATGTCCTCGTGACCCTTTGAACTCTGCGTGTCCTCTGAGTGACCGGCGCGCGGCCTCCAGGAGCTCTCACGGGATCTCAGTGATGGACCCACGTGAACACAGGAACACTTTTTACCTCCAACATCCAACAAACAATAGGAGTTATTTCAAAATTTAAGACGCAATATCCCAATTTCTGTAAAAACACATCAATAAACGAAAGAATATAAATACTATAAATTAAACATTCTGCTGCTGTTATTTAGTTTCACAGAGAAGCTTTAACGCTGGTGTTTCCCCCTTTTTTTCCATGCTATAATTTTTCATGTAGGCTATATCATTCTAAGACCAATCACACCAAACTCAGCACATGAGTTTTAAATTCCCTCCACCAATAAGTCATCCAAAATTAGACTCTTTGACCTGAAGCCGGCGCTACAACAATTAAGTGTATGTTTTGGCAGTTATCTAAAAAAAACTGGCTTTCCTTACAGCCAAACGGAGTTCATTTTTAAATATCCTCATTAATCTGCACCTTTAGTCCAAACACCTTCTGGTATAGAACTAAAACACTATACTACTATTTTCGGTAAGTGCTCTTAAACTGTAGAACTTAGCCTTGATCACCTTCAAATCTTACTAATCTAAAGTTGTAAACTTTGATAAGTCTGTTACTACTTTCTGATCCTTTACAGTTTTATAAAAAAAAAAAAGCTACATGTGAAATGTGTCTGCAAGATCTTGTGTGTGAATTTAGACTCAACTTTAAATGTCATAACAAATAGTTTTATAAATACCTTGATTCATTAAGAATCAAACACTCAGATGCAGCTGCTCCAACCTAAATAATCTAAAGAAAATACAATGTATGGAGCTGCAGCGTCATGTTTATCAGACTTATAACCAGCATGTATTTTCTATATTTCTGCATACTAATATACTACCAGTAACACTTGTTTAAGTCAGTATTAAAGTGGGTACCTATTGGAGACACTCATGGAAAGTCTCTGGTTTTCCTACAGCGAGTCAGTGCGGGAGTTTTCAGTTTGTATTCAGGTCAGCATGTTGGCAGCGTCTAGGCTTCTCAGTTAATAACTATCACCACACTGAAGAGTAGAATACGTTCAAACGCTTGTGGTTGGAGATGCAGTTAGGTTGCATTTAATGTGACTTCATTAATATTATAGTTTGCATTGAGATGTCCAAAAACACAAATTAGTTAGACTTAACATTGAATCATCTCTGCAGACAACATCCTACCGAAATATGGTTCTAACTGGTTTTGTAGTTGCTGTATATCTATATATTTTTGTCTGTGGTCATAACTGTATTGTAAGACGAACTTCACAGTAGCAGATGTTCTGTGTTTAACACAGGGAGGATTTTTCACTGTGACCCACAGGGCTCATTTGCACAAATGTGCAGCAATGTGTTACCGATCCTTGTTTTGTCTAGACCACATGAATGCTTCAACTTTTGTTCCTGCAAATTTAAAGTTTTCAGGAGTTTCTGCACGGTGCTTTGTTTTTACTGTTTGACTTTCTGAGATGCTTCAGTAACAGCTTCATCAGACTGCTGTAGAAGAAATCTCCAAAACTGGAGGCTTTAAAACTGCATCGTGGCATCTGTGTGCTGCTCCAAATGAGGATTCATGAACCCTACAGATGACTTTGGATTGTGTTCACGGCCGTGCGCACTACATGTAAGAATATCTGCAGTTTGTAGAGAGGTTTTTATCCATAAACAATATGAGCAGAGGCAGATTTAGAAGGCGACTCCAGCTGGGGCAGCTTACTATACTAAGAGGGGCTCATTGTGCAAACAGACCTCAACTTGAAACAAGAGCTATGCAGGAGTTTTTGAAATAGAATTCAAAAACTAAGTATGTAAAATGTAAAGTTGTTTTTCACTCTATAATGTTTCTCACTATTAGAGATTTGTATTTAATATAAAAACCAAGGCAAATCATGGCCGTGGCTTCCACTCATGTGAAACTGTGGTTTGAGTTTGGACTACAGGCTGTTTCACATGGTAAAAATATTCAGTGTGATGGTGAAAATCTAAATATAACGATGGGAGTGTATTCAGAGGTCTGTGCCAACTGGGTCGCTGCCTCCTCCGCATCGTTTCTACAGCCTGCAGGCCATTACAGGGACACTTTGGCCTGTGCTAACATTCAGACCCAGAGCTGATTTAGTGTTGATATCAAAACTGTGTGTAAGATCGTAAACGTGATATCTGTGCTACATTTAGCCTGTTTCAGTTGTTTTAACCCGCCTGAAGACTCATCTTATTCACGATAATTTCCATTCCAACTGCTGGTTTGTGTTGTCGACTCAGTGTGAGAGCAGCTGAGTGTCTGAAATGTGGCCTGACACTACACACACACATACTGAAGCACACACACACATACATACAGACACATTCCCCACAGAGTGCATCCATTTGTATCATTTCACACACACAAATCTGGAACTCTTCATCTGTCCTATGTTTGAGCTTGTGTGTATGAACATGTGTGTGTCAGAGCGAGAATGAAGCATGCACACCCGGGTGCACAGTGAGGCCTAATACAACACACATACACACACAGTCACTCACACTCTCTGAGGCACCCCGGCTGAAATGCATCCCGACTCGGGAATCAACAAATCATAAATCAGCAGATTTCCATCCAGTGTGGACGTCACAGATCAGGTTTAACATTCCTCCTCTGCAGCTGGAGGGGAGGCTGCAGAGAGGAGGGGGAGAGAAAGAAAGAAAGAAAGAAAGAAAGAAAGAAAGAAAGAAAGAAAGAAAGAAAGAAAGAAAGAAAGAAAGAAATATGACTGTCTGTGGTGGCCAATGTTTATCGTTATATGTTTTTGTTTGTGTTTGTGTGGTTAAAGTTATAATTAGAATTGGTTCTTTGTGCCACCTGGCTGGAAAAGGCACACTGAATATTTCTGTAGAGTCTTCATGCTGGTGAGGTTGTTCTCATACTGCAGGGGGCCTGATTGGGACAACAACAGAGATGGAAGCATATAGGGAAAAAAAGCATGTCTCATTAAATGAGTGCAGATGTCAATATTTCAGATGGATTATATACATATACTACTACATTATAAAATCAGTATAGAAGTGGTACTTTCCCTGTTTTAATATTGGAAATTAGGACAGATCACGTGCCATGATTGCGTAACTGCATCTGGTTACGGCTGTGCCACAAGGGTGCGTAATGGCGCAGTGATGTGCCATTAATGGCGCAGTAAGTGTTGGTTCATTTTTGTGGCGCATGTTGTTGTTTTTTCCCAAATTGTGTATTATTATTATTATTATTATCATTATTATCATTATTATTAGAATTGTTATAATAATTATTGTTATTGTTGTTGATGTTATTACTATTATTATTACTATAATTAGAAATAGTTGTTCATGTATAGGTCTGATGGTTGATGTAAAACAGGAGCTATGAGCTGTATGTGCAGAGCAGCATCACCTATTCTAGTTTTTTTTCTGACGAGCTGAACATTTTTTTATTTACGGGTTGTTTATTTTTGTTTATGGTCACTGGTTTCTAATTTCCACCCTCAGCAAAGGTCAATGAACAGGCCTGAGTGATGAGACACATAAACACTCACAAGCTGAGAGCGAATATTTTATGACTGTTCTCAGACTTTTTTTTCGGTGTCTACTTTCCCTGTCTACTTCTCTTTCTGTGTTTTTAATCAATGCAATAAATTATGTCTGCAGTAGGTGGCGCTCTGAGCTCACCCCCGGCACCTCCAGCAGCAGAGTAAACGGGTGAGAGGGGGGAGAGAGAGAGAGAGAGAGAGAGAGAGAGAGAGAGAGAGAGAGAGAGAGAGAGAGAGAGAGAGAACGGGGAGAGGGGGAGGAGAAAAGGAGAAAGAGAGAGAGCTTCCCCCGCCCACCCCTTCATCATTAGAAACCTCAGAGCATGAATTACCTCTCCAAAGTCATCGGCGAGAATTTACGACTGGTCAACAAAAGCACGTGACCGCCCCCCCTCCTTCTCTCTGTCTCTCTCTCTCCTCCCTCACCTCACCCCTCACCTCCCCCATCACACACACACTTACACACCCCTCAATCCAACACACACACCACCCCACCCCCATATTTGGACGGCGCATACATAGCTAAAAACGAAGTACAGTGCAACGCCATAATTCACTAATACATCATAAATCGTTGAAAGTACCAGCGTTATAACGACCAAGAGAAATCTAACAAATCAAGCGCCCCTTAGTCCTCAGCTGTGAGCTGCAACTCTCTAAAACAACCTAAATGAGCTCTTACTTTGTAAACTCGTTCTCGGGGCGCTACCCAAATGGCCCCGACTATCAACTGCTAAATTATGGAGCCAGCAGCGGCGCAATGAACGGCGGGACGTACAGGGACTCTTCCTCCGCCACCATGCACCATGCGACGGGCTCTTACGGCTACAGCTACAATGGCATGGACCTGACCGTCACTAACCGGGGAGGGGGGAGCGGCGGCGGCGTCAACACCGGAGGACACTTCGGGGGAGGCTCGGTCGTAGGGGACTCCCTGGGCTTCGGCGCTTCAGCCTCGGACAGGAGCTTCAGACAGCCGTCCAGCTGCTCCCTCGCCTCTGCGGCAGACTCCCTCCTGTCATCCGGCAATGGAGACACCAAGCTGGGCGGACAGGGCTCTTCTCCACGCTCCGAGCAACCAGGAAGCGCTAATCTCAGCTCTCCAAACCTGTCCTCCGCCTCTTCCTCCGGCGTTGGTGGTGGTGGTGGTGGTGGAGGCTCGGCGCGGCGCTACACGGAGCTGGAAGACGCGTCTCCAGAGACAGAGGAGCTGCAGCACAACCGGGACACCGGGCATGGCAGCAACCCACCAACCAGGAGTGGGCACCCGCAGTCCGGGCAGAAGCAGGAGAGCGGCCCGGCGGGCGGCACGACGGGCAGCGAGGCTTCACCTCAGATTTTTCCCTGGATGAGAAAGCTGCACATTAGCCATGGTACATGCTGCTCTAGTGCTTACTGCTTATTATCTGTATTAAACAGGGACATAAAATTCATAGTGCTGAGTCCTGTATGTTTGGACACATGGGGGAGGTGACAGTTTAGTGCCTCTTTATTTATTTGTACACACTAAAAATTCGCTGCTGCCTTGATTTGAGTTTAGTAAACTGCTGACATGAAGCCGTGCTTTCTTGTTGTCCGCGCCCCACCGAGCATTTTCCACTGCGTCAGTTAATATTTTCATGTGACATTCAGGATTCAGTCAGCATTGTGTTTTAATTTGTGCCTTGCTTTCACTGAGATAGAAGTATGCAGATTTTTCAATTGTTTCTTTTTACTAATAACAAAAGCTGCCCTGCTGAGGTTAGCGTGTTGTGACAGTGCATCAGGCTGCAATTCGTTCTACATTTCCCTCATGTAGCAAGGGACGCCGAATAGGTTGTACCCTCTGTTCCTCTCCCCCCTTTTTATTTTAGCAAATTCCACAAAAGCGTCATAAATCTGTCAGAGGAGAGGCAAGCCGGGCAGCAAAGCCCAACAGGCTGAGGAGCGCAGACAGAGCCGGGTGGGAAAAGAAAAAAAAGAGGAGGCCAGGAAGGCTTTGGAGGCTGTTGCTCCTTTGAAAAGTGAAGCTTTATTACGTGTGGGAACTTTATTAGAGAGGTGAGACAGAGGACGGGGCAATAAAACCCTGAAGGGAACTGGAGGGAATGAAAAGGGGGGGGATTGAGAGGGTGACGGTGAAGAGGGGAGGTTAAAAAAGAAAACAGTAATGTGACAAATAAAAGCAAATCTTTTAGCGAGGGCTGCGGAGTGGAAATAAAACGTGTCGAGAAAGAGAGCTGTCAGAATCAGGGAATGAAATATTGTTGCGCCTTTACGCACGTTGGCTCTGATGACAATATGGGTGAAAACAGCATTCTGTTTGTATGTGGGGGCAGAGAGGGGGTGGACACAATAATATTAACACCTGTAGCGTCCATGTTCTGGAATACAGTGCAGTAAGAGTGTATAAAAACACAACCACTGCCATGCGTAATGTGCGTCAGAGAGATGTCCATTCAACATTATTTGTTGGACATTTGTAGGGTGGTGGTTTTGATAGTGTATGAGTTGACATATGTGTGTAGTATTTTTTTTCCACGCACTGAGTGTGTTTCTAAATAATCATCCGTTTCTATGCAGCCAGACATCCCCCCCCCCCCCTTAACAGCCTTTTGTCCGCTCCAAACCCTCAGATATGACGGGCCCGGACGGAAAACGGGCGCGGACAGCGTACACTCGCTATCAGACCCTCGAGCTGGAGAAGGAGTTCCACTTCAACCGGTACCTCACGAGACGACGACGGATCGAGATTGCGCACGCGCTCTGCCTCACGGAGCGGCAGATAAAAATCTGGTTCCAGAACCGGAGGATGAAGTGGAAGAAGGACAACAAACTGAAAAGCATGAGCCTTGCCACCCCCGGCAGCGCCTTCCAACCCTGAAAAGTTGCATATAAAATATAAAATCCTCCGTCCACCTCTTTGGAAACCACGTGCAGGCTTCCCAGGAAGAGAAAGAGACACAAAAACTAAAGAAACTTGAAGAAAATAAGACAGGAAGCCAGCAGAGTGGAGTACGAGGAGACGTGACGAAGAAACGTGTAAAACAAGCAGATTCCAACTCTAGATTTTCAAAACACTTCCTGAGTACTGTACAGCAGCGCAGCACTTTTTATTTGTCGGCATGTTGTTAGTCTTTGGTGTTCTAGGGCAACTTTAAAATAATGACTGTGGTACTTTCTCTTGTAAAAAAAAAAAAAGGAAAAACTTGGTGTTCCTGTTTGTTGTCGTCGTTTTTCAAAAGAAGTGTCCAGAGGCGAGGATGAATAATGCTACCTAACTACCTACATCCTACCTACTACCTGTTGTTTGATGTCTAAATATCGTTTTATATGTCACGTGCGATGTTTTGTATTTTAAAGTTAGCATGTGTGCTCTCATTGTAAGTTATTTACAGCCAATAACGCGTGTATAGCGTATTAGTCTGAGTCCCCCTTCATCTATGTTTGTGTGGGTGTGTATGTGCGTTTGTGTGTGCGCGTGTGTGTTGTCGTTTAAAACACCATAATATCAATCCATAATGTTGTGTATAGCTCTACTATTCAAAAAGTGTAACTGTATATTATTAATTGTTATTGTAATTATTGACTCCATGTTTCAGAAAGGATGTATAGATATATATTGACATTTTTAAATGTGACCAGTTGGCTACCTGTAGTTGCAGTGTGTGTGAGTGTATGTGTGTGTGTGTGTGTGTGTGAGAGAGAGAGAGTGTGTGTTTGAGAGTGTGTGTGTGCGCATGTAAAGGAAATGGCTACCGTCCTGTGCGGCCTGTAAGCTTTCTGCCAATGAGCTTTTTGTATTTGTTTGTAACTTGGAGTAAAAAAACCACAACAATAAAGTTTCCAATACTCTTAAAAAACCAGACAGACTCCTCGAGCTGCTCGAGCACCAAATTGGCTCACAAAAGGCTGAAGAGACACACGTGCCAAAAGGTGTACAGAACTTCAGCTTGTCAGAAAGGTCGGCTAACTACCAGTTAGGACACAATGTCCGAGAACAAAAAAGAAGTATATGCAAATTCTGGCACGTAATTCAGTATAGCTGAGAAAAGCCATTGTTTCTGAAAGTGTTGTCTGAGTGATCCAAGTCTGACTATTGTAGAAAATTAACTTTGTTATAAACATCTGTATTTCCTCCATAAAATCTCTTCTGCATATTTCCGATGAACATCTGAGGAAATCCGTGTTAAAGCAGTTAGTTTCTAGCACTGCCAAACTGTTCAAGATGGTATAACCAAACTGCACCGTGCGTAAAGACGCATAACCGTAGGCCTGTCTTTGGTTTTCCGGGCCTCACTTTGCCACATGTCTAAATACAATCTCCTGGAGCTCAGCAGCGAGCTCACCAATCACAAAACAAGCTGCATTAAACTCACACTGAACAGATGCACACAGGCCAATTTCCATCTTTGCTGGCTGAGCCTGAAAAAGACAAATTGGTCACTTTTCTCTAAACGACCTCCCTTTCCGTCCTAACGGAGGCCGCTCCCGGCCAAATTAAGTTACCTTCGCCCAGTTTCCAACTGTAAACAAGCAGCTGAACTTTTAAACTCACCGGCTGATGCTGCTGCTGATTCTCTGCTCACACACGGCTCTTTTTCTTAGCTGATATCTGGGAAACCAGGTTCTACTCCGAGCCTCATCTGGACACAGCCGCTATCTCCTGTCTCCTCTCTGTGTGTATGTGTGTGTGTTGAGATATTTTTTTTAAAGCTAACCCCCTTCTGCTTTGGGCCAAACTATAAAAAGAAGGCAGCTTTGACATTTACATGTCAAACGGATGAGGGTTTTTATCTCCAAGTTGGATCGTAAAGATCAGGCCTGCCTCAGACTGATACCTCTCACTGGCTCTGCTCTGGTCACGTGGGGTCCATAAAGTTAGTTTTATGGTTTTGGGGAGTTGACAATGTACTATATATTTCACATTCTAGAAAGCAAGTGACGGTTTAACGGCTTCGCGGGGATCCTAAAGGGGTCAGTAAAGTAGAGACAGAGCGGGAGAGGGAGGGAGTGTGTGTGGGTGAGAGAGAGAGCAGGCCACTACTACCGGCCGCTATTCCTGCTCCGGTTCACACGCGGAGCCGGGAGCTCCGGTCTGTGCCGCTGTGGACGCTGGGAAAACCCGGTGGAGAGACTGAGCCAGGACGCACAGTAAGTAGTGTTTGAAGGTTGCCTATAAGTGGGGGCTAAGTAGAGAGGGGAGGGGGTGAGGTTGGTAAAGGGAGAGAGAGAGGGAGCAGTGTAATTACCGTGTCACTCACTCTCTCTGCACTGCAGTTGTATTAACGCGTGCTGTAGCCCCGGTGTATGAGATATTTGAGATTCGATGTTGTGGCTGCATGGCCAAGACCTCGCAACGGTGTTGGCGTCACCGATTGAGTGAGATGTAACGTGTGTGCGCGAGCCAAGTGGTGTGTACTTTTTGTTAAGTCCCCAATGTATGCGTGTGTAGCTGTAGTGCATGCGTAATGATGGCGCACTGGCACACAGATGTGGCACAGAAAATTGTCCAGAAAGAAACACAGAGGGGCAAACTTCCCTACATCCGCAGTGTGTGTATGGGATTCTCATTTCTTGAAGTTTAATACTGCCTTGTTTGGGGGCTTGAGCGATGCTTTCAATGAAAGGCTGATGAAGAGACGCAGGGCAGCAGATGTTGTTGGCTGTTTACGTGGTTTTTGAAGGTGTGGAACTGATCTGACTCAAATGTTTCCTGTCCCCCTGGATCATGGGGAAAATATATAACCATCAAGTTGAGGAGAGATTTCACATTTCATCTTAGAAGGCTTTTATTGCTGCTTTTTTGTTGGAGAGGAAACATTTCATATCACTGCGCGTTTGTTTTGACACTTTTACGCACGCACATCGTGTTCGTAAAACATCTTCAATATGGGATTTAGAGCTGGAAAAAGGCCCGTGTGTGCTAAGATTAACAAAGAAGTGAACAGTCAAGGACATACACACACACACTCAGACACTGAAATACACACAAGCACGGCATGTAGAAATGTGCGTCCTTGGGCACAAGAAAATCTTTGTCATCCCCCACCCTTGCATTTTCCAGGCAGGATGGGTGTGAGTGTAAACGCGTCGTGGATACAAACATTCCCAAGGTTCATTATCAGAGTCCTTGTTGCTACTTTACGCCATCGCTTTTTTGGGCTTTTCTTTGACATTCAAAAAACATACACTCCCACATGATGTTAAACCCCTGAAGATAACACATCAAAATAAGTACTAACCTAAAAGGCCTCAAAACATCCAATCTAGAACAAAACAAGTTAAGCTTTCATGAACTTAAAAGTCTGTCAGGAAATATTTCGCTAAAGTGTGTATCCAACTGAGGAGACATTAAAACTTTAAAAATTGTAGGAAAAAATATTTTTTTGTCCACAATCATGGCACGCTCGTAACACTTTTGAAAAATGAAATAACCGCAAGCACTGCGCTGTAGTCCAGAAACAAAAAATGGTGTCAAGCTACTTTCACATTTTGAAAATTGAAGACTTTCAACACGTGAGACCAAACAACCAAAGAACCTTCCAGTCTGAGTTACCAGCAATACAGACTTTTGTAACAAGTCCTGGCACGCAGGACTGACTGAACAATATTAAATATTAAAATAAAAAGCCCTGCTAATAAGGTAGCGTGACACCACAACTCTCCATTAAAAACTTAATGGGCTTCAATGAGGCGGCTTTTATACTAAACACCAATGAAATGTGATAGCAGCACTGACAGAACGCCTCATATCTCAGATATCCGATCAAATACAGACTGATTTAAGATAAGATTTAGATTCAGCAGCTCTGGTCACGGGTTTAGGATAATCACAGAAATAAACTGTATGTGTACAAGCAAGGAGGTATTCGTGTTTCTGCAGGATATATGAATGAACATGTCAGAATATTTTGCTAAATCCAGTCTTTGAAATCCACAGGCTCGTGATTCTTTTGATATCTTTTTAACAGTTTAACAACAAATCAGAAGGGAGACATGAAACTTTATGATGTTATGGAATACATTTTTTGAAAGCCAGTGAAGGTTATCAGAGTGCATTGTATGTCTGTAAATCTGTATTAGTCCTCACTCTGGTTCCCTCTGATGTCTGACGCGGGGCTCGAGCTGTCAAAGAGGCCGGCTACCAGTCACGCGGCACCGTCCTGTCCTCCTGGCGCACACTTCTTTTAGCTTACATCCATCATATAAATTGTTTAATGTCTCGTGTCACGGCGGAAGATCACATTTCGGTGTTTATATAAAAACGCATTAAAACATCCACACACTGCAGCGTTACCAGTGCTGCTAAAAGTCATCTGTTTGTTTCTCAGAGCTTCAATTGTCGATCAAATTAATGACGTCACAATTTAATTAATAGTTTCCTTTTGTGTAAAAACCCAATCAAAACATGGCGCCCTGCAGAAGAGGCCGACTAGTAGGAAGTTAATGGAGAACTGGCTCATTCCCAATTGTGACACAGCAAAAAAAGGGGAAATATGATTACACAGAATTAACTATGGACTAAACTCAATAAAGTCTGAGGAAAACCGTGAGCTACGACTGAAAGCTTTTAAAGACGGAGAAGTGGACCTTGAATTAAATAGTGGTATAAATGTGGGTCTAGTTTAAGGGAGATCAATTGTCGATTTGCTGCATTTTGTTTCAATTATCTGTATTTTAGTTTTATTTTTAAGTATGAACTTGTGCCTGAAGTTATGCCCATTACTATGATATCATTTAAAAGTACATTTATATTTTTATCCGCTTAAATTAATTAGCTGTATCCATTTCCCTCCCTTTTAATAACTAGTACAGTGTTTAACTCAAACTGAAACTCAACCTGCTCTTATTTACAGTGAGTACTTAACGTTTGAGAGCATTTTTCCTAACCACGACCGCACAGTTAATCCTCCGTCCTCTGCACAGCGCTAATAAGAGAGGAGGATTGTGCTTTTCGGAAGTCCCTCTCTGCTCTCAAACTCTCATTTGTTATCATGAAGCAGTCCGCCTGCTCGATGCGTTTTCAGTCTGCGGATTCCTGCCGCTGCCCTCCGCCATCACAGAGATTTTTCACCAGCTTCACAAGAATGTTATTTAGACTCACGTGTGGGATACCATAAATTATTCAGACACCAAAGGTGGGGTAAAAAAGGAAGACAGTAGAAGTCTTCCACTCTGTAAATCTCTCTGTAAATACAGGAAATTGGTATTTTCATGTTGATAAGACTTAAAATCGGATGCTTTTGGTATTCAAATATGTGCTTCTGAAATAAAATAACTTCAAAAACATAGTTTGTATGATTTAAATTAGAAGATATGTTCATGTCATGTAAACGAGCACAATAATTTTCTTTTAATTGCAGTCTTTAACTTATAAATCCAATTAGCAACTTTTCAGGGTCTTTTAGAGGATGTGTGTTTTTCCCACCGTTTAACTCATATTCTTGAATTAGCAAAAACATTCAGAATTTTTTCTTTTCTTGGAATAACTAAAAATACTTGACACATATAAATTACATTAGCCACATTTAAAGCAAATCTCCTCGCATGTTGATGCATCCAGTACCTTTTTTTTAACGAGTGCGTATTTACGCAGTCGTTTTTCTCCGGTTTCAAATAGTGTTTACTCCGTCTGAGACAACACAACGGTGTGTGTGTGTGTGTGTGTGTGTGTGTGTGTGTGTGTGTGTGTGTGTGTGTGTGTGTGTGTGTGTGTGTGTGTGTGTGTGTGTGTGTAGATATGTTTGTAGGTAACTATGTGTGTGTGTGTAGGGCCTTCAGTCCTTGAGGAAGTTTCATTCCAGTAAACAGGAAGGCGAGAAAACTCCCCATTTCATTTTTCATCAACTTCCTCCTGTTAATGATGACACAGGAACACCCAAACCAACCCCTAAGACCCCCCAACGCACTCACACGTACACGCACACATTTATATACACACTGGGACGGGACATGACACGCGTGACACACACATAGTTCCCTTTCTTGTGGGATAAGTAAAGAGTCTGTGACATGAGGGCGCAGCAGCAGCTCTGTATGGTCTCTTTTGTCTCTGCTGTCGATGTGTGTGTGTATGTGTGTGCACGTGTGTGTGTGTGTGTGTGTCATCTGTTTTCCATGTATGTACACAGGGCAGCTCCTACATGCAGAGCCACAGCTTTATGCGCATTCTGTGTGTGTCCTATGTGCTTTGTGTGTAGTGTGTATTGTGTAGTGTGTATTGTGCATTGTGTGTGCGGGCTTGCAGCGCCTTTGAACCTGTCCGGGCTGTCAGGAGGGCTGATTCGGGCTTTACAGTCTCTGTGTTGCTGATGAGTGGGGTGAGTAAATAAGGCGACGGGCCCTTTTCTTTTTCGCTGCGATGCAAAGGTGTGTTTGTCTGTGTGTGGGAGAGCCGCGCGCTTTGTGTGGGATTGAGTGGGGTGTGTTTTGTTGTGTTTAGTGGGTTTATATGCAGGGCATGAGAGAGCTGAGGGAGAGAGAGAGGTGAGTGACCCGGGCATGGGAAGATCCTGTGTGTGTTTGTGCAGAAAGCACCAGAGTGGAACATAAACGCTGCTTTTCTCTGCAAAAGTCTGATCGTTTGAGGTGATTTCGTTAGATCTGGGCTGTTTGCTGCAAATTTAAATCCTCACAGAAGCTCATTTAGTGGAGTGGAGCTATAAAAAGTAAGGATAGTCTATATAGAAAAGCAAATTACCTGCTCCTTGTCTCCGACATCCCTCTCACACACACACACACACACACACACACACACACACACACACACACACACACACACACACACACACACACACACACACACACACACACACACACACACACACACACACACACACACACACACACACTACTTCCCATCTTCCCCCCGTCTGCAGCTCCTCCTGTGATTGCTTTACGTTTAAATCGACATTTGCGGAGCTTTAATGTCTCGTGCATACTGATCGGGGTGAACCGCGCGGCCATGTCTCATGAATAATGCACGAGCAGGAGTCACCGCGAGGTCAGCAGACAGGCTCGAGCCATGCACTGCAAAATGAGACTGCTGATGCGCAGGCGCAGGAGGTGACAGACATGTCAGCTTCAATACAACACAACCCCCAAAACATGCGTGTTTGTTTGTGTTTACTTTAACAACACGAAGGGAAAGGATCCAACAACTGGATGCTTTTATTGGTGGGTCTGTGTTCCTCATTTCCGGGTCAGCAGAGAGGGAAGTTTACCTCAGACAAACAAAACAACTTCCACTATTTCAATCAGGCTGCTGAGAAAACACACACTCACACACAGACGGACGTTTTAACCAAACCAGTCATCATACATTATTGTAGTAAGCACACAGTTCCTCTTGATAATACATATAAACGAAGTCAGGCCGAGCAGAGATACTAGTGAATAGTTAATGTCACGAATCTGCACCGATGTGATGAACCAGCGCTTAAAACTAGATAACAGGAAACTTTATCTTGATCAGGTTATTAAACGTCCCTCAAAAGTGTGTGCAGTCAATAAAGCGTCTTTGTGGAGCTGGGAGAAGTGGAGTAAACGCTGGATAATACCAGAACAGGTTTTGTTTGCTTTTGCGATGAGTTATAACAAGCTGATGACCTGCAAATATTTAAAGACGCTCAGGTCAGGGGTGGGCTTTATATGTTTATTTTTCAGCTTTTGTTCAACGATTATTCTGCACAACACATTTTAAACGAAACACTAAACTTAGATGTTGGTTTAAGATTCATTTAATACAATGAAAATATAATTTCTGTCTTTAGACTTTGGTATTCGTAAAATTAAAAAAAATAGAATAAAGTATTTCTATTTTTAATCCTCCGATAGTGTTTATGCTGCTGTTTTTGGATGTTGTCTCAGCAGTTCATCATTTTGCCGGCTTATTTGATGCTGTGGGAACACATCCCTTTAACTTTAACACAATGAATGAGTTAGACACTGAATTAAAAGGTGGCTTAAAGTTGTAGTTGAAAGACGCAAATCCATTTACAAAAATAAACATTTGCATAACTAAACTGTTTTAACTCAGGCTCAAATTGGGAACGTAATAACCCGATTATGTTCAAACACCATTTTTGCGAAATTCTGCTCTCTATTCCTTTTACTGTTGCATGCATCATTGGGTATATTTACGTAATTTCTATGAGACAGAGCTCAAAAAGCTGATCCACTCAGCGCTGTTTTCAATATTAATAACGAATTCTGCCCCAAGTGCCTCAGGCCTATAACTCAAAAATATCATATTATGTTCACTAAATGGATACTGGTCTTCTATATAATATAATACAGTCAATATAATAGGTCAATTAATATCAAATAAGTTTAGTTTTATTTTTGTCCAGAAACCGAGCTTTAGTCGTCATTGTTGAGAAAGTATCATTAAATATGATGTGACTTCTGAAATGGACACAGTGTCTAAAAATGAAGCTCATTGTGGCTTTCAAAGACGCCTCTCTTTCATTTCTGGGATCATTTTCTGCCCCAAAGTAAACATGATAAGCCGGCCCCTGCTAGAGTTTAGGTGAATCGACATTTCCTTCTTCCAACGTGTGCCGGTGATTTATTTTTTTCAAGAGAATGCAGCTCTCTCGCGTCGCCACCAGAGCCCGCTTCAGACCAATAAGAATCTGGTGGAGAGCCCCAGCGAGCCCCATAGAGTCGCTGTACCTCCCTCCCTGCACGCGTCCTCGCCCGTTTGAATCCTAACCGTCGATAACCTGTAACAACCTCCCGCCTCTGGCTCACTGTTTAAATACACAACTGTCAGAACTGTCACCGAGTTTCTCAAGATTAATTACGAGGGGAAGAAGACACACAAGCCCGTCAGAAGGTGTGGGAGATAAAACAGCAGTTTTAAGGAGGAACTGCCGATAAATATGTGCTCTTCTTCAGCTGTCTCTCAGCCTTTTCCGTGCCTGAGGCGAGTCTGAACAGCAGCACCACTCCGGGTTATTATCACGAGGACAGACGTTGTGGATGTCCGAGCTAACAGCAGCGTACAGCAAGAGGTTCACCGAGTTGAAGGGTCAAAAGTTCACCGTCGTGCGTGAGTTCCGCCCTCGCCTTTTCACTCACTCCCCTCCAGACCAATCCCTGTATGTCAAAGGCAAAAGGGGAGGGAGGGAGGGAGTGAGGGGAGGATGGGTGAGAGGGGCAGAGGTGGGGAGTGGGGGGCACAGATGAGAGAAATGATAGCAGAAGGCAAAGGAGAGGTGAAGGCCTGACCTCCTCTTCCCTTCCCCGGTAACAGAGACAAAGCTCCTACCGCCGCGGCGCACACAGGGAGAGATGAAGGGAGAAGAAAGGCAGGAAAAATGAAGGGGAGGGAGGTGTGGAGGAAAGGGGGGGGCGGAAGGTATTCGGTGACATGGAGGTGGGTGGGTGGATGTCCAGGGGGGTGCAGGTGTTTGGCTACACATTTTGTTCACACCGGCTAACATTTGTATTTCATATGGGGGGGATTTTCTTTTCAAAGAGTATTTCATGTTTCAAATTTGTGCCTCAAGCTGAAACTGCTGCTGACCTGCAGGGAAATCTGAATAGCGTTTAAAAAGGGAGACAGGTAGTGAATAAAAAAAACAATCTTAATGCATATAAGGCTACATTTTTAACATGTCCAAGAGGAGGGTCTTTTTTTGCAATGGATGTTTTGAATTTACAAAAGACCTGTTAACAGTGCCGTGAGTTTAAAAAAAAGCCACGAGCCAGCTGAACTATAAAATGCACAGATCTAATAGTGTATGGAACCATTACAACACCTTAAAAAGGCCACTGAATAAAATGCAATTCATAAATAGACCATGTAAAAACGAAGGAGGCCATTTAGTATTTGTTGAAATAGATTATATCACCACCAATGAAAGTAAATACATCATTTAGGTAACAACAGCGCCGCTGTACATGTCTCTGTATGTGTGTGAATGTGTGCGCAGAGGTTTGGGTTAATAAAGAGGGGATTTTTAACTCGGAGCACACAGCTATTTATATTCCCCAAACCATTTTGCAGAGGGACTTCAGCTCTTCCTCTCCGCAGTCTTATCAACACCTCGCTGTCAAAAACAAACTCTTATCTTGCTCACTCTCCAAAAAATATTACTCTGCTTATCTGATTTTTCCACTGCATGATTAATGTGTGCACGGCCCGCCTTACTTTAGCTGAGAAGAATGAGCCGCAAACCTTTTTCCTTCTCCTCTGCATTCCTCTCTTTCTCATTTCATTTCCCGAGCTGCAATAATAGCCACTGTTGAGTTATGAAACCAGTAAGCTGGTATTTTTTTTAAAGCCACAAATTTACGCAAAAAATAATAAAAAATGATACATTACAGAGAACATTTAATCATGAAAACACCGCTCATGTAACAACCACATTAATACACATCGACTTATTTCAAAACTACTGTTTAATATTTGTGGGGGACACTTGCGTCATGTTTCTCTTGGGGTAGATTTAAAAACAGTTGGGCCGAGGTGGGAGAAAAATCCAGAAAAAAGTGGACTGAATTTAAAACAGAACCTAGTTCTGGAATGATTGAAATCTTTGTGCATTTTCTCCATTTCTGGCTGTTAATGCCTAAACACTCAGCGGTTCAACTGACTCAATTTGGCGAATCATTTCGAGCTCAAACAGAGCAACAAAACACAACGCCTGGTCGTTTTTAAGTATTTGGTTTGAGCTTTGTTTAATGGTAACATAGCGACAGAAAGGAGGGGAAATTAGAAGAGCAAAACTGTAATCCACTAAAAGCTTAATGTAGTTATTGACGTAAGCACAGCACAACCCCTCACACACTTATAAAGAAACACACACGGACACACACAGCACAGAAAAAGGTAATGGCTGAATAACCACGTTACAGATTCCATCTTTCTCCAAAGGTTCATTCCGAGTTCAACAAATCAATTCAATTTAAGCTGCAGCGCGCATGCGTTACGCGTGACAGGAGTTCTAATAATCTATACCATTTGCACATGCAGGGACCCTCTAAACGTCACACACGGAGAGCACACTATTCATCTCTTTATTGAGACGTGAAATCTACATTTACCAAAAAATATACAAGGTAAAAAATGACTCAAACTGCATCGAATCGATAATAATACACAGCAGATTTTTCCGGTGAAACGATGCAACCCATTGACAGTAGAAGAAGTAAAATGAGCAGGGAGAAGTGTGGACATATGGCTGCAGTTAACTCGATAAAAATCTCTCTTCAGGCTGCAGAGGGTCGAATAACATCGATATAAATCCACCTGATACCTCTGTGTCTGTTCCAAAGCCCGCTAAGTAGACTCAAAACGGTTGTTTATACGAACTAAGCTGCAATGCAACACATTTGTTTCTGAAATACTTCATGAATATAAGCCTGGGAAGTGGTGCTGCGGTTTTCTGCTGCGGGCTCTCATGTCAGCGTGCGCACGGGTGTCATTTATATTTATACAACAAAAGGAAAAGGAGAAATGATCCTGGATGAAAAGAAAAAAATCTGTGTGAGAGGGAGAGAAAGAAAGAGACCCCCTCCCTCCTTCACTTCTACTGACCATTTTTCTTCAAAGTAATGACTCCAACTCGATTTAGTCTGACGGAGAGAGAGAGAGAGAGAGAGAGAGAGAGAGAGAGAACAAAATGACAGAAAGATGGGAGCAAAGAGAAAGAGAGAGAGGTGGAAATGGCATAAAGAAAGGGTGTGGAAAAGGGAGGGGGAGTAAGAGAGAGGGGGGGCTCGGCTGTGTTCGGGGTGAACGGGAGGTCAGCGCGTCTGTCCAATATTAAAATGTGTACCGGGGACGCGGGGTGACACGCCTCGCCCGTTAAACAAAGAGTGTGCCAAACTGGCAGATTAATTTGAAAACTTGAGTCCGTGCACACACACACAACACTTAATGCCTTAAAGAGCCAACAGTCTTCACAGCAGCCCTGCTCGAGCTCCCTCAGCCCCAAACGGCTCGCTTTTACACTGGGAAACACGCGGCACGGTCACCGGTGAGGTGGGGTTTCCTCTGTCATTTAACGCAGCTTTGATCTGGTTTTACGCGCGGTTCGTCCGGTCTTGTTCGTATTTGTTTTCGTTGGATTATCACCGTTAGTTTGTCCTAAAATGCTGCGTTATAGTGTTCATTCAAAGGCGGATTCGGTTCGGATAAACAGCCCTGTTTACGCACACCGGAGACCGGAATGTGTGCGTCTTTGCGCGTGTGCATGTGAGCGGGGGTGTCCGCGGAAATGACAGCGCCTTTTCTTTTCTCTTTTTTTTCTTTAAGATACCACGAAGAATCCCGAAGAGGTCACATAACCTGTGGCGTCGGGAGGAGAGAGAGGGAAAGGTAGAGGAGAAAAAGGAGGAAGAATTGAGCACAGCTGGGGGATTAAAGAAGAAGAAGGATAAGGAAACGCAGAAGAAGTGATAACGAGGAAAATGGTTGAAATAGATGTCACGACGACGCGGGAAAGGAGAGGAGGATTCACGAGCTACAGAAGAGTGAGTACACAAAAAATCGTCTTGTAGAAGAGGAAGCTGCTCATTTGCATTCCGTGTGTGTGTGTGTGCGTGTGTGTGCCTGTGTGTTAGTGTGTGTGTGTGTGTGGCAGGTGCTTTGCCCACGCTGGGAGGAAGGGGCAGACCACGTGTTGCAGGAGCTGCCCCCTCTTCCTCTTCCCCCTGTTTTTTAGACAGTTCAGTTTATAATTGCCTTATCGATTATTATTATTTGATCGATTAAGGGAATGATGAACTGTGTGTCGCCTTTGAAAGCCCCCTCACTGTACCATCTTTATTTGCTGCATAATTAGACTGAGTAAGACACTATGGCCTGCAAGAATTCAGGTTTCATTACTGACATTTTGGCGTTAATTGGCAGATAGATAGATAGATAGATAGATAGATAGATAGATAGATAGATAGATAGATAGATAGGTAGATAGGTAGATATGTAGATATGTAGATATGTCGATAGATTTCTCTAGCCCTCACACACACAAACACACTATCAGCAGTGCACAGCTGCCTAAGGTGAAGGCGAGGTCGTGGTCAGTGGGAGGTTAAAGGTCACGCTGGACAACTTTCTCCCCTAAAGCCTTGAATTTAATCAGTTTAGAAAAGCATTTCTTCAGATTTCTCATTCTTAACTACTTTATAAAGCTGATGGATCCATGCTTCATTGTTTTTATTTTCTTCTTAAATCGCTGTCTGTGCAAAAATCTGAAGAGAATCTGATTGTATGAAAATGAATGAAAATGCTGATCATTGTTGCAGCGGTTGTCACTCAGCTGGAGCTTTTCTCCGGTTTGTTTTAAATCTCCTCGTCTCCAGATTTGTGGTTTTCTGCTGTTGGTTGCATATGAGGCGTTTTGCATCACAAGCTTGTGTGTATAAAAGCTGTTTATTTAGCTCCACTGATGCTAATGTGCTGTTTCTTTCATATAAACCATTTGGAGTGAAACGATCTGATTCCACAGGAAGTGTTTGTTTCTTTTAATGCTATCAGTACAAATATTGTGATAACGCTGTTCATCCGTCATATTCATAATCTTCCTTATTATTCTCAGAGGCTGTTTATTTGGATGTGTATTTGAGCTTATTTAGCATGAGGTGCAGCGTGAGTTTCCTTCATTTTTAGTGTTGTTTGTATTCGTTTATTGACGTGAAAGACACAACAAAATGCTGAATGGATGAAAAAGGGACATTTAGGGAAGATTTAACGACAGAAAAGCCATGTCGCAGCGTTTTTGCCCATTTTGCAGGAGAGTCTTGGACTTGCCTGCTGTCTGTTTATTTTTATGTTTCCAAGTTTTATTTTTACCTGCCAGGCTGCTACATTGTGACACCATTTAAGTCATTTCTCGGCCGAGCTTTCACACACAAAGCTTTTCCAGAAAACACCTTCAGATTAATCCTCTCCACACGGAGGGACAGGCCTGTGCAGAGCTGCATTATTCCCTCCTGCGATATTTTGCATGACAATAACCAGAGGAGTAGAGCGAGATGTATTTTTCAAACTGCACAAAGGAGCAAAACCACATTTCTCTTCTGCGTCTCTGTCCCTGTAGCTTTTTCACCTCGGTCATAATTCAGAACTCTGACAACTCCGGCTGCTCCACATAATGACGCCGTTTAACCCTTCAATATGGTCCGTTTTAGTTTGCACTGCGAGTTAAGGCCTCTCTGGAGATTTTTTTAAATTAAGGTTACATTTAAAAGACAAAAATGCAAATCGGCATTGAAATATTATTATTTGAAAAGTGCAAACACATGTCAGAATATTAACGGAATGATTATCCTGCTCGGTCGTCGCCATTTTATCCCAGATTTCACCCTTTTAGAGGTTAAAAAAATCAAAATCTTACCTGAATACTCGTTTAAATTTATCCCATACAGGCTAGATTTTAATCCCAGTTTTCTCAGAAGCAGGGAGCTGTATCTGCAGCTTTTCTTTAGCTTAACTGACAACAACACAGAACCTCTGATGGACAAACTGGTTAAAAAGGGTCGTAAATTTCTGAGTAGGACTTTAAAGTTATTTATTCACCCCGGCCCTCTTCCGCTCCCTGAATATTTTATTGCTTTTAATTTCACCCCCTCCCTCAAAAAAGAAAACCTTTAACTTGTGTGTGAGTGTTTGTTTGAGCTGTAAACGGAACTGACCCGCAATAAAAGTCACATGTGTAAATCCAGATGCGCTGACCTTTTCCTCTCTCTGTGTCTCTGTGTCGCACTGATATCACAGCCAAATGTTACAGCAGAGGCGACCCGTATTTTTTATTTAACTCTGCAGCAGCTGCACGTGTATTTGTGCGCGTGGGTAGAAAACAAGCCAGGCTGGTTTTTCAAGTGAGGTACTGCTTGAATCCCTTGCAGCTTGTATTTATAATATTAAAATTAAATGAAGGGTCCGGTTTGTTTGGGATTTTTGAAAAGCTATTTCAGCAAAGTGGTAAATGTGAACAGCATTTTAGTGCCACGAGGGCGTTCCGTTTTATTTTCTTATTAAGCACAAAAAACCCATCGGGTGTTTTTCGTTACTTATCACCTAAAAAAAAACGTCTGAGTTCGTCTCCTGTGGATCTTTGTTGTGCACATTGACCTCTACCTGCAGCCGGAAACAAAAGGCTCCCTCCCTACGTGCTCTCAAAGGCTCCTGCTGACAAACTTGACAGAGGTGAAGGGAAGTGCTGCAGTCAGACTCAACACACCTTGATCGATACCTGAGATGACCCGCAGCAGAGTGCGAGGTCAAGGTGACATGGGGCACGCCCACACCTGCACACAAAAGAATAGAAGAATAGAGATACAAAAGAGAATAAACTGGGTTGTATTTGAGCTGGGAATTACAACTTGGCTGAACAGAAATAGAAAATGAGAAGAGTGGAAGCAGACTGAGGGTGGCTCTTTCTGCTCAACGCTGTTGCTGTATGTTCTGGTGATGTATGAGCAACTTTTGGAGGAAACGGTGAACAGCAATATTGCCTGCAGCGCGGAGGGAGTGTCGGTGTCACAAAATCAATGTGGGAGCTGCACAGACCGAAAATTACAGGGAAAATACAGCAGCAAAAAAACACGTTCATACTGGAAAGCGTGAAGAGATTCAAAATGCATCACAACATTCCCATTTACTGATCCATTTTTATTTCATTCTCACTCTGAAGGCTTCTATTTTTGAAGGCCTCTTGTAGTCACGAGTGTTTTATTTTTTATGAGGCGAATACTTATGAATCGTTAAAGAAAGAAAGAAAGAAAGAAAGAAAGAAAGAAAGAAAGAAAGAAAGAAAGAAAGAAAGAAAGAAAGATTAGAGTGCAGTAATTTGGTGTGCTTATGTGTGTGGCTGAGTCACATTTTAATCCAGTTAAATCAGACTTTTAGAGACAGACTCAATTCATTTAGCGCAGAGGAGGGACATTTATTCATTTATTCATCGGTCCATCCATTCTTCAGTCAGATGCTTCTGAATTATTTTGATAGCAGCGTGTTTCTCCTGCCAACCGATCTGTCTTTTCTTTCATTCACTCGTGTTCATTCTCGTGGATCGGTCCACGCTTACAGCTGCCAACTTTTACTCTTCTTGTTCTCTTGGATAATTAAAGTGAACGCAGTTAAATTCTGTGTGGTCATTACGTGGATGGAAAGTTTTTGGGTTATTTCATTTTGAATGAAAACCTTTATGGATGGAAAATGGCCAGAGGAATACAGCTAGTAAAAAGATGGTGGTGGAGAAAATGGTATCAACGAAAGAGGCCTGATTTGCTCTCAGAATAATTGTAGCAGGTCATAGAATTTTGACTTTTAAAACAACAAAAATTATGTATTTGACATGATCACTTATACTTAGAATTTCCCTGAGTTCATTGTACATTTTTACTCTTCCTCGGTATTTATTTACTGTTTTCAGAAACGAAAAAAATGTATCTTTTCAGAGCACATTCCCCTAAAAGAAATAGGCCTTTATCATTAAGGTAACTATTTATCTTTCTGTTTTCCTTTAAATCCTTAATATAACAATATAATGTAAACTGGCCTTTAAGGCTGTTTTGACCACACCTGTACCTGAACATTCCACTCCCTGTATTAACGATAAACCCGGGGAGGATGTTTTTTAAATGTTTATTTCCCTGTTTCATCTCCGTTTTATTTAATCGCCACCTCTGACTTACAGAAAGCGTTACAACTCTATTTCCCAGATGCCTCCCAGCAGTATGGGGGGGTCAAGGGTCGGAGACAGTACAGATGGATGGAAATTTTCCAGTGCGGCTGCGACAGGGAGTTTATGAAGCAATAAAGATGTGTGGACGGTGCGAGCGCGTGCCTCCAGAGAGCCGCTGTCTTCTATATCTACCCTGTAGATCCGGATTTGTGTAAAAATCATTACAACAATCACAAATTCGCTTCTAGGGGAGTATATAGTGGATTTAAACACGACGGCAGCGATGGATCCAACACAGAGGAGAGGCCTGCAGCTGCTATTAACGGCCTTTATCTTATTATCCGCGGGTTTAGACTGAGGTATAAAACAAAGGGTGGCCGTAAAGGTTTTTTTTTTCAATTGTCCTGAGTGTTTTTTTTTAATACTTTTAATGTGAAAATGTATATATTTTTTCCAGTCCATGTGTTTATCTCGATGCGCCTGCGTGTTGACTCTTTCTCCTCCAAAGTGATGAAAACTCGTTCAAACTGTTTCTGTACTTTTTTTCGATCCCAGTTTAAAGGCCAACTCCAGGTTGAATTGGACTCTTTTTATTTATTATTTGTCTTGTTGAAAAATGATGCGCTCAGCTCTACTGTTCATCTTGGGGGGCTGGGTGGAGGCAGAAAGGTTTCGATTTAGAGACGGTCAATTTTCTGGAAACAAAGGACTCGCATATCTCCATCATCTTGCCTGTGTGTGTTAGAGTGTGTGCGCGCGTGCACCTGAAGTCCTGATAACAGTACAGAAAGTGCACAACACTTCCTCCGATTAGGAAACCTATTCTGTTCTCTCCACTGCAGTGCTTACTGTTTTACAGAATATTTAATGTTTTGATGCTACTCACGTAAATACAGTGGGCCGATTTGATGCTATTAAATGTAGCTCACTGTATAATCGGTTCAGAGAGGATGCTGGATGGAAATAATAATTACTCGTATACAAAGCAGCGTTTTGTTTGTTTATGTGTCCCTCCTGTGCGTAAAAGAAGTTAGGGCCCTTTGTGGTATTTTATTTCTGATTCAAAGCAGTGCGTGAGAGTGAGTGTCTGAATCAGGAAAATGTGAGTAGCTTCTGTGATGATGAATTTTATTAAAAAGTATAAACAAAGAGCTTTGTATTTCTCTGCTCAAGGGCAAACACAGCCGAACATTTCCGAAGCTGCATGTGGACTTGTTATGCTGGTGATGTTGATATCGGAATCTGGAGGGAAATGATTCCTGTTTATTCATGCAAGGCAGAGGACATTCTGTTTGATGCTGAATTAACATGCGAGGAGAGTCCAAATGTGGAATGTGCGCGTGTTGGAGTAAAAAGGTGCAGGTTTCTCGTCCCTAATGCAAAGGTCCACCGGTGATTTAGGAGAGCGTGTAACCTGAATTAGTTGATGAATTTTCTATCGATCCTAAACAAGCCAGATTTATCTCTGACATGGGGCTGCTGGGTGGCCGCTCTCCCACTTATTAGCGATTTGGAAAGAACAGGGAAGAAAAAAAAGAGAAAAGCTCTGGCAAGCCCGTCTGTACACACACACCCAAATATACACGCAGAGGGAGGTGCAGGCGCCACTTTAAATCCCCGCGAGCGCTTTCTTTTTTTCTGTTTGCTTTATTTTTTCTATGTGAAGCTGCAGCCAGACGCGTAACAGGGGGAAAGGGTTCGTTTGCAATAAGGGAGGACTTGTCACTCGAACTGTACTCTACTACTTGTGTGTGTCCGTGCGCGCGTAATGGTCGTGTTATTGTTGTGATTCTCTGGCTGCTTACGACGGCATGCGTAAAACATGTGGTGGAGAGACGTTCAGAGAAAGGGGCGCGAGGAGAGAGACGGGGCGCGAGAGGGGAAAGTATTGAATGCCCACAAACTGAGGCCATATGATGATGCGCGTGCGGGGGCCGTATGTGCTTAATCCCATTTCCTTATCCGGGGTCCGTCCTGGTGGCGCGCTATTGGCCGGCTGCTGTCACGTGGCTTCTTAACTTTGTTCACTTGACAGAAAAGTAGGAGGGTTCAACGGAACAGGAATAACCGAAGAGTAAAGGGATGAGATATAAATTTTAGTTATATATTTTCAGAGTAGGTGCAATTCCACAAAAAGACTGAAATTAATGGCCATGAGCTCCTATTTGATCAACTCCAACTATGTGGACCCCAAGTTCCCCCCGTGCGAGGAGTACTCTCAGAGCGACTATCTGCCCAGCAACTCTCCGGACTACTACAGCTCCCAGCGGCAGGAGCCCGCTGCCTTCCAGCCGGACTCTCTCTATCACCACCACCAACACCAGCACCCGCACCACCCGAGCCACCAACCGCAGCAACAGCGAGGCGAGCCGCCCTACACGCCGTGCCAGCGCACAGGGCAGCCCGCCTCGGTGGTGATGTCCCCGCGGGGTCACGTTCTCCCCCCAGCCGGGCTGCAGACTACTCCCGTCCCGGAGCAGAGCCACCGCTGCGACTCGGTGACACCCAGCCCGCCTCCCCCTGCGTCCTGCGGTCAAACGCCCCACAGCCAAAGCACTTCGTCCCCCTCCAGCACCCGTAAGGACCCGGTGGTGTACCCGTGGATGAAGAAAGTCCATGTAAACATCGGTGAGTCTGCATGCAAACTTGTTTCTCTCTCTCTCCCCTCTCTGCCTCGCTGCCTTTGTGCGCTCAGCTAGGTGTCCACCGTCAGAATCTACGGCTTCCCCTCCCTGTTTCTGTTAGAAGAACACGAGTAGCCCTTGGGTCAAGATTTACGATCGTCTGTTTGCAGGGCCAATATAATTACACCCTCCATAAATTTTTATTACACCTCTCCGCTGAGGTGCCTTTTGAAGTCCGATCTCCGGCTCGTCTGCTCTGATTCTTCGCCTTATGACAACACAGCCGAGCCCATAAGTTAGATTTTATGCTTCTGTAATTTGATTTTAAGTGGTCTGCTTGTATAAACGGTGTACTTTACTCTGTCGAGCCTTCCTTCCCCTCTCGTTGTTCAGGGGAGGGAAAGTTTTATGGCAGCTGAAATATTCATGTTTATGGAGTCAGCCGTAAAACTCTAATGTAGAGCCGAACTGCTCCAGTCCATTATGGCTTCTCTGTGATGGTGTAATAGACTTACAGCCTACTGCGAACTGGGAGAACTGGGGCGTATTTCCACGCGGCGACAAAATGCCACTTTCACAAAGTCACCGTATCGCATGTGGCCGTTTACAGGGTAAGAGTCTTTATTACATGCTTTTATTTCTAAGTTATTGTGTAGGACCGTGTGTAGGACCGTGTTTGGCTGCTGCTCTGGCTGTAGTTTTAAGGATTTGTTGAATCATTACCAAGACAGCCATTCAGTGCCGCCGTGTATCTGCTGCACCCCCCTCTACAACCTTTATTCTCTACTAGTTTATACAAGACAGACAAAGCTGCCAGCACTGCTATGGGTGCGTGGCATCTGTGCGCGAGACCACCGAGAGAAAACTACTAGTGCCCTCGCTCGTTGCTGCTCGTGCTCTTTTACGCATCTATACATTTCACGCGCAAACGTGTCATAAGGACGTGGCCCAGATTTGCCCTCAAATCACAACATTTGGACACCAGCGTCAGGCTGGCTGTGCGGGGAGGATTCACACCGCCGCAGGGCCTGAAGTGACACCTGACAACATGTGTCCACAGAAAAAAAAACCCACCCTGCAGATTCTCAGTAACAAACTGTAAAATAAGCGAGTTCACACGTCCAGCTGTAACAGCTGAGAGCTAAGAGAATGAAGATTTCTCGTGTGGAGATTGAAGGAGAGCAGCGTTAGAGGGTCTGCCAAGGTTACAGCCATTTTGTGCTTCTCACCGTGGGTCCAACCGCGGGGGTCAGGGATTTAAATCTCTCAGTCAGAAGCTCGTTTTGCATGGAGGTTTTTTCTTCTTTTAATGGGTGGAATTGTAGTTTGTTACAACGAGACCTCTGTCTGGTATTGTCACTGCGCAGACGCTGATATGATTTACACAATCTGTATTCTTAGTGAAAGGCACTATTGTGCCAATCACTGCTGCTGCTGTTACGTCGTTATGTCGTAAACTGGGGCCAATATGTTATTATTTATAACTGTCTTATTTCTATTTTTGTATTGAAGATACTTTTAGTCGAAGTCTGTTCTTAAGAATGATTTATGAGTACTATACGGTTTTTAAATAATGATAATAGGAGAAAAGCCACTTCTTAAAACTAATAAACAATGATTACAGAGGTATATAAATAATAATAATAATAATAATAATAATAATAATAATAATAATAATAATAATAATTACTATTGTCGTCGTTATTAAGCTTGTGGTACATTTGATCGTGTATGTGAAATGCTTTATTGATCAGTCTATTTCCTTTGTTCTCCACAGTGAGCACGAACTACACGGGGGGTGAGCCGAAGCGCTCGCGGACGGCCTACACGCGACAGCAGGTTCTGGAGCTGGAAAAGGAGTTCCACTACAACCGGTACCTGACGCGCAGGCGCAGGGTGGAGATCGCGCACACGCTGTGCCTGTCAGAACGGCAGATCAAAATCTGGTTCCAGAACCGGAGGATGAAGTGGAAGAAGGACCACAAGCTGCCCAACACCAAGGTCCGCTCCGGAACAAACAACAACACAAACTCCCAGAGCCGCTCCGGACCGCTATAGCCCGGTTCTGTAGCTCTGTGGCTCACTTTGGCCTCCCTGATTCTGAACTGAACGCCAACGCTTGTAACCACCGGAGCCGCACTTTGGACCGGATTAAGGCTTTGCTCTGGAAGGAGGGATGTTCAGCCCTGATCTATGCTGATGTTACTACATAATAATATGACATTATGACGTGGGAGGGGAGGGGTGGAGGGGGAGATTTCCTATTCATAAAAATGAAATGAACAAAAGAAGGTGAAGAAGACTGAAAGAAAACGATGCTACAGTTTCTCTGCTATATCCCTTCTCTCTCTTTCTCTCTCTGCTTTTATATATCAGTCTTTTTATACCCTTCCCTCTCTCTCTCTCTCTCTCTCTCTCTCTCTCTCTCTCTCTCTCTCTCTCTCTCTCTCTCTCTCTCTCTCTCTGACTGAGCATTAGACTGCAGGTTGGGGATAATGTGCCCGCGTGCGTGTATTTTTTTTCTATCTTTCTGAGACTTTTATTTTGGTGAAGATGGATCCTCGTTTTCATCTTTAATCATGCCAAACTCGGGCCCCATTTGTCATGTTTACTCTGCGGGTACAAAGCAAAGGGGTGAACCACGGCTCTGCCCATTACCCCCCGCCCCACACCCCTTCCCCAAACCTGCACCCCTCCCACCCCACTCACACGCGCGTAATAAATGGAAGCATCGTTTCGTCACGAGCAGTATTCTTACACACATGCTCATATCTATTCTAACATCCAGTATAACCTCCGGAATGATCCAGAATGACGCCATGTTGTTATAATTATGACTGTTATTATTTTTCATTTTGTTTATGGAAAAATATAGCTTTTGAAATTTAAATTGTAGTTCTTTTTGAATTCAGTGTTGATTGTAAAACGATACGAAAGACGAGGAGCGTTTCTGTGGTCCGTTGATTGTTCATGTTGTGTTTTATGTTATCAGACTGACAGGGTGCGTCACGTCAAATAAAGTGAATTTAAGGTATTTTCCACTACAAACAGGGTTTATAAAGCTGCCTAATTAAAGAACAATAATATTCAAACCAAAATCCTGGTACAAGTAGCAAGAACACGTTATAAACGCAGCACTATACGATGTACTACCTATTACCTCAGTTGTACTTATATAAATATATTTTTATCTTTTTGCTTTCTTCCTGCTCGGTTATTGAAGTGACGGCTTTTCGAGCTTTTATATTTTTGAAATTGTGTGACAAGTTATTATAAAAAAAATTATTACTGCAATACAATAAGCTCTTCCTTTCTTGTATGTGGAAATTTTAAAGAAAAAAAGTAATTTAATTATTAACATTGTTGTGGCCGGAGACGTTTTGGAGAACAAGGAGCTTTTTTTCTTTTCTTGCATGTCTGAATGTTGATTTCTTTGTCTCTCTTTTTTCCCCCCTCGCACATTAAATGCGCACACTTCTCTCCTCCTCCTCTCAGCTCTGTCACCCTGTGCCACTTTTTAGATATTTTATTCTGCAAGTGTTTTGAATTGGTGTTATTTTATTTACATTCCAAAGATCCGTTTCCATGATGATAATAACATTGATGGTATTGTTGAACATGTGTTACCTTCTCCGATATGCAAGCTGCTCCTCTCTCTGCTTCTGCCTCCTCACTGTCCTTCCTATTATTTGTAAATAGTTCATAGAAATTTAAATAAATGGCTAAAAAAGTAGACCTTTCTGTGTAACTTTTCTTTATTTCCTCACTCTGAAAATAGATTTTTTTTTTAAATGCGGTTAAATGTTTAAAAGCCTGAGATTGTGGGTCATTGCATGCTTTAAAAAGTCTCCAGTTTTAAATGTATAGTCAAGTTGTACTGCTTTGTTCTTAAATTCCTTTCCCTCGTTGATTGTGAGTTTATAATGTTGTGTTTTCTGTAAGACTTGTTTTCAAATAGCTCTCACAGCGCTCTTTCCTCTTACTGAAGTTTAACATTGAAATATGTGTTTAAATCATGCATTCACGCGCTCCCACGTGCACACATACAATAAATAATTTCATTTAATTTCACTGTTGGTTTTGCCTACAAACGCACAGCGACCTGTCTGCAGGAATCAGCAGCCTGCGATGATTTATCTGTCCCGGCCCTGACTGATCTTGGTACATTACGTCCTGTAATCTCGTTTTAAATCACAAACCGTCCCTCCGTTTCACTCTCGTTCTCCCGTTAATTTAACGGCTGCTCACACGCGCTTGCACCGGTCCGACACAGAGGATGGGACACCCCCCCTTCACCACCCTCATCCTCTCCCTTCCTGTTCTGGTTTTGCGAAAAAAAAACGTTAAATAGTTTTTCGGTTCGTGGTCTTTTAATGCTTTAATGAGTGTAATTCGTGCACAACAGTTTTTTCCCCTCCTATCAGTGTTTTCTGGAGCGAGGCTGCACGCGCATGTGTGTTTTATTTTTTATATATTACAAAAAGGGAGCGGGCCGGCGCCATAGCTCAAACCCTGACAACCAAATAGATAATCAACAAGACGAATGGCTTCTTTTGTAAGGCGCGGCTCCCGTATTAATTTTCATTTTCTTTTCTTAGAGCAGGTATCGAAAAATATAGAGCACGAGAGGGGGGAGAACGAGAAAATAGCATTCCTCTCGATGAACTTTAAACAAAAAAAGTGTGCCCCCCAAATTGGTCCGCTCGTATTCCTCGGCCCAGAGAAGATTCCCTATTACTTGTTGGTTGATTTCTCCCTGGGCCTCTTGCCACAGAGACTCCCCCTGCCCATTTATCTGTTTTCTTCCTGTTTATGAAAGGCTCCCCCAGCGCAGAAGCCGCCCTCCTCTCGAACTGTACACACACACGCAAACATGCACACTGCTCCAAAATAGAAGCCTAACATGTATTCTCAAACATCTCGCAGTTTCATTACTGCAAAAATCAATTTTCATGCTTTTATTTTATTTCTCTTCCTATTAACAACTCTGCTCCAAACTGCACAATTTCACTGCAGCATGTGCATTAATTTCCAGCATCATAAAACGAACCACATATATGAAAAAAATCGTCTTATATAGTGAACTCTATAAGCTTTAATACCCTCCTGCATTCACACAAACACAAACCCTCAGGCTGTTCTTCTCTGCACACTAGATAATATTCGTGTCTATATGCTGTAAATTTCACTACACACCAATTGTCCTATATTGGAGCAGCTAAACAGACACCCCCATCCCAACATTCACACACATATGTGCCTCCACAATAACCCCTTGAGCCCTTGAGCACCGGCAGTCCGAGGTAAAATAAATGAATTTGCGCGCAGGGTGACACGTGCACAATAAGGAATCCTTATTCTTTTTTAGCCTCCTTTATCAGCCGCGGCCTTCTGCTGCTTCTGTGAATGGGAGCAGATTTTTGTGAGGATGCCCACCCCCACAGCCTCTCGGAAAAGTTCACCGCCATTATTTTGTGGACAGGACAGCGGGGACGGCACCTCAAGAAAAATGCGAGAATTATACAAGAACAAATCATTAATCACTTGTTCTTCTTTAAACACTTCTTCTTCTTCTCTATTGTCATCCGGCAGCCACACACAAGACCCCTTCTGCCAGGAGAGAGAGACAGACAGAGGAGGAGGAGAAGAAGACGTCTTGGAAGACACTTGGAAACCCCCCCACCCCTACTCCCCCCTCCCTCACACACACACATAAACACTCATACACACACCTCCCCTTCCCACCCATCAGCAAGCTATTTTTTACACCCCATAAGTATCCTAGTATAAGAAAAAAACTTTTTTCTTCCTCATTGGAAAGAAGAAAATCCTTCCAAAGAAACTCCAAGAAACAGTCAGAGAGCCGTCGGCGCGCGGAGGAAGATGGCCCGCAGGTCGCTTCACGTGCAGTTTAAGGTAAGAGGCCTGGAAACTTCATTTTGCCTTCTCTCACTGTCTCTCAACTGTGTGTCTGATGCCTCGCTGGCGTTTTTATGGTTTTATTGCCCCCTGCGCATTTGGCGAGGTCAGGCGAAGGGGTCTTTTATGGCCGTGGGGGGCTTTGATTTTAGCGCAGGGACTTTTGGTTTGTGCTGGAAAGTGTGTGAGTGTGTGAGGGTGTGTGTTTGCACGATGACGGGCTTGTGTTGTTTTCCCCAGAGTTTGTGCAACTGTTTCCGTCCCCGTTTGCTGTGCTGGTGTCACTTCTGTGTCTGTTTGTCACGACGAGGCCTGTCGCCTCTTGTGCATCTGTTTAAATGTGAGTTGTGCGTATTTACGAATGGATATGTACTCATGGTGGCAATTTATATGCTCTGTGTCCTACTTCCACTGATTCAGCTGGGGGTGTTTTCTTTTGTATGGCTTTTATGATGCAACTGGATATAATACTGGATGTAGTCTATAGGCTAGTATCACTTCAGGAAAATTCACAAACGCTGCAGCTAATTTATGACAGAACTCTCCACGTGAGTTATTCCCGGTTCAGCACACTGAGCTTATTATGCGTTTTTTTCTTGGCTGCATTTCTGCTATTATAAAGTGTTGCTGTGGCCTAGGCCTATAGCTTTTAATGAGATACTGTTGCATATACTGTATGTGTGTACGTGTGTGTCTTCAACCAGGTGCACACAGGCGATGGAAATTGCTGCAGGAATATGAATAATACGGGGCTCAATTGGAGAGAGAGAGAGAGGGAGAGGGAAAGAGAGAGAGAGAGAGAGAGAGAGAGAGAGAGAGAGAGAGAGAGAGAGAGAGAGAGAGAGAGAGAGAGAGAGAGAGAGAGAGGGATGCAAGGGGAGTAGGGAGGGTGAAAAGAAAAATTAAAAGAACTGAGGGGGGAGCGCTGGTTAATGGATACTCTCTCGGTTGCGCTCCAAAACAATTTAGCTCGAAAACAAACGATCTGAGCGACTTTCCAAATGAACTGCGAACGATCGCCGGTCGCCGCACGCGCTCAGGCCTCCGGTATCTGCTGAGGCGAGCAGCAGAGGCCTCAGGAAGCGCACTCACTCCTGTTTGACCCCGGCAGAAATCAATCTACCCAGAATTAGAAATACAGGGGGGCAGCGGTTCTGGTGGAGGGGGTTCTGGACTCTCGTGGGGATGCAGCCGTGGCGTTATGTGATGCGTGGAGAAGTGAGAGAAACGAATGAGAGAAATATAAGCGGCGGGTATTGAAGGAAAGACAGGGGGAGAAAGGCTGAGGGAAGGAGGAGGAAAAATCAATGGTCATGCAGGGCAGCAGAGTGGCCAAGCTGCGGCCACAGAGGGTTCAAACAGGGGACACGTTATTCTGACCGATGAGGTCCACTGGCTCTGAAGCCAGAGGCTGACCCGTGCTTACCCCCACGCACACACACTCACATACATACATAGCACTCGCATACCCCCACCACTCCTGCACCCCTTGACCTCACAGGGCTGTAGGACCCTCCACTCCCTCGGACACTGCCAGACCTCCGGAGCCCCCGGGCCACTTAGTCATAACAGGCCGAGTTCAGGGCACTGTAACCCGGGGGCACGGCGGCGCTATCTCCGCTCCCACGGCCAGACAGACAGCTAGACAGACAGACGAGTAAGCGAACCACCTGGGCAGGGGTCATATACAGGCCACGGCTGACTGACACTGTGTGGTGGTAAAAGAGGCCGAAATGTACACATTACTTAATTGGCTTAGAATATTATCAGCTCTCTTACTTGCACAGATTGTATTTTTGAACCTTGAGACTTTTTCACTTTTATTCCCACATCTATGGAGGAGCTTTTTAGATTGATCCCACAGCCCATTCTTGAAGCAACAAAAACTGGGACTTGTGAGACATTAGCTGCTTGATTTGGTGAGAGATGGTCAGCTGATGCAGCCGGATACTGAACAGTGTTTGGATAATATTTACACTATGGGCTCAGTGTAAACACATCTGACCCTCCTACTTTGGTTTCTGAAATGATACTGCCTTGTCTATTTAAGCCCCAGGCTTATTTTCACTCAATGCTGCATTCAGGAGGGGATTTTCTAGTGAGATATGTATGTGGATAAGCGCTCAGTTTGTTAGAGAAGCTAATAAATTACCCAGGATAGAATGGTGATACAGTAAAACTGGATGTGTGCAATTCAGTGAACTGTAGCTACCATTATTTATCAGCTGGTGGCTGCTGGTCATTTTCCAGCCTGGTAACCTAACCTGCAGCTGGGAGGGTGTGTGCATGTGTGTGTGTGCTGTTGAGCACTGATTAATCAAATGGACAATGGCATATGGAGGGAAATGCTCCTGATTAGTTTAGTTTCAAAAATGTTTCCCACAGTGCAGCTGCGCATCTTAAAGTTAAGATTTAACAGTCTTTTTAGACCTTCAACACTTGATTGGAATATCGTGAGTCCGGGGTTTACTGAGATTTCATGTCACAAACCATTCAAAGTAGTTTTAATATCAGTCTGAATGCAAATGAAAGTGCTGTAATTCATTCAGACTCTCATACAAACTTATCTGATGGTTGACTATAGTGGGGTAGTTCATTGCTGCTTTGCTGCAGGTCTTATCGGTGGTGCTTGTGGTTGTTCTTTTGGATTAACCTGTATCTTGTTGTTGATATGACCATCTTCTTAAGCTGCAGTATTTCATATTTTAGTTATTGTTGTTAGAACGTTTAACTCAGTAAGACATTTGCTTTCTTTGCGTAAGGTGGAGCTCACCTGTGTGGCAGAAGGAGGAGCTGCATTAGATGCATGGTGTTACCAGGATGTGTCTATATGAGCAGACAGATTGTTCAACCTTGACGACTTTTAACCTTTTTGATAACTCACAGTATTTGGGGGCATCTTACAGTGGCTTTCTGATGTAAGTTAATTAAACTTCTTAACTGCCACTTGTGTTTTGAAACAACTAAAGGGAGAGAAAAAAAGGTGGGAGTTCAACCTTTCCTCAGGCTTCTGGTTTGGTTTTGGAGAGATGATGCAAAATAAAGACTTGTTTGACCTGCAGGCTTGCTTTGTGCATAGGATTTAGATGAGAAGGTTTGTTTGGGACAGCTGGAGGCTTCAGGTGTAGGCCTACTCCATAAGGCGTTGTTTGTAAGGGTTTAACTGGAGGCTGGGGTAACAGTTAGGACAACAGTAGGTGTTCTGGTAAGTCAATGCTTTTGTATAGTCAATAAAACGAAGCAAATGAGCAAATAATAAACAATAAACACATTTTTTTGAAAGCAAAACTGACAGCCAACAAACAAAATGTAAACCATTCAAGTAACAACGCATCAAAAACAGAAAGTTATTTAGTTCTCTTTCACAGAATACGCCCTTTTCAGTTCCATGCAGCACGGGAGATGGAAAAGAAAGAAAAAGCATACATGTTTGGCTCATAGCTGTTGTTGGAGTACCTGTTGAGGGGTCCTTTGCAGCCCAATCCATGTTCAGGTCCTGATACAGAGAAGCATTGATATATCCAGAAAAAGAGAATATCCCCACGGATTAATGTGCCATAATATTGTCCAGTTGGCTACTTTATGAAGAAACAATCATTTCTCACACGCGGACTGAGACGGAAGTACAACACCGCACGCATGTCAAACGTAACTGAATTTCCGCCATCTTGGATTTTGGCGTCTTCCATGTAAGGTCTATAAATCAATTCAGTGGCGTTGCAGGTGGAGGTGTGCCTGTGACGTACTTGGATGCGGTAAAAACGGACCAATGGCATCTCAGATATCACTGGTTCGTGATCTTTTAAATTAGCCTATTTTCAAAGTTTTAATTAACCATAAAGTTAGCTTTTGAGTTTTTTTTAATTATTGTTTGGAATACTCACATTTGAATGTATTGTATTTTTACTGTAGATCGTGTTAAGTTCTTACATCATTTTTTATCAGCTTTCATATACAGCGTATGAAAGTGTTAACATTTAATTTGAGAGAAAATAGAACATACAAATGAATACAGCTTAGCTTTGAATATGTTTTAATGTGGAAAAGTTCTATGTTTTAGAATGATGTAAATATTGATATTAAAACTACATTTGATCATATGTATCTTTTTTTAAAGTAGCCAATAGGTATTATTGATTATTATTGTATCTTGAGATCCGTGCAAGTTAAAGTGCTAAGTTCAACATCAATCAACAACTTTTTAATAATTACGACTTCATCTTATTTATCTTTAAATTTTTCATGCTAACATTCATTGTAAGGCTTTTATTTTGAAGGCGGTACTTTGCTGCGCAACCTGCCGCAAACCGGAAGAACAAATACAGGTAGATTTCCATGAATCGAGTGATTGGTTGTGGAAATGCGACATGGTCCTGCACCCAGCTGGAGAATGTTCACGGTACGAATTTTTACTTTTAGACTTTTAATGATGTTAATACATGCTAATGGTGGTTCCAGTTGTTGTTTGAGTTTGATGTAGCTATGGGAAATGTTAACCTGCTAACAACACAGCCGCTTCTAGCTTTGCTTTGTGGTTTGGTAACACCTGTAGAAAATGCAAGATAGGAACAGGTCGATGTTTTAAAAATCTCTTTGTGCACCTTGTGCATCCTCACCAAATGGATCAAACTACATGCAGTGCATGAACCAAAGTCCAGTTGAACACACAGATGACCTGCTAATCTTTACCATTTACTTCTGTGAAGAGCATGGTGTGTAGCACGCAGGTCAGGTGACAGTTTAAAGAGCAGCATAGTTCAGTGTGTGTGGTTGACTGTGTCTCCAGAGACTGAGGTTTGTGTCCCATGGGAAACCAAAAGTTGAGACTGATTTCTCAATTTGTGATGTATATATATAACTACTCAAGTGACATGAATTGTGTATAAAAATTTCACTCAAGGGTTGAATGTGTGATTTTGTTCACTTGCCTGTGCACTGACAAGTTAACACAGCCACGGCTCAGTAATTTGGCATCAAAGTGATTCAGAGTCACAGTTGCATATGATCTTTGACTTGCTGTCTAGTTTGTTAAGGGACCCAGTTCTATGTTATCCTCAGCAGCAGTCTGATGCAGGTGTTCTGTCTTCCTCACTGCAGGTTAGCCTGAGAAAATTGGCTAACCCACAACCTATAGCTCAGGATTCTTTTATTGCTAGCTGTGTTGTTGGTCTCTTGAGCTTCACAATGTTCTTCAGTGCTTGCAATGAGTTTCAATCTTCAATCTTATGAACATTTAACATTATATGAGTCTTTCTCTGGAATGAGACTCACTTTTATGAACATCACTTTCTTTGGTAAACACTGATGATTGTGCAGTGCATCAACTAGGTTTGATTCAGTAATGTATCGCAATCCAGACTTTTGTGATGCAAATGTTGAAGTGCTGTAAATGCAGGAAATGCAATGCCGCCGAGAAGACCAATCACAGGGTTTGCAGTATGCATCGATGCAACGTGTAGTTACATTTTGGAGGAGGTGTGCATAGGCCTCTTTGTAGTTACGGGGGCTACACAGACCTACGCACGTAGGCTATGGCGTTGATTCAACACATAAGTATAAACCAGGCTTTAGGAGTATTTTGTATTCCTCGACTATACCAGATCTTTTCTGTATCTTGTATCATTTGGGATGGGAATTGTTGGTCCTAGCCCTTAACCTATACATCTTATACTACCTTTTTAGTATTAGTGGCAAGCTGTAAAGGTCAGATGACTGTTGTAATGCCTTTCATGCATTTTCAGAACAAGTCACATACAATTAAACAGCCCTGCATGGCATGCTTGTGTGGCTTGGCTGTAGACTCATCTGCTCTCATCAGAAGTTAAAGGAAAAGATTGCCTGCATGCAGACTGCACTGGTGTTTGTACTGCACACAATATAAGAGGGTTAACTCGTACTGAGATTAGTGAGACTGAGTTGAAATAGCTTGGTGTCAGTTTTCAGTCTAAAAAAGCATGTTTTTTGTATCGAATGTAACTTGAGTATGTTTTGACAGAACATTTATTTGGTTACCATAAGATTGGATTTGTGATTTGCATCAGTGTCTCCAGTTTTCGTGATGTTTAAAGATCAGCATTATTTAACAACACAAGAAATGTACCAGGCATGGTGCCAACTCTCCGTCTGCAACAATTCTCTGCTGACATAATCTTCAAGTGCTTTAAGACTACAGGTCTGTAAACAACTGTTCATCATAAATAATGGAGAGTGGAGTCTAAACACAAAGAGAGACACAGTGAAGCTCAGGCTGTTTGTTCATTATAGAATTTGTGTTTTTCTGATGCTTTCATGTAATATAACATCCTTACAGCAACAGATCAAGGCGAGATCAATGGAGAAGCAATATGCACACAATCATGGTGCTGATGTTGCATTGGTAGCATAAAAGCTTTATGAGTGGTTACCTTAGAAACAATGCCGTAACTTAGTTCATGTATGATGTGATGCATTGGTTTGGGTTTCAAGTAGACCAAACAACAATCAGTCTTCTCTTTTAGATCTGCAGAGTTGTTGCACTTATGCGAATACACTGTAATTACACTTTAAAACATTCATTGCAGCCTGTTGGATTTGTTTAAAGCTTATAATGTAAAACTTTGAGACAAAGGTGCAGGTGTTATAGCAAAACAGAAACACGACTACGAAGATATTTGTGAGAATTTCTTGACAATGCATTTATTGCATATGTACAGCATATGGGACGTGAACCCATGACAGGGCTGAGGGATGTGGTTAAAATATTTGATCGCAACAATTTCTTTCTGCATTGATCAATAATCAACTTTTTACTAGGACCAGAAATAACTTTGTTGTCGACTTTATGAATGCACAAGGACTCAGAGGACTTGAAGGCAGAAGCTTTAAGTGTTGGTTTAATGAGCGGCTGTGGTCATCTAAAATGTCCAACTCGGGCATTGAGCGTCCTTCCTGTTATGATGGGACAGCTGTTTGTTTGCAGCCTGTAACTCTACTTTTACCACTTTGGAAAGCTTTGCCATGCCAGCACGAAAGCACAGTGGAAAGCAGCGTGTTGCTGACAGCGTTGTGTATCCGGATGTGTAAATGCGTGTGAATAATATTTAAGCATTTAATAATGCCAATACTTTGGAGGGAATCCCGACAACAACAAACTGGGTTCTTTATGGTTAAAAAAACATTTTTTTGTTGGTTGTAAAGGTTGTTAGATCTGTTTTTAAAAAAGACATAGCATAGAAGATTCAGGTTACACATTTGTGTTTCTGCATGCTCTCTGGCAGATAAAGCACGTCAATATATGGGCTGTGAGCTGAGCTTCTGCTATCCACTAACAAAGGATTGATTTTTTTACTCCTTCAGTTTTTGGAATGGTTTCTTATCAGATCTGAATAATCTGTGGAATAATATTGACTAATATTCTTCAATTCTTCCTCAAATGAACTAAACAGGTAGTGATAGTTCAGTGAAGCAGTCATCTGACAATGTGTCTGGCATGAAGGTTAAACCAGCAGACTTTCTGGCTGTTTGTGTTTATGCCTGCTGTGTAAGAGGCTGTTTGTTTCTTATTTAGGGAGTATATAAAAGTATATAATAATTATCAACCCAAAATGTATCTTGATCCAGAACCAAGATCATTTGATGGCCCAGCTGTAACCAGCTGTTTAAATGTGATAGCCCCACTGCTCAGAAATGCATTGGAGTCTGTAAAGTTTCTCCACATACAAAATTAAATGGAGTGAATCTAATTTCTGCAGGTTGATTAAAAGCAGGCTTGTTAAAACTCCTGCTGCTGCTAATGCAAACATTTCTCTTTGTGATTCTAAGTCTCAAGTGTTTCTGCCTGTCTGTGTTGGGTTATTTTCTCTGCAGCTTTAAAACCCATCCTGATGTTTCAGTTCCTCTAACAGGAGGTTTGTTTTTGTGAGCTCAGAGGGATCAGCAGTAAAATAACTGTGAAGTAAAAGAAGGAAATAAGCAGGAGGTCTGAGCTTCTCCTTGCTCGCAGAGAACTTGCTTTCTGCTTTTCTGTCAGTGGGATGTTTGGAGAGTTTGGACCAGCTGATGGAGCTGATGTTTCAACAGCAGCTTTGCACAGGAAGCTGCAAGCTTTCAGGTTCACGTGCACACATGGACATGCTTTGAGACATGCATGTCCAAGTCTCATGCACTAAATTTGTCTCCTCTGTGTGTGTGTGTGTGTGTGCGTGTGTGCGCGTAAGCGTGCACACACTCACAAACACACATCCTAAAACTTCTCTCTCTCTGTTTTTCTGGCCTGGGGAGTCTCGCGGTGGTTTGCTAATTGCCAGACAAATCGCCCGCGCGTTTTTCTTTTTTCCCCCTTCTTTCCTCGCGCTCGTTGCAGCCGCGTTGCCCGAGAAATTTATTATTCTGGAGAGCGCGAGGAGCCGGGGAGGTCACGGTGCAGGCGCGCGGGCTGCAGGAGGAGGTCGTCAGGAGAGATATATGGCTGCCAGGCTTTTACTACTGCAGAGAGAGAGAGCGTGCGAGCTATTTAAAAGTGGACGTGTATTAAGTATTAAAAAGAGAGAGCCAGATAATGGCTGCCAAGATGCAACACGGGAACCCACTTGTTTTTTTAAACAGGCCAGATTGTAGAAGAAAAAAAAGTTCAGGCTTTTTTTAATCATAGGGAAATAAACATACTGGATAAAGACGATGGACTCGGTTTCCTTGAGAAGGGAAGAATTAAAAAAAGAAAGTTTGAGTTCCCACTGATGTTTTTTGCGACCAATATTTTTAATTTTGTTATCGTAGGCCTATATGAAGCAGCGTTTTCCCATTCCTGAACAAACACTAAAACATTTCAAATTCTGATGTCTTTTTTCAAATACAGGTTATTATATCTAAAAACATAATAAATACGTTTCATTATAAAATATAGGTTTCTGCAAGACTCATTCGTAGACAAAGTAGGCCTATGTCAGGAGGGGGCTGCGAGCCGAACTGCGGAAAACCACAAAATCAGTTTCATTGAGAATAGAAGAAAATAAATTAAAGTTGCACTCAATGATTCTAATTGCATTGTGAAGCAGCTTAGACGCTTTGACTCGAGCCTTCTTATGGCAGGTGAGCCAACAACACTGAATTCCTTCCTTATGTCACGGAAAACGTAAAGCAGATCATTTGTATTTCTCATATTTACGTCACATCTGCAGCCAAGACAAACCTGGCAACCCAAATATACTGAAGCTTCAATCAAAGCATTTCAGTTACCCATTCAAAAATAAATACACTATACATTTTCAGTAAGTCATTCATGTGTCATTCCTGGTCCCTTTCCTCAAACTGTCCCTCCTCTTTGACAGTGATGATGCTGTGTTTAGTAAAAGCAGTCCAGCAGGCCTACATGGTCCTGCTGCAGCGCTCATATATCCGTTACATGTGATGATGAATCGGCCTCTGCTCTCTGTGTGACTAATGGAGGAGCATTAAGTCAAAGCGTCCTGATACTAAAGCATTAAACAAACCGTCTGCTCCTCTTTACCTTTTACTTATCAATATCCGCGTGACAAACACGCGCTCACTGCTGTTACATCATACACAAGAATAACCCGTGAACACATGGAGACTCTCACATCTGTCTGCGGTTTATTATAACTCATATAATAATCATAATAATGGCTTCATAATAAAAGTGGTGGTATTACATCTCTCTCTCTTAGTGTTTATGTCTGTCTTGATATCCATTTAAGATTAAGATATATAATGATAGTGAGAGTTATAACCACTGTAATCATATAAATGATAATACTATTTAGAATATTTGGACTTCATAAACAGGCTTGAAAAACATTTTTATTCTTTGTAATAGTTTTGATTGATATCAATTCTTCACTAAATCAAAAAAACGTCACAGATTACGTGAAAATTCGCAAATAATATGCAAGAATGCAGTTATTTCATGTAGTCATTTATTTAGCAATTCTTACGTCAAATCTAAACTCTGCGTGTAGAAAACGGAATTGGAACGTGATCATTTTCTGCAAATATTTAATCCCTTTTTTTGTTAACTTTGTTCAATCGCTTTATAACCATGAATAATATCGTATCATTGAGTTGTGCAATCACTCTAATCTTATTTTGAAAAGACAAAGGCCGAGCTAGTCTCAAATTACTCAGATTGTTAATCTGTGTGATTTAATCCGGGAAGTTAGGTTTATGGGATACAAATCCATTAAATCAGAGAGCAGCACAAGAGTTGTGATCACAAAACTAAAGTGTATATAAAATATAGTATTGATCTGTAGCTCAGCACGCACTCTCTCTCTCACACTCACTTTCTAAAGTGAACAGTTTGAGCGTTGCTCAGAAGTCATTGATCCTGTCAGTCTGACAACAACAGCAGTCACAGCAGCCCATTAAAACACACTGTACCTCCTGTCTAGAGTCCACACTGATGTCTTCCAAATGAGACCAATATCAACCTTGTGTCCTTCATAATAACACACAGTAAAGAGCTCGTGCATATGCCTTTAAAAACGTCCTCATATGTTATTAGTTATTGATCATAATTGGTCTTTCATTCATCAAAACAGAGAACAATAAAAGCCACAGTGCCACACTGAATCCGGCCGGGGATGTCTCTGCTGAGATCCCTGAACGGGGGGAAGACCTCACGTCTCGCGCTGGAGAAGCATATATTTCAAAACCGGTTGTGCGCGTGCTGCCGTCTCGAGACAGATTTACGAGCCGCAGTAAAAGGAAGAGATGTCTGAACTGGTAAATCAATCTCCCTCCCTCTCTAACTGTTTCTGCCTCTCTCTCTCTGCCCCTCTGCCATAATAATAATAATAATAATAATAATAATAATAATAATAATAATAATAATAATAACAATAATAATAATAATATCGCGATTTTATTTCTCTTTTTATCGCCTTGGACACCTAAATGTTTCGAGCATTCTCCGTTTGAACAAAGCGACGTTTTCAGTTTCTTCCCTTTATTCAGAGCTGCTGTTTAATCATTAACGAAGAAGAAGAATCTACCTGTCTTAATCCATCACAGACCAACAGACCCCCAAAGACCTCAAACATCACTTAACATGTTGGCTTATAGTTGTGCTCTGCGCTCAGCTTTACCATCATGGAGTCACTGCTTGAACACCCAAGATTATTTTTCATCAGATTTTATTTGATATGTACATTTCTGCAAATACTTGAATCATTGAGGCTGGCTAATGCATTTTTAAGAACTATATCTGTGGTTTAGGTGTGAGACTATTTCAGTGCACGCCACAAAGACATTCCTCTCTGTTGTTTGTTGTCTACCATCACAGAATGTATGAACATTGAGGTTGCAGCTCCAATTATCTCTTCCTGTTTGACTCTGCAGCCCCTTTGCGTCAGACTTCGCATGTCTGAGCTCTTGAAACGGTTTCTTAAGTGTGCGTAACAGCTTTGCATGCGTCTGTGCCAAGTTTATACAGAGCTGGTTTGTATTGCTGTTGTCAGGCCGGCTGCAGGTCTCTCTGCTGCTTCTACTGCTGCTGCTACTTATCTTAGCTGTTGTTTCACACTGTGATTGCGATAATTTATGGCCGTCATTACAGACGCCATCATCACCACCGCAAATGTTTGATTTCAATCTTGTTGTGGGTAAAAATCTCATGGAGCCGCCACTGAAAGTAAGCGTGTAAAGGGACTCCATCTTTGTGGTTTAGTTTAAGTGCATAAGAATACAACAAAGAGCAAATAAATACAAGAGCACCCGAGTGTTTCACTGATAATAGGTTTACATTTGCTAATTATTTTTATGTCTTTGTCTTGTTGTATTTTTAGAAACCGGTCGCTCTCTCGTCTTCAGACCTCAAAACAAACACTTCCAGCTAATTACTTTTATATTACACATCTTTTGTTTGTCTCTTCTCCTCTGAGTTGTTTAGTTTTAATAAAAATACATTTGTTGAGCTGTAATGGACACCCCTGATAAAAACTCAGACCTGTTTGTATTTTTAGCATCAGATACCTGCAGGCAGCAGAGACAGCAGTGGCTCATTGTTTGACCTTGAAGTGTTTCTCGTTAGCAGCTAGGTTAGCTCTGCTCCGGAGTCTTGCGCTCCATTGTTCTGCTGGAGGCGTCTCGAGCTCTGGAACCGGGAGACCGAGCGCCAAAAGGACTCCAACGTGCTATTGTTGCTGCCCTGCACGGCACGGCCTCGCAACGGGGGAGGTTTGTCTCTCCGCTGTGTCTTCGTCTGTCCCTCCCTCCCTTACTCCTTCTTTCTTTGTCTCATACTTTCTCTCTCTGTAGCAGCTCATGCTCCTACCTGTGCTTTAAAATAAATGATTCTAAATTAATATCACAAATCGGGATGAGGGATACAGAAATGCGTGTTTCCAAGTCCAATAGTTTAGGCGAAATATTTGATTCAAGGTGGAAGACGTTTCTTTTTATCTCTCTCGTTTCTGTGCGTAATGTACGTTTCTGCAAATTAAAAACTAATTTTAGCGTGATTTAATCCATCTCAAAGGGCTCCCTTTCTCCTTTGTAGTTGTAAAATATTTATTTCAGCTCACAGGACTCTAAAAACGAGAACAAACTCTTCAGTGATTCACACTTCTCAGATTAAATATTCTCCTCTCTGTTATTAACGAATATTTCCAGCTGGCAGAAACAGATTTATTGGAATATAAGACAGGACAATCTGAGGAATTCCCTTTTTTTCTTCTCTGTTCTGTCGACTAACGGGAAGCCATGGAGGAGCTGACAGTGAGGAATAACCGAGAAAGAGTCCGGGCCGAGCAGTCATTTTTTAGAAAACGAACATAGTCGGTGACAATCATCTTTTATCGCTCTCTCTGCGCGTCTGTCAGGCCTACCTGCTTTACCTCACACTTTATGACACACACGCACGTGCACACACACATTTACAGTTACACAGCAGTCAGTGAAAGGCTGAAAGGTGAACATAAGTGCTCTCCTGCTGTTTTTACGTTCATTTTTTAACTTCTGCAGCACACAGCTCTCCTCCTGCACGCGCTGGTCCGGATGGGTCCCACAAACAGAGATACCCCCCCTTCACCCCCCCTGCACCCCCCGCCCCGACCACCACGTCACGTGCTTCATTAAATAATTAATGCAGAGGTTGCAGAATAGATATGTATTCGTCAGGAATATAACGCCAGGACACGCTGCTGATCCGGTGTGTGTGTCTCTGTGTGTGTCTGACGTCAAAATTCAACTGTCCCTTCAAAAAAAAAAGAAAAGAAATACAAGCCCCCCTATAGCAGCGGAGAGAGGGGGGAGAGAGAGAGGAGAGAGAGAGAGAGGGGGAGAGAAGAGGAGACACTGAGGAACGCCAACGAAGAGAGAGAGAGGAAGAGAAAAGAGAGAAGGAGCTGCAATAAAACAAATTTGGACGGGTGTGCGTCTTGCGGGTCGTTGTGGACACCGTGAGTATTGCGGAAGGAAGGGGACTGCATGGGGGGAGACCACCACACTTCTTCTTCTTCCTCTTCCTCATCTCCTGCGCCGCTGCGCCGCCTGCGCCCGCATCCCTCTCAGTGAATCATTCTCACATCGTGGTAAATATGCCCCAAAAATCCCATCTTTTCTGCGTGTTTTCTCATCGTGCATGTTGCTGTCGTGTTGTTTACACATCACCCCCCACCCATCATCATCATCATCAGCAGCAGCAGCCATTGTTTATGGGTCTGAGCCTGAGAGGGAGAGAGGGAGCAATGTTAGCCGATGGCTGTTTATATTTTAAGGAGCACGCGGATATTCTCCTCCATCTTCCTCCCATCAGCTCCTGTCTGCCTCCACATCTCTCTCTATCTGCCTGACTCTCTGTCCATCCCTCTCTCTCCCTCTTCCTCACCCTCTCTCTCTCCTCTTTCTCTCGCAGCCAGCTCCATCTCTTGATTTATAGTGAGGCAGGGTGTCAGCGTGCGGCCGCGGCTGCCATTGTGTGTTTGTGAGGGAGTGCTGTTGTTTATGGTGCCGCGCGCGATAAATCATGATTCCTCCGCTGTGGGAAGGAAAAATGACGGTCGATGGAGCGATGATACACCGGAACGAGGAAGAAGAAGACGGAGAGGAGGAGAGGAAGAGGTCTCTCCTCTGCCGCCTCGAGCTTCCCTCTCGGTTCTCCTCCTCCTCCTGTTCCGGCTCCTCTTCCTGCTCCTCTGCATGTTCCTGCCTTCCTCTCATACCCTCACACACCCCTCCGCTTCTTTACACCTGATTATTACTCGGGGTGTTCTCTCTTTTTTTCCCTCTGACTGCAGCTCCGGGTCTTGAATTACTGCGGCGACCAATTAACGGGAGATTTGTTTAAATTTGGCACACCGGGCACGCCTCGGCCGCCATGAAATCTCATATAAAAGAAGCTGCCGGCCAAGAAAATCTCATCCATCAGCCAGGAGGTGTGAGTCAGGAGCTGGAGCTGTTAGAGACGTGGGTTCGGGTCCAGAGATTCTTATGCACAGTTAGGGCCTGGTGTTAGCAGAAATACAGATCCTAAAGTTATTTTGCATGGACAGAAGCTTTGCAGGGACAAACACTGTAGCTTTGAGACCGTTTCACCTTCCTTCATGCACCAAAGTACCTGCAGACTGTCAAAGCGTAAACACGTGTGTTGCTGGTCATTTGGAGGTGTTTGAATGTTGTCCAGCTAACTTTCTGCGTAAAGCAGACTGTTCACTGAGCTCATTTCTCTTCTTTTAGTTTCTGATGTTTTCTTTGGATGACTGCTGGAATGGAGCTCAGCGCCATTTTTCATGTCAGCACTCAGTGTCTCTGTCTTTACTCAAATCCTTCAACGTGAATTCTTCTTTTGCTCTCAATGTGGAGAAAAATAACATGCAGACATTTAGGGGACTTCCCCCCTCATTTTTTACTTTCCTAATGTTTATATTCACATTTATTTCTCATCTGATGCTGTATATTTTTTTTATTAACATCCATCCTATATCAGCCTGTAGAGAATCTGAGAAAATGTCACAGTGAGACATTTTTAGCTTTTATTATTGCACGTAGGAGATGGGGTGAGGTGTGGGTGAGAGTGGGGGTGAGGAGAGGTTGCATGGAGTAACATAATTTATTCTGCTAACTTGATAACTCAGTGTGTATGCTGGTGTTTTGGTGTGAAGCCAGCAGGTAACATATGCAAAATGCAATAAGTGAAGGGAAGTCAATGATGCGTCAAATATTTTTTATTACAAACACACACAAACGTTATTTTACAAATATATTCCAATAATAATAACAATAATCACAAATAATAATAATAATAATAATAATAATAATAATAATAATAATAATAATAATAATAATAATAATAATAATAAAAATGAAATTAATGGATGGTTGGAAGTGCACCGGAATCATTCCACAATCATATTTCCTTTGGTGAGTTCTTCCGCCTCCCCCCCTCCCCTCTCCCCCCTCTCTCCCCCCTCGGCCATCCCTACCTGTGTAAACCTCAGTGTAACCAAATTACAGCGTCCCGCGTCCTCCCATCACGTAATAACGGCAGCAGCAGCGCTTTTCAAAATGTGTATTCTTTCTGTCCGCTGCCGTGTCACAAACAATATCCCGCCTCATTTCTGCGGACGGAGACAGAGAGGGGGAGTGACAGCATCTCCTTCCGCCTTTTTTCATATATATTTAAATATTTTGCTTCGTATCTCGACCTCATATCTGATTTGTGTGACAGGGGAAGAGCTGGAAACACATTTCCTAACGCCTCTCTGGGTGCCTGCGGGCACAGGCAGAGTGTTTCTTCACCGAGAGGGGAAAGTTAAAAGAGGAGAGCTCAGCTGACTTTAAAAATTAGTCAAAGAATAAAATAGTCCTCCGTCAGCCAGTGAAGGGAACAGGCAGCGTGCAGGGGCGGAGGTTTATCTTATCTTATCAAGGCATGTGTCCACTGTTGAGTGTGTTTGTGTGTGAGATAGTTCCACATCAGACCAGCTGAAATAGTTCAAATATTTGAATCGGTGTTGAGAAATGATATCAGGCTCTGTTTGACATCCATTAAAGCTGCAGGAGGGAGGGGTTAGAGCCCCTGCGAGGCCTCAGTGCGTCTAAATACATATTCTGCTGCTGCTGCTTTACTGTTATTTATGGTCCACGTATTAAAAGGCAGTTCAGCTCCCAGCTTTAAAAACACAGATAGATGCGTTAATGTGTGACATGGCTCTGTCTTTAAAGAGTCAGCAGCTCCTTTCACACTTCATCTAAGGCTGAAATTAATGTTTAGCTGCAGAACAAAGCGGCGTTTGCGCTCACTGTGACTTCAGTGGCAGAAGAGAGGGTCTGGAAATGTTACTGACCTACAATAAGATACATCGCTCGTTTTTGTGTGTATGTAAATGTTATTTTGCACTTAGCGTTTTGCAGATTTGTGACAGAATTTGCGTTTACGTATTGACGAAACGTTGCGTAAAGTAAAGGTGCATTCCTCGCCAGATTATTTGCCTGCCTTATTATTTTTTAAATCGAATTCAACTGCACTGAAATATAACGCCGTGTGTATTGGGAAGGATACGAATCCAACATGTATTGTTTTTACCTTTCGGAGTGGTCAGTAGCAGCCTAAGATATATGTTTAGAGACTTTATTCAGCATTCAAAAAACGAAGAAACACTAAAATGAACATTTCTGTTGGTGTTTGAAACATCCATTTATTACATTCGGTCAAAGCCGAAGTCCCTGCTAACCCACGCGTCTGACAGACACGCTTGAAAGCCAACAGGCACGCGGAGAAGACTCCCCACAAGACGCATCTTCCCACTCACTACATACGGCAACTGGCAGCCATATTGTCTTCTTCTCTGTTCTTTTCCCACGCAGGAAAAGGGGTTTTGAATGCACAGAGCGAGCAGTCTCGTAAGCTAAAGAATGAATGACTTTGATTTAAAGAAAAAAAATAGGTGAAGTTCAGACACGCTGCCGAAACAGTGAGTTGAATTAGATATCAAAGGAATCCATGTAATAATTTCATGTATTATTAATATGTTTATATGTCGCCCACTTTTACACTTGCTGTTTTGAATTAATATTTCAAACTACCTTAAAAAACACTTAAATGTAAGCAAGAAAACAGAACCAGTCAGGCAACATCAGATATAAAAAGAGAGCAAAGGCGCACAGGCGTTTTTATATTAGGAGTGAATCTAAACATTAAAGCGAACAAACACGTTTCTATCTCTAGTTGTACTCTTCAGGAAGAAAGTAGCACTATGAAAAATAAATGATGGTATTTTTAGAACACAGATTTTATTTGTAGTCTCCTCCTTTAACTTACACCATTTAAAGGCTGCCCCGTAAGCTATTCTGATCTTTTTAAACATGCAGAAATGTGCTGTAAATAGAGTTACAATGAAAACCAAAGACCAAACACTGCTGTAGATTTTACCAGCAATTGAAATGTTTTTAATATCCATAAAATACTGCCTACTGTGGCCTTCAGTTTGTAACCCGAGATGCGGTTCATCATTATAGTTTTAGCGCGTGCATGCATGGTTATACTAGCTTGTGCGCCAAACCTGCTTCGTTTCTCTCTGAATTTCAGCCAAAAGGAAAAAAAATACAGGAGAGCAATAGCAGGTTTTAAAAAAGGACCGGAGCACAAGTTCTCACATAAATCAGAAGAGCGCGCGGCCTCATAAATCTGCAGCTGCTGGACGTTAACGAGCCAAAGATTTAAGTGAAGGAGAAAACAATGTTAGGAAAGCACGTTAACACGAGTTTAAATCAACGCTAACGAGAGGGCTACACACCGAAACCCATAGCCTACCTTTTTAGAGTTATTATTATTATTATTATTATTATTATTATTATTATTATTATTATAATTAGCTTTAAAAAAAAATCATGGCCTTCATTTTTAAAAATATCTTACACTCTTCTGATATCCAGTCTCGTGCTCCAGACTCCAGGTATTTCCGGGGCCCTTCCTCGCGCAGAGATGATTACCCATTCGGAAATAAATCAATAAGAAGCCTCGCGCTAATTTATAATCGTCTGCGTGAGGCCAGTGATTCAACGCGCGTGAAAAATGAGCGGCTGAAACCGTATCCAGAGCCCGCGAGCGTCGTTTTTTTTCTCCACCTTATTCAACGGACTGGAGAGCAGCAGCATGCACGAGACTGATAAGACCGAGCTGCTGAGGCGGAAATGTTTCCACGAGGACTGAACCAGGCACGAGTGTTTTTTTCTCTCCTCTCGGTGCTCTTTCTTTTATCAGAACTAAAAATAACGACTGCTCTTTGCCGAAATTGAACTTCTCCCTCTCCCTTTTCTCTCTTTTGTGTTATGTGAATGTGTGTGTGTATGTGTTGTGTGTGTGTGTGTGTGTGTGTGTGTGTGTGTGTGTGTGTGTGTGGCAGTAAAGGTCTGTCTATATGCGTGAGTAGAGAACACAAACACACACACACACACACACACACACACACACACACACACACACACACACACACACACACACACACACACACACACACTAAAGTAGTGAGAGAGAGCGAAGCCAAGTGCATGTTTGATTAATTTAATTTAATTTAATATCTCAATGTGAACCTTCGATAACTGCCAGTATCGCGAGAACAGAAGCGCTATAATACCTCCAGAAATAAAAATTTACAATCTGGAATCATGTTCAATACTGTCTCTCAATTTTTAAAAGATTCACCTGACAAAAACGTTTATCCTACAAAATAAAAGTCCCATATTTCACTAATAGCCTCCTTACATATTTCACATGACATAAAACAAAGAGTCGTGACTTCCGGGGATTAGATTTTGCTTACATTCTGGTCACTGAAATCTCTCTCTGTTCGTTGCCTTTATTTATACGGAATTAAAAATGTGAAATAGTGCTTTATTTAGGCTATACGTTATTTTTTTAAAAACGTATGACATTTCCACGTCTTTGTCTTTATTTCGCTCAAACTTGACCGGCCTGCAGGCTTCATTCTGTCCTGAAATGTAAACAAGTCAAACCCGGCGGAAACAGTCCTGTGTGCACGCGGGTCAAATCTCAGCGGAATGTCCGCTCTTCCTCCCCTCTCTCAGACCTCCTTCTCCCTCTTCCTCTCCTCTGATCGCTCTCAGTTTGACTCCATGTAATAACCAACATCTGGCCTCGCGCAGCCGGGACGGACAGGCAGGTCACGCTGAACCTCGCCAACCCCCGCGCGCACCTCAACCAGACTCCCCTATTGGACGGGAACTAGAACCAGAACCCTCATCCACCTCCCCCTCCTCCTCCCTGACTCCCTCGGCCTGTCAGGCTGTCAGTCCGGATCCTGGTTCAGAAACAGTTCATGCTGTCAGTCTACCCATCCCGCACCAGCAAAACCAGGACGCACGAGCCAAAGGTCCGAGCAGGGAGGAAGACAAGGGGAGAGGCGGATGGTGAGGAGGAAGAGAACCAGGTTGTCTGTAGTAGAAACCAATGAAGTGATCAAAATGCACAGGGGAGATCTGACTACCTGAGGGGAAAATCCAGAACATTTTGGTCTAGATAGCAGAGCAACAACATCAAAAAATGAAATCTGGGTTAGCTTAAACTGAAGATTTCAGGCGTCAGGGAGGAGGGAAGAGGGGTGAGGAAGAAGAGGCTGAAGAGCAGGAGGACCCTGCTCCTCTCTCTTGGGGGAGCTTGGAGAGGAAAGGATAAAGAAGAGGAAAGAAGGGGTAGAGACAGAGGAAGAGAGCCCGGGGAATACGGCGTCACGCTCACTCCAGAAATCCTCTGACAGAGAAAAGGCTCGTGTAGCACTGAGGGCCCTGCAGAGGAGCTCGTGTCGGTGGAAGGTGTCAGTGGAGCCTTTAGGAGCAGGAAAGCGCGAGCCCTGAGAGGGGTGCTGGCCAGGCACGCACCGGCCCGCTATACGGAGAATTTTGCAGCACATGCGGAGGGGGGGTGAGCGCGCGCACGCGGTGTGTTTTTTAGGGTAAAGTAGCACCGCGAGCCCCAGACCGAGCAGTTCCCGTCAGCTGGTGTGCTGTAGGTCGGCTTTGATTGTTGGAGATTTATGGCGGAGCTCAAGATTTATGGCTTTTCCCAAACCGGGCATGCAAACGCCTGCAGTCTCCTCATAGAGACGTCCTTATAATTCCACCAACAGCGGGAAACAACGTGATTTAAACGCAGAGGAGGAAATGCTATCTGTTTTAGACTGAAAAGGAAAACTGTCACACCGGCTGCGCGTAATTACGCACTCACAATCAGTTGAAATTCGTCCAAGCTTTCTGGATTCTCTGCTCTTCTGAGTCCGCACGTGTCCACAAAACAGACTGCATCTAGGGGAAAAAAAAACCCACCAACAGCAGCAGGAGGGGATCCAGGAGGAGAACACACCGACAGAGAGCAGGTAAGGTCCGCCGGGATGCTCCTCGCGCAGTGTCCCGGTGTGTTCCCGAGGCGTCCCCATCCCACGCGCTCCGCCGCAGACATGTCATTAATTATCTGTTGTGTGACCGTGGTCTCTCTCTCGAGCTCACAGAGGCATCCGGGGTGTGCCCGCGTGCAGACTCTGATGCTAGCCAAAAAGTTTTTTTCTCTCTAGTGTGTGTTTGTGTGTCATTGTGTGTGTGTGTGTGTGTGTGTGTGTGTATATGTTGTGTGTGCAGGCAGCTGAAGACAGATGCCTCAGGATAGGTAACAAACATGCGGCTCTGTCTCTGTTTGTGTCTCTCTCTCAACCGCTATTGAAGAAGTTTAGCAAGAGGAGTGGTGTGTGCAGAGTTTTGTGTGTGTGTGTGTGTGTGTGTGTGTGTGTGTGTGTGTGTGTGTGGTGTGTGAGACACGGTTAGAATGAGTCGTAGTGAATAGGGACCTGACGGCTAGGTGTAAAGAAAGAAGATGCATGTTAGCCGCCCTGTGATTTATGATGGTGTGAAGAGATTGCTTACTCAAGAAGCCGCCCCCTCTCTGTCTCTCCCTCTCTCTACTACTGCAAATAGTCGTGTCCTTCCCCCAAAAAACACACAACAAACCCACAAATGGTCCTACCTGCAAAAACAGATTCCTCCTTCAAGCAAATGGATGCAAAGTGGTCATTAATTTATGTGAAATCAAAACCATTTTAGCCTGACCCTAATCCTGCCTTATATTCACCGTGCTGTTGGGACTTTATTGTAAATACATGCATTGTAAAGTCCATTTAATAGGAGATCTAGAGTTGATGAAACCACCATGAGCATAAAGAAAATAATCAAATAACGCATGTGCAGGATTGAGAAATTTAAAGTCCATAACATTACAAAAAAACACACTAAGTGTATTACATATCTGATCACATCTTCGTTCTTCTCACTCGCGTGTTGTAAGTAGTCCAGACTTCAGTGTTTGAAAATTACTTTATTCATTTTCTGATTTTTGGTTTATAGTGAACTGTTTTTAGCTTAATCAGGTTATTTCTCTCTGTGAACAAAGCGTGTGCTCTGATGTTTTAAGAAGATACAAACACATCTTTAAAAAAAAGAAGCTGCAGTTATAGGCTTTAGACATTTTGTGCAGTGAGGTACCACTCGGATAAAATCTAAGGAATTTTTCAGCATCATTGAGAAGCTCATGTCAAGATCAGAAAGGATGTGTTGAGTGATGAGCTGCATCTACATTTAATGAAATCGTGTTGTCGTTAAATGCAAATATCAGTTTAGAAGATCCTGAACACTCGGACAGCTCCTCCTGAATCTTGACCTCGGTGGTTTTTCTCTCACTTCCGGCGAAAGAGACTTTAAAGTCATGAAAAAGCCACAGCGACTCCAACGCAGCTGTGATTTAATTGATTTTTTCATACATCACTGACAAAGTATGGGCAAAACACCAATCAGAGTAAAATAGTGGGGGCAAGCATGGCTGACGGTGTGGCAGTGTATAAAGGCTGACAGGTCTGGCCGAGGTCCATGCAGCCGCTCTTTGCTGCTCCAACAGGCTGCCGGCCTGATTATATTACAATCACTGGCGTCTTTTTCTGATCTGTGTGTCAGGAGATGAGCATGTTGTTTGGAAATGGATACAGGCCGGTTGTACTGCAGGTTGTTGACGATCAGCGTAATGAGGCCTCAAAGAAACTCAGGAAATCCATTTATAAGACGACGCCAAACCACAAACTACTACAAAATACAAAGTACAGTGCATATGGATGGACTTGAACAGGCAGCAACTGTGGCAGCATGCCCTGAGATGTCATCTACTTTTGGGCACACAAGGATGCTCAACTGCTTTGCAGCTAAAACGTTTGTATCCTACTGTAACCCTGCACATCAGCTGTGGAAATGTGAAGCATCAGAGGTTTGAATCTTCCTCCTGACGCTCTCTCATTCTCATGCTTCTCATATTACCTGCAACTAGTGCCATTTGTTGAATGTAGCACTCAGCCAAACCTGCAGATCACTCCCAATATCCATCAGTAAAGGAGCACAGGTAGAGCAGGTCCCACAAACACAGAGGTTATAGTCTTAAATGCATTGGTTGCTTGTTCCACATCAGGCCATGACCCTTTGACGCATGTCTTCCCTACTCTCTGCTCCCCACATTTCCAGTCTCACTTTAGCTGACCTCTATGATCAAGTCAAAATACCACAAATAGAATTCTATGCTCAAAGGAAATGCAAAACAAACATATCCTTTTTTAGTAAGATATTAGAAAGTCAAAGAAACTTTAAAGAAAAAAAAAAGACTTGCACCTCTTTTGCCGTTTAAAGCTCTAGCAAGGAACTTTTAGTTTGTGGTGGTTTTGGCGCCTCTTGTGGACAAAGCAGTTTTTGTTGCTGTTATCCTGTGCATGTGTAAATGAGTGTTTCATGATAAAAACAACTCTCATCCTTCTGTCTTAGAACAGTTGAATGCATCACTTAGCGAGGATATTTGGTGTGGGACACATGTCATAGACTGTATCAGCAGCTTGCAGTGAAACTCTTGGTCTGATACCAGCCCTCCACCAGTGGTTTCAGACACTTTCCAGACATTGAAAATAGCTATGTAGAAATAGTTTTGTTTGCGATTTTAGGTCATAAAGAGAGATCAATACTTATTTCAGTGTGTTTCACAACAAACTAGACGCTCCTCACAGGTGCTTTAAAGATGGAACTCAACTGCAGGAAGTCAGCTGTCAAAAACAGAGGGGAGGGAAAACGATGTAGATTTTTTTTTCTTCTTGAAAACAGGTAAAATTGCAAAGGCATAAAAGTCACAGCAATCTGCAAACTAGTGCAAAGAGTCCTAAAACATACTAATTGCTTTAACAAAATAATCACGGAAAATTATTCCTCAATTTGCAGTAAAATATGCTCATATGTAGCATCAATCCTTCTGTAAGTGACCTGAAATAATGCTGTATACCCTGGAATTCACAAACAAAGGGGGATAAAGCTTAAAGCAAGGATGTGCTCAAACATAAAAAAAAACTGTCTACAAATAAAAAATATCTTTACAGATGAAAGATGGACATTGCATTTGTTCAAGGTATTTAATCTCAGATCTCACGTTCTGCACAAAGTTCTGTTTTAGCATCACAGCTCGGCCAGAAAACTTGACTAGTGCAACCCTCTCCATCTACCTTAGCACCCAGTAACACACACACACACACACACACACACACACACACACACACACACACACACACACAGAGCAGTCACATCTATCCCTGTTCATCGGATGCTTGACAGACTTGGTGAGCTTGGCACTTTTCATGGCCCAGGAGCAAAAAGGACAGAATGACCCCCCCACATCCCTCCAACCCCCCCCCCCCCCCCCCCCCCCCCTCTCTCTCTCTCTCTCTCTCTCTCTCTCCCTCTCCCTCTCCCTCTCTCTCTCTCTCCCTCCCTCTCCCTCTCTCTCTCTCTCTCCTGATGTCAGGCCCCCTCTTTGAGTGCGAGGTTAAAGATTAGCATCTCTGATAAAGATTAACTCTCTGTCAAAGGAAGGCGCTGATTGCAGGAGTTTCTGGTTCAGGACTGTTGGTGACTCAGGGGGCAAGCTCTTCAGGGGAGATGTTTGACCCTGCCTGCAGCAAGAGAGCATGCATCACGTGATAAGCCGACTCTATGGTTGAGATAAGCTGTGATACTAGATCCGATTGATGAATACCCGAAGTCGTTCATGTAGAAGTTTTTGGTTTTTAAATCATTTTTAGCCACCATGATGCCTTCTGTTGCTTTAAGCACCGCATTTTCCAGCCTTGAGTTACATTTCAGTGCAGCCTTGTTTGTTTTCTGCAGCCACAAGTGACCATATCTTTAAAGAGATGGTGGAGAGGAGTGAAGGGTTCGCAAATGCTAAGTTATCAAAGACTAATAAAGCTAATAGAGCTGTGGAATGTAATGGACTTGTGGCTTGCTTTCCCCCTGGAGCAAACTGCAGGGAACAGCATGAATGGGCATCTCATCAATACACCCCATCTCTGCAGGAAAAGCCAACAACATTCTCACTACCCTGCATGGGCCGCCACAAATAAGTTTAAGTATCACAAACACTAAACGAGCTGACAAGCCAGATACCTGCTAATTAGTGCGTAAAAACTGTGGCAGATCTCTTGGACAGTCTGTTAGTCCAATAAAGCGTACAGACAGTCAGACTTTTGTCTTTTTTTACATTGAATAATGTTCCAAAACACGGCCCACGGGTTAAGTTCAGGGTCTGAATTAGCTGAGGTTACACCTTGCAGACAGAAGCAGCTCCCACCTGTCCTCAAAGAGGCCACGCCCCCTTGTGATTCATAACTTTAAGCCTGTAACACTTTTTTGACACTCCACTGATTGCTGTACTTTCTAGCTCTTGAATTTGATGCTTTCTTTTGCTTATAAATTACAAGGATGATGAAACTGTTCTCTTTGAAAGTATAGCAAACACGCATTTTATTCTTCAAAGCCACCCTTGATAAAAGTTGAGCTGTTATTGTTGGTATATTTACACATGATGCCAGCAAACTACTCTGTGACCATGACTGGAAAATCAAATGTGTCTACTTTAGCAGAAGCCTAAATGTGTTCCAAACTGCACTCAAATGGGTCTTTTGTACACACTGAGGCGTAATGCCTCAGTTATGTGTCCACAGCCACGAGCTACAGACTTCATAAGTGGAAGATTTGTTCAGATTTCACAGGCTTGAATGGAAAGAACAGAGTAAGGGGATGTACATCACAGCGGCACATGATGCCAGCTTTTATGTAATGCTTCAGATCCCACCCTGGTTAACAACGCATGTAAAGCTTTTAGATGGAAGTGGGGAAACACCAGTCTTTAGGAGGACGGCTGTACACACCCATGGAGATTATGTCATGGAGACTGGTTGTGAAATGATTAGACAACAAAGAGATGTCAAAGTGTTCCTTGTGGGAAAACAAAAACAAATTTGAATGAGGGGACAGAAACAAATAAAGAAAAAAAGGATTGTATCTTATTGTTTGGATCATATGGTATTGTAAAGCAAGATGTAAAATTGTGTAATATTTTAACGCATCATATCCCCGTTTGTCATCGGCACTTAGTGTATAGCATTGTATCGTATTGTATCGTATCGTATCGCATCGTGCAAAGTTGTATTGCATCATAACATGATTTACTACATGACATGGTATGATATATGACATGATATAATATATGACATCATGTCAGCATGTCAATAAGGTCCAGTATGGTATCATATTATATAGCATTACATTCTATCGTGTCATAGTCTATTATATCATAATGTACTGAAAAGTGTTAAATCTATTCTATTATACATTAATAATCACTTAATATCACATTATGTCACATCTCATATTATATATCATCATATCATACCATATTATACAACATCCACTCATCTCTAATTATGATATATCCTTACAGATTAGATTACTTGATATTGTAGCATATTGTATCATATTGTACAACATCATAGTGTATTGCATCTTACTGTACCGTATTGTATCATATCATATATAGTAAAACATCCTAATGTTTTACCTTTGGTCCTGCTTTGTTCTCATTAGAATCAATGGATCATATTTGTCATATCCTAATTATTTCGTACTGCTTGGTATAATAGCATATCTTAATGCTTTGTGACCTGTGATACTGGATCCTATCATGTTATACTTTATCCTATATCTTATCCTACAGAATTTTATTGTATCTTGTGTTTTTTACTCTAAAAGGTTTGTGGGCAACAAGCCAAGAGGACTTACAGCACTGTGAGATCCAGCTCTGGAGGAACAGTCTCTCTCTCTCTCTCTCAGTTTCTCTCATTTGCTCAGATCTCCTCTCTGAAAAACTGGTGTTGAAACTCGTATGTCATCCGTCCAAAGCAGGAGGGGAGGAGATGAAATGTGTTGCAGTGTAGCTTTGTCGTCACTTATCCATTTGGTGCGGCTGTTTTGGTGGTGTTGGTGACGGTGCCGCGTGGTCGTTCAAGCTCATTACACCACAAGGAAAGCTCCAAATAGACCTGATGAAAAATGTCTATTTGGCAAAGAAGCCTGGAGACTGACTGATCGATGGGGTGAGGCAGTGAGCAGTGTTTGGGCCTGAAAGGTCACATTTGTAGAAAGATACTGATAGACGCACAGGTGAAAGAAAGGCGTTTAATACTTGTATACTCATACAAGTGAATAAACACTGAGTTCTCCTGTGGATTAGTGAAATCAAACTTTCACCGTGGTTTGGAGTAAGAGAGGTTTCAGGTTTAACAGAGAAAAACTGATAAACCTCAAAAACGTAATGAAATGAAAACCCTGAAGATCATCTGAGAAGAATGTTCGAGGCTAGAAGCTCTCTGGCGTTGCAGTAAATGGCGTCAAATCTGGAAATTGGATACACATGGGGGGATGTGCGCAACAGATGGGTTGTTTGAGGTCAGGACAATTTGAAGCAGCTTTTTTCTTTATTGCTGCAGCTACGGCGATCTGAGTTTGTTGGCTTCGACTTCTATAAAAATGCTTCTCAGGTGGTTGATTGAGGCTGTGAGCTCGAAGAAAGATTTCCGTTTGCTCAATGTGAATTTCTGGTATGCAGCATTTTTCAAACAACCATCAACAAAGCTTATGAGCTCCATTTGAGCGTCCGCCATGTTGAAACACAGCTTGTTATGATACTGAACCTTACATCATGAGAAACGTAAGGAGTTGTAGTTTACAGGTTTAGACAAACAGGGAATTTTCCTCCAGATTGACAGCTTTCTTCAAACAGGTTGTAGGATGGTTCTCAAAAATACTCAAAAGCTGCTTTCTGGTCTCTCTTCCTACATCAGTGTGTTTAGTAAGCCTGGTAATAGGCTGTGCATGATATTCATACATGACACAATAAGAAAGTCAAATCAAATAAAGTCATATTTTCACCAATAAATCATAAAGAGCATGCTTTATGACCTGCACCAGAGGCAACATGCTCCAAAAAGTGTTGAATTTGTTACTAAATAATAAAACTTGGCTCGACTTAAAACAACTTACAGAAAACTCCTCCTGTTATTAACTAGTACAGAACCAGCTTCTGATAAGATGCGACTGTAGCCTGCATATTTGCATATTTAAGAGGTTAGCTTGCACTTAGGAGAGAAATGTTTGAAATGCTTTCATACTGGAGTTTTTGGAGCCCACTTTTTTTACGTCTCTGTTCAGTTTTCTTTTCCATCTCCGTCAGCTTAAAGAATCTGCGGGGATGAAGAGCCCTTGTAGCTCTGAGGATTAAATCATTAAACAGCTCATGAAAATGAGATTCTGGAGCACTTTTTGAGTGTGGGTTGATCATTAAAGAGCTGAGCTATCGCTCCTCCAGGTCAAAGGTCACTTTCAGAGAGCTGTGCACTAATATATCACTGAGTGAGTGTTTCTGCTCTGTGCTTCCACCACAAGCTGCTTTCTTTCTTTCTTTCTTCTCCTAAGCATGTCATGATCCCGACACTGTCTGAACTTGTGTATAGTCGTGTTGTAATTCTTCTGTCGTGCTTCTGTTGGGTCACATTTTAAAGCACTGAAGATAAAGTAGTAAGATGAGTGTGTGAAGCTGATCTGAAAAGTGTACATGTGTTTGTGTGGATTTTTTATGTGTCTGTGTGTGCTCCTGTGTGTGTGGGGGGTGCTGAGGCAGGTCGGTGACGGCACCACCAGACCAGGCTGAGATAAGAGCGGAGAGAAGAGATAAACTTTGTTCAGGGTATGAGGCTGCAGCAGAAAGCAGAAACATCCATCCATCCATCAGTCAGCATCCCTACCTCTGCTAAAACAACAATAACAACAAAATACACACCAAAACAATAAATTGCAGTCTTTAAGTAGGAATGTATTGAATTTAAATAAAGAATGTTTAAGTGTCCCTGCAGATAAAAGTTTTACAAATAAAAACTGGACACCAAAAAATCCTGCAACACAAAAAAGCTTTATTTGAGTCATACTGGGAGTTGAAGTGTTATTCAGAAGCATTATAGTCCTCAGAATCACAACAAAATCAAAGAAAACAATTCTAAATGTCCTCTGAATTATATAAAAATATAGAGTTGTATGATGTAACAAAAGTTTTGATATCTAAAGATAAATTGGGGAATATGTTTCCTACATAAAGTTACAAGAAATTGAACAAACTGAAAACTGTGAACTCTCAAAAAAGCAGTTTCAAAGTGTTCTCTGTTGATGCAATGTACTTTGACATTTAGAGTTTTTGTTCCATCCCTTCATCCCCTCCTCTCCCAGGAGTCTGAACCTGCTGTTCACTCACTTAATATGCATTCTATTAAATTATGCACCGACAGACGCTTTGTTGCTTCCACCTCTGCTGCTGCTGCTGCTCCTGCTTCTGATCATCAAATATATCAAACTTTCACTTCAATCAAACCTGAGGACAACAAACACTCATCTCCAGTGTTTGATTTGGACTCAGGACCCTTCAGGAGAATCTCAAAGTCCTCCTCTCATCCTCCTCTTCCTTTTAAAATTTGGCTCATCAGCTGTTCTGGGGCTCTGGAGGCGGCCTCCTCCCTTTGTCTCAGCCTCTGGGCTAGCTGGCTAAGCTAGTCGGCCCCTGCATCACTTTCTGGGCAACTTTAGACTAGTCCACTCCTGCTCCGAGGCTCCAAATATCCGGCTGACCCACGAGGCTGAGGGGGACGAACAGGGAGGACAGTCCAGCTGAGATGGACAGCAGCCAGAGCTGTGCGTGAGTGCGTGGAGGAGACAAAAAATAACTTAATAGCAGTAGTACTTGTAGTAGGTGTTGTAGGAGTTGGAGTAGTGGAGGTGGTGATGGTGGTGCAGGCTGGTACGGGAGGTCGGGGGATCCTGGTTTGATTTATGTGTTTGGGGGAAGCTGTCAGGAGCAGAGACAGGAGCAGCGCGCGGACTCACGTTTGATTCCTGCGCGTTAATAATAAAGAGGAGCCGCTATGCAACAACACGGAGAGCGCGTCTCACACTCTGGAGGCTTTTATACAAATACTATACAACTTTATTACAATCCAGTCTTAAAGACCGTGCTCATGCAGGGCAGGATGGATGTGGATCTATTACCGGTCGGGATGTGTCCTCTTGTACCGGCTACTCTACCGGACAGCAGCACTGGATGTAGCCCGGGATGAGTGTTTTCTCCCGGACTGGGTCTGGAGTTATTTACGGGCTTGGATGAGAAACAGCTGTTTGAATTTCTTTCCTTGGCTCTCATTTTTCTTTCCCATTTTTGGCCCGTTTGGCGTCTAACACAAGTTCTGACCTCATAAGTGATCATTCTTATTTTAATTATTATACATTTGTTATGTTTTAATGCAGTAAGTGTAAATACTATTTTTGTTAGGACCTGAAAATGTGTTTAAAGTGAATTATCGTTTAAATTAATCGGAATCCGGAATTAGACGCATGAAGCCTGTTTGAAAATAATTTCCTTTCTGTGTTAGAATCAGCTTTTGTTATAGATTTTTAATAGAACTATACATTTAAACCTCAATTTATTACTCTATTTATTCGACAACAAAGGCTAAACTAAAAACTCTGCTACTTTAAATGATTAGATCCCTCTATCTCCTCTGATTATTCCCTCCATCACATAGGCATGTTCATTTCGGTTTATCGTCATAGCCCCATGGCCTAAATCCACATTTCGTTTTAATTATGCATTAATAATTGTAAAGTGTTTTCCGTTTTCCATCCCTGAATTTCACCTTTTATCTCTCAGCTCCTCTCGGGAGGGCTGAGTGCAATTTTTACTTCTTCTATGAATATTGGCAGCCTTTCCAAATCAGAGATTACCACCGTTTTTAAACACAGGGGCAGCTTTGTAAATAAGACAGGATGTGTAATATGATAACCCGAATAAATCAGATCTCCTATCAGTCCCATCCAGCCTTCTTCTGTCTCTCTGCTCTCTTTGCTTTTTTTTATTCCGGGATTTCTCCGTGAATAATTTCAGCTCAGCAGCTTCCTGCTCCATCAGACAACAGGAGATTTGAATTCTGTGTCAGAATTTAACGAAACATTTTGATCAAATATCTTCCTCTTATTTTTTTTTCCTTTCTCCCCCTACCCCTGCTCCCTCTCGTTATCCTGCAGTTCCTAGGAGCTTTCTGGAAGCCGTTTTCTTCCATCAAGTCACGAGGAAATAGGAGGAAATCTCTCGGTGAGTCCTGTTCTCTTTTACTTTATTTCTTGGATTGTAGTTATAGCAGTCTGTATCTGTTGTATTAATCGAACGGACATAAGATTCGTTTTAACACCTTATGTGTCTGTGCATTTATGCAAAACTATTTGAAGTCAGACTCTTAAAATATGTTTGAAACACAGCCTCACACACTCAATGTCCCTCACTTAGTAAGGATTTTTGCCTAATGGAATAACGGAAAATCTTAGAACCACACATTCCGTCCGACTAATCCATACCATGTGCAACAATTCTGTCAAACATACAGGCCATTTATTATCCCCCGCACAGTTTATTCTTTATCTGGTTTTATTGATATATTTGAGCTTTTACAGGCAGGGTAAACTTAATGTAAAAGCAGATCATTTAATATAGAAGCATTGAGAAAATGAAACATGTTGCATCTTTTGTTGAAAAATTAAATGACGAAAATAAAAGTATTCGTTTTTTATGACTGAAACGTGTGCAAAAGGTGAAGACAAATGCATGCAAAATAATAAACCGTGCATGATCATGTGCATGTGTAATAATGTAATGTATGACACGTGCTAATGTAATATGACCTAAAGGTGTGAAGGGCAATCACAGCAGGAAACGCAGCAGGGTCAGTTCATCATTTCAGGACAGTTATTAAAACAACAAGCTGTAACTGCAGCAATGACACTGACGCGAACATTACCAGTTATAATGGGCTAGGAGAAATAGCAGCAGCAGAAAATAGGACACAGCTGTAGAGTAATTTACATTCAGGCGACAAAATAATAACAAACACTGCAAAAAAAAATCGATTTATGGTCAGTATTGTTGCATTTCTGTATTGGCACAGGGTGAAACTGTGCGTAAAAGATGATTTTATATCCAAGAAGTCGGAGGAAATTCCTTCGTGTCTTCCTCAGTGGCCTTCATGTCTCTAGTCCTGAGGGGGGGAAGAGAAAAATGCAGAGAGCATTTCCATGGCTGTTCAGGGCGCACAGTTTCAGTTGTGAAACCCAATATCCGTGACTCAATCCGAAACACGGAGCTGTCCATGCGCGTCTGCCATCCAGGAAAATAAAGAATAACTACCATCCTCCACGAGCACAGGCCTGCGTTTACACGTCACTGCATACATGTAATCCGCTCTTTTCCCACACTGCTACTCTGAGGAAAACAAAAAGGAAGAATAGAAATAGCTGATTAGCAGTTTGGTTAATGAGTAAGGAGATGTTTTCAGCAGCAGTGAGCAGATCCTTCAGTCCAACAAAAGGCTGTTTGGAGGAAAAGTTGCAAACGGACACATTTCAGACTCCCACCTTCCACCTACACGGAGCTCATCCTCTCATTTCTGCAGCCCACAGCGAATGCTATCTGCTTTAAAGTTGGGCTGTTTACGCACACACACTCACACACACACGCTCACACACGCTGCTGGGTGCGAGAAAACTCATAAATCTTACGTAGCCATAAACGACAGGGGTAGCGTCCTGAATAATAAAAAATAGAGGGAGAGAGAGAGAGAGAGAGAGCGAGAGCGAGAGAGGTAGCTCCACACACACACACTGGAAGAGAGAGAGTGTGAGTGTGAGTGTGTTTTTGTGTGCGTGGTGTTGGGGTGTGTGAACACAAGTGAAGCTTCATATTTTCATTTTCATTTTGGTCTCACCTCTCTGTTTCTGTTTCCTTTTGACACTTTCAGCCTCTCACACCTCCGTCTTTGCTCCTTTTTCACTCCCATTTGTTAAAGTTAAAAGTCAGATTCTCTTTTAATGTTTCATTTCTTCAAAAAAAAAACTAGAAGTATTGAATTCAGAGGCCTCAGCGTTTCCCTTTTTGCTGCTATAGCTGCAAATGAAGCCTGTCTCCTCCTTTCCGTTATGACCTCCTTTTCTTTTCTTCCTTTTTTTCTCTTTATTTATCTTTTTCTGTGCATAAGCAGCAGCAGGGGGAGACGAGGTGATGAAATGTTAACAATACAGACTGAGTGTCCAGTTTCTGCAGGGAGACATGGAGGGAGCTGCAGGAGGGGCTCTGCAAAAACAGGGATTTAAAAAAAAAGTCCCTGTGAAAGGAGAGCAGCAGGCTTCTGAGCATAAAAATGTCACCAACATATGAACAAATTAATCCACAAGAGAAAAATGATCAACCTGTGCGTTTGATACAGATTCAAACTGGAGCCACAAACCACCAGGACACAGCTTTGCAGTTAATGTCTGCTTTATTTTGTCCTCTAAGTCGCCAATGTTGCATATGATGATTGTCATGGTTCTAAACAAAGAAAGAAACATATGAAATTATTTTGAACAAATATGTGGAATAGAAACCTTTGACTCACGACAAACATAAGTGAATTAGGGTAGCATAAATAATAAAGATTATCATTCTCCAAGTAGAATTTAACATTCAGTAACATTATACAACAACAAACTCAGCCTCAGGTGATTAAAGTGAACAATATTCAAATTTACAAAAGAAATGTACTCACATTGAGGATGTGCAACAACAGATGCATGGCAAACTATCAAATGTTTGTGGACAAAGAGGGAGAAGGCCCTCCAACCAGCAGTTTCTCACACTGTGGTCTGAATATAAGGAAAGGAAACATCAAACTTTTACAGAAACAAAAAAACCCCCACATTTTATCTATAATTCAAGTTAGAAATGTGTGTGGAGATGGTTACAAATGATACAATATAAGCAAATAGATTATTGAGATGAAGACATCAGATAATGCCAAAATATCTTTCTCCCTTGGCCCACCTTAAACTTTATAATATCTTAGCTACAGAAATATAGCCTCGAACATCTTAGTCCCTTATCTTGGGCCTGCTAGCTTACAGCCTACTAATTAGAAACGAAAGGGGGGGCTAAAGATGGACTCTCATCCAAATAGGCCCATGTTTTGTGGAATCAGAGTTTCTAAGAGGGCAAAATGAGATCCAACAAATGTCTTCGTACTGCGTAAAAGTTATCCAAGTTCACTGAAAGTTCCGGTTGTTTGCTAAGCTTTGTAAATGTAACTTTAAATTGAATTTAAAAGCTTTTTTTTGTGTAAAAGTGTCCTCTTTGTCTGTCTTATGGAGCTAACGTTGTGTGCCTCCGTGTTGCACTTGCAGGGAGTAATTAGCATAATTTGTGAGTGACGCTGAGCTGTTGTTTGATGGAGAATGAACGCGTCCGCGAGTCAAGCTCCGTATTTCCTCCATTATACCCCGGGAGCGTCGCCGATACCCGGGCTAGCTGTCAACAACACCATGACAATATCTGAAGAGATACCGCCACCATACTGCGACCATATTTAGGCTGGGAGTGCTGCTGTTATAGCCGTGTGGAATAAACCCACCAGAGAGCGGAGCGAGGCGGGAGCTCAGACCCAGAGACAGAGAGGGAGCCGCGGAGGGAGAGAGGCAGGAGACCCGGGGAGAAGAACAGGGACATGAAGGAGGACTGAGGAGCTGCAGAACATGCGATGGGGTGACATTTTGCTGCGGAGCTGTTTGTCTGTGTGACTGCCTCTCTCTGGTTGTTATTTGTGGCTGGTTGTGTGAGGCAGAGGGGCTCAAACGGACAGAAAGCTGAGGCCATTGTTATCACCAGCAGCGGTGCAGGCAGCAGCGGTGCTGGGGCGGAGGGCGGAGGTGGAGGGGGGGTGGGGGACTTGAGCAGGCAGCAGGCAGGCTCCCGGTAAGCTCCTTCAGCTCGTGCGCTATAGCTAGCCTGCCTGTAGCCAACACTACCGAGCCTGTCCGTTAATTCTGCCCGCGCAAGGAGCCCCCCATGCACCGACGCCTTGTGTCTGTGAAGCTCTCACATCCGGTAGCCGTTCATGCCACATTGTGTCCGGTTTGCAGCCCCCGCGGAGCCCGGTCTGCTGGAGGCTTGTGGAGGTGTTGTTGTGAGCCGTGCTAGTCCTCAGACAGCACCGGAGGAGGAGGAGGAGAGGACCACGGGAGCGGATTCGTTTTATATTTAATTATTTATGATTGTTATTGATCACTTGGTGGACGCGCGTGGGGATTTATAACTGTGATGCGGTGCTGCTGGGTCCGGGACCGGGACCACCGGTGCTAGGGATAAGGAAAGGTAAGGAGCATCAGCATGAGTGTGTGCAGGCCAGCTGGTAACGCACAAGCTCCACAACAAACCAGAAATACAGTGTGTGTGTGTGTGTGTGTGTGTGTGTGTGTGTGTGTGTGTGTGTGTGTGTGTGTGTGTGTGTGTGTGTGTGTGTGTGTTTGTCCGCGTGCAGCTTGAGGCTGGCTTAGTGATTTATGGCCCGTATGACTTCAGACCCGGTTCAAGAAGAGTTCACAACGCTTTAAGCTACCGGAGCGAGCTGCCCCCCTTTCCTCCATTTCTGTCCTCCTTCTCTCTGCTTTTTCTCTCCTCATTTCTGCTCCTCTTCTGTCTCTGCTCGTCCTCACACAGATTTTTATTTACTAAGCAATGGCCGACCGTTCATCTGGACCCTACTCATCCTCCTGCTGCTCACCTCGTTTTGTCCTCAAAAGGGTCCAATATAATCTGACATTTATTTAAATCTTTTACAAAATGTATATATGGTGAGATTTTACTGTCACGTGAATGGAGGGACAAAGCTCAGATCAGGCCCATATGCATTGTTTCTGGGGTGCACATAAATGCACCCTCTCTCTCTCTGTCTGTTAATGGGATAAAGAAAAGGTGGATTGTCCAACTTAATGCATCTCTCTGACTGCACAGCGCTTCATGGCAGGCGCCATTTGTAATTTTATATCCCAGGATAAAACACAGACACTGGACACCAAGGCCGACCTCTCTCTCTCCCTCTCCCTCTCCCTCTCTCTCTTGTTGTTGTTTGGGTCTCTCTCTCTCTCTCCCTCTCTCTGTCACCATAAGTTGATTATTCAGGGAGGCGTCTAGTAAAGTTGGTGATTGTATTAAGCTGCAGACCTACACGCAGGGCAGAGACATTACGTGTCCCGTTTAATGGTGAAACAGCGATATGATTTAATAACATATTCCTCCTACACTCACTGCCACGGCCTCTCTCTCTCTCTCTCTCTCTCTCTCTCTCTCTCTCTCCCTCTCCCTCCCTCTCTCTCCTTGTGACTATTCCTCAGAGTAAATAATTAGGATTCCAGCTTGTCTCCGAGAAAGATAAATGGCTGACATGTGTGACGTGCTGAGAGCTGGAGAAGGGCTGGACTGTCTGCCCAAAAACAGAAATAGAAAAAAGAAGGGAAGAATGAAGCAATGATTTTATAATATGTCGTTTTATCCAAATTTCCCCCATTATTAAAAAAACAATGCAAACAAAACCAACCGTTTGCAAAATTTTATTAGGCCTATGTTTAATTATCTTAAAAATGTTTATTATATTTCGTAAGATTTATTTTGACGTTAATATAAATCACAAGTTGCGCAGCCATTTTATCAATAAACAAGTTATATTTGATCAAAGACTGATTTTTTTATGGTGTAGCCTTTAAAGCTAAATTACAACAGGATGGTGCTTTGTTGCGTTTGAACGCACCTCAGCAAATGCTTTTGTTTTTCTTTAACTTTTGCAAATTAAATTAAATTAAATAACATTTAAAATGCATGGCTGCGTGATATCTGTTTGTGCAGGTGCAACATAATTCATGCTAACGGTTAGCACTCAGAGGCTCAGTTTGTGATGACAGAGGCAGTGGAGCCTCTTCTTCCTCCTCTTCTCCTTCTTCTTCTTCCTCCTCTGGAACATTTTATCTCTGAGCAGAAATGAATGCCAGGTGCTCCCTCGCGCCTGACAAGCCGGCCTCTCGCGACCACAGGCCCACCCCAGCGGTGCGCGCCAGACAGGGTGTCTATGGGGGCCAAAAGTGCTGTTTCTTTTTTTTCTTCCTCATCCTCTGTTTTCCCCTAAAGAGACCGAGCCTAATATCTATCTATCTATCTATCTATCTATCTATCTATCTATCTATCTATCTATCTATCTATCTATCTATCTATCTATCTATCTATCTATCGACGATCTTTATTTTTCGTTCACTTTTTACGCTTAAATTCTTCTTAAAAATACAAAATCCATTAATCTAACCTCGATCCCTTGTGCAAAATTAAAAATATATATATATGCATCTGAGATCACTGTGTTCTTTATTCTTCGGGTTTAAAAGTGAATAAAAAAATCTCAGTACCAGCGTGCAGGGCTGTAAGCGTTCTTTCTTGTTCCCTGAGCTGTAAAACAAATCTTTTCTCGTTGGTTATTCAGCAGCAGTGATCTCTTCCGGAGATAGAGACCCGTGTGAGTGAGGTAACAGCCGAGCAGACTGAACCCAGTAAATCATGCGAGAGCTGACAGAAATAGGCTACCTACATCAGTCACAAAGGAGCGCGTAAAAACAGGCCACAACCAGCGCCGCCATTACACAACAAAACGTCACGTTCAGGAGGAAGAGCACGCGCGGAGGGGGGAGAGCTTTATTAAATCAAAACATCAAAACAAAAACTATTTTCTTATCGAATATGTGGAAAAATACTACAAACAATGATACAGCTTTAATGCAAACATTTCTATTTTAATTTCTGTCCTTACATTTGAAGAAGAATCTTCATCTCCATCTGATTAATTGCTGAAAAATAATTAGCAACAATTAAAAAAAGCTATACTCTAACCTATTACCGTTATAATTCATATAATAACTAGTCTATTATGTTACCAGGTAATGACTATTGCAGGCTATAAAACTGTTAGATTCACATATATTTTCCATCACAATGTGACTGAAGGTAATATTACTTTATCAGAAATGTTATTCACAAATGTTGCACTTTTAATATGACATGTCTTTCACATCAAACATTAGTAAGGGTTTGTGTGTATCTCCATTGTTGTGTGTTTGTGTATCTGTGTGCATGTGTGTGTGTGTGTGCAAAGAGGGAGTTTGCCCTGTTCGTGCCCCCTCCACCACAGCATCTGCAGGCTGAGCACAGGGCTCAGAGGGGAGGGGAGGGGGGGCTGAGAGAAGAAAAGCACTGGTTTCTATTCATGTCATGGCGCCTTTCAGTGGAGGAAGATGGATTTATCTCTCTTATTTCTTTATTCTGCCTCTGCTAACCTTTCAGGTCAGATTGCAGGGGACCGTTGGAGAGACACCGTCACGTGACCCCCGGTACCAAATGGTCTTCCGGCAGTGGCTCTCAACAAGGACCGGAGCACACCAAGACGCCGCCACTCCTCTCAGAAATGCAGAAGACAACATACTACGACAACTCCTCAACGCTTTTTGGTGGCTACTCGTCCTACCAGGGGGCTGCAGCAGCAGCGGCGGCCGCCAATGGCTTTGGGGGCTACGATGCCCCGGTCCCAGTGTCCCACCACCAGCCGGCCTTCCAGTCGGCGTCCCATCTGGACGTGGATTCGTACCAGCGCTCAGCCTGCTCCTTACAGGCACTGGGCAGTAACAGCAGCCACCAGCAGCAGCAGCAGCAGCTCGCCAAGAACAAGGAGCTGAATGGCAGCTGCATGCGGCCCAGTCTGCCGCCTGAGCACCACTCCGCCTCCCAGGTGTCCCCCCCACTGCCCCCCAACCCCAGCAATGGTAATACTGGGGCTCAGCAGCCGGGGGGCAGTGCTGGGGCTTCCTCAGTGTCCAAATCAGGCCCCAATAAGTCCTCTAATTCCTCCTCGTCCATATCGTCCTCCACCTCGTCCTCCTCCTCCTCACTGCCCCCCAACCCCACCCTGGCCAAGCAGATCTTCCCCTGGATGAAGGAGAGTCGGCAGGCGACCAAGCAGAAAAACTGTTCACCCAGCAACAACTCTGGCAACGGTGTGTTAGATTACACCTGTCTCTATCTGTCTGTCTGTCTGTCTGTGCATGATTCCCCCTCACAGTCCCACAGAAACAACATTGTTATTCCTCCTACAGCAACCTCTCCCTCTCTCTTTGTCTCATTTCTCCTCTCCTGTCCTCCTTCTCCTCCTTTCCTCCTTCATTCTCCTCCCTCGTTAGCGTCTTTGTTCCTATTACCTTCTCCCTCCCATCACCACGTCTCTCTTTCCTCACCTCTCTTATCAACATCCTCTTTCAAGCCTCAGATCCCCGGAGGATTGAAAAGGTTTCTCAGACTATTTATGGCAAAACAGGCTTCCACGGGCTCTGCCTCACACCGGGAAATGACCACAGGCAGCTAGTCAGGCTGGTTAATATGTATCTGTGGCTGCTGAGTTAGTCAGCTCTGCTCCAAGGAAATAATGTAATGTTGCTTCAGATGACCTGGTGTAACTGCAGAGCCTGATTCACTAAAACATGCACACATATCTCACATGAAATTGGAAAAGTACAAACGTAAAACCAGAGCCCACTCTGCTTTATTTGATTGAGTCTCTGTAATTATTCAAACCGAGCAAAATAATGACTTTAAATCCAGAAACATGCAGTGAATAGCAGGGGCAGCCTAATACATGTCCCTGCAAACCTAAGATGCCCAGTAAAAGAGTGTAACACAGGAATAATATTTAATTCAACTGAATCCATATACGTACCTGAGGAGTAAGAAAAGGTATTTATTTTTATGATTTAAAAAATGACATAATTGGGTCTGGATACAACAAAAAAATACATCTTAAAACCGTTCATACAGCCTACTACAAACAAAATACTGGTATCTTGTTTACATGTAGATTTTACCTGCGACTTAACACTTTACCTGTTGGACTGGCAGACTGAATTCCAAATTAGGTTGAAGTTATAACTTACATTGTTAACGTAGCCTTCAGTAGATGTGAAATTTTTTATCTGGTAGCAGTTGTTACGGTCAAAGTTTTGAAAGTTAGCTAACTTGGAGGATAGGATCACTGTTAAAATGCGGACGTTAGCAGTTCAAAAGTGCGCCCCATGTACAGAGGCTACAGTCCTTGTTGAGTCCAGGCCTCAACGTTTGGCAGCATGTCTGCTCCCAAATTTCCTGTCCTCCTTCAGCTGGTTTTTCTAATAGAGCTGAAACTCCTGAAAACATGAGCACAAGACAAAAACAACAAAGAGATAGAACGTATAACTTTGTCCACAGGGGGCGCCAAAACCAACACAATCAGAAAGTTCCTCACAGGAGCTTTTGATGGTTTTACTGCTCTGTATCACTGATGTTGTTTTGCGCTAGTGTTATACGGCCATCATCTCATAATAATACTGTAAACTAGCTTGTATTCCTGCATTTTGTTGTTTGGGTGATTACTTTAGCTTCATTTTAGCTGTCTTGCGGTGGCGCCGAAAATATGGTGTTGGCCAGTAGTAAGGAAAACGTTGTTGTCTGCAGGCGTATTTTGTTCATGTGGTCTTTGTGCCTTTTGTGCTGGACTAAATGTCTCTGTTGTGCAACTGAACATTGACTGTTTCAGAATTAAACTTAATATTTCTGAAGTACAGTTCAGAGTCAGATTCGCACCCTGACTTCAGGAGCTGGTGTGGAGGTCGCTGGATTAGCTTAACCGAGAGACTGGAAGCAGGTGGAAAGAGATAGCCTGGAAGAAAAAACAAATATTACATCGCACACTGCCGAACAGAAAACAGTTACACAAACATAACTCTTTAAGCAACAGTTTGTGGTTTGAGGTTAGCGCAGGAACTTTCTCTGCAGGAACAACCCTAGTGAAATAACTGTTAGCCTGGCATTGATCCAAATGATAACTCATGCTAATGGATCATATCTGGCACCGAGTGAGGCACCTACAAACACTGCACAGTGAAACCGATTGGCTTCATGTAGTGTTGTTTATAATGAAACAGAGCCTACTCAGCCTACCTCGGATCTGTCTTATCAATACGCAGTAACGGACTCTGCAACATCACAGCAAGTGTATAGCCAGACATTAAGCCAACCAATACCCCGTGCTCCTTCTTTATTTCATTACTTTCTCCTCTTCAACCGTCACCTCTTCCTCTTGTTCTTGCTCTTATTACTTTGCTCTCCTTCCTCTTCTCTCTCTCTCCACCTCTTTTCCTCCCGGCACCTCCTCGGAAAGCCACTGCAACAAGGAAGATATTAACAGGATGAATTTAAACGGCGTGTACGATAACAGATGAACAGATGAACAGATTTTCAGAAGGGAGAGGAGAATGACACGCAGACGTTTGAAATGGAAGATATTAGCAGAGGGAATCCAGCGGGATGATAAATATGAAAATCATCTGCTTGCGTGATAACAGACAGGCTGATATGTTATTTGAATTGGTAGTTATCAATGAGAAAAATATGTTGTGTCATAATGAATATGAGCCAGGGATTGTTGTCAGGTGACTGTGCAGAGAGTTGAGGAAAGATTAGACGGTTTATTGATGAGAATTTGAAACAATCATTTGGAGAATTTCCCCGCTCTGAGAGACGGGTGATGGTTCGCGCTCTCCTCTTTCTGTCTGTCCATGGAAATAAACACAAGAGTCAACTGTTTAAACTGTTGAGAACAGGAGATATGATTATGGAGAGATATGATCTCAGCGCGTGCTGGAAATGTACTACATCAGCTTTTATTAGTTTGGTCTTTTTACTTTTTAAGAACTCAGTTTGGAGAAGAACCCATACACCTGCATCCATTCTATGTACAGCAGGGGGGACTCATGTAGTGAGAGTGTAGAAGTCTATAAGAAAGCCTCCTTCTCAGTTGATGTGTTTTCCTGATGAGTTAGTGTCTCAATTTGTTGTTTCAAGTCTTCCTCAGTACAGCGTGATGTTCATTCAGTAAGGTAAGGGTCCATTTGGAGGAATAGACCATAAAGCAGGGGATGTTACTTTACCACGCCAACCCATTAACAAGGAAAGAGGTGTAGCAATGCACGTCCTCTCTCTCTCGTCCAAGCATTATCAATTATGATTCCAAAATGTCAGAAGAGTGACCTCAAAATACTTCCCAACATCAGTCCACAAACAAACGCTCGCTATGTCCAAGAAGTCAGAGCGTTATTCAGTTTTTTAAAATAAAGAAGCTCATTGGTGAGAAGAAAGTGAGAGGAACCAGAGTTTGCAAGGTGGCGATCAGGGATTAGATGGACTCGTGAGACTACAGTGAATAAGATATTTGGCAGGTTGAGTTATTTTAAAAAACCTATTATATAGTAGCTGCATAACAGACTTACCTTTGTTGAGTAACATACAGTACATAGGTTGGATGCATGGTAATGTGACTACATGCATGCATAAGAACTTAATGTAACCCTATTTAACTAAGATCTTTTTAAGGCAATCCTTGCAACCTTGTTTCGCTGCCTGTGCATCTTGCATCTGTTGCAAGACAGAAGAGGCATGGCCCGAACTGCCACATTTGACCATTTCAGAGTGTGAAGGTTTTGGCTCAAGGCATATTTGGCATACTCGCATACATTCACATTAGCTTATAACCATTAAATAAATAAGTATGTACCATCTCCACTCCTGAGCTTCAGTTCCTGGTATCCTAACAATGCAAGAGTAGCTCATGCTTCCTATCATTCATAACAAACTGGTTCAAACTCAAGTGTCTGATCAGCTGTGTCGGGAATCCGTCTAACTATCACAGAGATGTGAAGAGCAGGTGAGCTGATTGAAACCAGCTCAGGTTGACCTCCTTCTGTGCTCGTAGTCTTTGTGCTGCAGCTGCTGTTGCTGTGGGGGGTTTTGTCTTTCCAGCCAAGATGCAATTTAGCTGCCCTCGGCCAGCACCGGGGCCTCTGTCTCTTAATAACTGCCACTGTTATGAAGTGTTGACAACTAATATCAAGGGATAATTCAGCCAGCGAGCACAGACCCCCCTCTGCTTTATTAAGAACCTGCATGCTTTCAATTTCCTCCAGCATGCAGCCGGAGTGTGTTTCTTTCCCTCCTTCTCTCTCACTCTCTCAATTTTGATTTCACTCTTACATTTTTAAGCCCTTGATAGTTGTTCTGTGTTTCCTCCCTGTATCTTCTCCATTTGTCACGTCGTTTTCTTTCTGTTTGTCTCACTCTAACTGTGTTTTTCTCTTCAGCATCAGGAGGTGCAGAGAGCGGCAGCAGCGGGGAGAAGAGTCCAACTGGCGGCTCGTCAGCTTCGTCCAAGCGGGCTCGTACGGCGTACACGAGCGCCCAGCTGGTGGAGTTGGAGAAGGAGTTCCACTTTAACCGGTACCTGTGTCGACCACGCCGCGTGGAGATGGCCAACCTGCTCAACCTGTCAGAGCGCCAGATCAAGATCTGGTTCCAGAACCGACGCATGAAGTACAAGAAGGACCAGAAGGCCAAGGGCCTGAGCTCTAGCTCCGGGGGCCCCTCACCGACGGGTTCCCCACCCCTGACCATGCAGTCCTCTGCCAGCTTCCTCAACTCCATGCACCCCATGGGAGGGGGTGGAGGAGGCTACGACGTCCCATCTCCGCCGTCTTTCGGCAAACCGCACCAGGGAGTGTCTTACTCCATGTCCACTGCCTACTCCAATGTCCCAATGAAGGGCTGCCCCCCCCAGCAGAAGTATGGAGCCCCAGACCCGGACTATGGCGACCCCCATCCCCATCACAGCCTGGTGCAGGCAAACAGCGCTGGCTATGGGACTCCCACCAACATGCAGGCCAGTCCGGTGTACGTGGGGGGCGGCAGCTATGTGGAACAGATGCCCGGCTCGGGGCCCTCCATGTACGGGCTAAACCACCTCGGCCCCACGCCCCCCCACCACCAAACCATGGACTACAACGGCGGGGGGCCCATGTCGGGCGCAAACCAGCACCACGTGGGTGGAGGGGGGCCTCAGGGTCCCTGTGACCCGCCCACACACCCAACGTACACCGAGCTGTCGGCGCACCACACCTCGACTCAGGGCAGAATCCAGGAAGCACCCAAGCTCACTCACCTGTAGCAGGTTTGGAACAAAATGTAGGAAATAGTGAAGACGACACAGAACGAGTAACACGACTCACTAACAGACTAACACACGAGGACTCTCCTGCTGCAGAGGGACGGAGGGCAGACAGAATCTGACCCACAGGGGCCTTCCAGTGGTTTGTTGTGTGCTCTCCAAAATATGGTGTGTCCAGTACCTCAGTCTGATCAGGGATACACCATTGTCCAACACTTTCGAAATACAGTCTGTTTGATTTATTGAGCCTTTTATGATGAAGCTTTGCCGGGTCTGAATCTTTAACCATGACAAAAAGAATGAAAAACAGACACATCTCTGCCACGTCAAAGTGCTAAAATCAACGGTAGCTGCCAAAAAAAAGCTGAAGTAGTTTATCCCAGATTGAACTTAAGTTTCTCTCTAAAACAGTCTGACCCGTTTAACACTGCTGTATCTTTTTCACTTCTCCCCAGAAAATATTCTAGTTAGTTAAAAATTCAAAACAAGCAATGGCTTTCCCGAACATTATCTATAATTCATTATCTCATTGTTCCTTTCACTTATATGGCCAAAAATATGACTTAACATGATTCTTTTTTTTTATTAATAAATGGCTTTGTTTATCACGATAGAAAATATGATGAAAATGCAGTTTTAAGGTGTTTCCTAAGCAACACCATATGGTTTATTCGTCAAAAAGTTAAGATAGTTTAATCCCACACTTTTCTACATAAAGATAATTACTGTGATTATTTAGCAGCTATTGAGGGCTGCTAGCTGAGCTGTTGCGAACAACGTTAACTCGATTTTTATGTGAAGTATTAATAGATAAGAATAATGTTTTTTTTATGAATTTTATGATAATAATCTGAGTAGCAGTGAGGCCCTTTGGTTGGGTCTCGAGCAGCTAGCATTACCTTGTTTTCTTATTCAAAGTGATGCTAATTTTTGACCTACATGATAAGCTAGTCCTCATTGAGAAATGCTCTATCATCACATTAACACATTTATGCTTTTAGATCCACATCAAGTGAAATAATACTTTTTTTTTTTTTTTTATATACTATCAATGCTAAATTGATCCCGTACCAATACAGTTCTAACATCCATCCTTACATTCTATTATTAACAGATTCAGTATGAACCTATCTACGCTCCACTGAGTGTGATTCTGGTCCCAGAGCAGTGAAGCATACTGTAGGCGTGGGAGACGAGGTGTACAGTCAATTGTCTCCCACGTCCCCCTGGGGGACAATAAATGTCAGGGAGCTCGTCTTCTGGCACTCCTGCAGAGAAATATCGGCAGCCGTGTGGCATAAAGAGATGTACGGTGAGCACCGTGTTTAAATCTGTGCTCATAGGTGGACTGAGGATTTACTGCAATACAGACCGTGTTAGCTAAACATGGCAAATGTCATAGAGATTAAAAATATCAGATCATCATGAGCTGATTTGAGGAACTAAAAAACGATGAAAGCCGTAATGATGAGTAGTTTTCCTCCGTTTATTTGTTAACAGCTGTACAAACAGGTTTTATTCTAGTGGAGCAAAAAGCAGCTCAGCTAGCATGTTGTCAAAAAGCCTCTGATGGCTTTCTCAGCTAGTATATGGTTTTAAATTGTACTTTGATAATAAAGCTTCCCCTTAAGACTCTCACGTATACAAACAGCTCTCCCCACCGGTAAATGAAATAGTTGGTATTTTAATGGGCAGTTAACCAAGTGGGTAGATTTATGAGGCCGCGCTCTCTCCCCCTCCAGGCAACACATGTTGTTGTCAGCCGAGCTGAGCAATGTGGAGGTCTGCCTCTCATTCAGCCCCAGAAACACGGCCCTCGTCTTCCTCTCTTTCCCCTGTTTTCACGGAGCACATAAAAAAAAAACCACTGGATGGTCTTCATCGTGTCTTTCTGCCTCCTCCCGTCTCTGTCCGTTCAGACTGAATCACTACTAACCCTCTGTGTCCGTCTGTGGCAGCAGCACATGACTTCTGAAGGAGGCACAACCTCTCACAATCCGCCACAGACTTCTTCCCCCCACAACCAACAAACACACACTCACACATGCACAACATACATGCACATACCACACTTTCCATCTCTCTGGCTCCCAGAGACACACACCTGTGCTAAGCTGTGATAGCTAATCACGTCTTCGCACAGGACTCCTTAAAAAGAAGGTGTTTCACCGGGTAGGAGAGGATTTTCAGGACACAGCTGTGCATCAAAGTAAACAGAGGGGTCAAAGTGTGGTTATGTCTGTCTCTGAAGGCCACTGTAATCAAAAACAAGACTCCAACATTTCAGTAAAACAGGCTTCAACTGAGTCACCTCAATCCTGATAAACAAATAAGTTATTTGTTCCAGTGTGATGTCCTGGTGGTCAGTGTGAGAACTGATCCACAGTAGGGTGAATTCGGTTGCAGCTGTTGGCCGTAAAATTTCAAGGAGCAACAAACCTTGAGTATCCTCATAATTGGATGATCACAAACAAACATGAAAGTCTCTCTGTGTGAGGTCACATCAGACTGAGCTCTGCTGGAGCTTTAAGACAAACATTAGCTTCACACGAATCTTTTTAGGTCACAGCTTTTGCTAAATTTATCCAAAAGTGACTCGATGGCCCAAAGTGAGCTGTCAGGTGAAATACTGAGTTTTTAAGGAGTCTGACTTCACACACACACATCATCAGGTGATGCTAAGCTAGCTTCCTTTCACTGACACACACCCAGCCAGCTGTGGACATCCTCAAACAAACACACGAGTGGACACGGAAGAGACTTTTTTAATGTTCTTATTTTAGCACATCATCGACACAGGGTAATAATAAGAGTGGAGAACACTATTTATTTATGTTTGGGTAAGTCACTGCCCTTTTCTCTCTCTTTCTCTCTCTCTTTCTTTCTCTCTCTCTCTCTCTCTCTCTCTCTCTTTCGTATGCGTCCACATTTTATATCGTTTTGTTTTGTTCTCACATATCTTGACTTTTAAACGTGGATACAGGGTATATATTTGAACAAAAATGCATGTCCCAGAGGTCGGAGCTGACGTGTTCGAGACACTTTTAAAAACCTGCAGAGTTTATTTGTCTGAGCGGTGAGAGGGGAGTTTGGGATGACATACATGAGACTGTTTCTGCTAGCATGTGTGAATATGTGTGTGCGTGTGTGTGTGTGTGTGTTGACCCTAGCTACACTCTCTGCTGCTCTGGGAATAAATCTATGGTTTGTTTTTTTTAAAGTGCAGACTGACACAGACGCTCCTCTCACCTGGGCATCATTGTTGCACTTAGAGTTTACATTTTGATGGTTAAAAGGTAAAAAATGATAATAATAAAATCTTATTTTGAAGACGAAAGGCCCTCCAATCAAAGCGTCTTTCGCAAATGTGTGTTCAAGTGAACATTCATATATAAATATTTATTTGTTATAGCCAGTTTAAAAAGACTTTCTGTTTTGTATTATTATTTATCCTTCATGTATTTATATCGAGGAAAAATACTGTACTTTTTTAGTATTTACCTGTTATGAAAGAAAAAAAACAACGTTGTGTTTCTTCTTGTCCATTGTACTGAAGTTACATTTTTTTAGTTCTTGTATTTTAGAAGAAAAAAGTAGTTTTTATGTTCCTATGATGACCCTTGTACATAAATGTCTTGGCTTGTACAGGGACAAAAGGCAGGGGTGGGGATTGGTGACCCGTCCGTGCATAGTCTGAAAATTTAGACCAACTATTAGCTGGAAAAAAGAACGAGTCTTTTTGGAGAAAACAACTTCTTTCTTTGTCCTTTGTAGCTCCTTTTTCTTTCATTGTTGAGAGAGTTGTCTGTCGAACAATTCTTTAATAAAATGTTATGTTATTCAGAGCTAGCCTCAGCTTTTTGTGACTCAGGATTTATGGTGTTTGTGTTTATGACAGGCAGGTCACATGCTAATCAAGCCCTCGCTCTGCACGGCTGCGTCACAATCAAAACTATGAAGATATTGTCACACCAGGATTAACACAAACAAACTTTACAGGATGACTTAAAACTTCTGAACTCTTAAAACCAGCTGCACTCAAAGACAGAAAGTTTGTAGACTGAAATTCTTCATTCTAAAAATAATTATTAGTCATTTGAAATCCTTTCAAAGCACAAGTAACTGTCTGGATCCTGTAAATATCTTTCTGCTTTACATCTTAGGATCACAGTTTAGGACTGAACTGTACTTAAATCTGGTGTAGGTGTCACTTCTTCTGAACTGTATTGTCAAACAGTCTCTGTATTAAATATCAGGTCATCACCTCAGGCTTCACCGCGGCATCATTATCACAAAACTGTCCCCAAAGTTAAAAGTAAAGCTTCAGGCCACATGTTACATGTCAGGAACAAAAGGAAACATCTCCAGTCTTTTTAAAACGTCCAATCTGGCAGCAGCTTATATGCTTTAATGACCAGGCGTGGCTAATGTTAAAAACCAAAGGGTTAAAGGTCTGAACCAAGAGTTCTTTCTGCTAAATCTGATACCTGTTGCTGAGAGTTTCTTGGACAAGTCTTCCTAATGTGAAAAAAAGACTCCAGCTCTCTGCCTCACCTTTGGTCAACATCTAAACCTTAAACTTTCAGAGTTAACATCATCTGGAGTATGACAGATTATTGAGGTGATTACTAATTTATCTACAAAAATAAGCTCCAAACTTGTGAAATGTTTCTAGTGCAAGACTTGATCTGATTAAATAGATTCCTTTGGGTGTTTTAGTAACTTGGAAAGACAAAGGAGAGACCAGAAGACTTGGATTCAGCCCATCTTGACCTCATCTGACCTCTACAAACTTCCACAAGAGTGAAATCTGCTCCTCTGCATCGCTCGGCTCACTTAGAGTATTATAAAGTTCAGCAGCATTTGGGGCCGGATATTAAGCTCTGAAACTTGTAAGCAAGACCAAAAACATGGCCCCCAAACCAGCGCTACAGAACCCTTTCAGATAGTCCAGCAGATGGTTGGAGCAGTCTGTCACTCTGCTCATTTCATCAACAGAAATCTTCTTTGGCTCATTCAAACACTGACTTTCCCACCTGGAATCCTTGCTGATTTGGCTTTCTGTTTTACCCTAAATGAAAATGTTTACTCATAGGTGATCAAAATGGCTCCACTTTTTCCAGGAGTCCAAAGATCAGTTTCTTTCGATAGTTGCTGCTAAACTGGAGAAACAGAGAAACAGGGTTCTGATAGTTCAGCTTCTTTTTCTCCAGCTAGCTTTGTGTTGATGTTTATGACAAAAAAAAAGCCCTGAGGCCTGCGCCTTGGCTCAGTCACATGGTCTCTAACCCCCCCTCACCACCGTCAGCCCCGCTCCCTCTTTCTCTTGCTTTAAGCACGCGCTTGTGCTGAGAGGCCTGCGAGCAGCATAAAACTTGGGACATAAATCAGACTCCCATAAATAATGGCCGTACTTCCCTTTACATCTCCGTTGGACTAACAGACAATAAAAACACCAATAAGCAGAGATTGGATCTAATTTATTGCCTCATAAAAAGAGACGCAGAGCTCGGCTCGGCTTCAGCAGCGCGCGCACTGCTGGAAACTGTACAGACACGCTCACGGAGCAGACAGGTACAGACAGGCTGGAGTGGAGGAACGTTCAAAAATTACAACTGCGATTTAATAAGGTGGCCATTTGTAGGTATAACAGGCAGGTAATCTGTCAAAGTGAATCTATTAGGAGGAAAAATGATGTGTTTATCACTCACAATGTGTCTGCAGGTCTAATATTAAGAGAAATTATGACAGATATGAAAGCTTAAGTATAGTAGGCTACTTATATATAGAAACACGCTGCATTTTCACTCAACGGACGGAACGGGATCAGGGTCATTTTTTTCTGTTGGTGTTTTATCCTCTGTTAGTTTCTGTTGTCTTTTTCTTTCTGTGTTTACTTTAGGTGAAAACAGGAACTGAGCCAATTAAAACCTTACTACTGATTATACTAATTTCATTTCATATTGGTTAAAATTAAAATCAACTTACTTTGAGCCAAATTAAATGATCTACCACACCATCATTTGTAGCCTGGATAAAAGAACAGACTGAAGACGAAAATATATTAAATAAAGATTTAAAATAATACATTAAATCACAAGTTAGAAATCAGCATCTTCAGTCGAAAAAAATCCCGATAACTCCAACGTCACAACTAGCTCACAAAAAACAGCGTATCTCCTCCAGATCTCCAAAACAAACTCTTCCGAGTTTCTATTAAAATAACAAAAATAATTATATAATTGTAATTCAATAAAACACCAAAAAGTAAGTCAAATTTAAAAGGTGCAGCTCACTGAGCAGCCTGGCTCTACTGTGTGTGTCCAAGTGTGTGTGATTAAAACAGCCTCGGCCTACACACTGCCTGAAAGCGCTCAATAGCTCTCACTCCCACACACATTCTGCCCTTTTTTCTCTGAGCCAAAAGGCATGGGAAAGAGTTTGAGATAGGGGGTCGAGCTAAGTATTCCTAAACCATTTGTCCATGGTATCTGACTTGTTTCTTTTTTGTAAACAGGCTGAACCTTTCTGCGCGTATGTGTGGCGCGTAAAAGCTGCGTAAAAATATAAACATAGCGAAAGATTAAGCTAAGAGGAGAGAGATAGTGGGAGTGAGACTGGAGGTTTTCTTGTTATTTGGGGAGAGAGAGAGGGGCTGCTGTCAGCCTCTTTGCAGGCAGGGAAAGATTGATCACCGCACTTCTTTTTTTTCCACCCGGGGCTTCCACCAAAATAGGCTCTCCTCTGCTCAACTCACCAGCTCCTGATCTTTATAAAAATCTACATGTGCGTCCTGTTGAGTCTGAATTCCACTCACTGTGAAACTCACTAACTGTTAGCCTTCATATTATTGGTGCTGTTTTATTATTTCTGCTGTTAGGAGAAAAGGGAGGCCTGCACGCTGCCCTATTTCTTCAGTCTCACGGAGCGACCTCGCTGTGAACTCTCTCCCTCTCTCTCTCTGCGTAAACACGCCAAACACTTTAACACACACACATCACACTGAGCTAGAGCGTGAGAGACAAACTGGGCAGTATATGGAACCTGTGTTTAGATTTTTTTTGTGAACTTATATTTAAGTTTCATTCTTGCAAACACCCATACAGTTATTAGATAATTAGCAATAATCAAAAATGGAGATTTTGTAAATGTAAAAATATGCACTTACACTCAAACAGGCTCTCTTTCTTCACGCTTAATCTAAGTTTATGTCTCACTGCTCTCATCTGCACTACAGCCGGGTACAAATCTCCATCATCCTCTCCTCCTAAGCTGCTGCATCTTCTATAACCTTCCAACTTTTCAGTGTGAGTTTGTGATTAGCAGACTCTGTCACATTTGATAAGATTAATGAGCTGAGTGCTGTAAACATCCGAAGGAGCCATATTGTAAACGGTGCTGGCCGTCTTCGCTCACCTAATGTTTTAACCGTCATTACATCACCCATAGGACCGAAAAAAATGTCAGGGAGATGCTCTATTGTTTGTGAGTAAAACCGGGCAGAGATGCGTCGACCTGCCGCCCACACGGCGCACATGGCGACCGGCAGCCTTCACGTTTTTTCTCCCCACATTGTACCCCCCGTTAAGATGAAACAATAGCAGCTATCATGTGATGAAGCCACTCGGTGCCACAGCTTTTGGAGGAAAAATAATAATGCTGCTTCCCACAGCCATCACAGCCGCCAGGCCCGGCCTCCTGATTGGCTCTTTTGTGTCACATGACCAGGAATTGGCTGCAAATTCGCCCACAGTTCTTCAGTTTAGCCTACCAGGGTCCCCATACGCTAGTAATATCACCAATATACACAATTATTATATAGCACCGCATTTACGCCACTGCGGTCGGGAGTCTGCATGCTCGTGCGTTTTTTATTCTTTTGAGAAGCCATATTGTATTGTGTGCGTGTGTGAGCGTGCGTGCGTGCGCGTATGTGTTTTGTTTTTTTTTATTTTGGGGAAGGGATTGTTCGGGGGTCTCGCCGTGAGAGGGTGATCCGGTTTGAGGGAGCTATGAATTTTGAATTCGAGAGGGAGATCGGTTTTATAAACAGCCAGCCGTCCCTAGCAGAGTGCCTGACGTCCTTCCCCGCCGTCCTGGAGTCATTTCAAACTTCATCAATCAAGGAGTCGACAGTAATTCCGCCTCCCTTCGAGCACACCATCCCCAGCCTCAGCCCCTGCACAGGCAGCCAGCCGAGACCGACTGCAAGGAGCCAGCAGAACCGGGGAAACTCCGCCACTAATGGCCTCCAGACGCACCATCGAGCTGCCCACCAGCCCTGTCCGCCCGGTCAGGCCCCTGCCATGGCCGCGGCATCCACGGCCGGTCCGCTGGCCCACGAGTTTCCCTGGATGAAGGAGAAAAAGTCATCAAAGAAATGCCCCAAGCCTGGGAGCAGCTCCAACGGTGGCGGACCCATCATCCCCCCTGCATCATCCTCCCCGTCGCCCACCGCCTCTGGGTACGCTTCGACGGGCATCGAGTCGCCCACAGGTCGGTATGCCGGGATGGGGGAGTGATGTGCGTCTGTCTGATGAAAGAGTGCACCCTGTGCTTTCATTTTCTGTCTGCATCTTTGTTTCACTGCAGGAATAACCTTCATTACACACAGCATCAAAGTGCTTACATGACATTGTCTTTTTCCTCCTCAGTGTGTGCGTACATTTGTGTGACTGAGTGTGTGTGTTTGTGTTGTGCAGTGTGCTGTGATGCTGTGTCAACAGGGAAGCCATATCTAGACCTCTGCATTATGCTGCAGTGCTCTGCACACTCTGTCATCATGCATCTAAATATGCACCATTAAAGCCTCACACACATCCTCTCTGTCATGTTTAGGATCAATATGTAACATTTAGCTTCACACTGAGTGCAGAGATTTCACACCAGCATCCTGTTAGCTCTTAGAGCCTTAATTTACTAAATGCAATATGTTCATATATAGGGTTATTTGTCGTGCGTAATTACGCACAGATAAGGATTTTTTTTGTCTTTCTCCCTCGTGCAGAAGCTGCAGCCTGCATCATTCTGCTCACTGGGTACCGTGATTTGCAGCAGCAGCAGCATCTCCCTGCTATTATATATTCATAACACAACAGAGATGGTAGCCATATTGGATGGAGGAAGGAAATATAATGGCCAGGCTATACAACCGAACAGAATATACTGGGTGGGGGTTGGGGGGTCTGAACTACATCCACACAGGATACACACTGCACACATTTTCATGGGTTTACATCATTTCTGTCTTTCAGGCAGACCTCCAGAACAATCATTCTTTTTTTCTCTCTTTTTTATTTTACAAAATCCCACACAATCATTTTCAGAAGACATTTTTGTTTTCTCCTCTTCTGATCTCATTCATGGAGCTGTTCGGGGTCTTGTTCCTGACAGATACCGCCACATTCGTTTCACATCGACATTCCCACATTTCCCAGCACATTTCCTCTCTGTCCGCTGATTTATTTATTTTCCTCTCTTTGCTTTTCTCTGCTCACGCGCCGCAGCCTCTCACAGCAGGCTGGCTGCACTATACCAGAAGAGAAAATCCCACCCTGACATTATGATCATCAGTCTTTATCTGCCTTTCCTTTTTTTATTGTTATTATTATTTTACCAGCACCTAATTGGTTCGCTCTCACATTTATGGCTTTGGCTGCTACTGTAATTGGAAGGAGTATTTTTTATGAGACTTTTTGTTTTATTACTGTTTTATTACAGACAGAGGAGCCGAGGGGATTCCTGCTCGACGCTTCAGCAGCTTATTTCTTGGCTGGAAATCTCGCATGCAATAAAAGTGTAGATGTTTTACGGGCTCTCGTGAAGTAGATTACAATTTGAGGTTTAAACGAAAAATAAAATTAAGATAAAAAATGAGAATAGGTCCAGAAGAGTTTGCACTATAAATCCTCCACATAATGTCTCTCTGCCTCCTCTGTGTCTTTTTCTCCCTGCAGACCCGGGACAAGCGGGCCTGGATCCTGGAGGAGCCGGGTCCCGAAGGCTGCGCACTGCCTACACCAACACGCAGCTGCTGGAGCTGGAGAAGGAGTTCCACTTTAACAAATACCTCTGCCGGCCCAGGAGGGTGGAGATCGCCGCTCTCCTGGATCTGACTGAGCGGCAGGTCAAAGTCTGGTTCCAAAACCGGCGAATGAAACACAAGCGTCAGACCACGCACCATCGGGAAGGAGGCAGTGGAGGCCCGGAATCCAGCGACCCGGGCGGGTTTGAGCCGCTCGAAGGCGCCGATGCCTCCTCTCCGTACTCTAGTCAGCCGCTGGAAGCTTCTGGCACCGGGGAGGCTTCATCTGAAAGCGAGTCGGGGAGCGGCAATCTATCATCGGCCGCCTACGCTGCTGACAGCGGCGACAATGCGCAACCCACGCCGGAGGAGAGAAGCCGTTTGAGCCGCCCACCGCTGCCAGGAGCATCTGGCTCCTCTGACGCTGCTGCGGCTCACCACTCACCACAGGACTCGGGCCTGATGCAGCTCGGTGAGGCCGGGCCCGCAGCAGCTGCACCGGCTACTGATCCTTCGTTCTCCGAGCAGCAGGACTCGTCCCTCACATCCTCCTCGGCTCCTCCGGCCTCCTGCTCCTCCTCCGCGCTCCCGGACCTGACCTTCTTCGCAGGGGACGCCTGCCTGTCCCCGAGCCTGCAGAGCTCCCTGGACAGTCCGGTGGATTTCTCCGAGGAGGACTTCGACTTGTTCACGAGCACGCTGTGCACCATAGACCTGCAGCACCTCAACTTCTGAGAGGAGCTGCGATATTTTACAAAACAAAATAAAAGTGAAGGAGGAGGCAGTGTGGACTGGCGGGCCTGTGTGGACCAACAATCGAGCGGATGAGTGTGTTGTTAAAGAAGCTGTTCGGCAACATTCCTGAAACATTTTCAGATTGAAAATTATTTTCGTTTTTAAAATAAATTTCGTCTTTTTTGTTGTTTAATTTCGCGATTCAATTTCAGTTCGAGAGATGCAGTCGTTTTATTATTATTTTTATTTCTAACAGAGGGGATTTTTTTTTCACGGTTGAAACGTTGTGGATTTTTATCTCTTCTTTGCCCAAATTTCAGGTATTTATTTCCCTTTTTGCTTTTGATAATTTTGGATGAATTGGTGGACCTTTGTGTGGATCTGTTTGCTCTTTAGTGTGTCCTGGTGCAGCTTCATGGATCTTACTAACCTCTCAGGAACTGTTCACGGAGTCTTTGTGCAGAGAGCTGGACTGCTCTGAAAGAATGAAGCCCTGCTGATGACCCCACTTTTAGACCCTAGTTTATTTATTGAGATTCTTTAATAGTGAAAATCCAAATTATTTATTGTACATATATTTTCATAGTGGAATAATAATGATAATAAAAACACACAAACATTTAAGATGTGGCCCATGTTGTTGTTTTGTTTTATTGCTGCCTAAATTCAGGGAGTACTGGAGAAAATGATTATACCATTTAAATATATCGATAATAAAAAATACATTTTAATAAAGTAGGATTATAATAATCACAAAATATGAAATACTAATTTAAGCATATTCAAGACTTAATCATAATCAAATTATTTGGCTGCAGGCTGTTGCAATTTATTTTCATCTTATAGTAATTTTTTAATAATTTTCATAATGCATGCTTAGTTTGAAATTAACAAAGCATGTTTAGTTTGTTTTGTATTAATTTAATTTTCATTTTGAGGGTTAATTTTTTCATTGCAATTATTAATTTTTCATTTAACACTATTTGTAGCCTCTGATAAACACAGTTTTAATTTATATTTATAGTCTGGATTGAGAGCAGACTTCTGCTGTAACCCAGTTTTCCCACACTTTATCCAACAGTAAAAATACATGCTGATATAGCCTAGAACAGCCCTGTAGGGATCAGCTCATGTGTTTGTATAGAGATAACCCAGTGATGTTTACCAGAGCTGATATTAAGGGGAGAAAGTCTGAGGCCACAGCAGGATTTTTTTCCAGCACATGTTAGCTTAGCACAGCTAGCCATCTGCCTTTAAATGGGAGCTATACATTAGCTTTCACTATGTGAGAACAGACAAAGCAGCCTTTCACTGCCTGTGTCAGACGCCACTGTTCGGTTAAGCGCGCCCTGTTTTGGCAGAGTTGGCATGGAGGTTAGCTTTAGCATGACAGTGCTAGTTTTTTTTCTTCCATTGTTCAGATTGTGGGCTGAATGTGAGTTGAGGCAGCATGGCTAGCTCCCTGCCGCTATGCTGCTAGCTGTGCTGCTAACTAGCTGCTGCTCCTCCTCCCACAGAGTCAAAATGGCGCTGTGGACAAAGCAGGATGTGAACAATGAGCAGTGGCAGCCATTACAGGGTGACTGGCTCACTGTGACAGGCTGTGTGTGAGTGTGTGTGTGTGTGTGTGTGTGTGTGTGTGTGTGTGTGTGTGTTCGTGTGTGTTTGTGTGTGTAGCCAAAAGAAAAAATGACTGCAGAATCAAGGGAAGGGTTGTGTGTGAAACCTTTTTTCCCCTTTAAATATTATTATTAATAAAGTAACGTAAAAATAAAAATTAGGATATGTAGGATTCATTGTAATTTGCACAGCTCATATATTTTATCTCTATATATTAAAACTGCATTACTTCAAACCTTAAAATCTGACTATTTTAATCACAAAGACACTTAAACTACTACTTATTCTACCAATAAAAAAATAATAAGTGTAACAATAATAATAATAATAATAATAATAACACCAACAATAAAACAAATTATAACAATAAAAACAACAATCATATTTAAAATAATTCTACATACTCATTTTTCAAACATTACAGCAACACAAGCTGAGTATATTGGAGATGAAGATGAAATTGGCTTAAACTAAGGTATGGCTTACCTCCTTGCAGTAAGCATACACATGACTTGAGTTTTTGTAACTCTGGAGTTAAAGAAAACAGGACGGTGCTTCTTTCTCTACCTCAACCCAAAGGACAGGTTAGCTGGCCAACAGCAGGTGAGTTGTTGTCTGTCAGGTAAGACAAGGATTAAGTCCTTGTCTGCCTTAATACAACATTTTCAGTTTTACTTTCATTGAACTGAATACAATTTTGTGACATCCAACATTTTATGTTATCCGCACAGTTTCTAAAGGAGTCAGAGTGGCTGGGATTGTTGTGACTTCAAGGCAAATATATTAGTGCGTCATCTGCATAGATGTGAACAGAGACCGTATGAAACATGGACATAGTTTCTGTAATGTCACCTTCTGGTTTGTGAAGAGAAGTTTTGCATCCCAACAATGGAGCCATACTGGAAATGATGACTCAAGCTAACTTTGGATCAACCTAAACTTAAACAGGTGGAACTAAGGCAGACTTTTAGCCTCTGGGCAAAGACCTACAAAGCATCCACCTGCCAGTCAACAGAAATCAAATCACATCAAACTTTTTGTCATTTTGTTCCTAACAATGTAAAAACAAAACAAAAGTGAAATGTGCCTCTAATTATGCAAATGTATGTATAATTCTTAGGCCTTATATTAACTCAACAGATGCCTTAAAAAACTCACCCTTGTACAGTGTGTACGAATAACTAAATGAGCTACATACCTAAAACTGTTTTTTCAACCAGGCTGTGAACAGGTTTAATTTTGCAGTTTAATGGGCACTGTCATGGGACCTGATGCTGATTCTTAGCTTTCATAGTCGGCCTCAAGTGGACACTCAAGGAACTGCAGTTTCTTGCACTTCACTGTGGCTCCAATTTTTAAACACCAGAGGTTGCCGCTTGGCGTTGAAGAGAGGATATTCTTACAGTTCGACTGACCTATTGAAATGGTGAGGAGGGGAAGAACCCCACAGGTGTTGTGTAATGACTCATGGCTATAGTCATGTGAAAAGACTTCAAATTAGAGTAAAAACATTCCAGATACTTCGAAACCCTTTCCTCTCTCATTTTAGAGTACATAATGATGAACTTTGCTCAATGCCCAGCTTTGCTGTCTGCAGCTCACCTGCCGGGGGTGTCTCCAAGTGTGGCCATTGGTCACCCCAAAATCCAAAACAATGGTTGATTATTTGCTTTGTCAGAGGAACAACTTAAGTTACATTAACTAATAGTGTCACAACAGGTTGCTAGCAGATTTCTTTGCATTCCAATGTAGCATTTTTCTATCCCTGCAGCAAGCTGTTAATCTCTTCATCTGAGACTGACCCTGTGGCAGCAGTTTCAAACTCAAAAAGCAACTATAGAAATGATGCATCATTATGCTTATGGTCTTGTTATCTTTTACAGGTCACACAAATATATCAGTTTCAGTCTGTTTCATAAACAGAGAAATACAATTCTCCCAGGAGCTTAAAATACTTCTAAATATTAATGTTTCTCAGTTTGTAATGTGATCTGTAAAATCATCAATGAAGAGTATTCACGCTAATTATATATGACAAAAACAACCAAACCAAACCTGAACAACACTTGACTTTTAACCTTCTTTCCTACAGATGTGTGAATGCTTACAATAAAATATACTAATATTTTGTTCAGTTCAGGAAAGTCTATTTGGAAACAAATCTCACTGGTGCTCTGATTTTCCTCACACCTCAATCATTTACACAACACAACTTCTGTGCACAACATGTTACCTGCTGATGTTCACCATACATGACTCAATCACTTAATGTTTCAGCCTATGGAAAATGTCCTGCACTGACTCATCTGAGGTCCATGCATGTGAGCACAAGTTTCAGATAGTGTACATTTGGTTTCCATGGTGACAAATCAGCACAACAGAGCACATTTTCTACCTGCAAGAAAAAACAGATAACATGTTTACTTAAAGGATCCTGCGCTCCGTCTCCCACATCTCTGTTCTTAACCACAGGTTTTGCATCATTTCATCTGTATAGGTTGATTCCTCTTTTTTTTGACTCTATCCAAACTGGTGATGTCAGTCTGATGATTCATCTTTTCTCAACCTGAACTTTTCACACAAGCAACAACAACAACAGCATGCTGTGATAAGGATGGTAAACAACGTTTAAACACGGCAGACACAAATTCCATTGGTGCTATTTGAGGAGTGCAAGTACAGGCCAAAAATATAGATCCTAAGTCCCGTGTATTACAGTCCACAGTTAGAGTTTCACAGGAGTTTTACATGATCCTGTTTAAAGCTCCTGTAAGGAGTTTTCAGCTGGTTATAAACTGAAGAATATACTAAAGAGCTACTGAGACAAACAAGACAATTAGTTGTAAGACTGACTACTTCACTATAATCTCTACTAACACCTTAGAATGTGTCAGCAGCTTGTGACAGTAGTCTTCTCAGCCCACCGCGAATGCGTCTCTCCGGTTTTAAAAGGGACCCTGTAAACCAGGGACCTTCAGCTGAGCCTGTCAGTGTTTGCAGATTTACACAGCTGTTGAAAAACAGAAGGAGACCTCGGGAATGCAAATTAGTTTAGTTTTTTTATAAAGATCGAAAAAAAAAAATCCTCATCAGATAAGTATTTAATGATCACCCCAAAGATGTTTATGAGGGATGCATCAGGCTGAAAGTTGGCAGTTAGCAGGGTTGCTGTTTAAACCAAAACACTGGCCGATCTCTGCCAAGGCTTTTTGAGTTAAATTCGATTTTTAAGCCGTGTTGAAACGTCTTTGCTACTCGCGCTTATCTCCTCTCACATGTTGATTCAGTGAATCCATCTGTGATGAAATATAGCACCATCTTAAACAGTGCCAGTTGAGTCTCTTCCATGCTAACAGGCTAACTGTTGTGTTGCTCATAATGATACCTGCCTGTCTGCTTCTATGGTGTCATCTGTGATGAATGGCATTTGTCTTTGTTTTACTGCCATCTACTGGTCTGGTGGTGTAGTGCACCAGAGAGCCTCAGTTTACTTTTTTTTCTCTCCATACATCACTGGCCTGATTTGCACAATCTACCCGGGATTTCAGCCCACGGTTGAAACGCAGACAACAATGGGGGAACAGGAACCTTTTAGTTCCTGGTAAAGTAGTTCTGGGGGCTAAAAGACCCTGGAACTCTTGGTCCAAATGCACCTTTACATGCATGCTCCCGAAACACCCTTCTTCACACAGCAGAGGTTGTTAATAAACGATAAGTTCCGCTTAGATAAAATCCGCTAAGAGATAAGAGGAGCCCCTTTGTCCACAGGGGGCTCCAACATCAACAGACATTGAAAGCAGCTCACTGGAGCTTTAAATAGGTTTCAGTTAGGACATCTCTCATCGCAGATTTTACTCAGATTTTTCTGATTGCAGGATTTAAAGAGTTAAAGGTGGGGTTTAAAATCATGGAAAATACTTAGCTTTAAGTGTTTAATCTCTGCATCAAACTAAGAGTTTAAATAAAAGACGTAGTCACCAATTTGTTTCTGAAGAGGAGTTTTGAAGCGTATCGTAGATGGCTGCTATATTGGAAATACTGCCTCAATCTAACATTCACTCGAGCTAGTATGAAGCAAAGATGTGGAGCTCAGGTGGGCTCTTTATCCTCCTCGCTACTAGTTACAGTGTGTTTGAACCAAGCTGTAAACATGTTGATTTTTGCTGTAAAAGTCTTCCTTTTTTTGAATGGGTGTGAACATGGCTTACGGTACTTCTGGATCCAGCTTCAAGTGGACACTCAAGGAACTGCAGTTTTTACAACTTCTGCTTGGCTTCATTTCTCACAGCCGGAGTTTGCTGCTTGGTTGAAATACCTGATATCTTACAGTGCAGTGATATCAGGAGGAAGTCACAGTCGAAAGAGAAAGATGTATGCGAGGACTTAAAAAAAACAACAAGTCTGTGAATGTTTCGGCGACTCCCAGAGAGAAAGCTGGGATGTACAGTTTACACAACTCTCTCCTTTTCTCTCTTGTTACCATCCATCTGAGTGTAACTTGTAGACATAGAGATTACGATAGAGTACATCTCTATGCTGGGAGACATATCTCACCATCTGAGTGCCTGCGTGTGTGCGTCTGTGTGTGTGTGTGTGTGTGTGTGTGTGTGTGTGTGTGTGTGTGTGTGTGTGTGTGTGTCTCAGTAATCTCTCTCTCCTGGCTGTCACCGCCTGTCGGCCTACTGCCATGCTGCAATACGTGGACGCTCCTTTATCTTCGCCATCACCGTAACAATCACTGTTATGATTTTTAACCATGTGTGTTTGGTGTGTGTGTGTGTGTGTGTGTGTGTGTTTGTATGTGTATGTGTGTGTGTGTGTGTTTATGTGTGTGTTTGCGTGTAATATTGCATAACTCAGTCCTGATAGATCATCCACTTAGCAGGAGTGGTAAAATATGCGAGCAGTGGATTTTTATCATCACAGGCGTCAAGAGGAAAGTTTCCTCTCAGACACACAGCCTGCCTGCGAGTCAAGGTGCAGTACCCAGAGTGTCCTCTTGAGGCGGTCTCCAACAGTGAGTCAGTCCCCAAAAAAGCCCCGTATAAAAATGTCCACTTATACAGCAGAAATAAACATGTTAACAGCCTGGTGCATAAAACAGTTTATATGGCTCATTTCTGTATTCACATTCATGTTTTCTACATTTTCATTCTTTTCTTATACTTCCATTTAATCTTTTAGGTATTACAGATTCACTGCTGCAGACCCACATCACTAAAATCCTCCAGGAATATGTGCAGTTGAGTTCAGAGGTCAATGAATAGTGGTTAGGAAAAGACGCAGGAGGGAAATTTGGGGGGTTTTTGGACTGCAGCTCTCGTCCTTCACCCTGAACCGAAATGTTCGCCCGCTGTGAGAGAGATCAGGTTTAAAGCAAGGACGCTAAAACGAGACAGGGTCATGACTGAATAACAGTCAACTGGAGTTCACACATGTACATGCCGGGTAAGTTTGTGTGCGAGTTGTACATATGGGCCTCTTTTTACTCCATAGCAGTAACCACACGCTCAAAACTCCAGAACTCCACAAAAAATTTAGGGTGAGCTGCAAGTGTGAACAGAAAGAGCCAAAATCTTTACCTTGACTTTATACACATTTTTTCCTGCCACCCCTTTTAGAAATGTACTTTAGAAGTGAGGGTGAACTGATGTGAGAACACACATCTCCAGACAGGGTGGGTGCTATGAAGTTCACATCATTCGACTGATACAAACCCAGAAGATCGACATAACAAGATTAATAAAAGTTGTCACTTTTTTCGTAATTTTCGCATCCAACGAAAAATTATAATTTTTTTCGTGTTTGTTGTGTCAGACCAAAAATGTTCCCTTTATCATGTTTTTCGAGCCATGTTCACGTTGGCCAAAAATGTTTCACGTTTTTCATGATATTCACATTGAACTTTAAAATTGGGATTTTGGCGAAAAATTGACATTTTTCAAACAATTGAATTTGAAGCAGGAGAGTTATTTTCCAGATGAAATCAGAGAAGATGTCCTCACATCCATCTGTTGATGATATAATTGTAAAAACTATCCTAATAGCATCAGGCTGAGCAATTTATGTTGAAACAATGTTCAAACAACGTCTATGGCCACGGTGTAGTGACTATCCTGACCTGATTTTAGTCACTGTCTGGGTGCGGGAGTGAGGTGTTTTTGAAGCACTTTTAAAAGAATCCAATGTCCAATCCGAGGTTATTGTTGCGTTATTTCTTGCCGTTTATTGTTCCGAAGGATAAACAGGTAAAGAAAACTTACTTTGAAGATGATATGCGTGATGAGGATAACAGTGTTGTCTAAGACTAGCAGTAAAAACCATGTGCTCTTCCCGTTCCCAAGATCACTACTTCACCTGTGCCCCTTTTGTCGCACTTACCTGCCCGTTTACCTGAAGTGCCCCTTGTGGTGATTGTGCAAGTAACCAAACAAAAAACAAAAACAACATAGGTAAAATGGCTCATACACATGGTTTACTTTCAACATGGTTTAAAAGCAAGAGGCAACCTCCAGTCTCAAAGTATGAAGCCCATGTGTTAGTGTTATAAACTGCAATTCATCGAGAATCCGCTTGAGGCTGGCTGCAGAAACACCGGAAACCACATACACCAATTTAAAAAAGACGCTCTTTGCAGCATTAATAAACATGTTTACAGCCTGGTTCAAAAAACGGTTTGGCTCTACATAGCTAATTTCTCTATTGGCACACACTGTACGGGGGTGGGGATTTTTTTCTAATGCGATGGTTCAGAAGATATTAGCATTACGAGTTTTTGCCCAAATAAGGACATGACTGACTTGACTCCCAGACGAGAACACATAGCTGTTGGCTAGGAGGCTCAAACTCCGCCTCTTTACGTCACACTATGCCTGGTTGAGTTCCGCATTTCCAATATGGCTGCCGACGACAATTGGCTTCAAAAAAGCGCTCAGGAACAGATGGGTGACATCACAGAGACTACGTCCATTATTTATACAGTCTATGTTTGCACCGTCTGTTTGGACTACATCACACATTCACACAGTACACATATTAACGTGATTTTCAGGCCATAGGCTGACTGAAAGTGTGAAAGTGAGCAGAGCATCACACCACTGAATAAAACCTATGCATTACCTGAAATGAAGCACATGACACATGCACGCAAGTCCAGCACTCATGAGTGTTGACCGCTGAAATCTGAAGTTACCGGGGGTCATCCCATACAAACTCACTCTTTCTGCCTCCATCGTTCGAGTTGCACATCCTCAGTGACTGAGCATGTGCAGTCTGTGGAGAATGTTTAAAACCGCTCCCTTATTGATGTCTCTAAACATCACACGGCCCACAGATTCGAAAAATTTCAGCGGCAGAGCTCAGGAGTGCATAAAGAGGCTCATGTGTTTGAACGGTGTGTTTATTAGCATCCACTTAGCCACATTTCTATCAGATGATCAATGTCTCTGTAAGCATTTCCATCAATATAAAGCTAGCGCACACACACACACACACAGACACACACACACGCACACAGTGCACTGTATATTGAGCTGTCAGGTGGGAGCCTTGGAGGATACGCAGCAAACACAAATCACTGTGTGTACCTGATGATGCAGTCTCTCTCTAATAGGTCAATAAAGGACAATTCCACAGGATTTACTGTTATTTACCAAGGGACCAACACAGACAATTGTCAGTCAATCCTGCAGCCCCAATTAACAGCCAGTAAATAGACTGCTGAGTGTGTAGCTCAGAGCGCTAACCGGCAGCTAAACACAGTCTGAGAAACTCAAATAATTCAGGAGCAATCAGAAAATCAAACATGGCAAAAATGAGCTGCTCAATTACAAACATGGAGCCGGTGCTGCAGGTGTCAATACAGCAATAAGAGAGCTTTCAAACCATGTATTGACTGGTAACACTATGATCAATACAATATGGGCAATTCAATATTTAATTTTTGGTACATGTCAAATAAAAGACCTCAGAGATAGAAAGAGATCATACTTCTTTAAGAATGAGCCTTTCTTTCAAAAGCAGACTTCAGTTTGTGACCAGACTCACAGTATCTCAAAGTGAAGACACTTTGGTTTACAAGTTGGTTTACTTGCAAGAAAAGAAAAAAGAAGATATATATGTCAAGTTGATTAAACATCCTGGAAATACACTCCCTCTAAGATGTGTAATCTGAACCAAGGTTTCCTACAGCCGTGTGAGTCCAACATGAAAAGATGTAATCATAATAAACAGACTGAAAAGACGCTAAAATAATGTCACTATGATGCAGGTTTGTAAACTTGATTTTGGTTGCATGATGTTGTCATTTGCAGCATATGGACATGCACTTATGAGGAGATGTCAGAGAGATCACCAGAGCAGGAATGGTGCCTTGGCAGTGTTCAGAAGGTGAACCGGCGTCTCTCAGGCTCCACTGGTGACCATCTGGTTCCCAAACCAACCCCCTACAGACTGAACTGCTGCCACAAAAACATGCAATATAAAAAACCACAACTATAAAAGTATTTGAGAACAGATTGAACATTTTAACATAAATTTATATCCTGTTTCAAGTTGACATGAGTCACATGTTACAAAGAAGGTCCCATCTAACACTGTGAGCATTTGAGTCTCTGCTCGGTAAAGTTTTGTAAACTTGTTGTTCCTTTGTTTAGCTGAAACCTGCACGTCCTTTCCAACGGTTCTACATGACAGTTTGTACTGTTGACATTCTATCACACCAGCGCTGATAAAACATTTGCAGAATCCTAGCAGTCAGACAGCAACAGCCCAAACGGCTGGAGACTTAAAGCTGCAGTTCTTCTCTCTCACCTCTAGAGGTCAGCTCCAAAAAATATCTCCTCTTAAAATTAGAAGGAAATTTTCACACCAGAAATGAAAGAGAAAATACATTCGGTGCAGTTTGAGTGCCTTCGCAAGTTAAAAAACATATTTTCGTGCAAATTATTTAATATAATTTCCCTGTGAATTATCAAAAGTATCTTAATGAGGAATTTTAATGTGTTATTAATTGCTGCTTTATGATATATTTAGTGTCAGGTATGCAGTGCTATAAAAGGTATTCCATAAGTTTGTTCAAAGTGTTTCGATAAGGTATCTGACTGATGAAGAACTTCTTTTTTACAGTACTTTCAGTATATTCTCATTCCATGACACACTTTGGAAGAATCAGATAAACCGGCTGATGGAAACCTGTGGAAGGTCAGCAGGTACATTAATGAATAAACTAGCAAACATCTACTCCATGTACTTTTTAGGTACATACGTTGGAGCTGAGGTAACACTATTGAGTGGAGGAATTTTTCTCCTTTCTGGCCCCTCTCCTCTGCCGTAGCCGGGGTGTAAATGTGGGGTGTAGATAAGAGCAGCCGAGCTGACAGCGTCTTATCAGAGACGACAGATAGCAGCGAGCCGGCAGGAAAATCTCTCCAGCTCTGATTTCTCTTCTCTGCTTTCAATGTTCACTCAGAAAATCACACAGCTGACCAACTCAAACTTTCACACCTCGGATTGAGTTCATTTTTCTTTACAAGATAGTTTTTTGTTTGTATTTGTTACAAGACGTGCCTGCAGCAGTTGCAGGATGCTGTCTATGAAGAGTTTTGAGCTGCAGTTCATGTAACTGCCACTAGAGGCAGACTTCAAGAAAACTTAGAGATACAAGAGCCTCATAGTCCACATTACACCACATTCAACTAGATGTTTGTTTGTTGTCTTGCTCATAAGTACCTCAACAGAGCCCGTGACCTTAAGTGAAACTTCATCATATGTGAAGGATCCGACATATCCATCAGATCGTTCCACATTTCATCTCTGGAGCCCAGTGGGTCATAAACAGACATCATACATTTACAAAGTTAGAAGACCGGTTACAAACACCAAATGGTAGACATGTGTATGATTTATCTGCATTTTAGGTGGAGAAACAGGAATTCAGGATGATCTGAAATGACTAGTTTCCTCGTCTTACACAGAAATACAAATTTGGACTATTGTCTAGTCTAAGAAGACGCTCTGGACATTGAGCATAGTTCATTCTACACTGCTAAACACAAGATCACAGTCTGTGTGTAAACAGTGTCAAATTGTTTTGCTGAGTGTGACTATCATTATCAGAGCTAGCACCACCAGCCTTCTGTTCTCCTTGCAAGTTAACAGCCACATGCCTGTGCTGGTTAATCATTGCTGCAGTCAAGTGGTTATATGCCAGTTTAACCAGACACAGCCTACAAACAACTTTATCTCCATTTACTAGATCAAAATACTAACAACCAAGCTATGAGATGCCATTGTTCATCTGTGATTGTTTACATCCAGGTAATAGAGCAGGACTAGAAGTAATTCTGGTGCCTGCTAGGGAGGGTGATAATATTTAATCATGTAGAGCAAATGTGGAGCTACAGATCAGGACAGAAAGTAACACATTGCACTGAAAAACTTCACATGAACAGAAAGTTTTGATGCTTCTTTGCTGCAGGATGCTGAAATCCATGTTTGAAGTCACAGTTAAGATGTATCACAGAGTGGGCTGCTGGTGGCCTAGAGGTCTAAGCACCCCACATACAGAGATAGTCCTCGTTGCAGAGGTCGCCCACTCAACTCCTGACCGCGACCATTTGCTGCATGTCTTACCCCACTCTCTACTCCCCACGTTTCCTGTCTCTCTCCAGCTATCCTATCAATAAAGGCAAAAACGCCCAAAAATATAACTTAATAAAAAATAGATGTATCGAACAGTTGCTCCAGTGTCGCTGATATCAAGGTGTGACAAAGTGATGTTTGCATGAATGGGGCATGTAATATGAAAGGTTTTAAGAGCACAGCAAGAGATCAAAATGTTGCTGTATCACTGCAAACATCACACACAACCTCAAAACACATACTATTGAGGAAAAGTGTGCAGCAATGTGTCTGCAAACACTTTAATTTCATCATCAGATTTAAACTGATACCCTTAAAAGGGAAAATGTAAAAAAAAAGAAGGTCTGCAGTACTGACACTTCCTCTGTCTGTGTCTGAGATATGTGTGTCTGGATGTGTGTTTGTGTGTCTGGATGTGTAAATGTTATTAATAATGTTCATAAATGCTGTTATGTGTCTGCATCAGTGGCTCAGGTTTCAGATTTAATGTAACGACGTCAGCAGTCTGGACTCGCAGCTCCTCTCTCTGCTGGATCGTCTTTCACAGTTTGCAGAAAGACCCTCACATCACACACACAAACACACACGTGCACATCAGGACTCTTTTTCCAGGAATACTGCAGCTTCTCTTCCTGCTTCTGCAGTCATTCGAGCTGTCTGAGAGGACTGTTAGAGGAATCAGGCAGACAGGGAACGCAGAGGGACTGGAAGGTTCTGGACCATCAGACTGCTGCATTTCTCTAGTTCTAACAATTCTGCACATTTTTGTCCTCTTCTTTATAACTTCCCTTTTAAACCCTGATCAGGACTGTGTTGTGTCCTTAATGGACATTCTTTCAGACAGTCAGAAACAGAAGCATAGTTTGAGGTCGTAGCTGTATCTGGATTCTGCTCCTGACTTCAAGACATAGACCAGGCTGAGCCAGCCTCGAGGTCATGACCCCAAAGGAGGTGTGAAGGCCAAGAAGCAGAGTCACCAAAAACTGGGAACTTTAAGATGATACCAAAAAAGGACAAAAAATTCAAACATGCTGCAACAGTTCCCAGGAAAAACAGGCAGCAAACTAAGAAATGAATCAAAAAAATTAAAGTCAGAGAAAATAAAAGATCAGACATGCAAGTCAAAAACAGGCACAGCAAATACACACAACAAAAAGAGCAGCCATCACGACAGAAGTGCTACAGGATTTAGAGGGAACTATCTAGGACAGGATTCGTCAAAACTTTCCATGGAGGAAAAGTTAGAGATTTGGGTAGGACAAAATTTGAAGCCCTGTAAGGGGATATGCAGCTAGCAGGACAAACACAGCACCAAAAACCAATAAAGGATGGTCTGGCAGCAGAGAGTGTTGCAGCGAGGTAGCTTTCTTGCAAAGTTTGGCTCTTTGCAGCAAAATGCTGGGTCAGGTGGTAGGGTGTTAGATCTATTGTTTGTCATTATCAATGTAAAGTCTGAGCATTTAACTCCTTATAAACACTGCAGTGCATTTATTTTCAGCTCTCTGATTGTTTACACTTCATTTGAACAACCTGTTAAAGCTGCTGTTTGCGAATTTTAATTATTCCTTTTGCATAAAAAAGGGTTCAATTATGCCATGGATTTCAGCAGAAGGGCTGATTTAAATGTGTGCAAAGAGAAACAAAGACAGAGAATGGAGACATGTTTCGCTCTGCAGCACAGTTCCATGACAATTTGCAAAGATTTGCACCTGCAAAACCCAAAAAGCTGTTTCGTGAATTTGATCCTCTGTCCACATTGAAACACACCCAGAGTTTTCACTCCAAAAAAAGAGGCTCTGAAGCCTTTTAGTTGGTTGGTCATGAGAGGTTAAATTAGCAACTATGATGTTTCTTTAAATATATCAGATTGTAGATTAAACTTCTATGGTTGCCGACTAGGCTAACTGATCTGCAACAGCCCCAGCAATCTTCTTTAGGAGAAGCGTGATGCAGATTCAGGAATGATGCAAATTTATAAACACATGAAAAGTCTAAAACAAATGCAAAGGCTAAAGTTTGTTGTGAATGAAAAAACAACGGCGTACAAGGAGACTAAATAACTGCACAAACCGCAAACATGCTGCAAAAAAATTGTGCAAATCCAGAAATGCACAAACAAAGAAAACATGACGTTAAGACATGACGTTGGGAGTGCGATCCTACATTTCAATAAGACAGAATCTAAACCGTTCCACTCTTAGATGGGCACAAACCATAGCAGTGAGCTGCTAAAACATTGCACCAAATTTTTAAGCTCAATTCATACATGCACAAAACTCCTGAAAATGGACCAAATGTTTAGGGTGGGCTGCATGTGAACATAAAGAGACTACATTTTCCTGCCAGCCCCCCAGGAACAACTTAGATAAGAAATGGGTTGAGCAGATGTGAAAACACAGGTTTTTATACTCAATAATTCACTGTAACTGAGTCGTGGTGGACCACAACATGATGTATAATAACATCAGGTTGAAGACAGAGAATTAGGGTTCAAGATATGAACAGTGAAGATGCCTGCACGTCCGTCTGTTTACTCGTAGCATTGATATAAATGTAAAAACTGTCATCATGTAGGTCTCTGTTGCTTTGTTCTCCATCATGTTGTCAACATTACACTGTGGCTTTCACAGCTTGGCTATGATGACATGTCCTGCATCCTGAGACTAATCTCCCACACCTCTGCCAAACACCCTCCATTCGTCCATCAGAGGAGACTCCACGCTGTGAGGGACGTGTGATGAAGAGCATTTCGGTCCATTTTGGGGGCTGAGATCCTGAAAATGTTGAGAAATTTTCAAGAATGCGTTTGTGAAAGAGGCTTTAGACTGGGAGGAGATTTCAGAGACTGGATGACAACAGGGAACTAATAACAGAGTATGTTAGCCAACTCTGCATACATGTAACTAAAAAAACTACCCTGAATAGATGAGGACTAACTACAACTTACCTACAGAATGATTTGACAATTAGTACACATCGGACTTCTCTCTCTCTCTCCTGTGGTCTCTTCACCCCTCAGACGGCCGTGTGGGCGTCATTTAATCTTCTTCTTGTCCCGGTCTGTTCCTGCAGACTTCCTGCCCACTCGCTCTCCTTTCAGACCCTCACTGATCATTAACCTCCCGTCTTGTAGCTCGCCCACGCTACTCGTCCTAATTCTGTCCCGGTGGTAGGATGGCTGTGCTTCCACTGTCAGAGCCTTCACAGAGGATCAGGAGGGGAGAGATTAATGACAACTTGATTGGAGGCATGAGGGAGAGGTTTACTGTTTGAACTACTTTTGGCCTCAAGAAGAAAAAAATCAAAAGGACCTGATTGATAGAAACTCAAACAAGATGAACATTTTTAAGGCAGGAGCTATGGCTGTAAAAAGTTGATTCTTGTGGCTGGTTTCAGGGCTTTGTTTTCCTCACATTCACAGAGAGCATTGTGTTGTCTCCATGCTTCCTGCAGAGGTTGTCCCTCCAGAAGGCCTCCTGTCTGCCTTAACCTCATTTCTGTAACAGATCAGCTCATTCACTCAATTAGCAAACACACACACACACACACACACACACACACACACACACACACACACACACACACACACACACACACACACACACACACACACACACACACACACACACACACACACACACACACACACACACGCACATCTTGCCATCAGAAATCTTTGGCCTCCCCAATCCGATTGTTGAAAATGATTCCCAAAAGTCTGCAGGATCAGGTGCTCTATGATCGATAGAAACCTTCAGATCTATTCAAAGATTTTATTCTGAGTTGAAAGGAAAACGTGCAAAGAAGAGATACGGAGAGATCAATGGTGTTTAAAGTGACGATCAGAGTGAAAGGAGGGGAGGAGATTTAAAAACAGGGAAGAAAGACGGGCACAGAGCTGGTCACAGAAGAGAGAGAGAAAATGAGAAGCTCTCCCTGCAACCTGATGGCAGGCCTCAACATCTGCCAAATCAAACTATTTTAACTATCAAATAAAAATCACTAAATATAAACCTGTGATCCACAATTGCATCAATGTTTTCTCTCATCACTAATCAACTCTTCAACCACAGACTTGTCCCTCTGTGTTACGTGCCTTGTGTTGCTTAAGACTGTGGGTATTTTCATAGTCGACTGCTCAGAGACTACAAATAGAAACCTGCCTCTCACTCACTCAGGGAGGGGAGACCAGGGATAGCTGCAGCAAGGAACTGATATTTCTGCAGTGGAATCCTGTAACAGAGAATGTGCTCCCTGCACTTGTTCAGGACGAGGATGTTTGCTGGTGCATTTATTGAGAAAAGTTCTGGAGGAATGAAAGTAACTATTTTCTGGGAGCTGGAATGGCTCAGTGGGTTTTGAAGGCGCCTCGCTTACAGAGTCCTCACTGCATCGCCCCTGGGGTCCCTTTGGACTGCAGCTCAATGCTTCTTTTTATGGGTGCTTTTTGTTCTCCATGCTCTCCTCAAAGCCAAAGACTTTAAAAAGTATACAGCACATGATGATGTTTCACAGCAAGGGACATTTACAAAATAATTCTTCACTATATATTTATATACATATATATAAATGTGGTTTTTTTTACTTTTTTCTTTCTTCTTTTTGCTCCAAAACACCAACACAAACTCGTTGCATGTGTAAACCTGCTTGATAATAAACCTCACTGTGGTTCAAATTTATTTGATACAGTTTTATAACCTTCAAAATGTTTTATCTTTTCTGTCTTGCTCAGAAATCAGGCCTGAACACCATCTGCGCAATAACTTCTGGTAGAACTGAATTCTTATTATAAACAAAATAGCAGGAAAAATACTTTACTTATAATTCTTTAACACCATTAATTCAAAAAGTTATACCATACTACTTTTATAAACCAGTGCATGCTCTCAGGATAATCGGATGGCTGCAAATATTTACGATTAATCTGGGTAATGTTTTGTCAGAATATTACAACCATCCTTTGGAGTCTGGGTTTGATGCAACATCTTACTTCTTCTATTTGAATAAATGTTAAATAGTAAGTAAATAATAATAGTAATGTACTGTACTGCCAAAAAATCATCATATTTGACAGCCCTTAAAGTTGCAGGAAAGCAGATAAACTGAATATATGTGATCCTCTTTTGGTCTTTTTCATATAACCTCTGAAGAGGGATTTGAAAAAAACGTTGTGGCTGCCCCCAGTCTCCCCTACATTACAGTACAATACATCCAGTGTTCATATTAATGCAAATCCTGATCCCTTCATGGATAAATTAGTTTTTTTTAAAGGTATAAATATATAACAAGCAGAGTGCTGGGTGTCTCAGTACTGTATGTGTCTGTGGGAGCAGCAGGCCGCTCTCAGCTCCTCTTTTCTTCTCGGCCTCTCTCTCCGCTCTGACAGATCCGAGCTGATATCAGATTGATGGCCCACTTTGATTGAAGTCTCTTTGTCGTGCTAATGTCACGGCGAGTGATGGATGAGGCGCGTGCGTCAAGAACGAACATGCATGCGCGTAAAACTCCACTTCTAAAAACCGAGACGTCCCCCACCCCTCCTGTAAACACACACATACACACATGCACACACACACACATAGTCGCCGCTCCTGTGACCGACTCACAAACTTCTGGCCTCCGGTCACCAGGCGACGTGACGACGAACCACGTGACCGTCAGCAGAGGTAAGAAAAGAAGTGACACAGAAAAAAAGAGAGAGGTGAAAAGAAGAGAGACAGGGAGAGAGGAAAAGGGACAGGATGAAGGCCGGAGTGTAACCTGTGAGGGTGAAGAGGTGACCGGACTCGGCTCTGTGTTCTCGCGGTGTTTCAGCTGTCACACAGACACGCAGGTTGAGTTGAGCTATTGACAGGCCTCCAAACACACACACACACCGACACACACAGCAGCAGAGCACATTATTCATGTGTGTCGGGTTTTAGGACTCCACTTTAATCTTCCTCACTGGAAGTTTCTGCGGTTTTGATTTTTGATTTACGCATCTGATCTTTTTGACGTCCTCTCCCCCTTTCTTTTTTTACTTTGTTATTTTTGAGGATTTTTGTAAATGTTCTGCTAATTTGTGCTCCTGCAGTAGAGGGATTTCACACCATCCTGTTATCCTTTAAATATTTAAATATTTTGTAAGGGATTTTTTGTTGTTGTTGGTTTGTTTGCAGCAAGCTTCATCTCCGGTTTCCAGCTGATAGTTCTAACTTTTTCCTCCCGTGCCTCCGGTCTGCATGGACAACATGAACTCGTTTGTGGAATACTCCATCCATAACCGAGCGGGCACCAGCGCTTATTCTGCGCCCAAACCTGGATATCATCATCATCATCTTCATCACTACCCTCTGGAGCAGCACCAGAGCTTCCCGGTGACCTCCGGTGCCTTTCAAACAGCACCATCCGGCTCTGCAGCTTCTGTTAGCGGCACGAGGACTGATAGCAGCACCGGGGGGGCGAGTTACACCGGGGACACGCGGCTGTACGGGGGCACCGGAGGGACAACAGAGGCAAGCCAGCATCAGCAGCAGCAGCATCCGCATCATCACCATCATCATCACGAACAGCAGCAGCATCAGCAGACTCACAACGGCTACCACCATCATCCTCACCTGCATCAAACCCAAACCGGAATAATGCCTCCGTATAACACCGGTAACACCGGGACCTACGCGGGCCAGGCGTGCCAAACCAACTCGGATTACTCTGCAGCGACGGGCCCCCAGTACTTCATGGAGGAGTCTGTGGCCTCCACCTACTATCATCAATCATCCTTCCCTAGCGCGGCCCCCACGGTCGGGCCCAGCTACGGGGCCCTGGCCGGGGCCTACTGCGGGCCTCAGGGCGCTCTGGCCGGGTCTCAGTATCCGCAGCAGCTTGGTGGAGGTCTGGACGCAGCGGGCTATCTGGGGCTCCCACATGGGGGAGGATACGGGGAGCTACCGGCCTCCCAGGACCGGGAGAGGGGAGATGAAGAAGGTCAGCAGGCCGGGCAGGGACAGACCTTCGACTGGATGAAGGTGAAGAGGAACCCACCGAAGACAGGTGAGGGAGAGGAGGGGGGTTGTAAGCTATTAATCAGTTATTGAGGTCAAAGTCGAAAGATTTTAAAATATTTCTTGATTTTTCCAAATATTATGTCAGTGTCATCTTCTATTCATCATTAGCAGCTTACTTTAATGCAGAAACATAATTAATGCAATGTGCAAAAGGGAAACATATTCTGCTCCTGGACAAACTCTAAACGACTTGATCAGATTTTAGTTTCATGCTGATAAAATCTAATTAGAAATATTACTGAACGTCTACAAACAAACGACTCAGGAGTTTCTTATTTTCCTGCAGGCCTCAGTTTCTCTGCAGATGTCCGGCCTTTCTGATGTAAATGTTACTGTTCTTTTCATCTGTCTCGATCACTCATGTATGGATTCGTTCTGCTGTAAAATAACTGCGAGCTCGGAAACATAAACACACAAATATTGCATGTTTAGAGTGAGGCGTTGATTAATTTTTTTACGTGTCATACCAAACACAAAGAGCTATTTTTATGACCCTTTAACTGATCTGTATTAGGGGTCATGACGGATAACTGTATATGATTTGTAACAAGAATTTAATCTGCACCTTCATCAAACCACAAACAATCTAAATATGGTAATATTAGTGGTAACAGTGGTTATCGTTTCGATTTCACTACAGACTGAACATCAAAGTTGGTCATTATTATCTTTTTTTTTTTTTTTAAATGTTGTAAAAATGAAAATAAATAGCCTACATTTCAGTGTTTTTATGACTCATTCAGTCTGCAGTCATATCTTTAGACTGATAGCAGCTCTGGTCTGAGTCCAGACGTCTGATGTGTTTTTTTCCCCTGTGTGTGTGTGTGTGTGTGTGTGTGTGTGTGTGTGTGTGTGTGTGTGTGTGTGTGTGTGTGTGTGTGTGTGTGTGTGTGTGTGTGTGTGTGTGTTTTAATGGATAAAACAGACGGGTTATTTCAGCTTGGAAAGTCCGTCCAGCTCTGTTATCTTTTAAAACACCCCCCACCTCCAACCCAGACCCTCTTTCCCAGCCCCAGCCCCAGCCCCTCCATACGTCCTTCTCTTTGTTCACTATAGGGTTTTCTCATTCTTATTCCTTTGTGTTTCTCGTTTAATTAAGCAATAGTGTTATTGCCATTCTCTGAAATTCAGATGTATCATCCGTAAATTGATAAATTCAGTAGAGATTGTTCAACTCATTGTTCCAGCTGCAATCTTTTGATTTAAACCTAGTCTGGCCTTGGTCTGGATTTTAACACGTAATAAAACAATTTAAGGAGAATAAATCAGAATAAAAAAAAATTAAATGTCAAAGGAGAAATACAAAAAAAGAGGGGGCCGTGTGTCCTCTTTCACAGTGAACGTTGTGCGTGAAATGAACCAGACCAGCTTAAAAACATTAAATTATTTTACAGTATTCAAGTTAACTCTGCTTTTGTAACATGTACACTTTCTGGTTTTATTTCTCACCTAAATGAAAAGAATAAATCTCAACAACACTCTTTCTCTCTCCCCTCCTCACAGTCAAAATCTCAGACTTCGGCCTCGCGGGCGCACAGAACAACGCCATGCGCACCAACTTCAGCACGCGGCAGCTGACTGAGCTGGAGAAGGAGTTCCACTTCAGCAAGTACCTGACGCGGGCGCGGCGCGTGGAGATCGCAGCCACCCTCGAGCTCAACGAGACTCAGGTGAAGATCTGGTTCCAGAACCGGCGCATGAAGCAGAAGAAGCGCGAGCGGGAGGGTGCGTGCTCTTCCACTGCGCGCTCCTCTTCGTCCAACAAAGACCTGGAGGACACGGATCAGTCCTCCGCGTCCACGTCTCCGGGCGCGTCCCCGAGCTCTGAGACGTAGGAGTACAAACTTGAACTGAGTGACAATATTTAATGCGTTCCTTCATATGAACTGAGGCTCATATCCAGAGAGTGTTCTTATACTTCTGTTGCGATTTCCTTCATGTCCCAGAACTCCTTTAGCAATCTCAGCCTACCTGGACTTGAGCATTCAATCAGTTTTAAAAGTGAAGAGAGGACTCAACAGTCAAGCTATCACACCTTAATCAAACATTCTCATTTGGTGTTTCTAAGCTCATCCTTTCAACATAATAACTTCAAGACCCATCAGGACAGAACAAAGCACTACAGCTGGATTCTGCAGAGTTGAACCCGCCACATTATACTCTGACTTCATGAGGTGCACTGATGTTAGAACAATTAAATCTGACCTGCTATGAGGAGAAAACAAAGGCAAATATTTGGTTGTTATATGGTAGTTGGTAAAGCCACAGGAGATACAAAAAAAAAACCCTTACATTAATCATTTATCTTGATGCCACTTGTGAGTCTGTCATTAGCCTGAAATAGACTTGGTCTCTGAAGAGCCTGAATCAGACCCAGTCTCTGAAGTGATTCCACTAAAAGTTCTTGTTTTGCCACTGACAGGCTCAGATTGTTGTTCAAGTCTCTGAAAACATTAGTAAAAGGATGCAGAGACAGAATTTTATATATATAATATATATAATAATAATCATCATGGCGTGAAGTATTTAGTTTTAACTGAAAAGCTGGCTGTACTACAACAAAACTGGGACCAAAACCTCTGCAGAGTCCAGCAGCTTGGGTGATGATAGACACAGTATCTGGTGAACAGGGTAATAATGGATTCCTCACATGATGATGATGATGATGATGATAGGATGCACTTTGGTGTCTTAATATGATGTCTGATTTACAGGGTTTAACTGGTGTTGGGTTATTTATGGATGATAATACATCATTAGAGCTCAAATTCACATTTTCTCTCACTGGGTAAAATCAGAAGATCAATGTTTTTGCTTTCAGTGTGAGAACAAAAAACCCATAAGAACAGATTTTTTTATCAGATGCGGAAACTCCTCTGGAGGATTTTATGTCTGGGAACAAACTCAAGGATATGAATCGTTGTTCACAAGATTAAAAATACATAATTTTAAATAAACTAGCTAAAATACGACACGTTAGTTTATTCTTAACTCACCTGCCAGCCTGAACTGAATGAGCCTTATGATCTGAATACAGGGAGCCTTTAACGGCAATAATACACTTTTGTCTACTCTGATTGTAGCTATAATTGTGCCGTTTTTAAAACCTTTAATATTTTTTGATTTCTAATGTCAAATGTGATTTATGTGTGAATGTTTCAGCGCACACAGCCCTGACCTTTGCACTATGTGACTACAGGGTAATGCAAAAACACAAAGCTGGAATATTCTGCCTCCTTTAGATGTGATCAATGATTTAAAAGGCTGATTTACAGGATTTTGTCTTAAACATGTTAGATAGACTCAGGGGTACATTTGGATTATGTGTGTGTGAGTGTGTGTGTGCAAGAAACTACTGAAGTTTGATAAACATGTCTCCTTGCTGAGTGGGAAAAACGGGGGAATATACTTTGCTGCCTAGCCCTCCTCCCATGAGAATAAATTATTGGATGCATTTTATGTTATTGATTGTAGATGATGGGAAAGCGTGTATGTGCAGGGGGTGTTTGCCTTACATGGGCGTCCTTTCCTGTTTTTAAAGCCTTTCAAAATGACAACATGAAGGGTTTTACAAGGTTAAAGGTCAGCCTCTACTGTGAACTGATGTGACTGTTATTTTTATAATGTCAGTGGTTTTGAAACGAGAGCAGACTGACTGAGTTTTATTAGTTGTGCTGCCTTAGAAACACTTCAATCATGCTCCTGTCTGTCTTTTTCTACTTTAAACTACCTCAATTAAAGATTCTTCTGACAATTCACGGCACTGATGACTCTTTTTTTTTTGGTACCCTTTCTACTGAAGGTCAAAATGTTGATTCACAAATTATCAAGCAGGAACCTCCAGGGGTGAGAACTGAAGACAATGTAGTAGTGCCAAAAACTGCAGTTCTATTAGTGTCCACTTGAGGTTGTCTCCAAAAGTGAATCAATCCCCCATAGAGCCCCATGTTAAGTTGTCAACTTGAAATAAACAGCCTGGTACAAAATAGAGATGGGCAATGATTTTTGAATATTCGTTCACTTTGTAAAAATCGAAGAGTTACTTCCAATATTTTCTCATTTTAACAGTACAGTTTTTCATTGTATTTACCGCTGCCTGGTTGTAATACAGTATTCCCGCCAGACAAGGGCTATAGAGCGTTTTAAAGCTGTTTGCTAGCAGAAGAAGAATGCTAACTGCATTAAAGAGCAAAAGAAGAAGAAAACATTCGGGACAGTTGCAGCGATTTTCTCTGTTTCTGAATCTCACACTACTACACACGTATTTCCAGAGAACAAAGCATAAACGCCACGCTGCGTCACAGAAACACCGACGTCACCCCCAATTATTTGAATAATCCGCGAATAGATGCCAATGATTATCAAATAGTATTTTTGCTTGTAATGCCCATCCCTAGTACAAAAACAGTGGCGGTCTTGACAACTGTACGGGATGAATTATTAATTCATGCATAATTCGGGGCATAGCCTCTGGTGGGAGCTGCTAGGTATCACCTCAGCTAATTTAGTCCCTGAACGTAACTTCTGGGCTGTGTTTTTTGCTGTTGGAGCCTTTTGGAGATTTGTTCATGTAAATATCAAACAAATAGTCTGTCTGTCTGTCTGAACGCTTTATTGGACTAACACATAGACTGTATAAAATATGGACGCAGGTTCCGTGACGTCACCCATCTGTTTCTGAAATGCTGTTTTGAGGCCAATCGTCGGCAGTGGCAGCCATATTGCTGCTGTCGAGCCAGTGTGACGTAAAGAGGCGGTCTTTGAGCCTCCTAGCCAACAGCTACAGTGTTCCCGCCTGTCAATCATGTCAGCTGTGCCTCTCAGTGGAAGACTCGTAATCTCAATATCTTCAAAATAGCAGCGTTTGAAAACAAATTCACCCCTGATACAGTGTGTGCCGATCAAGAAATGAGCTATCCAGACTACAGTCGTCTATTGTACCAGGCTATAAACATGTTTATTTCTGCTGTAAAAATCAACCTTTTTGAATTTGTGTGTATGTGGTTTCCAGTAGCCAGCCTCAAGTGGACACTTGATGAACTGTAGTTTTTAACACTTCCGCATTGGCTTCAATTCTCGTGGTCGGAGGCTGCCACTTGGTGTCACCTCAGCCAGTGCACGGGGGTCAGGATTGTTGTTGGCTTAAAGTACACATCTGATTATCTAAACCTGGTTTCTTTACTTAGCCCTGACAGCATCAGATTCTGCTTCCCCCACAAGCTCTCTTAGCTTCTTTAGCCTGGTAAGCCTTCGACTTCCGGTCAACCTCCACCACAAAAAAAGTCTCATTCAGCAGGGAATACATTCATCTCTTTCTACAACTAATGAAATACCCACAAGGACAGACTCCTCTCACACTCTTCTCCGGCTCCACCTTGTCTTCTAAATGTGGACTCTATTGGCTCAAGAAAACCAACATGTTAATGGACAAATAACTGAACTCGAAGCTTCAAATAGGCCGACTACAAACCAAACAGAGCCATCATGGTGGCTACGTCCATTATTTGAACAATCTGTGGTGACAAAGGAGAAGAAGAGGAGAGTGAAGGAGGAAACTATCAAAGAGGAAAAGGAGCAGGTTTGTTTCCTCATCTTGGATTCAAGAGACACAACACACCCAGCTTCATGCATTTCAATAGTCTTCATGCATCTCACACTCAGAGCTGTGTGGCCTCAGTTTGACCCCTCACACACATGCAGAGCTACAGTGAGGAATGTGGTGGAACTTTCCGGGTGGCTCACTGACCTGCTGACCTTTGGAGAGCCTCTGGGATATCTAAACACGTAAACACACACACCTCCTCCTCCTCCTCCTCCTCATCTTCATCTCCCTCTCCTCTCTGCAGCGCTGAGGATGGCTGACCTGGAGCCTGGGTGGCAGCTCCATCGTCACCTCATCACACACACTGGACACACACTGACCTCAGATCGTCTTCCACACTCACACCTCGTCCTGCAGCAGCAGCAGCAGTTGTTTTCCGATGATGCGTTTGTAAGTCACATTTAACCAGCTTGTCTTCGAGTTTCTCCATTTCCAAATATCCGACCACCAAGACCCTGTTCTGAGCTCTGATTTCCCCCCTTCAACATATTAATGCCAGGTGTTTCCGAGAAGTGGGTCTTAAATGTTTGCTTGTGCAAGAAGACACCTTAAAATCAGGTCTATCTCTCAACACTCTGCGGTATAATCAGGCCACCAGAGTCTAAACTGGTATCTTTGCTCATTGTGAGGCAATTGGAGTGCTTTCAAATGCAGAACATCCTTATTTGTGCAGCTTGCAAATTAGAGAGCACTGTACGCCAATGAAGCATGATCACTAATGGAAGTAATAAAAGTTAACCAGATTAAAAATGGCAAAAAATCCCCATGCTTTCTCTTGTAAGGCTTTTATTTAATAAACAAGAAAAACAAATGAATCCAAATAATCCTGGATGAATAAACATGGACAAAACATTTCTTTACATTAGAGAAGTTATCTGAACTGTTGGGGCACCCTTGGCCTAGCAGTCTAAGCGCGCCCCACATACAGAGACCACAGCCCTTGTCGCAGAGGTCCCGGGTTCACTTCCAGCCTCGACCATTTACTGCATGCCCTCCCTGACTACCCTCTCCCAATATCACCTGTCTCTCTTCAGCTGTCCTATCGATTAAAGGCAAAAATGCCCAAAAAATATAACTTAAAGAAGTTACAGATTTTTTGTGGCTCAATCACACTCAGTCACAAAATTTTAACTTTTGGAACTCTGCCACACTCGTCATTGTCACTTTTCCCCTGCTGACCAATCAAAATTAAGAAAGGCAGAGACTTATAATGGTAAACTTGAGACTTACTTTTTAAATCTAGCTTTTAATTTGGAGTAATTTATTTTTAGCCCTGGACTGCATTATTATTATAATCATTGTTTTAATATTTATTTATCTTATTCATTTATTTATTTATCTATTTATTTCTTGTTTTTATCTGATCTATTTAACTCTACCTTATTTCTAACTTTTCTTTCTACTCTTATTTATTTTATTAATTTCACTGTATTGATTTTATTTTATAGTATTATATTTATAACAATGCCGTTTATAATTTTACCATTGCTGTTGTTTGCTGTGTCTGTTATTTTGTGAAGCACTTTTGGCTGCATGTTTGTAGGTATGAAAGTTGCAATATAAATAAAGTTGAGTTGAGTTGAGTTGAGTTTTTGTCAACAACCATAACAGAGGAGTGTAAGGAGGAGAAACTAGCCACACTCATTTTTTCTACATCAGGATATCTATTTTTTTTTTCATTTTCTTTTAAAATTCCATAGAATCAAATCAAACATGAAGCATAAAGACTAACAAAAGAACCAGGGTTGCTGTGTGACAATGTTTGTAATCTAGCAACAGTAAGCACCATTGAGAAGCGCTCTGAAATTGAGGATGTTGGCGCTGCCAGCACAAAAAAAAACGATTTAATTTTTGCAGATATTCTCATCGTTATGAGCACCGTAAAAGCTGTTCATAACACTAAAATCTGCATAATCTCTGTATTACTTCAGTGAGCTATTGCAATGGTTCCTAAACTTTTATGCAGGGCAACCCTCTGGTAGATAGAAATCTGTGGCTGGAGTGTTTTTTTTTCAACATCTAATCATCAGGAAATGCTCAATGGGGTTGTAAAGTGCACTTGAGACCTCAACAATAAAATGATCAGCTACTCAGACGACTTTATGTAGACTGCAGACACGACAATTCATCACAAAGACAAGATGTGAGGTTAAGGGAAAAGAAAGAGGAGGAGGAAGAGGAGACGAAAGGAAGGGAGGGGAAGCACTGAAGGAAGACGAGGAAAGAGAGAGAGAGAGAGAGAGAGAGAGAGAGAGAGAGAGAGAGAGAGAGAGAGAGAGAGAGAGAGAGAGGGAGAGAGAGAGAGAGGGAGAGAGACTGAGGAGTGCAGATTCTTTAAGAGTGACCTCATACGGTCTGACCCCCAACTCCTGTTTTCCTTTCCATAACTCATTTCAAGTTCAACACACTTAGTGTGTGTGTGTGTGTGTGTGTGTGTGTGTGTGTGTGTGTGTGTGTGTGTGTGTGTGTGTGTGTGTGTGTGTTCATGCCCTCACAATGAGCAGTAGAAGATAAAGTGGTGTGGCTGCAGTTCAACAGTTCAGAGTCTCAATCAAACAGATGAGGGCACACACACAGCCTCTAACACACACACACACACACACACACACACACACACACACACACACACACACACACACACACACACACACACACACACACACACACACACACACACACACCTAAATGCAAGATTTGAAAAAGTAAAAACTATATTAAAAATAGAAGATTATAAAAGACAAACTCCCTGGTGTGTGTGTGCTTGGTTGTGTAGTAGTGTGAATTTGTGTGTTTTTGTGTGTTGTGTTTGTGCGTTAGGGTCACACAGAGTTCAGCAGCTCCTCTCTGCAGCCTGCTGAGCAGCAGCATCCTCCCCCTGCCCACCCCCCGCTGACCGAGGCCTGCTGCTGCTGAGGAAACACATCTGTACTGAACTGACATCAATTCATCTGAAGGTTACAAAACGCTCCTGAAATCCATCTTCAAACCTCCTGAAGGTGTTTCTGTGAACGTTTTAAGACTTTTTTTTTTACAAATGATAGATCAACGAGTCCTAGCCTCTGTCCTCGGAAGAAGGTCTGGAACAACTTGATTTACTTTGAATAGAAACTTCTTCCACTGAAAGTACGGACACAGACAAAGTGCTTGGGTAGATTTGACTACAGCAGAGTTGTTTGATGCATTTGAGAAAATCCTTCTTTTTTTTTTAATCTTTGTCATGAGGCCTAATGCCACATTCTGAGTCTTTGTAAATGCTGAATTTGTATCAAGAGGAAGGTGCAATTCCTCTTGATTCCTCACCTGAGCTAAGGTTCCAGGGATTGGAGAGCTACTGCCTGATTGGCCCAGTGAGCAGGTGACCAGCTTTAAAAAAGCTGCAGGAAAATGGCCGTGCCTCTGCTCTGTTTTGTGATCCGAGGCTGGGAGAAGAGCCTTTGTACTTGTGAAATCATTTTTTTGTTCTCACAGGGAACCCACCAGAGTTTATGTGTTTCCCTAAATATGCCTGGCTGAATAAAATTTAAGCCCACACAGCAAGAAAAAGCCTGGTTGCAAGTTTTTATGTTTCCACCAAGCGGCAACCTCAGGTCTCAAAATTTGAAGCCCATGCGGAAGTGTT